>NC_045797.1:61449677-62074677 GCF_009873245.2 Balaenoptera musculus
AAAGGGAGGGAGGGAGAGAGAGAGAGCGAGAGAGAAAGAGAGAGAGAAAGATTCATCACCTGGGTCCTAGCCCTAGTTCTTCCTGAGGCTCATTTACATCCTTGACCTTTTGTGTTTTTGATGATTCAACTGTAAGTTGGATTTCTTGAGCCAATCAGCTTCTCTTTGACGTTTAAGCTGGTTTGGGTTTGCCTTGGGTTTCCAATAGTGCAATAAAGTAAGTTCTGACTCCTCACCGTTACTGTCCTCTCTGACTTCTCATAGTCACGCAAGCTCTTGAGAGACTCAGAATTGTCCATCAGATGGGCCGTACTTACTGTGCCAAGCAATAGACCCGACAGTCTCAGCCTGAGCATCATTTCATTGTAACATAAGATGGGTACCATTGATCAGCCCTTGGTGCTGGCAGAGTTAATTGCCCTAATATAAACACCATTATTTATCCAAAAGAGAAGGTGCATTTTAATCTAGTCTGTATTTCAAAAGCTGAAAAACTGCATGTTCTAGCAAATGATCATATGTGACATGTGTCCTACTCATTTATGCCAGTTCTCCCACTTACTTATTACACTCCTCCATTTGTCATGTGGCAATAACACTGAGCAGCTTTTCTCTTTTTTAAGACAATTACAACTTCTATAACTCAGAGAGCAAATTGTATTTCGAATTAAATTAAAAACCCATAGGAGAGGGGACTTCCCTGGTGGTGCAGTGGTTAAGAATCCACCTGCCAATGCAGGGGACATGGGTTTGAGCCCTGGTCTGGGAAGATCCCACATGCCGCGGAGCAACCAAGCCCATGCGCAACAACTACTGAGCCTGCACTCTAGAGCCCACGGGCCACAACTCCTGAGCCCGCGAGTCACAGCTACTGAGCCCGCATGACACAACTACTGAAGCCCGTGCACCTAGAGCCTGTGGTCCGCAACAAGGGAAGCCACCTCAATGAGAAGTCCATGCACAGAAACGAAGAGTAGCCCCTGCTCGCTGCAACTAGAGAAAGCCCGCGTGCAGCAGCGAAGACCCAGCGTAGCCAAAAAAAACACCAAAAAACAAAAAAAACCCATAGGAGAGATATTGATGTCTGGACACATCTAAAATCAGTCTGCTGAAGATATTGTGATTATTTTGGGTTTGGAATCCTTTAACACACTAACATTAACTATATGTATTTCATAGTTATAGGTGCTCCGTCTCTGTTTTGCTAATGTAATCATTATGCAGGAAAAGATCATGAATTCAGTTAGCCATTCATTTTATAAGTGTCTATTTTTTTTGGCTCATTATCTGAATAACAGGCTCCCTGATTCTCTATCTTGACCTGTATTATAAATAAATCAGGCAACACAGTCAACATTGTTGGAGTTGTTGAAATGCAGGGCTGGGTCTAAAGTGAGATGAGTGAGGCAGTAAGGGTGCAAAATGCAAGGAGACACTCTCAGGATTGTGTCAGGCGTCTCTCCTACCTCACCTTGTCCTGGCCCTGTTTAAAGGCTACAAGCTGGTTTAGGAGATGTTCACACGTGTCCCATTAGAAAATTAGCCAGTATTGTATTTGTACCAAATGTGGGATTAATAAAAAGCCAGAAAAAAAGAGAACTGATTCATTAGTAGAGCTGCCAAGTTTACCTTTTTTCTTTCTTTCCTCCATCAGGAAAGGCATCCCCCACCAGCTTTCAGCACAGATCTGTCCCAGGAAGCATCACGTGACATTAGGAAGACCACCTGAGACTCAAGCTCACATCTTTGAGTGAGTTTCTCTTGACTATAAAAAATCAAAATAGCCAGATGATCTCTGATGTTCTTTTCAGCCAGGTGGTTCTGGGGCTAAGATATTTCCTCACTGGTGATTTACTCAGTAGGTTCTTGATTAGTTGTTGGGACAGAGTAGAAGACTGCCCTGGGCAACGAGGATCTGAGTGATGTTTGTTTTCAGTTGCCCTATCCTGTTTATCGCGTCCTCCTTTTTCTTATTTATGGTCCATCTTCCCAGCTCTTTGAAGCTCCAGGTGCTCTTGGGCTCCCTTACCCATAGGGTGGGACCTGAATCCTGTTTTTATAGTGTGGGAATGACTAGTGACAATTTGAAACAATAGTCCTCTACAGGGAATGTGCAACTGGTAAGGCACAAGCAAGACTTGAGTTCTTAATAAGTAGGCAGAGATGTGGGCATATTGGACATGAATTTAGGACAGATGAGCCAGGACAGGTAAGCTCAAAGTTTAGCTCCAAAGAATGGTAACCTTTGATCTAAGGACAAAGACCAGATCCTCTCTGACCCTATTCCAAGGTTTGGCAAAAGGGGGCTGATAGTGAGAGAGGCAAGCCTTGCCTCAAATCTCCATAAGGATTTGTTGCAACTTATTTGGATAGAGTTGCTGAGATTACCCCAATTATTTCACATTTTGGCAATACACTGTTCAATTTTAGCTCTGTTATATGCATTTAAAATTTGATTCCTTCAACTAAGATTATAATTGAGGTCATGTATCTCCCATTTCACCCAACATAATGCAAGGAAGGTGGTCAGTATTTGCTCACTTTAATTGAATTCTGTCACATGCAGGGTCTATTTCTCTCACATACATATGTGACCCTCATGTTGTATACTATTAATGTTGGTACCGCTTGTAAAGATCACAATATCATTATTTTAACATTTATTTTTCTTTTAAGGAAGTTATATTTGAATCTCCATCTCCTTTTGTTTCAATAACTGTATTCAGAGAACTCTCCCAGCACTTAATCCTATGTGATTTAATTGAATACTCAAGAGACTTCATTCTCCATCCTGAGATGATCTGCTGTGTCTTTTCCAGCTCTATCTGCATTAGCCGATATAGAATTTTTTTAATAGCAATCTGAGTTCTTCAAAAACTTTGCTTGGGTCAGACTTCAGACATCACCATCAATTGGCAGTTTCAGTTATCAGCAGAGTGATTCTCAATAGCTCCCCCAGCTACACCCCTCCCTTGCCGAATCAAATTTAAAAAAACAAAAACAAAACACTAACAAATGCATCTCCTAACTTAGGGCTTCGGTTACTTTTAAAGCACCACGTGCTGATAATATAACCACATGACCAAATGTTCCCTCCAGTAAAGTGCCTGCAGCAGAATTGAGTTCTGCATGTTTGTTTTAACCATGCAATGCATATGCCATCTGGCATATTTCGCATAAAAATGAAACTGCTTTCGTGGTTGAGTAGATGCCAAAATGAAATTGTATAACAGTAATAAGGCCTTTTCTGGTTCATGAATATACCTTAGGTGATGTCTCAAGCATGAAACTATAGATGATGCTAAAATAGTCACTTTTTTTCTCTTCAGAGGTGAAGAATATACCGAGTGAAGTCACTCACTTCTATGAGCTTAGAACCTAGCCACGATTTTTTTTTTTTTTTTTTTTTTAAATATTTTATTTATTTATTTATGGCTGTGTTGGGTCTTCGTTTCTGTGTGAGGGCTTTCTCCAGTTGCAGCAAGTGGGGGCCATTCTTCATCGCAGTGCACGGGCCTCTCACTATCGCGGCCTCTCTTGTGGAGCACAGGCTCCAGACGCGCAGGCTCAGTAATTGTGGTTCACGGGCCCAGTCGCTCCGCGGCATGTGGGATCTTCCCAGACCAGGGCTCGAACCCGTGTCCCCTGCATTGGCAGGCAGATTCTCAACCACTGCGCCACCAGGGAAGCCCCTAGCCACGATTTTTAATGTAGAGAAAAATAGTTGCAAATTCTTCGTCTATGGTTTTTGAAATGTATTTCCAGGCTTTAATTTAGCTCTGGGTTTATGCCTCTCCAAAATAACAAATTCAGGACTAGAGACTGGATCTTTTGCCTTCATAATGAAAAAAAAAAGTGTCTGAATGTCTAGAGGTTTGGGTTTTCTAGAATGTATCCAATACATAGATGATTGACAGAATTTGCTCCTCCTTTTCCATTACTTTAGTATCATGCTGCCAAATCCCAAGCCATGTCCCCTTTTCCACTTTCCCTAAGTACTCTATATACCTTAAGAAAATGAATCTTACCCATGCCAACCTCGAGGGTGCTGAGGCAGGTTTAAGGAATTTTAGAACACTGTTATCAATTGCAGTGGAACATATTGCACTGGTTGAGGAGGTGTCAGGGATGGAGATAATCCTTCATGGTTAAAGGTATTTGTAGAAAATTTTGTGCATCTCTGCCATGTTGTACATGGTCCTCTGTCTATAATAATTTATTTTCTGGCAAACTTGGGACTCAACATTTGTCATGCTTGTTGTTCAGATTTACACAAGAGTTCTCTTAATACAGCTTTATGAATCTCATACATATTTGTATCTCTTTCCAGCATAATTTTAGGCGCAGTAGAGTTTAGTAATAAGCCGTTCCCTTTGTTATCAGGACCCAGTATCTATTGCATCTAAGCAATTTTCAAGTCTTTGAATACATTTGCCTCAAGAACTTGCTGCAGTACAAGTGTAAGTGCCATCAGAAATAAGGCATGCATCTGCTTATCTGGTCAACTTATCTCCAATATGTATATACCTTTGCATGCACCTGTGGAGTCATTTATATTTCAAATGGCACATTCTTATACCACATGATGGAACTTTGTGAGAGATGAGCTATGAGAGATGCTTGGAAACTTGTGCTTGCAAACTAGGTCTCTTATTTGCTTCGTAATCTAACACTGGGAAGCTGGTTGAGAGATCTCCTCACTGCCCTTATCTGTCGCTTTCAAGAGGGGATATTTTACCCTTAAGCCTGTAGGCATTTTCTGATAACAAAGTGCCACATGTTGGCATAGGGTTTTTGTTCACACAGGCTTGTGATTATAATTGTTATTAAAAATAAGTGTCTGTGAGCCAAATACAAATGTACTGAGGCTTCGCTTCACTCGCAATCAAATTGCAAACTGCATGAGGCAACTGGGCTGGAGATGAGTGAGGGATTAGAATTTAGTAAACATTCTGCAGGAACTGGTTTCAACCTCAGAGGTCTTTGAAGAACTATCACTTGGATTCTAGAATATCTGTTCTTTCTTCCAAAACATGCTATGCAGGAAAGAGAACATTCTCCTGCCTATAGTATCTAGAAAAGGATGAGACATTGTGTAGGTTTCTTGCATAGGCTTTTATAACTGGAGATGAAAGCTTATAGCAATACTAACCTTTTAGTAATTTAGTTACAAGCTTGTCATTCACATGTGACTTCTGATTATTGCTCTGAGTTTTCTAGTTCAATTAGGCTTTCAGGGTATAAAGATTATAGCTGACTGGCAGATTCTAGTCATTATCTTGTTTTGCTAGGCTTCCATCCGTTTTAGAAAATCTATTTCACTCCTGCGAACAGAAGTGACCCTGCTTGAAAGGAGCAGCACAGAGACCCCAGTGAGACGTGTGCGTGGAGCCACCATTTTGTCCATTTCACAACTTGTAGATGGCTTCGTAGATGAAACGCCCAGGTTGAATTTGATCCTGTGAGGATGGCATAATATCTGTGGATTTGTAGATTGCCTTGTAGATGAAATGGCTGCTTTTTCAGCTGACTTTTTCATTGATGGAATCACATCTGCCTGAGAGCCAGAAAAAAGTCATTGTGGACAGGGGAGAATACACATGTGATATGCAATGTGGCACAGGCTGAGAGAGATTCAGCAGTGAAAATTATTTACTTATGTTTTTCCCCTGCCACTTCCTCAATTGATATACTGCATTAAAGATAAGCTTGGGATAATCTGCGAGGATTAATAAAGAGTTTTGAAATTCTGAAGACTACATCAGCCCCTCATTGGCTGGCATTTTAAAGTTTTAAATTCACTATCTCAGAATGTTCAGGGAGAATAGAGAATGGAACAGAGATTGTAGAGATGGGAGTATTGCTTGGGTTTTGTCAGCACAACATCCAAATAAGAGGATGCTAAGAGAGAACCACTGCCAACCATCCAAAGTTGTACAGAAACTCAAATCTCTCTTTAGATGGCAACATCTGGGCATTTGGCACTGGGCACAAAATATTTTCTAATGAACTGAATTTTGTATTTATTTTTTCAGATTCTTTAGAGTTGTGTAGACCCAGAGTTCGACTAACACCTCCAAATAGCATTGCAGGATTTCTACCAACTATTATTAGATACACCATTATTCATTCATTAAGTCAGTTAACACATGTGTATTGAGCCCTTACCAAGGATTATTTCAAATTCTGTAGATCCGCTGGTGAATAAGTTACACTGGGTCCTTCTTTCTTGGAGCTCACACTTGTCTCTGAGTAGAAGGCTGAAGGGAGAATTTCTGCCCTGAGAGAATGCTTGATAGGGTCACCTCTCTTTTCTCTAATACTCCATTGGCAGTAATTAGGGGCAGCTGGCTTTATATGCATAATCTATAGACCTCTAACTTTATCAAGTACTTTGCATTTAGTCCAGCAAAGTCTTTTACATGTGTTTTCCCAATTGTGTCTCATCTGCTGTTTAATCCAATAGTTGACTTTCTAATTTCATTATTAAAATTAAAAAAAAATTTTTCTATGAACTCTATTTAATTCTTACCCAAGTATATCTCATTATTTTCACAGTCTCCTGTCTCTTTTTAATATTTAGACAAATACTCTTATTTCTGTAACCATATTAAACATAATTATTTTAGGCTAAACGTTTGATACTTCTAATATTTGCAGTCTTTCTGGGTCTGTTTCTTTTTTTAAATTATGAGCACATATTTTATGGAGCATAATTTGTGGAAATTCTTTTGAGGACAAGTTTTAAGATGTTTTCCTCTAAAGAGGATTTTCATTTGCTTATGAGAAGTAAACACTCATTCTAAACTAATTTTTAGGCTCCACATCCCTCCCCCATGTGAGTAGTGTAAATTCTGGCTGTAACCATGTGAGTTTAGGCTCATAATTATAAATTCCCAGGTGGACAGTTCTACCTCTCCCTCTCCTCCATCCAGAGCCAAGATGAGATGCCAAGTGTTTTCACTGTCTCCTTCACCAGAGATTTCTTTCCTAGTTTATCTCCTTTCATGAAGGTGTTGCTTTCTGCAGGTTCTGGCTTTATGTGAGATTGTGCTCTAAAGGTATAGCTTCCCTTTGCTGGCTTTAGTGTCATTATGCCTCAGCTCAGATGTAACCTCTTCAAAGAGTACTTTTCTGACTGTCTGAAGTAGACTTCCTGGTCATGCCATCCTATTTTATTGTCTTCATACCCTTATCAACACCCAAAATGCCCTAGTTATCTAGTTTATTATTATTATTAAAATCATCTTTCCCAGTTGAGACTGTAAACTGCACAAGTATGAGAACTTCCTCTTTTATTCACTGCTGCATCCTCAGTGTCTGAGATGGTGCTCTGCCCAAAGTAGGCTCTCAAAGAATTTATATTGAATAAGAAATTGATGGAATGAGCTAATAGAATAGGTTAATGTTATGGACCACCATACCACTCACTACAGAAAAGTTAACTCCCTTCTGGTCTTCATACCCAGATTGTATCTAGCTTCTAGATGCAGTCAAAATAACTGTTGTGCTTTGTAATTGTTACTTTGGTTCAATTGCCCTTTCCTCTATTCCTTCCACTTTGACCTGGAGGCACCCTCACCTCTAAGTTGGATTGAGTGAGGGCTGAGAGCAGTCAGGCTTCCACTGCATGATAAAGTGAGGGATGAGGTTCAGGTATGGCTGTCCCATGACTTGAATCCCATAATAACTGTAACATGGCCCTGCTGCCAGATGTCCTTCCTCAAGGAGGTGAGGGTAGGATATGGTGCTAACCCCCTCTGTGGCTATAGGTCTTGGGTGGTGCTTAGTTCACTCCAGAGTCAGAGAGTATGGGGAACTCCAGTAGTTACACATGAGATGGCCCATGATATGTCAGCGTATTGCTGCCTATCCCTGTCTCCTTTTTTCTGGCTTTAAATCTGAGTTTCTGTTCCTCTTTCCTTTTCTAAGTGGACCAGTCCCAGTTTGTAAATTTGACCTCTAACAATAAACCTACAACTGTGCCTTGTTGATTTCTTACCTCTTTACAGTAGTTTCCATACCTAATCCCAGGTCCCCAACTCAAATCTCTGCTTCCTGTTTTTTTTTTTTTTTTTTTTTTTTTTTTTAACACTGCTATGCTTTGCCTTTGTCCTCTCTCATTTGAAAAAAAGTAAAAGATGAAAAAAAGTAAAATCAGCCTTCTTGTTAAATACTTTAAAATACGAGCATACTCTATTAAAATAGCATAATCTTATTAAAGCAGATGTTGAAAATAAATAGAAAAATAGAAGAAAAAATCATCTGTAATCAAGCCACTCAGTCTCAGTTATTGGTATTATATCTTTTTGGTACTTTTTGGTCCTAATTTTATTTTTCCTCACTGTATGTGTATATATATATATATATATATATATATATATATATATATATATATATGCAATTTTTAATTCTGACTTTTTCATTTATTATGATTATATCTTTAAAAACACTTTTGAATACAGCCTGTCATGGCTGTGTAGTATTCCAGTTCATGGATACACATGTTTCCTCAGGCATTCACCTACTATGAACATTTGCATTGTTTCACAAGTCATATGTTCATATAAATGTTTTTAGACCCATTACATAATCCATATCATGGGTTATGTCAGATCCCACTCTGAGAAAATGAATTAACCCAGTAAAACTTGTTATTAGTTGAGGCCAGAGTTGGCTGCAAGGTGCTCTAAGGAACTGTGCTCTGTATTGGATCACATTTTGGGAGGCAGACCGAGGACTTAGGCTGGGTGTGTGCAAACATAAGCATATGCATCGCGTCTGGAAGGCTTCCTCTATGGAGATCCATTTGGGGGATGTAATCTTACAAAGTATGGTGGGGATCCGTTCTTTGGTGCATGGAAAACACACATCTATACTTTTCTAAGTAAAATTTTATAATTCAAGAAAAGTCCAAAATTTTTTCCAGTTTTATTGAGAAATAATTGACATACATCACTGTATAAATTTAAGGCTGGAATATTGAAATGGAAATGAAGATAAAAATAAAAGTAAATGGAAATTCCTTTTATATCTTTAATGAGATCCAGAAGCGTTATGTTCAGATTTGCAAATTCATGAAGGAAAGCAATATGTTAAAGTGACGTTGCTTCTGTGTCAGGGATGTCATCATTGCTTGGATGCTCATTAAAAAAATTAAAGATTTATGGTGCTTAAAAGTGTGAGATCAGAAGTGGCACTGATTCCCCACTATATGATGCATATATTTCAGAGACTGAACTTAAGTTGGAAGTAAATATCTTCATGTGACACATATCATGAAAGTAAGTTTGGATTAGTTTATTTTTATCCTGGGAATCTTCTTAAGGGTGTTCTAAGTAAGCCATGATTTTTTTTAAACAAAATCACTTCAGCATTTCTCTGTGAAACTCATGCTAAAAAATAAAAAATGAAAAAAGAAAGAAGAAAAATTAAATCTGTAGGGGGCAGTGATCTGGTCCTGATGGTAAAAGGAGTACAGCTATGTTTTATGAAATATCTTTGCTCTACTGACATGGAAGTGACATCATGTTCCTTTTAAAATATCCTTCCGGAGTAGTATAAATGAAAACATACTTTCCTCTGACTTCCTTCCTTCTAACTGCTCTTCGCCCTGTCTTTGGTCTTCCTGCTCTTATCTGCCATTTCTTTTGTCCCTTCTTCGCCCCTCAACCCAATCACTTTGATCTGCATTTCCTTACAATTTCCACTCCATTCTTCTTTAATTTGAAACTTCCTTCTTTATTTCTATAGCATCATTACTGCACTTGAATCCTTCTTTTGAATCAAATAGTCACATTGATTATGAAAAAAGGAAAACAGTGTCAGATGTTGCCCTCTCCCCATAAATAACAAAAAACCCCACAGATATAAGTATTAAAATGTTTTTCTCATTTTAAGAAAAGAGTTTTGCTGGATGTCTTTGATCTGTGTGGCTTTATGGTAGACTATCTGCCTTTGAAGAATAAGAAGGATAATGATGTATAGTGCTGTTTGCACTTATTGATTGATGTTTTTATTCAGATAACTTCTCATTGAGTGGGTAAATTTACAGAACTGACTTCTCCTTCAAATTAAGGGAGCAGATTGGTTAGGTTCAATCAGTCAAGGCTTCATGGAGGAAAGTGATGACACCCAAGATGTTCTCTTGAAAGTTAAGTAATAAATAATACCTTATATCAGGGAAGTCATTTATGTGTTGTTCCTACTTCCACTGCTGCACTTGGCTCTCATGATAGACATCACTAATCAACCAGATCATTCTTTCCTGTTTGAACCTGGATATGGTCCCACACTCCTTCTAAGCATTACAGTTAGTCACTATAGCTTAACTGGATGTGTTACTTAAGTTGAAATCGATTTGCCTTCTTTGCTTTAGACAAGGTCATTGTATATGCCTAATGACCTCCCATCTCACAGATGCTACAGTACATATAACCTATGAGGTAGGTATTATTTTAAGGATTTTATAGGAGGAAATGCTGTGACTCAGAAGGATTTAAGTAACTCCCCAAGGTCATGCAGTTGGTAATAGGAATAATTTGGTTCTTCTTATGAAAAGATTAGTATTCTGTTCTCTATAGTTACTTAAATAGCTAACTGTGGACGTGTGCCTCAGAAGTCCTAAAAAGTAGTTAGCAAATGGTAAAAGAAAATTCTAGTTGTTTTGGGGGAAATTCTTGTTCCAGGGTCATAGCAAGGTGGCATTGAGGGTCAGTGTTGAGTGTAAGTAAAATAGGCTGCCATCTACTTGGGGTGGATGGGAAATACCAAAAGTGGAACCTAATATTCCTCTGAAACTTCATCCCCCATCAACACTTCCATGAAGACACATCTCACCTCCATAGTGCTTGGAATCCCAGTGATATTTCTTTAGATTTAGGGAGTCCTTTTTTTTTTTTTTTAAAGCTAGTTACCACTGATGAACCAAGAAACCAATTTGTAGCTCTTAATGGAAGAAGATACATCAGATCCTTTACTGTTACACTGGAAATCCACAACAGTGCTTACAGGTAGAAAGAATCAGAAAAAAGACATTACTTTAAAGCTTGGAGGGTTACCGAGGAGGGGCAGGCTTAAATGTGGATGATCCAAAAAAGGCCACTACATGCATTGAAGAGAAACATTAGCTTTTCAGTTTAAAAGGAGACTGGTCCTACAGCAACCCAGGGAAGACTCCCCTCTCCTGATCCTGTCTCTTCCAGGTCCAAAACTTCCCCCCACCTTTTTCACATAGTTAGTGAGTAGCAGAAGGACACTACTTTTTCTAGACCAATTGGGCAAAAATTCCACCCCCCCCCCGCCCTGCCAAATCAGCATTTAGAAGATTAGATGTTCATTCTTTTGAAATATTTTAGCAGATATTCCATAGTTTTGCATATGTGATTAATGATAAAATTCACTCTTTAGTTATTTTCCTTAACAAGCTGAAAAATGCAGTACAAACCTAAAGTGGATTCAGCAAGGGGCTAACGTATATTGCCAATTTGATCTTCCCTATACTTCATCAAGTTACTTCTCCCGAATCCTCGTCCAAAGCACTTTTCATCTCCATTGTCACAAATCAAAAACCAGTGTCTTAGAGTAAATATGATATTTCAAGAGGCATCCTATTATTCTTCATAATAGAATACACTTCCTTTCTCATGCTACTTTCTTAATGTGAACTCTGGCTAGGAAAAAAAGCCCCATGATCAACAACCCATCCTCCTAAAGCACAATGTAGAGCTCTGAGTCTGTGTTCATTGGATCATAGTTATTTGACTCTACAATTGTGTATCGAACCTGTAGTTTTAAAATTTTTTATCTTAAAGAGAATAACACTTATGTAAGAGTGCAAAATATGGTATACACCATATTTTTATGCTGATGAGTCATTATTATTTCCATATAATTGCAATGAATCTTTTCTCAAAGAATTATTTGTAGAAATGGGTGGTTTAAAAATCAATTATGTGAAAATTAAGATCCTCTCTGCATTCCATTCTGCTAGAAATCAACAAATTTGAAAATTAATTCTATATTATTCACAATCTTCTTCCCTTAAAGAGATGGGAACGGAAATTTAATTTTAGAAGATGAGATTTGCTAACTGATCTCTCTAGAGTGAACTACTGAGGAAATGAGAATATAAATAGGTTAAAGAAAATGGACATGCTGTAATACAAATTTATGAAAATGCATATTATCCACAGCTCTATTACATATTCTAAGAACTTGCATTAATTCATTCCTGTGGCTTTTAAGACCTCTTTCAAAGTAAAAATCATATTTGCTTATGTCAAAATTATTATGTTTATTAGTTGTTATGTGAACATTGGAATTAAACATTCTTTTGAAATAAATGTTAGTTTTTCCCATGTCCAAAAATCCTAGTACAAGGAAATAAAATCCAAAGCTTTGTATGTTCATGAGGGCATATAAGTCTTTAATTTCTGGGGGACAACAATTGCGAGGGATATGCTGTTACTGAGCTAATGGTTAGTGTGTTCTTTCAGGGTCCCTAGCTGGGGAGCTGGCATATATTCCTCAGAAACAGAAACATCTTAATCTCTCCCTTAGAGGAGCTCTAGTTCTTAAAGATGAGAGGGGAGAGAAGTAAACATGCAATATTCACACATAACTGGAGAGCTACAAAACTATGTTTTAAGCAGCAGGTAAATCAGTAAATGTTTCCTTTGTTGAAGAATAGATTAGCTTTCATATTTACTCTCCAGATCCATTGAGAAAAAAACCAAACCAAACCAAACAAACGAAAAACCACCCACACCCAAGCTATGGCTGCTTGAGTCTCATCATCTTCTTGATCCTACTGAGAGTTTGTATGCTTACTTTCAAAGACTCTCTAGCTTTCTATTCTTATGTACCACTTTGAGGATCTGTAAAGCAGATGTTCTTCTGGGATAAATCCATGTGCCTCGAATTATTTTAGCCGCTCTCAGGAAATCATTCCTCTCCAACCCCTTTCCAGGAAGCACTCCTTTTGGGAAATGTGAACACAGTTGATGACTATACACTGGGGAGTAGGATGGAGGGAATCAGCAGTAGGGCATTTGCCGTCCTCAGTGTCCCCACTAGCACCACACCAATCTTTGATCTTTGAGATGAATTAATAAAAAAAAAATAGTCTTTCACAGTGAAAGAAAAGAAGAGAAAGAACTTTAGATGCTAAGCGACTCATCCAGGGTACCTTAGGACAGAGTTCACAACTGGTCTGTTTTGAGGTGAAAGCTGCTGTCACCTGTGTCCCCCCTGTACCTCCCAGGCACTTTCAGTAGAAGGGACATGTGCTGGCAGCTGCCATCATTGCCCCTCACCCAGGGGGACTGATGAAGAAGGAATGTCTTGCTCATCCTTGTCTTGCACTACCAGCAGCCTCTCCACCCCTTTGATCACACAGCCACCCCAGTCATACATAACAGGGAATTTTCCTTTAGGGCATAAAATGGATATTGTCTGCTGAAGATTTTAGAACTTGTGGGAACAAGGTCACTCTCTGGGTTGGCCAGTTACACTCCTCACTTGCTAGAAAATGATGTGACTTTCACAGCGTGACCTCACTTGCTAGAAAATGAGTCACTTTCACAGCGTGACTCTTGCCACTGTCTGCTGGGTGCCCTGGAAAACCTAATTAGACACAGGGGTGAACATTTTACTTTCACTCAAGAGAATATTCCTCCTGGATAAATCACTCTGAGACCCTGAAAAATAATTTGACTGGCTTGATTTTAAAAGGACTGAATGAGCCCTCAGATTGTTTGGATTTATTTGATACTTTAACACAGGATACAATCTATAAGATACATGGTTGGAAAATCTCTTTCTTTCTTGAGGGCAATTTTTGTTTTAAACAAGTTTCCTAAACAACAAGGCTAGGTTTGCAAAATTAGAGTGCAACTATGTATCCTATCCCAGTTTTCTATAGTTCCTTTTATATGATGAGAGGATCAATTTTCCCTCTTCCCTCCTTACAAGATGAATGTTTTGAAGATGATCCTGTCCTTTAGCAAGAAAGACCCAGGACCCATTATTTGGAAAGCTAGCTTATATCTTTGTTTGCCCAAATCTTACTGTATATTAATTTCATGTGGATCTCTTCCATGTGAGTGGGTACTCAGGAATAATTATAGTTGGGGTGGCCACAGAAACTCTCTAATCTAACTCGCTGTTTCTGCTTTGTACCCACCCTTCTCTTGTGTGGCTATGGACCCTGCTTGGCAGAACCTGACCTCTCTAGCCCTGCCCAGCTGTGGACAGAGACAGCTCCTTTGCTTAGACTCAGCCCTCCCCAGCATCTGATCTGGTGCTGAACACACCAAAGTTCACCTGGGGAGTCTCATTCTCCAGCAGTGAGTAGGGTCTAAGTTAGATATGTTTATTCAGACTGGTGTTCAGTGTGATCGATATAAGCTCACAGCTAAAACTTCATGGGGTCTCAGCCTTTCCCTAAGCCCGGGCTTGTTGGTCCGGACTCAGGTTTTGGTTTAGTATCTCAGTTCCCCTGCAGGGATTGGAAGCCTGGTTCAGCTCTAGTTTGCTTAGCTGGAGCTCTTACTTTCTCTAGTGATTGTCTCAGTGAGGAGCCTGACCTCTGTCCTCAGCATCACCTAATCCAGAGCTCAGTGAATTGATCTCCACCTCCTGTCTGCCCTGCACTGAATGATGATGCTTTCATCCCAACTGTCTTCAAAAATTGCTTGGAACCTATGTTTGAGCCTTTGAACTTTGTGCATCAAATTGAATTGACTTAGATTTTGATGCCAAACTTTGTGGAGTCCAAGCTCACCCACACTCAGCCAAGTGTGTTGGGCTGGTGGATGACCCTCTTACTCACCTCTTCAGGCTGATCATACATGGTCTGCCCTTCTTCCTGTTTTCAAACTCTGACATCCCAGTGTACCTGGAGGGCAAATCCTCCTAGCTTTACTAATTCTTCGATATTTTTTTGTGCACACATCTGATCTTGCCTCAGTGTCTAGGATGAGCTCAGATGTGGACAGGCTGGTGTTGATAAGAAAGGGGAAGAAATACAACAAGTGATTTTATCTAGAGAGCATCACAGTGGAGCTAGGAAAAGTAGGTTCTTATCTCATGTCTTCTACTTAATAATAAGGAACCCTGGGCATATAGTGGGTGGACCCCTCACTTGCAAAGCTGCTCTCATTAGCTGCAAACATGATACTTATCTAATTGCCTCACCATGTTTGGAGAGAGTGACAAACATGATTTTGTTCTGTAGTACTATTCAGGCAGTACTATACTATGGGTATATTATGAGTTGAAAGGCCTTCACTGGGGACATGAGGAACACTGTCTCTCAGCTTCCGCTGACTGACTTACCAACCCAGCCACTTTTGCACAGGGACTCCGTGCTGGGCATTGCAGGTAGGCAGCTGACTGATCCAAATCATTCATCAGCTGAGTCATACCCCAGCTGCTGAGCAGTTCCAATAGGGATGCTTGATATTGTTTTCCCACTTGCATGATCTGTGCAGATTTTGTTCTGGTGATTATTCTATTTTTATTACTTCTCTGCTCCCAGGGAAATTTCACTGCCTTGTAGGCATGAGTAAAACTCAGCCATATATTGTAAAGTAGATGTAGCCTGCTTTCAACTCCTTCCTCTCCAACATTCTCCTGCAGCAGCCAGCCAGAAGAAACTTCAGGTTCCTCTGAATTACCATTGCACTCAGTCAGCAGTTTAAATTGTGTAGGGTCTTCCGTGTGCATTATTCATCTTTGGGTTCTCAATGCCTGGCATAGTGGCTGGAACAATGTGAGCATTTAATAAATGTCTGTTGAATGAGTGAATGAATGAATAGTCTGTTTTTAAAATAAGCTTTTCCTTTTAGATCTACAGAAAAATTGAGAAGACAGTTCAGAAAGACCGTATACCAGCACCCAGTTTCTGCTATTATTGATATCTTACATTAATATGTTACATTTGTCACACTTAATGAAATGATAGCAATAGATAATTATTAGTAAAAGTCCATACTTTATTCAGATGTCTTTAGTTTTTATCTAATGTCCTTTTTCTGTTCTAAAATCCCACCCAAGATACCACATTACATACACTCATCATGTCTGCTTAGGCTCCTCTTGACTCTGATGGTTTCTCAGACTTTCCTTGCTTTTTATGACCTTGAGGGCTTTGAGGAGTACCTGTCAGGTATTTTGTAGAATGACCCTCAATTTTGGTTTGTCTTCTCTTTCACTTGTGGTTAGTCTAGGGTTATGGGCTTCTGAGAGGAAGACCACAAAGGTTAAGTACCATTTTTCATCACATCATGACAACACAGTGTCAACATGACTTATCACTTGATGTTGACCCTGATAATCTGTTTGAGATAGTGTTTGTCAGGTTTCTCCACTGTAAAGTTACTCTTTTCAGCCTCATCTTTTCATACTGTACTCTTTGGAAGGAAGTCACTGTGTATAGCCCACACTTAAGGAGTGGAGAGCTATGCCTACCTCCTTGAGGGTAAGTATGAAAGAATTTGAAACTCTCCTGCGTGAGAGAATTATCTGTTATCCTCATTTATTTCTTTATTCAGTAATTTACTTAAATAATATGGATTTATGTGTGTTTTCCACTTTTATCCAATCTACTATTTTTTTTCACAACTAGATTGAACATTCCTAAGGGAGCAGAACTGATTCTTGTTCCTATCTGTCTCTCTAATTGCCTGACACAGAAAAGATGACGCCCCTCAAATAGACACTTGTTAATTAATAGAACTAAAATAAGAATTAAGCTGTCTGTAATGTCTGTAATGATATCCCAAAGCAGCCTAACTGGTCTTTTGACATTATCTTATTATATTTAACTGTCCTGAAAAAGTTGCCAGAAATTGAAAGATCCTGAGAAATAATCTAATAATGCAACACTCACATTTACAGATGGTGAAATTTAGGACCCGAGAGGAACTTTATGGACCTATATATGGGATGAGAACCTAATTTTCCTAACTTCCAATGTGATGCTCTTTAGACCCACTAGAATGTCTAACGAGTCTGATGTACTCAACAGGTTGGTTGAATTTGTATCTGTAGGCAAAAGCGAGCCATCAAAGAGATTTTCTCTGTTCTGTATTTGTTCTGCAAAGTGAATTTTTACTTTTAACTGATCTCTGAGGTAGAAATGCAATGAGTGTGAATGAGCATAAGAATGATGATGGGATGATCAGCTATTAAAGTAGACCAAGTGAGAGACTCTAAAGGCCTGTGCTACACCATTGGCAGTGGAAAGAGAAGAGTCGATATATTGAGAGGCATTTTAGAAGCAGAATTGGTGTAATCTGTTACCGGTTAATGTGGAGGGTGAGGAAGTAGAAGATGCCAAAAGTGACTTCTGGGTCCTTGGCTTGGGCACCTAGGCAGAAGGTGATGCCACTAATCAAGACATAGTGGGTTTGGAGGGGAAAATGAACTCATTAGGTGTGAGATAGTTGTTAGGTTTTTAATACTTCCAGTAGGTAGCAGGAAGGCTGTGTGGATCTTAGAAGAGAAATTAAAGTCCAAGGTACTGATCTAAGAGTTAATGTCACTTGACTGATGAAGCCAATGGAGGTAGTGAGATCACCTAAGAAAATCAGAGAAAAGACAGGACTGACACCTGAGTTCAGTAGGAATAGAAGACAGTAGAGGCAGTAGGAAATAAGAAGAAACTATCAGAGAAGCAAATGTAGAGTGGCATGGGGAAGCTGGGTAAGGAGGTGTGGTGAGGTGGTTAAATTCTGCAGTGACATCAAATCAGATGAGGCTTTAAAAGCAGCTATGGTGAATGACAGTAATCAGGTCATGGGTGACCTTAGCAAGAGTCATTCCAGTGGAGAGGTGGAGGGCTTTATGTAAAAGAACAGGCACTGCAGAAATAGAGGGCTAAATCGATACACAGCATTTTCATTTTCATTTGTCCTGACTCAAACTCCCTTCATTTTCAAAGGTTACAGACAATTACATGAGAAAGGATTCAAGTTAAATAAGAAGAATATATTAATTGTTTTTAAGAGACATAGGAATAGGTTAATGGGGTTTTTGAATCTCTCATTGTAAGAAAGTTTTAAGAGTAAAGATGTAGCTATTTTAAACTGGAATAAGTTAGTCTTACATGAATGAGAAATGCCTCTGAATTCCTCTTTAAGTCTTTGGCTCTTATTCCATAAGGCTGAACATATTAAAACTTCAAGGAGAGAGTTTTTAGTTTTGCAGTGTACTTAAAGGATAAATTTGCCCTGTGTGAAAATATTGAATTTGCGAACTAGTTGATTTATTCAGAGGTCTGTGAATATTTTAGTATGCAATCAATTGTACTTTTAATAAGCCATAAACCATGTTTACTGCCTTATTTATTGAATTTAATCAAAGTGACTTGATGGCTAACTAGCACAGTGCTCTCGACAGGCCTCAGATACTGGGTCTAATTACTGGGGACAATAATACAACAAGAGGATAAGAAGATTTTATTCTTGAAAAATGGAAGAAAACAGAGCCAAGTAAACAATCTTTTGTTTGTCTGTTTGGGGGCAGAGTTGGTCTGGAAGATAGAAGGCCAACTTTGTGAAAACTTTCCTGTGGCTCTTCCTCTCTTTTAAGCAGGTGCAAGTGACACAAGATTCCTATTAAAGAATAGCCTTCACAGCTCCTCTCAGCCTCACTGCTGTGTTTGCCCAGAGGTGTAAATAGATTCAAAGGTCATCTGCCTCTTAATATCCCATTTCTCTCCTCTTGGAGCCGTTTCAGTTGAAATTACAGGCATTAAGATGAGGCAGCTCCCCAGTCAATCTGAGAGAATCAGAAGAGCCCTCATACCCCCCTACAGAGCCCTTCACAATCCTCTGGGTCTTCACACTCCAAATGATTTGATTATGTTTGGTTATAGTTGCAATATTGGTGGGAGTTAGAGGTGGCCAGGAACAGTCAAACTGTGCTTTATGTCTCCTGGTAGTCACATAGATCAGAGTCTGTGACGTCCATATCACCTGCAGGAAAGAATCGTTGTCATCTTTCTAAAAACAAAATGCACTGCAAAAACTTTTATGGACCCAAAGAGAGCTTTGAAAAAATGAGTTGGCACAGTAATAATTTGGTTTTCATGAAACAGTTTTCGTTGGTGAATAAATAACACTGTGTTTACACACAGAATGAAGATCACTGAAAATCCCTTTATTTGGTTTTGACAAGTTCACTGAAACATTGATAAGAGAAACATTTATTTTAGACAATGCTGACCAATCCAATAAAGATCCTGCTGAACTAAATTTTTAGGTTTTATTTCAAACACAATGTAGATCTACAGACTGCGGAAGGGGAGTTGTTTTCAGTACTTTTTAATGTTTACATAGCAAATGCCCATAGATGAATTGCTTTCTGAAATATATAAGCTTTGGGTTAGAGAAGACTCTAGCATGAAGGGTCAAGTTGGTATTGGGAGGATATCACATCATGTACTTGGTGTGAGCCCATCAATAGCAGGATAATACATACCCTAGTGAACACCTAGCACTGTACCCCTCCCACAATGCAACCATGCAATTCCATGTTCTAGAAAAAAGTTCATTGAAAAGAAGCCATGGCATCTAGAGTGTGATGATTAAGCGATGCACAGCTTCTCCATTTCTAGGGATTTCACACTGTGTGTCATCCCCATATCACTCACTATCTCTGGAGAAGGAGCAGAAGACATACATGTCCTGAACCTTGAGGTTTCCTGTGAAAGTGTCCACAACTGGATTGCCTTTGATTCCAGATAGGCCTCTGTGTCTGCCTTTGGCATGTATCTGTCCTTGTGTATAGGGAAGGGAGAGACAGGCAATATGGCGAGAAAAATTAAGGGTTCCCCCACTCAAAATGTAGTGCTTTGTTGGGAGATCCATACTTTCTTAGGGAAAGTAGAAAGATAAAATGGAAATGAGTTTTATGTCATTTTAGTCTGAAAACAAAATTTTGTTTATGTTTACTAACTTCTGTAATAATACAATAACTTTGACATGACAGTTATATTGTATAGAAGCAAATGTGATTTAACTAAAATGGCATTGTACTAGCTTTGAACAAAGCAAACATTTGACAAAAGATAGAGGAAAGAGAAAACCCTTTTTTGTTGTCCCACATAAATAACACATGGGAAATAGAAAATGCCTTTATCAAGAAAAGTAATGAACTACTAAATGAAAAAAAAATCTCCATTTAATTGCAAGATCTTTTATGAATACAAGTATTCCAAAAACAGGAATTATATCTAAGCTCTTCTTACGTTCCACAGTGCTAGCCTTTGGTGTGTATTCAATAAATACTTTTTGAATGAATAAAATGCATTCCAAAGTGTTAATGACGTTTTACTTGCTTAGGGGAACTTTCAGAACAAATTCCTTTCACATGCCAAAAGAGAGTTGGGAAGGAGATTACAGGGTGCAATGGAACTGAGGTCAAACAGGGAAAGAAGGTCAAGGGCAGGGAGTATACAGGAAGCAAGGTGTTCCAGGAGGTTTGTTTTTTTGGTGAGGTGGCTCAGGTCCAAGAACCTCATGGTGTGAAACAAGATGCCTCTTAAAGACGTGATGCCCAGTAGCTCCAGCACATAGATGGTCCTTTGGCCCCATTTCATCCCGAAGAGCCCTCTTTAGGCCCTGAGCTTTCTGATGGTAAAATCAATTTTGGGATCTTACCTAATCTCCCAACCCCCACAATGCCTGAACTTCAGCATTGGCTTGGGAAAAATAAGATTTCAGGCTCAAGGGGGAGTTTTCCAGCAAGGTCCCCAAATGTCTGCAATTTTGAAAAACTTTTCTCTGGCATTTAAATTTTATTCAGTAGGACTTCATGAAAGTTAAAGATCTGGCAAAAACAAACTTGCCTGGGTGGAGTGAAGGCTGTATTGTTTCATTGCAGCCACATGCATAAGTGATGCTTATGAGATCATTTACAGGTTTTATAAGGGAGGGTGTAAAAGAACCTAAGGATCTTCGGATTCGAGGAATGGTAGATGAAATTTGAGGGCTTAAAAAACCTGAAGCCTTCAAAGTTTTGCCTTCAAATCTCACTTAGGGAGATAACAAGACAAATGAGGAGGAAGCATTTATGTAGAGCAGAGACAGCAGTACAGGACTTGTGTGCACTACACTATACACTACACTAATGTGCTCCAGGTTTCTTAAAATCTCTGCTGACTTAATCAAGAAACATGAGTCTGCTTTATTCTCCAGGTAGGTGCTTGTAAAAGAGAGAAAAGGCTTTTCATGTCTGTCTTCTAGCTACAACCTTCCCTTCCTTCCTTCCCCCTTCCTTCCCCTTTTCTCTTCCTGTCTCCTTTCCTGCCTTTCATTCATTCCTAAACATTTTCCAAGAACCTATTGTGAAGTTGTTAGATGATCTGAGGTATATGGGAGACAATCCCTGCCTTCATGGAAACAATGATGCAAATGAACATTCAAATGAGACCAGAATGTGTTCTGTCCTTCATGTGCACTGGGGCTTGTAGAGAGGGCAGTTGAGGGGGTGGGAGCACCTGGTGAAAGAGCTCTAACCTCAAGGGTGGGCACATGGAGAGTGTGGGCAAGGGAGCAGCTGGACATTCTGTGTGCATGACGTAGGGTATTCTTAACAAAGAAATGCAAAGGAATGCTAAGTTCATGACTCTGGCATCCTGTATGGACTAAGAAGGCTTATGTTGAGTATATTTCAAAGGAAAGAAATTCAACATACAAAAGAGGAGAAGCTAACTTTGTGTTAAGGGCTGTGCAAATTTCGTCTTTATTATTTCAGTTAGCTCTCACGATAACCCTAAAAGGCATGCACTTTCCATATTTCTTTTCAGTGGTAGAAATGAAGGCTTAGGGAAAGATTTACACATTGTCTAAATTAGACTGTGACTGTAAACACAGGTCAGTCTGACTCACATTTCTTTGGGATTAGGGAGGTTACAAAAGGTGATAGGGGAATCTGGAAAAAAAAAGATTAGACAAGGATCTCTTTTGTGTATCATCTCATAATGCTAGGAATATGATAGAAATGACTTTGTTATTTCTAGTGTTCTATTGCAAACAACAAATCCCATTATAATAAAAATTAGGCACTTTCCTCTAGTATCTTTTAGAGTAGTCAAACAGTTACTTTTCCATGGCAGTCTTCAAACTTATCCAAATCCCAACCATCCCAGAGCAGATTCAGATATAACCAGATATCCCCCAAGTTAAAAATAGATCATAACCAGTCTAAGAAACACAGTTATGAATCCAATCTAAATGAAATTTCATATATGCCTTTTACCAATAAATAAGGTGAACCATTTACTACTTTTCCAAATAGTTAACTGAATATTTTAGAAGAATTTCTGATTGTAATGTCATTGTCTTGCCTTTCCTTAGTGCTTAGCCCTCTAATTTGAGATCTACTGGAGGGCAACATTTGCAAATTAGAAACATAATTGAAATCTACTGCTGAATAAATTGATGTTTACCATGACATAAAATTAGTGGAATCATTTCAAATGGTATGGAATCTATTTATTTATTTATCTATTTATCTATTTATTTATTTATTTATTTATTTATTTATTTATTTATTTATTATTGGCTGCATTGGGTCTTCGTTGCTGCGCGCGGGCTTTTCTCTAGTTGCGGTGAGCGGGGGCTACTCTTCGTTGCGGTGCGCGGGCTTCTCATTGCGGTGGCTTCTCTTGTTGCGGAGCTCGGGCTCTAGGCACGCGGGTTTCAGTCCTTGCGGCTTGCAGGCTCTAGAGCGCAGGCTCAGTAGTTGTGGCGCACGGGCTTAGTTGCTCCGCAGCATGTGGAATCTTCCCGGACCAGGGCTCGAACGCGTGTTCCCTGCACTGGCAGGCAGATTCTTAACCACTGCACCACCAGGGAAGTCCTGGAATCTATTTTTTTTCACTTCACTGGCTTCTTGTTTTTCTTTGATGGAATTGTGGTTGGAGATGATCCTCAGAAAAAGCAAGTTTTCTGCTTTAATGTACTCCCAAATGAGCAGTAGGAGGAAAGGAATGGGGACATTGCTGGGGAATCACAGAATATTGTAGTCTTCCACAATGAAGTCCTCACTTGTCTGAATTTTGAACCAATCTGAGTTAAAGATATTGTTAAGACACTAACTCCATCTGAACAGACTTTTAAAAATTTGGTGATTGAAAGATGTGAACAAAGAGTAATTTTACACTTAGACCAGTACAAAAACAAGGCTGAATTCACTGGTGTTGAGTTATTAAACTCAAAGTTTTAAAAACAAGTGAAGTCTGCAAAACACTGCTAAGAGAAGAAAAGACAAGTGACTGGGAGAAAATATTTGCAAATCATATATTTGATAAATATCCAGAATATCCAGAACATACATATCCAGAACACACACAAAAACTTTAACAACTGAACAAAAAGAAAACAAACAACCCAAGGAAAAATGGGCAAAGATCTGAATAGACACCTCAGCTAAGATGATATATAGATGGAAAATAAGTGTATGAGAAAATGCCCAACATCATTTGCTGTTAGGGAACTGCAAATTAAAACAGTCACTATGCATATATACTAGTACTGAACAAACTCGTAAATGAATGTATGGATTGTGGGAGCTACTGATGGAGTAGGAGGTTATAGATATGCAGAAGGAGAAGGCTAGAATAAATCATTTAGTACTGGATTATAGGGGGATTCATCAATATGGACTCATGTTTAGTTTAATATAAATACAGGTGGCTAAATATAGAAATAATTATAGATATGTGTGTATACATGGGTTAGTATATATACATATATTTCTAAGCTCTGTTTGCTGAGAGGGCCTGGAAGCAATGACACCCCGGTAGCAATGAGCACACCCAGGGTCCATATATTGATTTCTAATAACATTCTCCAGTAAAAGGAATCAGGGCTTCTTGGAGAAATGGCTAAGTCTAGGGCAGGTGCAGTGAATACACAAGATGAGCTTGGACCACACTGTAGTGCCAAAAAGTAAAAAAGTGCTCATAAAAAAATCTGATGGGAGTATTTCAAAGGGGTGCAAGAACCAACCAAAAGAGCTCCCAAATGGCTAAAATTGGAAGAATTTCAGCAACAAAATAAATAAATAGTATTGGATTATGATCCAAAATATAAAATGAGTAGCCATGAGTCTATTCTGATATAAAGATTTGATTGAATAAATAATTGAGGGGAAATAGACAAATCTCCTCTGCAGAATTCCAAATAATTTGTGTAGCTACTTTACTCTTAAAAAGGTAAAGCGTAACTCTGTCCCCTCTCCCAACGATCTCTTAAGCATGATCTAAACATAGTGACTTCCTTCCAAAGTATGTGGTATGAAAACAGGTGAAGAACAAGAACTTTACGGTACGGAAATGTGAGAAACACTACCTCAGCCATGTGATCATGCTTAATGTCAATAGTGGATAGTATGTACCTTTGATATGATGTGATAAAAATGGCACTTTACTTCTGTGCTCTTTCTTTCCAAAACTCATAACCCCAGTCTAATCATGAGAAAACTATCAGACAGACATAAATTGAGGGACATTCTATTGTACAGAATGTCTGACTACTACTCCTTGAAGTCATCGAAAACAAGGAAAGTCTGAGAAACTGTCACAACATAGAGGAGCCTAAGTAGACATGACAGCTAAATATAATGTGGTGCCCTGGATGGGATTCTAGAATAGAAAAATGATATTAGGTTAAAACTAAATAAATCTGAAAAATGTATGGACTTCAGTTAGTAATAATGAGTTAGTATTAGTTGTGACATTTGTTGTGACAAACGTACCACACTAACATAAGATCTTAACGTTAGAGGAAACTGGTTGCTGTGTATGTGGGAACTTTCTGTACTATCTTTGCAAACTTTTCTGTAAATCTAAAACAAGCCTAAAAAGAAACACTTATTTTAAAAACAAAGAAACAAAAAACAAGTGTGCATGTGAGTATAACCTGAATCTAGGACATAAAATGTTTAGGAAGTAATCGTGATAGTATTAACTCAAAGGCAAAGGAAGACAGAAAAATATCAAGATGGAAAAATCTACAAAATTGTGGAATGACTATGAACACTTTGGTTTTACATTGGCTTGGGAACATACTACAAGTTTGAGAATTGTCTTTCACATGTGTGAAAATAGAGTTTTATTTTGATTTTTACCACCAATTCACTAGTTCTAGTTTCTTTTACCTTATATATTCCAAAATTACCTTTCCATTTTCATTTCCCACTCAGTTAAACAAATCTGTCCTCCAGGAAAATTGGTCTACTCACCACCTGCTAAATATGCACAAAAAGGACCTTATGCTCAAAGTTGTTCTCACTTGAATGCACTTTCCTCTTGCAGTTCTAACCATCTATCCTGAAGTTCTAACCATCCAGTAAGACATCTTTGGCTTTCCTTGGTTTCCTCAGCTGAAAGAGATCCCATCTTCTTCTAATCCACAAAGTTGCTCTCTACTTCTCAAGTCAATCATATACTACATTGTATCATGGTATTTATAAGTAGCTTCCCTATTGACTATTAAATACTTAGAGGATGGAGCCCTGATTTGTGCATCTTTGCATTTCCCATGGACTCCTTCTTAGAAATATACAGAAGTTTGATCTAGTGAATTTTAACAATGTTGAACAGTCATTTTAGTTAAGGAAAAAACTTCAGACCTAAATCAATTGGACTGAACTGGACTGAATAAAATTTTAATTATTCATTGTAAAAGTCATTTGATGGAAAGGGACTTCTACATTTTCCCAACATCTGTTATTATTGTAGTTTCTCCCTTTGTGGTGGATGATGCACTGAGTCAATGCATATCAGATAATGCCTCTTGTGTGTGAGCCATTATTACAGTAATTAATAACAATGGCAGCTCAGTTGATAGGAACTTGGCAATGTGTGTATCCTTATCTTCAAAGTTCCCAATGGTTTGGAATATAGCTTTTTGTGAAACCATTTAATAGGAACGTGTGTATTTAGAATTTGTTCCCAGCTCAAAGACTGACCCTTATCTCTGAAGTCCTTAATGAGAAAGCATGTGACAAATTGACTGGCACACTCCACTCCTCCAAGTAATTTCCCTTCCTGCCAAAAGAGTCTCTTGTAGCCTCCACTTCTAACTTAGAAACTGTTGAGTGATGAACAGTCTGAAGCCAATGTCTGAAGCTTCAGAAAGCACTCTTTAAAAGGTGATTTTGCAAAGAAAAATTAACTTATTGAGAAGGTGGGAAATCAATCAATCTTTTTTCATTGTGCCAATTAACTACTTGATGAGTTTGACTTGGCTAAATTGACTGATGGGTTTAGTACTCCATAGCTGCCCAAAAAGGAATCTTCATGATGACTGTCTTGGAGTTCTTTTGTTTAATGAAATACAGTCCCACAGAACAGCATTGCCAATAAACAAAAATCAAATGTATTATAAATCTTCACAAGTTTTATTTGAATCTGTTCATAAGGGCTTCCTAATTAGGATTTCTTTTTTTTTTTTATTGGAGTATAATTGCTTTACAATGTTGTGTTAGTTTCTGTTGTACAATGAAGTGAATCAGCCACATGTGTACATTTATCCCCTCCCTCTTGGACCTCCCTCCCCCACGCCCCATCCCACCCATCTAGGTCATCACAGAGTACTGAGCTGAGGTCCCTGTGTTATACCGCAGCTTTCCACTAGCTATCTATTTTACACATGGTAGTGTATTTATGACAAACCTAATCTCCCAATTCATCCCACCCTCCCTTTCCCCCTCTGTGTCCACACGTCCGTTCTCTACATCTGCGTCAATATTCCTGCCTTGCAAATTGGTTCATCTGTACCATTTTTCTAGATTCCACATTTATTTATAAACTAATTTGTTAAACTAAACAAATACTCAATAAATAGCTAAAGTGGGTAGAAATAATACTGTGACAAAAATGCAAAAGAAAATAGCTGGCCTTATTTCGTTGAAATTAAAGTAGAAAATAAAAGTAAAAATTTTCAAGTGAAAAGAAGTCACCAAAATGAGACTAGAAAAACTATAATCACTGACTCCACTGTCCTTATCAAGGGAAATAATTAGTAGTTTGTTACACCAAAAAATATCTCTATTGTGTGAGTAATTTCAAAACAATATGGAAATTTGGAAAATTTTATGTAACCTTTAAATCATGTGTTCCGAATATTATTTATGGAAAACACTCAAAATATAAGTTTAAACAATTAAAAATTTAGTAGGGAATCAAGAATTGATAACGTGATATGCCACTACTCTTTCAAGAAGCTTGGCTGAAAAGAATGAGATCACAAGGACAGTATGTAAATGGAATCACAGAGTAAAGGGAATTTTAAAAAAAGCCTATAGGAAGGATATGCATGATTATTTTAATAAGCTGAGGAATAGTATCAGTAATGAAGAAGAGACTGAAGATTAGGAGAGAGAAGGAGTAATTGATCAGAGTGGGTCAACAGCAAAGACATACAAGTTGTCCTGGAATAAAATGATGATTCTTCATCCTTGAGACGGAAGGAGGAGGAAACTGTGGGTAAATACATGGGTACTTTTGAGGTCAAGTGCTTGAGGGAAGGGTGGTGATTTGGAAAAAGGGTTAACAAAATGAGAGGGGCAAATAACTAAGGATCAATAAATACATTGCTGAGCAAGACTGGAGGGCTCACACTTTGTAGGTGCCCTAATATGTGTGGTGGTTTTATGATATTCTTTTGCTGTGCCCAACAATTTGGATATAATAACAATAGTAATACTTTATTGTGATAAGCACTTTACTTAGATTAGCTTATTTCATCTTCATAGGTAGCCTCTGAAATAAACATAACTGCTATTTCAGTGAGGAAACAAAGGCTTTGAGGCTAAGAAATTTGCCCATTGTGTTAAAACCAATATTAATTGAACCCAGGCAGTCTGAACTAGAGACTGAGCTCATGCTGGGCTGCTTAGGTTTGGAGGAGTATTGTTTTAAATCAGAAACTTCTCTGGTTAAAGGCCATAAACAACAAGACATTTCAGTAATGCAAGGGGATTGAACTGTTCTTTTGGGTTTTAAGATCTGTTCATGGGAATGGCCATGCAGCCAGGCTGAAAAAGGAAGTGAGGCCAGGAAGGATGGCCGACTGGTAACACTCGGAGGACCAAGGAACTGAAGGTCCATGTCTGGGGAGAAGTTGTAAAGGGGATGAAGGCACAACATTTCTACAGGAAGAGGAGATTATGAGTAAAGGACAGGATGCTAGAGGTTTCTGAGGTGGTATATATCTGAGTGATGACAGGGTTCAAGTTGTGGCCATTGGTTTGAGTGGCTGGAGTGGATGAAGCAGAGAGGAAATGAAGGACTCCGGATCATATGAGAAGTTAAGAAGTGATGGTGGATTCCAAGAACTGTGTCTTGAGGGATGTTTATTTTTGAATGATAGTTTTCACTCTACAGATATTTATGTCCCTGCTATAAGATAGGCAGAGTTCCAGGCTGTCAGGTGTAGCAGTGGGCAAAACAGACAAACTTGCTTCCCTCAGAAGTTTACATTCTAGTGTCTATATGACAGGCAGTGATAAGTACCTAAGAGAAAAATTAAGCTGGGAAGGAGAATAGGTATTTTCAGGGAAGGGGTGTAATTGCTATAAAGGGTGGTCAGGAACAAGTGAGGAACCAGTGTGGCCAAAAAGATTGAGTGATCATTTACAGAGATGGAGAAGAGTGTGTGGGAGGTGTCAAATTTTGTTAGGGTCTGAGAATAAGGAGTTAGACTTTTGGCCAGTTAATTCTGAGATGCTCATCAAACATCAAGAGGAGAAACGAGTATTAAGTAAAGATTGAATGTAAGATTCTGGATTTCATAGAGAAATCAGAAACCTGGGCTAGATATATAAATTTGAGAATTTTATAGATGATGCAAAAAATGAATGGGATCATTAAGGATGAGAGGATAAGTAAAGACATGAAATACTCAGATGACTCTATGCAGGGACACTACTAAAAGATCAGGATATGAGAAAAATCCAGCAAAGAGACTGAGAAAAAGTGACCAGAGGAAAAGGAGGAGAACCAAAAGAGTGAGGCCATGTGAAGCATGTGTTTCAAGACGGAGGAATTATCAATTGAGTCAAATATTGCTAAGGACTAAAAGAAAATGAAGATTGAGAACTGGCCGTTGGATTTAGCAATGGGTAGGTAATTAGCAGCTGTGATAGAGCAGCCTGGTTGGCGATGGTTCAATAGAGAAGGGAGGAAATGAAATGGAGAAGGTGAATATCAACATACCTTCCTAGTTTTTCTATCAAACAGAGCGGAAATATAATGACAGTTGGGGAAAGATGTGGGATCAAAATGAATTTTTAGTGTTTAAGGTGGAAAAATTTGCAGCATCTTTGTAGGTTGTTGGAAGCTAACCAGCAGAGAAGAAGAAATTGATGATTCAGGAGAGAGAGGGACAATCGTTGGAGCATTGCTGAGAAATAAGTAAGAGGAGATGAGATACAGGTACAGGTGGAGAGGTTGTTTTGGGGAGCACAAGCAGTCCATCCATGCTGCAACTCTAAAGTTAAGAGGCTAGAATGCTAGCTGATTGGTGGCAGAGGAACTGTTTATTCTGGTTGTTTTTGGAATATATATAACATATATTTATTTATTTATTTATTTTTAACATCTTTATTGGAGTATAATTGCTTTACAATGGTGTGTTAGTTTCTGCTTTATAACAAAGTGAATCAGCTATACATATACATATATCCCCATATCTTCTCCCTCTTGCGTCTCCCTCCTACCCTCCCTATCCCACCCCTCTAGGTGGTCACAAACCACCAAGCTGATCTCCCTGTGCTATGCGGCTGCTTCCCAATAGCTATCTGTTTTATATTTGGTAGTGTATATATGTCCATGCCACTCTCTCTCTTCGTCCCAGCTTACCCTTCCCCCTCCCCGTGTCCTCGAGTCCATTCTCTACGTCTGCGTCTTTATTCCTGTCCTGCCCCTAGGTTCTTCAGAACCATTTGTTTTTTTTTTTTTTTTTTACATTCCATATATGTGTGTTAGCATACGATATTTGTTTTTCTCTTTCTGACTTACTTCACTCTATTTATTCTGGATCTGCACATACCAGATACTACTCAACATTGTGTAAATTCCAGTAAGTAATGGTTAATGACATTGAACATGGAGACTATCCAGTGGAATTGCCCTTCTGCTCTCAAGGAGAACATGACTGAATAGCTGAATGAGCAATGTTAATAAACTGTGACAATTAAAAATCTGTGTGGTAACCTACTAAATGGATATTCAGTGTGACTTGCCCTTTCAGGAGTGAGATTCCTTTATTGAAAACTACAGTCTGTGTAATGGGGGTTATTACCTCCTCCCAATCCCCATCTCTTCTACCAAAGAAAAAAAAATTTGCTTTTCATCCATATTGGTGTCCTCATTATATTTCATTGTTGTTTAAAATTGTTCCCTTACAGCCTATCTCTGTAAATAGGACCTATTTTTCAAACAGAGGGAAATGGTATGTTATTTTACCTTTTTATTTTCAGAAGATAAGGTATGTTAGAGTGTAAAGAAATCTGAAATGGGAATCAGGACACTGTGTTTCTTGCCCCGGCTCTGCCACTAACTCACTGGGAATTGGTTTCCTCGCTGGAAAATGAAGTAGTTGGTCCAGAGGATCCATAAAGTCCCTTCTGAATCCAAGTAATGAAATCATAATAACAATCTAAATAATTCAGAAATTCACAGCTGATGCCCTTTTTTTTTTATATGCCCATAATACTCTATGTCAAGATAAGTCACATTTATATTGTTGAGAGGTTACCAATCACTCGGGCATTAATATCTTACAGGGCTATTGTGAAGATTAAAAGAGAAAATGTGAAAGAAATTCACAAACTGTAAAGTGAAATACTGTCAGTCATTAGTAACATGTAGACACTGAAGTATTATATCCGTTACTATCATCCAGATTCTGCTTTTACTATATGGCTTTTGGGATATCAAATAAGTCAGTAACCAAGGAATGCAAATGGGGAAGGAGGAGATTTTACTTGAAGAAATCATACATATTGCTTTTTTAACTTTTTTGTTGTTGTTGAAAAATGGCCTTATGCTGCAGCAGGAGTAAAAAGACTTTAAGACCCAGGGAAAGGCAGTGAGCTAAGCATAAAGGCTGGATGTATTGGTATTAATTTACCATCAACCATTATGTCGACATCAGAATAGCTTGGAAAGAACTATTGTCAGGTTTCAGAAAATGTTCAGCTTTATTTTAGAAACAAAGCAAAAACTGAGTAAATTGAAAATTACAATTAATGTGATAACTTTAAGTTTTAAGGTTAAATCAACAATCTAACAGTTCTAATCTATTATCATAATTATATTTTATTTCCTTCCAAAGTTATTCCTTTTTCCATAATTCTCATTTTTTCTGTTTGTATATCTTCCTTTATTCAACCATAGGAAGAAATTTAATAGTAGGCATCTACCTGGCAATCTTAGTTTTTCTTGTAACAAGAATTGTGTCTTCCTGCTGGATAAATTGATGGAACAGATATGTTATAACATCAATAATAACGATGATAATACATTTTAAATTTGCATAGCATTCCACTTTTTTCAGAGCAGCTTCACAGTTATCTCACTTTATTCCAGCAATGCCACTTATTTGCTGCATAACCAGGCAAGTCACTCAACCTCTCTGTGCCCCAGTTTCCTTATCTGAAAAATGGGGATCATATTAATACTTTGTTCGAAGAGTTGTGTGAAGATTAAATGAGTTAACCTATGTAAGACATTTAGTAATCGTGTTGTCATAGTTGTTTATTATAATTACCATTTTGGTTATTATTCCCTCTTAGTGGTTTGGCGATTATAAATGTATTAGTTCCTAGTGCCCTTTTACAGTAGTTCCAATGATTTATCAACCTTAAGTGGTATGAACTCCAATTCTAAAGTCGTCCAGCTGTAATATAAATGAATACAATGTGACGGGGGCAACTGTGGCAAACTGAATAGCTTGCACCTCTAAAGCCAGCAGCTCCTCCTCAGCCCCAGGCAGTGTTGCCATGTAGGAATATAGGAATACAGTCCTAGTCTTGCCACACTGTCCAATTTCTCAAGAAGGTAGAAGCTTAAATTTTGTTTAATCTCCTGACTTAAAAAAAAAAAGGTAAGTTTTTTGATTTTTAGTAAAACATGGTATAGGCCAAACACATACAAGTCTGTATGCAGGTTTAGGACCACGGTCAGCAGCTTTCTTAGGTGCTCTCATCACTGCAGTGTGCACAATAGGTTCTTGATATAATCCTAATTGACTATAAAAATTGGGGAATCATAGTTAATTGGAGAATTGAGGCACCATTAAAATAGATATGTAAACTTCTTAATGGGTGTTGATAATGGATGGATTGGAAAAATCTGAAATAATAGGTGAAGATGAAAGAGGCATTGTCTGGATACCATGGACACAATCCCTACAGGGCTTCTAGGATGAAGTAAACTAGCTCTTTAAAAATTCCTTCGGATGTGAGGGCGATCTGGCTGCGACATCTGTCACCCCATTGATCGCCAGGGTTGATTCGGCTGATCTGGCTGGCTAGGCGGGTGTCCCCTTCCTCCCTCACCGCTCCATGTGCGTCCCTCCCGAAGCTGCGCGCTCGGTCGAAGAGGACGACCTTCCCCGATAGAGGAGGACCGTTCTTCGGTCAAGGGTATACGAGTAGCTGCGCTCCCCTGCTAGAACCTCCAAACAAGCTCTCAAGGTCCATTTGTAGGAGAACGTAGGGTAGTCAAGCTTCCAAGACTCCAGACACATCCAAATGAGGCGCTGCACGTGGCAGTCTGCCTTTCTAAAAAAAAAAAAAAAAAAAAAAAAAAAATTCCTTGGTCTTTTGGGAAAAATAGTGAAGGGCAGGAAGGTAGGCAGGAAGATAAGAAGTACGGCAGTGGGGGAGAAATCCCAAAACAAAACAGAACAAAAAAATAGGTCTTCAGACACCAAAGTCCATGCTTTTCCATATTATCAGGCTGCTTCTAAATTAAATTAATGATTGTACAGCTCTTTCCAATCTACAGAACATTAGCTGAGCCTTCTCTGGGGATTCCAATACAGCGTTTACCCGCATTTGAAATCCAGGTGGTGATTATTTTTGCTCTGCCTGCGTTTACCATTTCAGAGCCAGAGAAATGTGATCCTCTGATTCCACTGACAGGAAAACAGGCTTGTCAGCGATACAGACAAGCGACTCATCTTCAATGAGATTCAACTTTATGGAACCTACCATTCTTTATGACTTAAAAAAAAAAAACATTTAAAATCACTCAAGTCCTCAGTCTTTGATGATTCCTTTATCACAGAGGGAGACTCTTAGATAATTGAAAAGGGGAAGAGTCATAATGAGTTTTCCCTGATGCATGTTGCCTCTCATCACTAATTCCATTGATATCCTACAGGGAACATAAAGAGCCTCTTATCTCACTGATTGGTGTCATGAAAAGGCCTACATCTGATACATAGAGCTTGACTCTGCCCTTTCTGAACTGGATGGGCTTGCTTAGGGACAGAAAGGAAAATGGCTTTGTTCTCTGAACCTCCTTCCTACAAAAGCTTTAATCCAGTCAATTTTTATTACTGATGGATTGGAGAATACCCAGACACCATGCTCCATCATTATCCTTCCAGACATTTGTTCCACATTTGCACCTGCTCTCAGTTGCTATTCCATTGGACTGTTAGAAGACTTAACTAACCGTGGTGTAAACTCCACATTTACTGCAAAAGTTCTCTTTGGTTTGGATATATTAGCTATTCCATCGTCAGTTCACCTGATATTTAATCATAAGACAGTTTTACCTTTCAGTCCCAGAGGCAATTGAGAAATGAGTGTTTAAAATATTGTAAACAACATAAGGATCTTTTTTCCCCTCAATTTTTGCATCCTCAAAGCCTGCAGCACCTGATGACTGTAAGTGCTCAATAAGTATTTACTGAACCAAAGCAAAATCTTAAGCGATTGTCATTCCAAAAATATTTGTAAATATTTGTGGGTTTTAAAAGCATATTTATATTTAGATAACTTCATGAATTTGGGGGAGTCTGATTAGGACACCACTGAATTAATAAATTATTCCATGGAGTAGAGAATTCTGGTGACTAAATCCATCTGGAAGCACAACCAGAATTCCTTATGTAAATGAACAAAGACTTCTAAATAACAGCAGAAAGGGAAAAAAGCTGTCACTAAGACTGTGCACATCAGAGGAGAGGTACAAGGTGTTAAAATCACTGACTTAAAGAACTTGGTCTTTAGTTTCTCTCTTAATCTTCAATTCTTTCGGTTCAAGGGAAGAAAAGATATTTGTTCTATTAAGAAATAAATGGTAGTAGTGGGAGAACAGTGCTGTGCTGAGCCATGTTGGAGGCTGAGAAAAAAGGAAAAATTAGTAATATTGCTTCTGATTTTTTAGAAAAAAATTTGATATTTTGTTCATCATGGATTTTATTCATTAACTTTGATTTTTAAAGATATTTTATTAAAATATTATTTATCTGGATTACTGAGTTTTTTGATCCTTCCTTAAATTTTGCAGCCAAGGTGAGTACCTCATTTGCCTTACCCTAGTCCCAGCACAGGATGTGACAGTAGAAATGTTATTTTCTGGCTGGTATAATTTAGAAAAAACTTAACCTCACATCTTAATGTGATGCTGAGTCATTAAGGAACAAATGTAAAAAAATCTAACCTATTATTTTTAATAAGGGAGGAAATGTCATAGTTTAGAAATATTTCTATCAGATAAAAATAAAATTATAAAAGCCTTTTAGTTAGCAATGATATCAGCTATAAGTAATGGCATGTTCAACTTACACAACCTTAAACTTATGAATCTGTTTTTCTTATATAACAAATGGTCTGGAGGTAGGCAGCTATGGAATTCCTTCCCTTGGTCTCCTAATGCTTGTTGCCTTGTAGTTGTAAACTACTCCAATTCTAGCAATTTCTTGTTTTTAAATGCAATAAGAAGGGGAAAGAACCTTGCTAAGAGTATTTATCCCCTTTATCAGGGGTGTCTGTGCCTTCCCAGAGGCCACACCAGTATATCTTTGCTCATGTCCCCTTTTAGAATAGTCAACCTAGTCTCTTAAGGAGGCTGGGAAAGCCAGCTCTCACATGGACCCAGTCACATTCCTGCCCTGAACAAAAGGGTCTTAAGAAAGAAGAAGGAAATAGATACTGATTTATGAGCTAAGAGTGTCTATGACAGGTCCTAACATGAGTTAGCTTCCGTGGAATTTGTGTAAAGGGTGCTTTAACTATCTGATGGTAAACATGAGCTGTTGTGTTTATATATTCTTAAAATGCCATCTCCCTAACATTCCCATTGGTAAATCTTAGAATGTAAATGGCAACAAATATGTCTGTGTACAGATCTGCCAGAAAGAATAGGTGGATGGGTTGTGTTAGCAACTGTGTTTAAAATATTGATTTCTATGAGTTTGATTTTGTTATCTAGCCATGCTTTAGGCAACAAGCTCTCATCCATCAGCAGTTGGCGTTAAAATATCAATCCATTGACCTTCCTTTTCAACAAAGTGGAAATGTATATTAGGCTGGCCTCTTTGGACCATTACATATATGATAGTGTTTTTAAGCAAACTATTTGCTACCAGAAAACTATAGAGGTGCAATATATTTAGTTATTCTGTTACAATGTACACTTTCACAAGTTGTTATTTAGTTCATAGATGTTTCTTACCTTTTAAATTGTAAATGCCTCCACATGCTTTTTTAACGATTTAGTTACAGATACTCCTCGACTTAATGGGGTTATGTCCAACTAAACCTATCGTAAGTTGAAAATATAAGTTGAACATGCATTTGATACACTTAACCTACATCGTCATAGCATAGTCTAGCCTACCTTAAACGTGCTCAAACACAGTGCACCACAGAGAATCCGTTGTTCACCCCCATGATCACGAGGCTGACTGGGAGCTGTGCCTTCCTGCCACTGCCCAGCATCACCAGACAGCATCCTACTGCACACCGCTAGCCGAGGGAAAAGATCAAAATTCAAAGGATGGTTTTTACTGAACACATATCACTTTTGCACCATCATAAAGTTGAAAAATCATAAATTGAACCATGGTAAGTCAGGAACCGTCTGTATATGGTATTCAGCTATTTGATTATGTGGTTGATCTTTCCAAAAATCCGTAGAATAGGATAGTATTTCGTTTCTTTAGTTTCTGAGTCAGAGAGGAATGATCAGCAAATTTCAGCTGGCTAGTTGGGCTTCCTGGAGGTCCAACAGGTTTAGGGAGATTAGGGATCAAGTTGTGGGAACACAGGCAATCACTATAGACTTGATGAGGTAAAACTGTGGAGATCTTCCTGACAAAAAGTGTAGCATACTAAAATAGGCACAAGTCACGGTAATTAACAGAATGGTTTTTTGTTTCCCTTGTTGGTTTATTTTATTTCAGGATGACTTTCATACCCTGAGAGAACATTATGAGTGATCTGTCTTGTAGTATCGGTCTTTTGAATCTCAGCACATGCTGGTTCTATTGGGTTGACCAAAAAGTTCGTTCAAGTTTTTCTGTAAGATCAATAGAACTAGCATGTGCTGGGATTCAAAAGACCTGGTTTAGTTATAAATGACTCTGCTAATATTTCTTTATAATAACCTTGGGTTTGTTAGTTACTCCATCCTTGGGGCTTGGTGTACTTATTCACAAAATTGGTGCTTTTTGTTTTTTTTTTTAAAGAATAATTTCTTTCTTCGAATCTAATCTTATAGAGAAACCTCATATATTTGGACTGATGAAAGCAGATCTACTCTGCTTAAAATTAGGCAGAGGGTCATCCCCAAACCCTGCCACTGAGTCTTTCTCTTAAATCCTGTCTCAGCCTTTGAAATTCTGCTGCAAAATCCATGGGCTTCAGGGGAGTACACTTAAACACTCCTGAGGGAGAGGGAAGAATTAAAACTGTGAATAAGATCTTAAGGGATAAATCAAAACTTTTTTTGTTTTCACTTTCGTGACATTTTTTTTCTTTTTAAATTTTTTTGGGTTCCTTAAGAAGTCCTAGGAAATTGCTTCCATGGCTCACCTTATAATTGCTTGAATTAACTTGTTTGTGAATGTATAATTATCTTCATTCTAATCATTTTTCTCTGCTTGTCACATCCACTGGCTTTCACTGGCATGTAGATGCAACATCTGCATCAGCAATTTTATTTTAATTATTTAACCTTATTGTGTGAAGAGCAAAAACATATGCGTCAATGAATTTGTCACAAAGCAGCCATCCATGGAACCCCACACAGTGCAAGAAGTAGAACATTGACAGAATTCCAGAAAGGAAACTTGTGACCGCCCCTCCCCCCCATTCAATGCCCCCATCACTGTTTGCTACCTTTGTTATTCTGGCCCAGGATGGTGATGGGGCGCCACTGTTTCCATATCTGAGCCTTCACCATTCCTTTTTGGTTCCCCTCTCCCTGCTGGCACCTCTTTATTCACCTCTGTTCAGTTAAACTGCTTGCATTTGTTCTGTTTCCTGTCAGGAATCTGAATGACACAAAACCCCTGTAGAATGTTTAATAGACATGGTATTAGCAGTCTTAGTGAAAAGATTCTTAACATTTCATGATTAAATATGATGCTTGCTGAGGGGTTTGTTTTTTTTTTAACAGACATGATTTATCAGATTAAGGATGCTCCTTCTATTCCTAATTTGCTATACACATTTTTATCATGAATGGATACTGAATGTTATCAAACCATTTTCTGCAGTGATTGAGACCATCATGTGATTTCTGTCTTTGATTCTGTAGATGTTTGAGTTACACTAATAGCAGTTTGAATGTTAAGTTCTGTTGAGTTCCTAAAATAAAGCAGTTTGGTCTGGTATGTTATTTTCTTTTTAAAATATTACTGAATTTAATTTACATATATCTTGTTTAGGATTTTTCAATATATATTTTGCGTGAGATTTATTCATATTTTTTACTCCATTTAATATATACATTTAAAGCTCTAAATTATTCTGTACACTAACAATTAGTTATATTATGCAGGTTTTGATATATAGTGTATTTGTCATTACCATTCATTTCAAAATATTTTTCTAATGAAAATGATGATAGTTTTATCACCATGGGTTATTTGGAACTATATTTTAAAATTTCAGGCTATGATGATTTTCTAGTTATCTTCTTGTTATTAATTTCTAGCTAAATGGCATTGTTGTCAGAGACCATATACTACACAATTTTAATTTATTGAAATTTGTTGATGCTTGCTTATTACCCAGAATATGGTTAAATTTTATAAATGTTCTGTGTGTTTTTAAGGATGTTTACTCTGCAATTGTTGGGTAAATTGTTCTCTATATATTCAATACGTAAAATTAATTGTGCTATTGAGATATTTTATATTCTTGCTGAATTTTTGTCTGCTTCTTATAACAATTACTGAGAGAAATGTGTTTTAAAAGACTTCCAATGTGATTGTGGTTGTTTATTTCTTCTTTTACTCCTGTGAAGATTTTGCTTTAAAGGTTTGCAGCTACTTTATTAAGGGCAAAAGTATAAAATTTTTATATCTTCCTGGTAAATCTAATATTTTATCTTTATGGTATGTACTTCCTTCTCGCCAGGAATGCTTTTTTTCTTTAAAATTTGCTTTGATATTTGATATAGTGACCCCTGCTTTCTTTCAGTTAGTGTTTTCAAGATCTTTTATTCTTTGCTTTCAAGTTGACTATATCCTTTTTGATTTATGAACAACATATAAAGTTATTTTAAAATGCAATCTGGCAATATATGTCTTTGAATTGGAACATTAGTTCATTCACAAGGTAATCACTGATGTATTTTGGTCTCAATTCGCAATCTTAGTGTTCTATGTTATTTTTCCTTTTCTTTCTTATCTATTTATATATTCTATTATTTTTCTTCTGTGTGCTTATAAGATGTACATTCTTTTACCATCCTCTCAGTGGTTACGTAGAGAGTATAGTATGCATCCTTAATTTATCAATGGCATGTTATTTGGCACCTTTACCCAGAAAATGCACTGGAACACTTTAATTTTCTCTATCCTCTTCCAACTTACATGTTATCGTTTTCTTGTGTTTTATTTCATTTTATATTTTAATCTCAAGGCATTATTAATACTGATTTAGTCAGTCAATATGAATTTATATTTTCCGGAAAACTTGTTATTTTAATATTTCTTTTTCCTTTTTCCATCTCTGTTCTTCCATATGGGATCATTATTTTTCTGCCTATAAAATATCTTTAGTATTTATTATAGTGTGGGTTTGATGAAGATAAATTCATATTTGTTTGTCTAAATTCTATTTATGGTAACCTTAATATTTTCACTTGGACTAGAATTTTACATGATCTAAGTTCTCCCTGCCCAGCATTTTGAAGATATTCTATGTCTTCTGAATTTTATAGTTTTTGTTGAGGAGTCAGTGGGTACTCTAATTGTTGCTCCTTACAAGATAACCTCTTTGTCTCTCTGTCTGTCTCTCTTTCTTGTTCTTTCATCTCTTTTAAGCTGTTTTTAAGATTTACTTTTTGGTATTCAGTAATTTTGATATGATTGTCTATATTTATTTTTATTTTATTATTTTATCTTGCTTGAAGTTCTCAGTGTTTCTTGATTCTGTGACTTTATGTTTTTCATTATTTTTGGAAAAATTTCAGCTATAATCTCTTCACTGCTTCTTCTGTCTCACCCTTTCTTCTCTGCCACTCCAAATATATGTACATTAGACCTTATAATTATATGCTATATGTCTATTTCTTTTTTTATTTTTTAAGTGCTCTGCTCTCTTTATATTTCCTTTGAAGTATTTTTTTTCCTGATCTATGTTCTAGTTAACCAATTATCTCTTCAGCTATGTTTAATCTGGCTATTAAACCCATCCATTGATTCCTTATTTTGGTTATTTTTTTTTCAGTTCTAAAATTTACATTTGGTGCTCTTTCAATAGTTTTAAAATTTTACACTAAAATTTTAAATCTAGTCTTTTATGTCTTGAACACAGTAAGTGTAGTTTTTTAAAAGTCTGTCTATGATGATTTGAGTATATTGAGCTCTTGTGGGTCTTTTTCTGTTGTCTGTTTTTTCTGTTGTTTTTGTTCATGGTGTCCTATCTCTTCATCCTCAGATGGCTTGTCATTTATGATTATATACCAGACATTATATTTGCAAAATTGTTTGTAGAAATAACGTGTGATCTAAGATAATGTTATCTCCTTCCAGAGAAGGATTTATAGTTTGCTGCTGCTGAATACCTGAGGGTACCTGCCAATTTAGGAACATTTTAATCCAGCATTAGAGATTAAAATGATTTGAAACTGAGCTGTAGTCCCTGTGAAGACCTGTCTACTTTCTCCTTCTAGTTCACTCTTACTCCTAGTTGTAACCCTTTTGTGGTTCCAATCCAAAGGAAGGAAGAATGACCAGGGCTTCCATTAGTAGGTTACAGTTTCTGATCTCTATCCCTTTAGCCCCCAAGGATGATCTAAACACTTCTCACCTTCTCAGCCATGTTCTCTGAAGTTGACAAGCGTTACCAAAGAAAAGGAGCTTTAAAAGCTGGATTCACTTTCCTGGGTGTCTGTACTCTCCCATGTCAAGTCCTCATGGTTCACTATTTCATTACCTCTCTGATGTCTATTTTTTTCAACTATTCCAAGTGGGAAAGTTGGTTTGAATTACTTAGTATGCTATTACCAGAGGTGGCTGTCTCAATGATTATGTATATATAATTTTTTTGCCCAGATAATTTATTTTATGGGCTTTCCCAGAGTGTCATAGTCCCTTTATTAGTATACCTAGGAATATGTGAAGTACTAGGCATACTCTTACCAAGAGTTATATTAATATTTTATTCTCATATTAAAAACTTAGATATAAGATACAAGTGCTATAGTCTGCATCTAGATACTTGAGAATTCCTGGAAATCAGAGACTTTAAGCTTAACTCACCTCACCTTGAAGTGATTATGTAAGCCCTCTTAAGCTGGTATGTCAGACTAGGAGGTGCAACGTGTTTATGTTTCCAGGCTGCCCATCTTCCCAAATTTCCGAAGATCCCTTTATGTGCACTGACTTCTGTTCCCCTCAGAAGTCTAACTGAATACATCCTCAAAGGAACATATAGCACAACTATTTCAGGGCTAGCCTTCATATATGTAATAAATCTTAGCGTAGGAATATCCACTGAAATCTATACCAGTTAACCTTCTTGCTCTCCTTTCTACTATCACTGAGTCTAACTCCCCACTGGCTTATAGAACTCTCAATGTTTTTTTTTTTTTTCATTCTAAGAATTCATAGATAACACAGTAGTCACTGCTTGCCCACTCTGGTTTTAAATAAATCACCAACATTCTATTTAATTTTATCAGAAGAGAGGGCAACTATTTCTCTTACTGGCCTTTACCACCTTGTTTCTCTCTCCTCTATGACTTTTACTTAACCCAAGAAAGACATTTCTGGTCCCCACTATCATCTGCTCTTTATTTTTTGGCCAGTTCTCTGAGACCCTTACTTCCAAAACTTCTCCAGCATCCACATATTACAAAATCAAACAAGAAACAAAGCAAGCAAGCAAGCAAACAAACAAAAAACCCTAATACAAAACGCAACCATTCTCATTTATTTCCTTTCTTGTCTGAATGTTTTTAGTAGCCAGCACCAAAGCATGGATAGAAGCTGAAGCATCCAATGCTTTAGTATAATCTCATCTGGGAGAGTCCACTGTTGCTTTTAACATAAATTACTGCCTATTTTGCAAATGATTAACATTTGTATCTCCAGGTTAGACTTCTCCTCTGAACTAAAGACCTGTATCTTCATCTATTCCTTGACATATCCTTTAGGTATTCCACAGGTACTTTAAACTCTACATATCTAAAACCAAAATAATCTTTTCCCAAACCTCACTCTTTTCCAGTCATTCGTGTTTAAATAAATATCATTATTGCCCATTCCCTTTTTAAAAATGTATTTGACGTTTTAAAAATATTAGTAGACTTTATTTCTTAGAGCAGTGTTTGATTTAAGGAAAAACTGAACAGAAAAATACAGAGAGTTCCCACATATTCCCTTTTCTCCTGCCCTCAGTTTATCCTGTTACTAATATATTGCAATGATGTGTTACATTTGTTACAGCTGATGAACTAATATCGATACATTATTATTAACTAAATTTCATAGTTTACATTAGGGTTGACTCTTTGTATTGTATAAATCCACGGGTTTTGCTAAATGTATGATACCATGTATCTGCCGTTGCGGTATCATACAGAATACTTACACTGCCCTGAAAATTCCCTATGCTCTGCTTATGTATCCCTCCATCCCGTCTCCTCCTTCCCACCTCCCGCAAACACTGATTTAATCTTTTTACTGGCTCCATAGTCTTAACCTTTTCCAGAATGTCATATAATGGGGATGAAAGATATGAAAAGTATGTTGCTTTTTTGGATTGGCTTCTTTCACTCAGCAATATGCATTTAAGGTTCCCTCATGTCTTTTTTGTAGCTTGATAGATCATTTCTTTTTATTGTTAAAATAATATTCTGTTGTATGGAAGTACCACAGTTTGTTTAGCCATTCACCTATTGAAGGACAGCTTGGTTGCTTCTAGTTTTGGTAATTATAAATAAAGCTTATAAAATTATAAATATTAGTGTGCAGGTTTTTATGTGGACATAATTGTTCAACTCATTTGGATAAATACCTAGGAACACAGTCGCTAGATCTAATGTTAAGACTAGGTTTAGCTTTGCTAGAAACTGCCAAACTGTCTGCCAAAGTGGCTGTGTCATTTGCATTCCTATCAGCAATAAATGAGAGTTCCTGTTGCTCCACATTCTTTCTAGCTTTTGGTGTTGCCATGTATTGAATTTTAGCCATTCTAGTAGGTGTGCAGTGGTTATCTCACTGTTGACATCCATCTACATTTTTTTCTTTTTTTTAACATCTTTATTGGAGTATGATTGCTTTACAGTGTTGTGTTAGTTTCTGCTGTATAATAAGGTGAATCAGCTATATGCATACGTATATCCACATATCCCCTCCCTTTTGCATCTCCCTCCCACCCTCCCTATCCCACCCCTCTAGGTGGTAGCAAAGGACCAAGCTGATCTCCCTGTGCCATGCAGCTGCTTCCCACTAGCTATCTATTTTATATTTGGTAGTGTATATATGTCAATGCCACTGTCTCACTTCCTCCCAGCTTTCCCTTCCCCTCCCCGTGTCCTCAAGTCCATTCTTGACGTCTGTGTCTTTATTCCTGTCCTGCCCCTAGGTTCGTCAGAACCATTTTTTTTTTTTTTAGATGCCATATATATGTGTTAGCATATGGTATTTGTATTTCTCTTTCTGACTTACTTCACTCTGTATGACAGACTCTAGGTCCATCCACCTCACTGCAAATAATTCAATTTTGTTTCTTTTTTTTTTTTTTTTAATAAATTTATTCATTTATTTATTTATTTTTGGCTGTGTTGGGTCTTCGTTTCTGTGCGAGGGCTTTCTCCAGTTGTGGCGAGCGGGGGCCACTCTTCATCGCGGTGTGCGGGCCTCTCACTGTCGCAGCCTCTCGTTGCGGAGCACGGCTCCAGACGCGCAGGCTCAGTAGTTGTGGCGCACGGGCTTAGTTGCTCCGCGGCATGTGGGATCTTCCCGGACCAGGGCTCAAACCCGTGTCCCCTGCATCGGCAGGCAGACTCTCAACAACTGCGCCACCAGGGAAGCCCAATTTTGTTTCTTTTTATGGCTGAGAAATATTCCATTGTATATATGTGCCACATCTTCTTTATCCATTCATCTGTCGATGGACACTTAGGTTGCTTCCATGTCCTGGCTATTATAAAGAGTGCTGTAATGAACATGGTGGTACATGACTCTTTTTGAATTATGATTTTCTCAGGGTATATGCCCAGTAGTGAGATTGCTGGATGATATGGTAGTTCTATGTTTAGTTTTGTAAGGAACCTCCATAATATTCTCCATAGTGGCTGTACCAGTTTACATTCCCACCAACAGTGCAGGAGGGTTCCCTTTTCTCCACACCCTCTCCAGCATTTATTGTTTGTAGATTTTTTGATGATGGCCATTCTGACTGGTGTGAGGTGATACCTCATTGTAGTTTTTTTTTTTAATTTTTGACTTTAATTTATTTTTTTATACAGCAGGTTCTTATTAGTCATCAATTTTATACACATCAGTGTATACATGTCAATCCCAATCGCCCAATTCAGCACACCAACATCCCTACCCCCCCGAGGCTTTCCCCCCTTGGTGTCCATATGTTTGTTCTCTACATCTGTGTCTCAACTTCTGCCCTGCAAACCGGTTCATCTGTACCATTTTTCTAGGTTCCACATACATGCGTTAATATACGATATTTGTTTTCTCTTTCTGACTTACTTCACTCTGTATCTCATTGTAGTTTTGATTTGCATACCTCTAATGATTAGTGATGTTGAGCATCTTTTCATGTGTTGTTGGCAATCTGTATATCTTCTTTGGACAAATGTCTATTTAGGTCTTCTGCCCATTTTTGATTGGGTTGTTTGTTTTTTTTGATATTGAGCTGCAGGAGGTGCTTGTATATTTTGGAGATTAATCCTTTATCAGTTGCTTCCTTTGCAAGTATTTTCTTGCATTCTGAAGGTTGTCTTTTCGTCTTGTTTATGGGTTTCCTTTGCTGTGCAAAAGCTTTAAGTTTCCTTAGGTCCCATTTGTTTATTTTTGTTTTTATTTCCATTTCTCTAGGAGGTGGGTCAAAAAGGATCTTGCTGTGATTTATGTGATAGAGTGTTATGCCTATGTTTTCCTCTAAGAGTTTTATAGTGTCTGGCCTTACACTTAGGTCTTTAATTCATTTTGAGTTTATTTTTGTGTATGGTGTTAGGAAGTGTTCTAACTTCATTCTTTTACATGTAGCTGTAAAATGTTTACAGTTTTCTCAGCACACTTATTGAAGAGGCTGTCTTTTCTCCACGGTATATTCTTGCCTCCTTTATCAAAGATAAGGTGACCATATTTGCATGGGTTTATCTCTGGGCTTTCTCTCCTGTTCCATTGATCTATATTTCTGTTTTTGTGTCAATACCATACTGTCTTGATTACTGTAGCTTTGTAGTATAGTCTGAAGTCAGGGAGCCTGATTCCTCCAGCTCCGTTTTTCTTTCTCAAGATTGCTTTGGCTATTCAGGGTCCTTTGTGTTTCCATACAAGTTGTGAAATTTTTTGTTCTAGTTCTGTGAAAAATGCCATTGGTAGTTTGATAGGGATTGCATTGAGTCTGTAAATTGCTTTGGGTAGTAGAGTCATTTTCACAATGTTGATTCTTCCAATCCAAGAACATGGTATATCTCTCCATCTGTTTTTATCACCTTTAATTTATTTCATCAGTGTCTTGTAGTTTTCTGCATACCAGGTCTTTTGTCTCCTTAGGTAGGTTTATTCCTAGGTATTTTATTCTTTTTGTTGCAGTGGTAAATGGGAATGGTTTCCTTAATTTCTCTTTCATGATTTTCATCATTAGTGTATAGGAATGCAAAGAGTAATTTCTGTGCATTAATTTTATATCCTGCTACTCTAAACAGATTTCATTGATTAGCTCTAGTAGTTTTTCTGGTGGCATCTTTAGGGTTCTCTATGTATAGTATCATGTCATCTGCAAACAAGTGACAGTTTTACTTCTTCTTTTCTGATTTGGATTCCTTTTATCCTCTTTTCTTCTATTTTCTTCTCTGCATTGCTGTGGGTATAAACTTCCAAAACTATGCTGAATTAGAGTGGTGAGAGTGGGCAAACCTTGTGCTTGTTCCTGATCTTAGTGGAAATGGTTTCAGTTTTTCACCATTGAGAATAATGATTGTTGGCATGTGGGTGTTGTCATATATGGCCTTTATTATGTGGACGGTTAGGTTTACCCTCAATACCGACTTTCTGGAGAGTTTTATCATAAATGGCTGTTTAAATCTTGGTCAAAAAGCTTTTTTCTGCATCTATTGGGATTTATTATGTATGATTTTCTCCTTCAATTTATTAATATGGTGTATCACATTGATTGATTGCGTATATTGAAGAATCCTTGCATTCCTGGGATAAACCCACTTGATCATGTGTATGATCCTTTTAATGTGCTGTTGGTTTCTGTTTGCTAGTAATTTTGCTGAGGATTTTTTGCATCTGTATTCATCAGAGATATTTGGCCTGTTAGTTTTCTTTCTTTGTGACATCTTGGTCTCGTTTTGGTATCAGGTGATGGTGGCCTTGTAGAATGAGCTTGGGAGTGTTCCTTCCTCTGCTATATTTGGAAGAGTTTGAGAAGGATAGGTGTTAGCTTTTCTGTAAATGTTTGGTAGAATTCGCCTGTGAAGCCATCTGGTCCTGGGCTTTTGTTTGTGGAAGATTTTTATAATCACAGTTTCAATTTCATTGCTTGTGGTTCGTCTGTTCATATTTCTGTTTCTTCCTGGTTCAATCTCGGATGGTTGTGCTTTTTCTAAGAATTGTCCATTTCTTCCAGGTTGTCCATTTTATTGGCATATAGTTTCTTGTAGTGATCTCTCATGATCCTTTGTATTTCTGCAGTGACAGTTGTTACTTCTTTACATTTCTAATTCGGTTGGCCTGAGTCTCTCCCTTTTTTCTGATGAGTCTGGCTATGGTTTATCAATTTTGTTATCTTCTCAAAGAACCAGTTTTTAGTTTTATTGATCTTTGCTATCGTTACCTTCATTTCTTTTTCATGTATTCTGATCTGATCTTTAAGATTTCTTTCCTTCTGCAAACTTGGGTTTTTTTGTTCTCCTTTCTCTAATTACTTTAGGTGTAAAGTTAGGTTGTTTATTTGAGATGTTTCTTGTTTCTTAAGGTAGGATTGTATTGCTATAAACTTCCCTCTTAGAACAGCTTTTGCCTGCATCCCAAAGGTTTTGGGTCATCGTGTTTCATTGTCATTTGTTTCTAGGTATTTTTTGATTACCTCTTTGATTTCTTCAGTGATCTCTTGGTTTTTAGTAGCGTATTGTTTAGCCTCCACGTGTTTGTATTTTTTACAGGTTTTTTCCTGTAATTGATATCTAGTCTCATAGCATTGTGGTCGGAAAAGATACTTGATATGATTTCAATTTTCTTAAATTTACCAAGGCTTGATTTGTGTCCCAAGTTATGGTCTGTTCTGGAGAATGTTCTATGAGCACTTGGGAAGAAAGTGGTATTCTGTTATTTTTGGATGGAATGTCCTACAAATATCAATTAAGTCCATCTTGTTTAATGTGTCATTTAAAGCTTGTGTTTCCTTATTTATTTTCATTTTGGATGATCTGTCCATTGGTGAAAGTGTGGTGTTAAGTCCCCTACTATGATTGTGTTTGCTGTCCATTTCCCCTTTTATGGCTGTTAACATTTGCCGTATGTATTGAGGTGCTCCTATGTTGGGTGCATATATTTACAATGTTATATCTTCTTCTTGGATTGATCCCTTGATCATTATGTAGTGTTCCTTCTTTGTCTCTTGTAATAGTCTTTATTTTAAAGTCTCTTTTGTCTGATATGAGAATTGCTACTGCAGCTTTCTTTTCATTTCCATTTGCATGGAATATTTTTCTCCATCCCCTCACTTTCAGTCTGTATGTATCTCTAGGTCTGAAGTGGGTCTCTTGTAGACAGCATATGTACGGGTCTTGTTTTTGTATCCATTCAGCCACTCTATGTCTTTTGGTTGGAGCATTTAATCCAATTGCATTTAAGGTAATTAGCGATATGTATGTTCCTATTACCATTTTCTTAATTGTTTTGTGTTTGTTATTGTAGACGTTTTCCTTCTCTTGTGTTTCCTGCCTGGAGAAGTTCCTTTAGCATTTGTTGTAAAGCTGGTTTTGTGTGCTGTATTCTCTTAGCTTTTGCTTGTTTGTAAAGGTTTTAATTTCTCCATTGAATCTGAATGATATCCTTGCTGGGTAGAGTCATTTGGTTGTAGGTTTTCCCTTTCATTACTTTAAATATGACCTGCCACTCCCTTCTGGCTTGCAGTGTTTCTGTTGATAGATCAGCTGTTAACCTTATGGGGAGTCCCTTGTATGTTATTTGCTGCTTTTCCGTTTCTGCTTTTAATATTTTTTCTTTTTATTTAATTTTGGATAGTTGATTAATATGTTCTTGGTGTGTTTCTCTTTGGGTTTATCCTGTATGGTACTCTCTGTGCTTCCTGGACTTGATTGACCATTTCCTTTCCCATGTTTAGGCAGTTTTTGACTATAATCTCTTAAAGTATTTTCTCAGACTCTTTCTTTTTCTCTTCTTCTTCTGGGACCCCTGTAATTGTGATGTTGGTGCATTTAATGTTGTCCCAGAGGTCTGTGAGACTCTCCTCAATTCTTTTCATTCTTTTTTCTTTGTTCTGCCCCCTGGCAGTTATTTCCACCATTTTATGTTCCAGCTTACTTATCCATTCTTCTGCCTCAGTTATTCTGTTATTGATTTCTTCTAGAGTATTTTAATTTCAGTCATTGTTTTGTTAATCACTGTTTGTTTGCTCTTTAGTTCTTTTAGATCCTTGTTAAATGTTTCTTGTATTTTCCTCATTCTGTTTCCGAGATTTTGGATCATCTTTACTATCATTACTCTGAATTCTTTTTCAAGTAGGTTGCCTATTCATCTTCATTTATTTGGTCTTGTAGGTTTTTACCTTGGTCCTTCATCTGTAAGAAATGTTTCTGTCGTTTCATTTTATGTTTTGATGGGTGATGCTGTATTCCTGTCTTAGTGGTTGTTTGACCTGGGACGTCCTGCAGTGGAGTTTGCAGGCAGTTGGGTAGAGCCTGGTCTTGGTGCTGAGATGAGGACCTCCAGGAGGCCTCACTCCATTTGATATTCCCTGGGGTTTGAGGTTTTCTCTTAGTCCAGTGGTTTGGACTCGGAGCTCCCACCACAGGATCTTGGGCCTGACCTCCAGCCTGGAAACCCAGATCCCACAAGCTTCATGGCACGATAAAAAAAAAAAAAAAAAAGAGGGAAGAAAGAAAAAAAGGAGCAGTACAATATCAAAGAATAAACAAAATAAAAGTAGAAAGGTAAAAAATATATTAGGAAAAACTGCAACCAGGTCAAATAAAAGCAAGACAGAAAAAAGAAAAAAAAGGGGGATGGGGAGGGAACAAGCCAGAAGGAGAGATCACTGACGAAGTATAAAGAATAAAATAAAATTAGAAAAATAAGAGATTTATTAGGAAAAACAAAAATATAAAAGAATCAACAACAATGAATCAACAAGATAAAACAGAACCCCAGTCTAAAAGAGGGAAAAAGAAAAGGGGGAAAAAAAAAAAGCCTGGCTATGGGGGCGGCGTTTAGGCAGGGGGTGGTACTTAGGCTGGGGGCCGGTTGGGTGGGGTGGGAGCTAGGCAGGTGGGTGGGTGATGTTTGAGCATGGGGTGGGCCTAGGCTTAGGACCCATGTAGCCAGAAAAGGCCCTGGGGGCGGGGCCTAGGTGGGGGTGACGTTCAAATGTGGGGCGGGGCCTCTGCTTAGGACCTGCGGGGAAGGGGAGAGGCAGCAGGTGGAAAGAAGGGTGTCTGTAGTGTGTGGTTCCGAAGTTTGGAAGTAGGGCCCTGAGTGAGGGTGTGTGGATGGGCTTTAAGCCTAGCGCATTGTGGGGGGGATCTCCGAGTGTAGAGGTGGGGCCCTGGGTGGGGGTGTGGGGGCAGGGCTTGGGCCTGCATGGCAGGAGGGAGTTTCCGAGGGCAGAGGATTAGACCCAGGAGCCCAGTAGTCTCCCTGGTACCTAAGTGGACAGGGAAAGCACTGGCCATGTTCCCTTCTGTTCCTTCGGGACCCTTCCCAGGGTCTCCTCCAGGGTCTCCCCTGTCACCTCTGGACCCCTAACCATGGGTGGGTCCCTCTGGGTGTAGGAACTCCCCTCCCCCAGCCACCCCTCAGGGGGTGCCGGTCCCATAGGTCCCACCTTTACTTTTGCTCCCCCTTCCCCTCCCTCCCACTTCCTCAGGACCCGTGTGGCTTCAGGGGACCTAGGTGGGCAGAGGATCAGGCTGAGATCTCAACAGGTTCCTGGGGATCCAAGTGGGCAGGAGAAAGTTGGCCATGCTCCCTTTTGATCCTCTGCCCCTCCCAGTGGTTCTCCAATTTCCCCCTTTGGGCGTGGGATCTCTTCCCTCCCCCAGCCACCCCTCAGGGCACCAGTCCCATCCCGCCTCCACTTCTCCCCCCTCACCCCCCCAAGCCTTCACATCCTACCCACTAGCTGGGGGTTCCTCCCATCCCTTAGGTGTCTGTGGTCCCCCACTGGTGCCTCGTAGGTGCCCTAGTTGTGTGGAGATGCAAATCCCCTGTCCTCCTAGTATGCCCGTCTTGACTCCACCCCCCCCATCCATCTACTTTTACAAAGCAGAATCTTTAGCCCTCTTTGACACCTTTCTCTCCCTTAGCTCTTATCACCAATCTCTTTTACAGATTTTCCTTCTACATATCTTTCCACTTTATCCACTCCCATCTTCATAGCTGCTACCCTAGTCCAATCTATTACCTCTAGATTCCCTCAAAGCTCTCTTGCCTCCTAAATAATGCAACTACAGCTATCTTTTCAAAAAACAAATCTGATCACGTCAAATCATCCCCAAAACTTGGTGGAAACTTCCCAATAGTTTCGCATTGTGTTTAGATAAAACCAGATATTTTTGTCATGACCTACAATATTCTGTATGGCTGTCCCCTACTTACTTCTTCAGGCTCATCTGGAATCATGCCTCTGTACTCTCTGCACTAACCCTACTGGTCCTATTGAGAATCTTGAAAACACTTCTTATGACATTCCATTTCTTCTGCTAATTCTGATCTTCATCCCCACCAAGCTCCACTTCACCCCACTTCCTTTGCCTAGTTTGTTCCCATGCATCCTTCCACTGTAAGCACAAAAGATATACATTAGGGAAGATTCCCCTGAGCTCACCAAACAGGTGGGTTCTCCTGTTATCCTTGCATGATACCATATATCTTATGTGAAAGTTGTAACATTACATTTGTTTTTATGATTATTTGACTGATGTCTGTTTCCCACACTAGGTTCTAAGTTTGAGGAGGGGTTTGCATGTTTGTTCATTTATTTCTGTATTCATTTATTTTAAATCAGTACATCCTCAGCAACTAACACACTGTCTGGAACCAACTAGATGCCTCATAAAAAAGTGTTGAATAAATTCTTTGTCCTAGAGAATAATGAGATTTATTAGTCAGAAATCAAAAGTTAGGGGCTTATGAGATACATAGTCAGAGAACTGGCAATTAGATATAAGGCAAAAGATAAAATGAGGGAAGAAAGAGAAAGCTGTCATTTTAGACGCATAGTGTTTTCTTTTTCTTCTCACACTTAAGGAACATATAGGGAGGGTAACAGCTGCTTAGGGGAAGATTCAGGGATCTTAAAAATAATGGCAATTAATAAAAATATCTTCAATTAAAAATAATCAACACTACTGCTTTTATTTCCCCCTATCCTATAAACCAAGAGTTTTTTCAGTTTTCTATTTGATGAAATACAGAATCTGTTGTTTTTAATTGGCCCTGTCCATATGCATTAATGCTCCCTTAATCATGATGTTTCTCTACTTGTATTATCCCCACGTTAAAAGAACACAAGTGTTTGTATGTCTATGGGCCAACAGGTTACAAGAACGTAATAGAAAACAGCCCATTGTCATCCTTTCAAGCCCGTTCCCAGATGTCTTTTCCATGCACTAAGGTTATTTGCATGTGATAAGATTTTGGCTAAACCTTGGACCACATTGTGCCTTTTAGTATTACTCACTCTAAATAAAGGATCTGCATTTCCTCTGAGATCTGCAAAATAGCCAGCACAAGCCTCTGCACCTTAAGGAAGTCTGTGAATTATTAATTAAGGCAATGAGAAAGAAGTCTGCTTTGGGATGTTTCTTTTCTTTTAAGAATCATCATGAAGGCTTTGGATATGCAATCTTAAGCTCTGATATAGATGGAGTCACAATGAAGTTTTCCGGTTAAGGCTGGTTTAGCCTGAGGCTGTGCATTTATGTTCAAAACTTAATTCTCTGCTGGAAGTGGGTGGGGATAAACTGGGTTGCTGAGAACTACTGACAAAGCCTTTGGGAAGACATTGTTTATTTCAGCGGAGGCTGGCACTCACTTAGCCATCAATTTGTCAGTTCGTTTCAAAATTTCTAAAATATTTTTCGACACCAGTTATGTGCCAAGCGTGGAACTAACATGTGGACATAAAAAATGATTTATTTAGCTTCCAAATTATAAAGGACCTACATGTGCAGTGGTCTATACACTGTGAGAAAGAAGCCTCAATTAATAAGTGTGCGTTGAGATCAGGTAACATCGTGCTCCATAACTTGGTCTCCATTCTATTTGATCTTATTTTCTGTTTTTCACTTGGCTAGTAATTTTCCACATTTACTGGGAGGAACTCCAGGGAGGGAACTCTGGGACTGTGGGGAGGGTGTTGTCAAGAGGCAACTCAGCAGGCAGGGCTCCCATCTTTCACCCCCCTCCACTTTTTACTGTAGTAGTTTTGTTTATTTTACATATTGTGCCCCTTCATCTGATTTCATTGGAAGGAGTTAGTGACTAATACATCTTGAAAATTTTGATTATAGGTTAAACCATCTCTTCTAGTTAGATTGCTCACCTTGATTGTTTCCACTCCTCAGTAATATATGTCGCAATTGTTTGTGTGCCTTGGCTCACTGTTTCTCTTTCCTTCTTCCAACTTGGAAAGTGCTATACAGTTTCCCTATCTACCATGTATCTGCTCATAGAAGATCCCTCCTCCAAGGTTCAGTTCCATGGAAGCTTCCTTAGTAACTCTCACCTGAGTCTATAATTGTTTTCTTTTAATTAAAATGTTGCGCATAACTCATTTCATGTAGTATCCTTAGTAGATATTTGTTGACTGAATGAGTATGTAAAAGGACAAAATATGAAAGAAACTGAGCAGTTATCTGAAGGAAAACCCCTGTGAGTTCAGCTATAGGAAGCATACAGATTCTCATTTTTCAATCTTATTTTTGGAGATTTTATACAATTTCATTTCATGAAAGAATAGAAAGAATTGGAAAGGGAAAAGCTAAATACATTCATCCCTCAGTATCCCTGGGAATTGGTTCCGGGACCCCCCACAGATATCAAAATCTGAGATGCTCAAGTCCCTTATATAAGGTGGCATAGTATTTGCATATAACCTATGCACATCCTCCTCTATACTTTATACTTTAAATCATCTCTAGATTACTTATAATACCTAATACAATGCAAATGGTATGCAAATAGTTTTGAATACATTGTAAATGCTATGTAAGTAATTACCATTGCGCAGCAAGTTCAAGTTTTGCTTTTTGTAACTTTCTGGAATTAAAAAAAAATATTTTTGATCTGCAGTTGTTTGAATCCACAGTTGCAGACCCTGCAGATATGGAGGGCCGACTGTAGTTTCCTTCAACGGAAAGCAATTTTAATCTCTAAGAGTTATGCCACACTCAGGACTCCTGAGTGTCTGTTTAGCCTTAAATAAAGACACCTGACTAGTATGGCAAATATTAGAGCTCTTCTTAGAATTTTATAATTTCTAAGGAAAGGTTGCCTTTTGTTATAATCTAGTATCTTCTGTCCCAACAACTGAGTAAACATTTACTGTGCATCTACCTACTCTGAAAAGTATAAGGGAAATGAAGTAGAATGAGGCATGATTTCTGCTTCTAGTAACTCACATTTTAGTGAAGAGACCATCACAAGGAGAAGAAACACTGCAGCCTATGGTAAGAATTAGAGTCGAGGTAGAAAGTGTAATAGCAAATAGAGGGGGAGAGGTTGGTTTTGTCTGAAGGGATCCCTAGCAGACCCTGATAGAGGAAGCACTGCCTAAAGACTGTGCAGAAATTCAATAGGGGGAAATGAGGTCAGAGTATTGAAGGCTCAGGGGACATCATGGGAAAGGCACAGAGTCAGGAAATTGTAGGAAATGTTTGTGATGCAGTGAATTGCATGTGTGACCACTGCACCAGTTACAACGGGGGTGGCATATAAGATGTAACATGGAAAATTTGCTACAACCAGTTTCATACAGGATACTTGATTTGATTTTATGTGCAGCTAGGGGCCACTGAATGTTTTGAGAAGGGGAATGATATGATATGATAAGGCTTGGGTTTGGAGTTAATTTTGGTGACAAGACAAGAGGAAAAAACACTTAGAAAACTGTTGGAATGCTCCTGACAAGCTTTAATGATGACTAGACCTCAGGCAATGTCAAGGAGACCAGATTGAAGGACTGAGGGTGAGAGATACCTCAAGAACCAACTGACAGGATTTGATACCCCTTGGATGGGATAGAGAAAGAAAATATTTAAATAGAAGGATAAAGTACTCGAAGATGTCTATGAAGTCTTGAGCTTAAAATACTGGGGAGATAGTGATTCTGTTTATTGAGATAAAGAATATAACGGATAAAGGAAACTTGGGGGTAGAGAGGAAGAACTAGTGGAGAAAGATGGTACCTTTAGTGGTACATATATTAAATTTCAAATGCCTGTAGGTTTTCCATGAAAGGGGTTCCCACAGGTGCTTAAAGATGCATAATCTGAATCAGGAATGGAGAGCTTATTTGGGAATCATTACTACATAAGTCATGGAGAGTGGAAGGCAAAGAGCCTCAGATCCTTACAAATACCCATGGAGACTCTGGCCTAAAGAAAAGGATGCTGACTAAGCCCAATCATGAAAACCAGGAAATACCCTACCAGGGAAGCCAGGAGACGGAGTTATGAAAAGCAGACAGAATGAGTAGATGAAGAATGTGAAGATTTGAATTTGCTAATCAGGCAGATATGAATGATCTAAAAACGTAATTTCCCTAGAGGAAACAGGGAGGGGTGGGAACTCAGACTGCAAGACGTTGAGGAGTTTCATAAAAGGGAAGAGATGAAATAGGGAGCTTGAGGAGGAAAGGAAGAGGGCTGATTCTTGGAATATGCTTTGAATGTGTTTGTAGGTGAAGAGAAGGAATGAAGGAATCATCACAGGGAAATAAGCTACACTTAAAGTTAATTCTAATCATGTTGTAGAAATACGTAGATAGAAGCAAATGAAAGTAGGCCTCTGCCAGAAAACAGACCAAAGGATAAGAACAGTGGAAAATAGATAGGTCAATTTAATACCAGGGGTTATCAGAGAGCTCTGCAGGAAAAGGATATTTGGCTCTTAAGCAGTTTTTTTTTTTTTTAAAGTATTTGTTTTATTTATTTATTTATGGCTGTGTTGGGTCTTCGTTTCTGTGCGAGGGCTTCTCTAGTTGCGGCGAGCGGGGCCACTCTTCATCGCAGTGCGTGGGCCTCTCACTATCGCGGCCTCTCTTGTTGTGGAGCACAGGCTCCAGACGCGCAGGCCTCAGTAATTGTGGCTCACGGGTCCAGTCGCTCCGCGGCATGTGGGATCTTCCCAGACCAGGGCTCGAACCCGTGTCCCCTGCATTGGCAGGCAGATTCTCAACCACTGCACCACCAGGGAAGCCCCTCTTGAGCAGTTTTGATCACAGTGATTTTGGTCACATATGGTGTGCACACATTTGGAGGGGAACCAGCTAACAATAGGATTATCTCCAAGGAAGAACTAAGGGGGGATGAACAGGGAGCCTGGGCACCAGCCACTCCCCCGACTATGATGACATGATAATGACAGGAAGTGTGGCCTGATTTTTGCTCCATCGCAGGAACTTGGAGGAAGTCCTGGGTAGGAGCCTAGATGGAGTAAAGAGAGAACAAAGGAGGGAGTGGGTCTGGAATTTTGCCAAAGTACATAATCCAAGCTGGTATTCTGAGATGAATCTGGTTATTGCAGGCCTGTCACCTCACTCTCCGATTTTAGTCTAAATCAGTATTAAATTAGACATTATATAATTGTGAACCAGGTTACTCACTGTTTTACTCATCAGCATTACTGACTGGAGTAAACCTTGAACCAAAGGATGGGGACATGGGACTCTCCAGGCAGCCTGGACAGGGTATCTGGCTCAGAGAAGCCACAAAAGCCTGCTTAGGGCACTCTCCCTGCTCTGACTCAGAGTCCAGGAGGGTTGGGGCTTATCTATCTGAAGGGGATGGAGGAGAGGTAATCAACAGTTGGGGAGAAGTGGAAGTTATGAGAGGCCGAAGGGAGATGGCTGATTAAGCCAGGCTACTTAGAAGGTTCAGTCAAAAATATGGGTAAAGAGAAAGCTATTGGATTTGGAATGAAGCAGAACAAATGGAAAGAAGATACAAAGGGATGATTTAGGAAATTTTTGAGGTTGAAAGGAAGGGAGCGGGAGCTAAGGGAACCATTGGCTTTGAATTTCTCTCAAACTGTTGATGTGGGTAAGGGTTTGGGAACTTGGAAAGAACTGAAAAATGTTTTCAACAGTTTCTGTGGGACATTCAATGGTGTGCTTATAAGTGGGTTATCAGGACTCATGAGCAAAGAGCTAGGAATGTGAAATTCCTAGAGCTAGGAATGTGAGCAAAGAGCTAGGAATGTGAAATGCTAGTGAGGGTAGCTGAGGAAGTTGATGGAGGCTGGGAAAGGGCCAAGAGATGGAGAAGGTCAAGGTCCAGAAGCTGAAGGGATGGACTTAATTGTGCTTAAAGAGTGGGAAAATAATGAAAGTCTAGGACTTCATTCCACTATTGAAGTCAACATTAGAAATATTTTGTGCTTTTTCATTCAGCTCTTTGAATTATCTCAGTGACTCCTGCCATTAGGGGAAATGCAGAGAGGTGCAAATAGATATTCAGATTCCCAGAACAGCTGTCCAATAGAAACATAATGTAGATTTCATAGATACTTTAAAATTTTTCTAATGGTCACAATAAAAATAAATTGAAGCATGTGTAAAGAACATTTTATTTACCCCAACATATCTAAAACATTATCATTTCAACTCATAATCAATATAAAAATTATTATTCAGATATTTTATATTCTTTTTTTCTAAGTCTTTCAAATCTTCTGTGTATTATTTGTTTTCGGCACATCTCAATCTGTATGCTAAATTTTTATTAGAAATACTTGCCGTGTACTTAGATTTCATATAATTCACTGCTGAAAAAGTAGATTCACATATCCGGGTTGTTCCAAACATAATTAAAATTTTAGAAGTTCTAAAGTTTAAATTTATATTCATTAAAATGAAATAAAATTAAAAATTTAGCTTCTCAGTCTCATAGCTATGTTCAAGTTCCCAGTAGCCACTTGTGGCCAGTGGCTGCTGCATCGGGCAGCACGGCCCAGCACATTGAGTAATTGCTAATGTTATTAAGTGGTTATTGACCATTATTGGGAATTTATGTAGTATTTTATTGAGATTAAGAAGTGAGAATTGGACTCTGCCCTTTGGGAAATAAAACCATGAAGGCATGAGAGTGGAGCATCTGATTCTTGTTGTTTGGGAAAGTGCCAGGAGACATACCTATAACAGCATAGCCATAATCTGTCACAAAGAAAGTTTCTGTGTTTTTCTCTCATATTCAGATGATTTATAAAGCTGACCACTCTTCTAAAAGTATAGCCCCACCTTAAGCATTTAAATGCAAGTGATGAGACCTATATTATCAAATTATTCCCCCTATTTTCTAAGTCCTTTTGCTAGACTGTGGACCATTCATAAGAGGCTTCTTGAAATTATCTTCCATTTTCATTATCTTTAAAAGCATTTGGCTCTTGTTCTTGCACCAGTTAGTAAGCTTGGGTAAAAGAGTTGGTGGAAAGAAGAGAGAGCCGCAGTGTTAGTGCGATTTACACTGCCTGCTCTCTCTCACCTGTATAGAGCTCATAATCAATTTGCACATAATGTTGATTGAGCTCAATGGGAATATTTAGATGAGAGAAACCCTGTAAATGCCAGGTATTTATTATCTTCATTATAGTCATATAATGTGGTAATAACAGAAATGTTACAATTGATTTAATGGAGCTCTGTAATTGGAAACAAGTTTTAGAGTTATTATTACTAACTTATTTCTTGAATTTTTATGTCATTCATGCATGTTGTTTCATCTGTGAGCTTTTTCATATAGTGACTGGACACTGAATAGATCTGGTTTCATTTAGAGGAATATCATAGGTCCTACACACAGCTTACAAAGAAGAATTAAATAGATTTGTCTATTATTATTTTCTTATAAAGTAGGAAGGATTGTGTAATTGGCCCTATATTCGAGATGAAAAAAGTGAGGCCTAGAAAAATGTTAGTTTGAGATTACATAATTAGTAAACAGCTGTGCCAAGACAAGTACTTATCCCTTTTTATCATGAATTCCCAATTTGTAAATTATGTGCTAATTAATAATATTCCAGAAAAGCAGTATAAAAGAATGGCTAACAGTGCAGGCTCTGAGTGCAGTGGCCCCAGTTCAAATCCCACTCTGCCTCTCACTAACTGTATGATTTTGGCCAAGGTACTCTCAAAGCCTCAGTTTCCTCACTTTTAAAAGGGGAAATAATAATAATTAAATGAGATTTTTTTTTTTTACATTAGGATGAAACTATTAGTCATAATTGTAATTGAAGAATACAGATATTTACAAGTATGGCATATTAAATAAATAAATAACTGGGGACATAAACATTAGGTATAAGCACCACTGTGACTACCATCTGAGCACTTATATTCTCCACCAGCCACAGCCCAAGCCTCTCTGCCTGTTACCCTCTACCTCCCAACCCTATTAGCCTCTTTTTTCAGAGCTTTGAAACTGCTAAGCTCTTTCCCTTCCACAGAGCCTTTGCAGAGGCTGGTCCCTCAGTCCAGAATGCTGTCTAACAGGCTCTTTGCTGGGTCCTTCCTTCCTTCCTTCCATCCTTCTTTCCTCCTTTCTGGTCTCAGGTTAAATGTCACCATCTCACAGAGGCCTTTCATGCCTACCCCATCTAAGGAGACCATCCCCCTTATCCTCCAATTATCTCCTATTACTAGTCTCTGCTTCTTCATAGCCAATATCACAGTTTATTACATTTTTATTACTGACTGATTTGATTCACTTGTCCACATAAGATTTTCCCAGCAATATTCTGAGAACTGTATATAGTGTAGGTTTGTGTTTGAATATATGTATATCTAATTTTGCATTCTGCTTTAATAACTTAGCATTTTGCTGTGGATAATTTCCGGTGATTAAAATATGCTTATAACATAAGTTTTTAATGTTTGTGTTTTATTTGGTCACATGGATAACACTGGCCTATTTGTTCACTTTTGTTTTATTGTACATGTTCTTTTCACTTTTTAAAAACTATTTTAAGAAACATTGCTATGTTTGTACTTAAGTCTCTATTTAAACCTTTGTGCTAAGTTTCTTTCTGTAGAGATTATAATGATTTATATCCTGTGACAGTGTTTGAGAACACCTGTTTTACATACTGTGAGCAGCACTGAATGTTAATCTTCATAAATAATGCAATTTTACAGGCAAGAAATAGCATTTCCTTATTTTAACGTGTGTTTATTTGATTACTCAGGAGTAATCAGGTTTTCATGTTTATTAGACATTTGTATTTCTTCTCTAGAAATGGGCTTTTTATTCATTCTTCCATTTTAGCTTTATGTTTTTCTTATTAATACAGCCAATTTTATATTAAGAATATTAACCAGTTGTCTACATTATTATTGCAAATATTTTTCCAATTTCTTGCTTGATTTTTAATTTTGTTTATATTTTTGATAGATATGCTTTAAAAATTTTTACACACTCAAGTTGACTGAACTTTACCTTTATGTTCTTTTTTCACTCTTCATATTTAGAAGGTCCTTACCTATGACAAGATCAGTTAAATATCTATTATTTTCTCAAAATATATTTTAATTTTTTTCATTTATGATTTTAGCTCTTTAGGCCTTCTATCCTGGGGTGTGATATCACATGATATATTCTAATTTGTCTTTTTTTTAAAAGAAAAATAACCATATTTTCTGAATAATCAGTTTCCTCTTCATTGGCTGATGATGTTTTATCACATATTCTCTTCTCATGTATACAAGAAGGCTAGCTGGATACCTACACTGGTGCCGTTTTTTTCTGTAATTACTGTAGGTTTAAATTGTAATTTAGTATCTAGTAAGAAAATTTTCCCCTCCTTACTCTCCTTTTCCAAAATTTTTTTCACCTTCTATTTCTTGTTTATATTATACTTCCAATGAATAAATAACCATATTGTCAGTTATGGTAGGTTGATTAATGGCCCTCAAAGGTATCAAGGTCCTAATCCCTATAACCAGTGAATGTTACCTTGCATGGAAAAGGAGTCCTTACAGATATAATTAAATTAAGGCCCTTGAGATGAGAAAAATTTCCTGAATTATCTAGACAAGTCTTAGATGTAATCATGAGAGTCTTTAAAAGTGGGAAACAGAGGGGAATTTAACTACAGAGAAGAAAGCCATGTGAAGACGGAGCAAAGAGAGATTTGAAGATTCTATCTGCTGGCCTTGAAGATGGAGCAAGAGGCCATGAACCAAGGAAGACAAAGAATGCAGGTCTAGAAGCTGGAAATGCAAGGAAGAGGATTCTCCCCTAGGCCTTCCCAAGGGAGCATGGCCTTTCCTACACCTTGATTTCAGTGCAGTGAAACTTATTGTGGACTTCTACCTCCAGAATTGTATGAGAATAAATGTGTGTTCTTTTAAACCATCAAGTGGTAACTTATTACAGCAGCCATAGGAAACTAATATATCAATTTAATAAAAAATGCTTGAGATGTTTGTGAATTTTTATTAATGTCATCCATTAATATTTGAGTAGTTGACATATTTAAATATTCAATATTCCCTTCCAAGAAAATATATCTTTTATTTTTCAGTAAAATATATGGCTTTTGGGGAAGTGTCTTGCACTGATATTTCCAATGAAAAAGATTTTTGTTTTTCAGAGAATCAGCAGTATATATATATATATATATATATATATTTTACAATAAATTTATTTATTTTTATATTTGGGTGTGTTGGGTCTTCGTTTCTGTGCTAGGGCTTTCTCTAGTTGCGGCGAGCGGGGGCCACTCTTCATCGCGGTGCGCGGGCCTCTCACTATCGCGGCCTCTCTTGTTGGGAGCACAGGCTCCAGATGCGCAGGCTCAGTAGTTGTGGCTCACGGGCCCAGTCGCTCCGCGGCATGTGGGATCCTCCCGGACCAGGGCTCGAACCCGTGTTCCCTGCATTGGCAGGCAGATTCTCAACCACTGCGCCACCAGGGAAGCCCAGCAGTATATTTTTTATAAAGAAATTTTCTGGAGGGTAAACATAGAGGGAAAATGAGTGTCATTAAGATTGGCAGGAGCTGGGCATTTAACAGGTCAATTTGTATAATATTATGTAAGGAGCAACAATTTGGTTCCTTAAAAGAGATTAGGTTAAAGAAATAAACTTACAATTTTCCCCAAATTATTCTTTTGGAAGGTTCTTCTGTACGCAGGTTTTGTTCACTGTATGATTACAGATGATGAATAAATGCAAATATAAAGCTGCATTATCTTTCTAAAATACAACATTTTTCTCCAACACTGCGTCAGAGTATACCCAAAATAATTCTTAAAGACTGAAATCATGTTTTTCACCAAGACGTCATAACTCTGAGGTTTCTGGCATTTTATATATACTCATCTTCTCTGGTTAGCATTTGCTTTTTTTATTGTCCTTATTTTGATAATCAAGTTACTATTTCAATGTAAACATTAAACTTTATTTCTCTATGTTTCAGAAATATTTACAGAAGGAAATTCTGACATGTTGGGAGTGGAGTTAATTACAGATTTTTAATATGACTTAATGAGACATTTTGGGCTGGTAAGTTTTCTAGTAGGTGGTTCCAGTAGGAGGTGTACATCAGAATCCTAAAGGAAACAAAAACTGCAGATGTCTTGGTGTTCCTTAAAATATACAGGAGAGAGTCACAGCATTTGTATTTTCAAAAAGTTCTAGATGTGATTCAGGGGTGCACAAAAGTTTCCTCACCTTGAGTTATGTAGTAAACCCTCAGGAAGTAGAGATTTTCCTGAACTGTCCATCACCCCCAAAGGCCAGCTATTTGTCATCTCACTGGTGTCACTATGTTCCATTCTCTGCGTTCTAAGAAGAGAGTCTAGGTACTCTTCTTGCCCCCAGAAGTATCTCCCAGAGTTTTCTCGTATATAGTAAATCTTATTAAAGGTCAGAAGGGGCAACTTAAAATGTTTAATCAGTTTTATTTCATGGGAAAATTTTTATGATAGTGCAGCATTTGTGAATTGAGAATTAGAAACTTCTCTGGTGTATCTCTTTCAGATGTCAAGGGTATATTATTTCTAGTTGATACTGATATTGTGAATATAAGTTTGATGAGAAATGGAAAATATCTTACAAAGAGTAATTTTAAGGGAAGGAAGTATGTCATCTTTTCTTTCTGACTTTTTAATCCTAAATCTTCTTCACGGCACTGTTTGAAGCCAGCCCTTTCCTTAAAGAGTTCTAACATACTCAGTTTTCATGGTAACCTTTCTTATTTCTAATTGTAAGGCATTTGGGATTATTTTGGTGCCTGAATACTGTGTTTTCTATTGTGCTTCAATTATTACATTTTTTTTAATGAGGCTCTTTAAGGCTGAGATCTTTAGTACCCTGTGCACCAGTGAGAAAACAGCAGTCCCTCCTTGTCCGTGGTTTCAGTTACCCATGGTCAGCTGTGGTCTGAAAAATATGACATAGAAATTCCGGAAATAAACAATTTGTAAGCTTTAAATTGTGGCCATTCTGAGTAGAGTGATGAAATCTCTCACTGTCCCACTCAGTCCCACCTGGGACATAAATCATCCCTTTGTCCAGCATTTCCTGCCCATTAGTCACTCAATAGCCATCTGAGTTATCAGAGTATTGCCGTGTTATAGCAGTTCTTGTGTTCAAGTCACTCTTATTTTACTTTAATAATGGCCTCAGAACACAAAAATAGTGATGCTGGCAATTTGGATATGCCAAAGAAGCTGTAAAGTGCTTCCTTTAAGTTAAAAGTTTCAAGTTCTCGAATTAATAGGGAAAAAAAATTGTGTGGTGAGGTTGCTAAGATCTGCGGTACGAACGAATCTTCCATTTGTGAAATTGTGAAGAAGGAAAAAGAAATTCATGCTAGTTTTGCTGTCACACTTCAAAAGTTACCGCCACAGTGTGTGACATGTGCTTAGTTAAGACAGAACAGGAATTAAATTTGTGCAATAAGAGAGAGAGAAACTACATTGGTATAACTTTTATTACAGTATATTGTTATAATTGTTCTATTTTATTATTACCTATTTTTGTTAATCTCTTACTGTGCATAATGCATAAAATCAACTTTGTCATAATTATGTATGTATAGGAAAAAACATAGCATCTATAGGGTTCAGTACTATCCTTGGTTTCAGGCATCCACTGGGGGTCTCGGAACATAGACCCCACAGGTAAAGGGAGACTACTGTATTGTCAAGTACATTTTAAGTACATGAAACTCATATATTGGACTGAATGAAATAAAAACATTTTTCTTAACAGAGTAACTGACTTTATCAGTTCCAGCTGTCTCATACCTATTTATTTTTTTTTCTGTATAGTTAGAAAATGTAATAAGACTAAAGAAAGTGAGCACTTTTTTTTTATGCAGTTGGTCCTCAAAATATATGATTGCCATCTTGGTATCATGCATTGTCTTTTTTAGAATAATGCATTTCAAAAACTACTCTATTCATATGTAAACAGCAAACCAAACTTTGTAGCTATGGTAGTGTGCTTCTGGGGTGTACATACACGTTCTTCTGTCTGTGTTTGGTTTATATGTGTGTGGGGAGGTGAGAGGAGAAATTTCCTTACTGTAATTATCAAAGCAATACTTAGATGAGAAACATACAACAGGTATGTGATTCAAGATAATTTAAATCCATTATTATCCAAGAAAATTAAATCTCTTAACTTTGCTTAGTGCAATAGTAATGCATCACCCATGTGGATGATTTCTTGGCAACACTGGCTGAACTTAATATTTATCATAAATAAACAGTGTTTGTTAAAGGGATGTCATTGTAAATGCTCTCTTCCTTTATGAAGCAGAATTAAAATGTCTTTACAGAATAAATACATCATTCTTCTCATTAAACTTCACAGAGGGGCTCAGTGAAAATAGGCTTTCACTGCAAGTTCCCTTCCCCTTATCTTTCTTTCCAGCTGTTCTGATTCTCCTAAAAATCAACTTCTCTTGGTGATTTCTGTTAATAGGTAATACGACCAGTGATTTAAATCACTGATTACCCGCTTCTGGCTTTCAAACTATTCTAGCATGCTTCTAGTTAGAATAATGATTGCAGTGATAAGTCTATGTGAGCAGGTGGTAATTTTATACATTAATGCTCATCGACCTTCTTAGATTTACATTAGCTCTTAAAATAATAAAAAAAATTCTAATAGTTGAAGAAATATTTATGAATATTTGACATATAGATGTGCTTTCTAGCAAAATTAGAGATCTACACAAGCCTTGTTGAGATATATTTAGCTGCAACAAAACATGTATTTCCAGTACTGGCAATTGGTAAACTTAGCTTGCTCTGGTGTTCTTGTATTCCTTCTCAAAATGCTGTATTTTGATCAGGTCTACTAGCTGTGTCTTTAGAGCTCTTTAAGGGAAATTCACTTATATTTTTAAGACAAATTTAAAATTATTGCAAGTCCCTCCTCCTCCGTCTTTCCTCCCACAGGTGCACAAGTGCACACACACATGCTGCTATTTACTATTTCTGTCCACAGAGTCTCTGTGACCTGGTGACTTGCTCTGCCACATCTGGTAACAACGCTGACAAAAAGGATGTATACTTTTTAATTGAAAGTAGCTACGTTTTCAAGTTCTTTAGTGAACCATTACTTAGCGTAAAGTCACTTTGGAATCAATTAAATATGAACCGTTGTCACATCTGTATTCATTGTAAAGCACTTAGGTGATTAAAGACCCTTGGCTTCTAAATATTTGACTACTTACCAGCACCAGCCATTTAGAAAGCCTTATTAGCTCTTTATACTTCCAGGGATGGCAGCATGAAAAAGTAAAACAAAATGAGAGGAAACATAATTGCCTCCAAATGAATGTTCCTTCAGCCTTGGCATGGCTTGTGCTATTCTAGGGTGCTCCTATTCTTCCTCTAGCTCCTCTTACCTTCTGTTGCTAACTTCTGGGGCTTCCAGAGCTCTCTGCATCTACAGTGCAGGATTTTTACATAAAAATCCAAAATAAAAATAAATGAATACATTTATAAATTTTCATCATCCAGGTGGGATGGGGCTAAAATATACATTTTACATTTAGCAAATGAAGCAAGTATGAGCATGTTTAATATTTCAAGAGCTTCCTTTAATTTAAACAAATTTTTAAATATGTTGGAACACATGTAAATGAAGTATATAGGAATAACATTAGTTTTAAATGATAATTTATGATACTAATCATAATAACTACTCTTTATTGAAGGAATTATATGTGAAGCTATGTGGCATATATGTGTTTCTTTCATTTTATCAACGCCAATGCTATGATATCGGTATTCTCATCCCTGTTTATGTATGAGAAAACTGAGGCTTGCAGAAGTAAATTAAGTGATTCAGGTAATCCACAGAAGATTATATAGTGCTCTAACTTGGATTAGAATCCAGGTTGGACTAACTACAAAGTTCTGTTTCTTGAACACTAAGCTCAAATGACTCCTCACAAAGGTTCCCTAAGAATCTACAAAGAGATTTCTTTTGTTTGTTTGTTTGTTTGTTTTTGTTGTTATGTTTTGGCCCCGCAGAGTGGCATGGGATCTTATTTCCCCAACCAGGGATCGAACCTGTGCCCCCTGCAGTGGAAGTGTGGAGTCTTAGCCACTGGACCGCCAGGGAAGTTCCCAAAGAGATTTCTTAGAAACTGTTCAAGTTCCTAAGTACACAACTACATTTTGCCTAGACAGTCACTGAATAAAGTTAAAACTTTATTTATTTTAATACCTTTTGCTCAATTTTTTTATAATTCATAATTTTACCTGTTTGATGGAACTTTCTAGTTATTAAATACTTGATGCTTTCATGAAATCCAGTCTTTTCATATATAAAGATTGTAATATATAGTCTGTATATTCAAAAATACACATGATTTTGTAATCATATGTTTGGCTAAAATTTACGAAATGTTTACCTGTGCCTTATTTGGATAATCAATGTCATTTAAAAATATTCCACATCAATTTAAAAGGAGAAATACTCTTTAATAAATTGAAACAAGTAGTTATAAAAAGGAGATACTTTTTCCTGCAATAGCATAATAATGACCATTGACAGTCATTAGGGAGTAGCTAATGGCCAAAAGGGAACATGAAACAATTATTATGAGACCATAAAATTGATTTATAATAAAAAGGAGTGATACACATTGGCAAAATTTTTTAAAAATGTTTTTTGATGTATTTGAAAATAATGATTCTTTCCAAGTTTATGTTTCTACATTTTCCCTTCTCTCTAGGACCCATTTATTTTCAATCCTACAAAAATTATTTTAATCCCAAATAATATAAAATTTATATGCTTATTAATCTGATTCAGGCTTAATGAGAATTTGAAATTTGGGATTTTCTTGCTGTCAGTGAAGTCCTCCAATTGTCTCAGTTTTGTAAGATTACTGCCAATGTCATACAACTTTGTCAGGAATGTTATGCTAAGTATTAATAGGCATTGAGAGTGCTATGCTTGAATTTTTACCCAATGTACTATTCTGTAACTTGATTTTAATCTACAGTATCATGAAGCTTCATATTTAATACCAAGCTTTAATATATTGCACATTTTATCTCCTTTCTCCTTTCAATGTTCAGTTTTCTTCTATTTCATACCTCTTAGGTCAGGCATACATGTTACACGTTCATGTGGTTTAATCTCCTAAATGCTGAATGCATTGCTATTTGGGTACTCACAAGGCATCTGACCATCTCGTGGAGTCCAGGTGGAGAAGAGAAATATCTTTGCATGAGGCAAGATGCTAGAAGGCAGGATGAGAATGTTTTAGGTCAGTCAGAGGTTGTAGTATAGAAAGGTGAGAAGAATTCCACTCAAATATTTCAATTTTCTCTGTGGAACACGAGGCAATATTATGACTTATGGTGAAGAGCTGGGAAAGCAAGCTTAAAAGGGATCATAACATCTTAGAACAGCTGCTACAGGGAATGTGGAGGGGGCTGACTAGGGACAAGGTAAGCGATAATAAGTAATTCTCAAGCCCCCAGACCCATGTAGCCTCTGCAGGTTTGCAATATGGCCAATATGTTATTTCAGGATGAATGCTGATAAAGCTGCCTCTGAGCTACCAATTCTGAACTATGCCCAGATATTAATTTTGGAGGCTAACAAAGTGCCATTTTCTCATTCATACCACTCTATTAAATTAAATATATATAATAAGACTCTTTTTCTACAAGACCGTAAGAAAATCTTTGTTAATTTTGAATTTTAAAATAATATCAAATAAACCATGACATATCAATGCAATTGAACACTGTACATATTAAAAGGAATAAGATAGGAAGGACTATATGTTCTTACATAGGAGGATTTCATAGTGATATTAAATGCAATTGCAACATAGTACGTGCAATAAGTTCTCTCTTTTGTAAATAAGTTGTGGTTAAAACATACCCCTGGAGTGTTACCAGTCCATGGGCGTTAGATAGAATTCTACAGGCTGCAACTTTGGAAGTTAGACATGGCTTCATAACATCGTATTCCTTTGTTTCTGAGGCTGAATGCCTATCCTTTCTTCAAGTATATATGATAAAGTGGGAGACTGCCCACCTTAACTATATCATATATCAGTAGGACTCTGTATGGAGTCATTTGTCTAAGTATGTGGGTGTGACTTGGAGATTTAGGTCTGGTTAGAGCAGGTCAGAGCTTTATTGGAAAAATTTGTGCTTTCCCAGAAAATGAAGGAGTCCTCAAATTCTCACTATTAATGAAACACTGTGAGAGAAGGACAGAGAGTGAGAGTGAGAGGCATTACTGATTATTCTGGGCATCAAAACTGTGTAATGGGTTTGGTCTTTGAAGCTTCAGAGCTCACTTGAGTTGCTGAAAAGTAGTCCAGAGGTGATCACCCCTTTGAGATTGACAGGCACACCAAGTAGGTCCTGGGAGTTACCTCCCCCAGTTAGAAGACTTCCATAGCCAGTCCTGAGCTGTGGATGGGGCCCACACCTTACTTTGCTTCCAGGATGGTGATTTTGGTCAAAACTAAACCACCTGCTTTCACCTGGGCAGCAACCGTTCAGCACCTTGTGGACCACAGTACAGGACAGGGTCAAAAGTAAATAAGGGGGCTTTTGTTTCCAGATATGGTGGGCAGTTCATGTCAGCTCTCTCACTGAACTCAACTAGATAACAGATAGAATATATATATATTTAAAAAATGTGCTTAAAGGTACTGAAAACAAACAAAGGTACAATCTAATGATGAATTACCAAACCAGAAACCTGAGGACAGAAACGTAGGGAAAGAACATCTGGCATTTGGGGATGTTTTATCCTGTGGGGTAATGTACTGATTATTGAGAAGGTAGACAGGTCAAGAGGCTGAGGAGCCCTTTTCAAAGGGCTTGGTGGAGAGATGCCATATAAAATACAGGATGCTCAGGTAAATCTGAATTTCAGATAAATGATGAACAAGTTTTCAGTATGAGTATGTCCCATGCAATATTTGGTTTAAGGTGAATGAAGGAAAATGCTAATATCCACAGGAGACCAGCGCATCTGGGTGTTCAGCAATAAAATGTTGATACACTTTATTGCCATACGAGGTTTTAAAAATTTTTATTTATTTATTTATTTATTTATTTATGGCTGTGTTGGGTCTTCGTTTCTGTGCGAGGGCTTTCTCTAGTTGCGGCAAGTGGGGGCCACTCTTCATCGCGGTGCGCGGGCCTCTCACTATCACGGCCTCTCTTGTTGCGGAGCACAGGCTCCAGACACGCAGGCTCAGCAATTGTGGCTCACGGGCCTAGTTGCTCCGCGGCATGTGGGATCTTCCCAGACCAGGGCTCGAACCCGTGTTCCCTGCATTGGCAGGCAGATTCTCAACCACCGCGCCACCAGGGAAGCCCTGCCATGTGAGCTTTTAATTTGTGGTAGACTAATACTTTGATAGCAATAATTTTTTATGACAATTGCTAGTTTTGCTCTTCTTTCCTAGTATGAAAGGAAAGGTGCATTTGTAACACTTGAAAAAAGGATGGCTGAATCTGGCAAAATAAAGAGGAACTGAGATAAAATGGAGTGTTCAGTGGGTTGCTTTTTCCTGTCTTCCATTCCCCCAACACACACACACACACACACACACACACACACACACACACAATGGGATAAGGGAGAGAAGGAAACCAGATTTTCCTTTGTTATTTGAGAAGACTTAAATATCTAAGCATAGGAGAATCTGTATAATTCTTCAAGTGGGAAGCTAGTTGAAGTTCTCACAGACCAAAGTTATGAAAGAACAGAAGAAATGGCTGTATGGCCTGTGGAGGTAAGAGAAGGGGGAGATAAGGGAGCATTTTCTCTGGATTCTGAAAGGAGTGGAGAGAGCCAGACTGCTTGAGTGGGGTATAGAAGTAGTGGAGAGGCAGGGCCAGGATGCCTGCCAAGTATTTGAAGAAACATAAGGTGAGGGGAAAATCACAGTCCCATAGCAGTGGTGAGGAGTAGATAGCCCAAGTCATAGATAGTCAGAATTTGTGGTGGAAATCTCTAAGAAGCCTTCCTCCAGGGAACACCAGCTGAGCTGAAAGCTGAGGAAGCTCTAGGACATGGGAACAGATGGGAAGGGCGTATCTGTAGTGTCCCAACAATGACCTAACAATGGCCCAAGTTGCTTAACAAGGACCCAAGTCAAAAAATGATCTCTTTCTTTCTTACTTACTGAGATGGTTAATTTTATGTGTCCATTTGACTGGGCTAAAGGATACCCAGATAGCTGGTAAAACATTATTTCTGAGTGAGTCTGTGAAGGTATTTCTGGAAGAGATTAGTATTTGAACTGGTAAAGCAGATAGTTCTCCCCAATGTGAATAGGCATCATCCAATCTGTTGAGGGCCCGAATAGAACAAAAAGATGAAGGAAAGTTGAATTCAGTTTCTCTGCTCGAGCTGAGACATCCATCTTCTCCTATCTCAAACATCAGCCTTCGTGGTTCTTGGACTTTTAGATTCAGATCAAGACCAACATAATCACCCCTGTCCCTGCCCCCTGCCCGGTTCTTAGGCCTTCAGACTTAGACTGAATCATACCACCAGCTTTCCTAATTCTCCAGCTTGCAGACAGCAGATCTGGGATTTCTCAGCCTCCATAACTGCTTGAGCCAATTCCTATAATAACTATTCATATATATATATATATATATGTGTGTGTGTGTGTGTGTGTGTGTGTGTGTGTGTGTGTGTGTGTGTGTGTATATATATATATAGACTCTTTGTTCTGTCCCTCTGGAGAAGCCTGACTAATGCACTTACTAACCCTATTGGGAAGTAGGCTAGCAAGCCCATAAGAATACAGATATGTCAGAGAGCGAGTGGATATAAAGAAAAACCTGGGGATTAATGTTAAGCTAGGATGTGACTGTATCACAAACCTAAATCTGTTAAGAAATCATTGTAGGGACTTCCCTGGTGGCGCAGTGGTTAAGAATCCGCCTGCCAATGCAGAGGACACGGGTTCGATCCCTGGTCCTGGAAGATCCCACATGCCACGGAACAACTAAGCCCGTGTGCCACAACTACTGAGCCTGCGCTCTAGAGCCTGTGAGCCACAACTACTGAGCCCGTGTGCCACAACTACTGAAGCCTGCGTGCCTAGAACCAGTGCTCCAAAACAAGAGAAGCTGCCGCAGTGAAACGCCTGTGCACCGCAACGAAGAGTAGCCCCCGCTCACCACAACTAAAGAAAGCCCACGCACAGCAACGAAGACCCTACACAGCCAAAAATAAATAAATAAATTTATAAAAAATAAAAAAGTTCCTTGGGCTTCCTGAGAAACCAGTAACCATATTAAAAAAAAAAAAAAGAAATCATTGTATTGGGTTGAGGGAAATACTGAAATTGATTGGAGTAAAATGTTCATATTAGGTAGCTAGGATTTCAGAGACAGGTATAAATTGATTATAAAAATGAAGGAAATTTGTTTAGAATTTTGACTATAAATTTTATACTTATTATATCAGTATATACACAGAAAGAGAACCTGAAGAAAGATCATACCAAATTGTTAATTGTGATTTGGGGCTGGGGTGGCATGGAGTGGAATGGGGATGTGGGATTATAGCAATATTCCCCTAGTACATTGTATATTTCTCAAATGTTTGAATTTCTTACAAAAATAATTTCTTTGTAGTAAGAAATAGATCCTTCCAAACACAACAAAGATTAGCATTAACATGGGGAATGGCCTGAGCATATTCATCATGACCTTCCTCCTACTGGGGCACTGAACTACTAGGTGAAGCCTAGCATAGAACTGGAAAACACAGAGGAGATCCCAAATGTTACATATGAGGCCTCAGATTTATTGATGAGAAGATGCATGGTCAGGACACCACTATTGTCAATGCTGAGATGACCAAGGACCCAGTCATAACAATGTGGCTCTGCCTCTTTGGAAAAGCCCATGGTGAGAATCTGACTCATAGCTAAGATGGAACACCTAAGTTAACACAGGGAGAAGAATGACCTGTCGTCTTGCTTCATGCATCCGTGGAAGAAATACTTTTCCTGCTGACACTAGTTGTCTGAGAGAAACATCCAGGTAGAGTAGGATTACCACTTTTCCATTTAGCTGGGAGAGGATACTTCTCTATACTGAAGAAACCTCTTGGCTAAGCCTCAGTGGAGAGGACTTGATTTAGCCCTGTCACCTCCTATCTGCTGGTGGAGAAAAATCATCATATGTTTCACTGCCTGACCATGCGCTAATGCTGAATTGCTGAGGTGAAATCTCACGCTGAGGAGACTCACTTTCTGATGGGAGCAGGCAAAGAAAGCTCAAGAAGGAGACAAAGCTGAAAAATGGAAACTGGAGGCTCTGATGGAGAGGTTGCACCATTAAAAGTGAAACACAGAATTAATACTGCTGAAAAGGGAGTTTGTGATCAGAAGTTTAAAATGGAAGAACAACCTTTCAACACAAAGGAGAAACACTAAGAAATGGAAATCCTGACTGAAAATATATGAGACATGGAGGACAGTCCCAGGGGAAATAATATGCAAATAACCAGCATTCCAGGAGCAGATGGAGGTAGAATCAATGATCAAAGCAATAATCTTCAGCGCCCTGATCTGAAGAAAGATCAAAAGGGCTTACCAAATGTCAGGCAGGAGTGATGAAACAGGCATACATCTAGACATATCTTCGTGAAATTTCTGGTGTCTGTGGAAAGAGAAAAAATATATACATTTTTCAAACAGATTAAAAGAAGTTCAAATATAATGGAAAAGGAGTGTTTGACTTTGACTTCTTATAGGCCACACCAGAAGCTAGTGCAATAATGGTTATACAGTTTTGAGAGAGAAAGCACTGTTGTATAAAAATCCTACTCTTGGAAAAGTTATTCATATGATGACAAAAAAGGACTTTTTTTTTTTTAACATCTTTATTGGAGTATAATTGCTTTACAATGGTGTGTTAGTTTCTGCTGTATAACAAAGTGAATCAGCTATACATATACATATTTCCCCATATCGCCTCCCTCTTGCATCTCCCTCCCACCCTCCCTATTCCACCCCTCTAGGTGGTCACAAAGCACCAAGCTAATCTCCCTGTGCCATGTGGCTGCTTCCCAATAGCTATCTGTTTTACATTTGGTAGTGTATATATGTCCATGCCACTCTCTCACTTTGTCCCAGCTTACTCTTCCCCCTCCCCGTGTCCTCAAGTCCATTCTCTACATCTGTGACTTTTTTGGGTATGTAGGAACTCAAAGTATTCTACTCATGTTCTCATTCAAAATTACTCAAGGATGTACTCCAGCATAAATGATAGTAAATGTTAATAGAGATCTAAAGCAAACAGAAAATAAAAAATATAATAAATAGTAGTGAGCAATGAATCTAGTAAAATATGTAGGTAACCCTAAGTGGATGAGGATAAAGTGATTGCAAATTGTAATATCACTGATGAATAAGTACACTGAGAAGAGGCATACTCCAAGGAAAAAAGTGAAAAATAATATGGAATTACATTTCTGAAGTACAGAGTTCAGAAGAATCTAGGATATGGAAATGGTATGAATGAGTGAGACAGTAAAATATTCTTAAGGTTCTGCCATTGTGGAGAATGGTAAAAGTACTACTAATTTTAATAAAACAGCAGAGAAATATGGGTTTTAATATGACTGTTGAAAATACAGGCTGATGAACTATTCAAGCAAATAGAGAAACATATTACTATATCCAAACTATTGGTAGGGGGCAATTGAAATGCAAAACAAAATAAATAGAGCACAAAAACAACTTGTTCAAGCTCCAGCATCACAAATAGGCTAATGAAGGGTAGATTTAGAGCTGAGAGACAATAACTTGATAATGGCAGAGTATTCAAGGAGAACTCGATTAAAAAGAGTTGAAAGAATGGGATTTTAGTATCCCTGTTTCAGAGTTTGATACATTACATTAAATGTGATACAATTAAAAAGATTTCAGACAAAAATGTAAAAATTAAAACAAAATTATCATGTACTTGACAACAAAAATAAATCTTAAAAATTCCAAAATGTGGCTATTTAAAGGTCTCATTATTTGGATACAAACAAAAATAAACAAAAACAACACCACAAAAATGAGGTAACTAAAGTAAAGTTTAACCAAGTCTTAAAACAATTTCAGTTGAAATTAAAGTTTTAAAATATCTGGATCAATTAGAAAAACAAAAGTGAAATTATAATCTAGAAGTTGGTAGAAATAACACATTATCAAAATCGATAGGCTATAGCATAAATATAAAAATATATAACCTAAAAGCTTTTATTTTTAGCAAAAGAGAGGCAACATATATATTTAAGTGTTCAACTTAAGAAAAAATAAAGAAAACCCAATAAAATAATAAAATTTATAAAGTTAATCTAAAATAAAGGATTAAAAACAAAATAATAACTAAAAACTAGAATGAAACACTAAATAAAAGCAAAAGCAAATGGAGAAATAAGTGTTTTTAGCAATCTATAAAATAAAAAAATTTATGCAGGAAGAGATAAAGTATTTGAACAGACCCGTTTTTGTGTTGTGTGTGTAAAAGATTATTAACAATCTAACATTAAAATATATAAGGTTTGGCTGGTTTTATAGTTAAGTTCTAATTAACCTTCAAAAAACCAGGCATTTTTCTATGTATTCAGACTTTTCTAGAGCATGGGAAAAAATAGCTTTAAAAATTTATTTTATAAAGAGAACATAATCCCTCACACAAAAACTTGAAAGGATAGTACAAAATTTAGTCTAGGTCACCTGTGAATATAGACATAAATATCCCAACTATAAATAGAATTGCAGCAGTGTTTTAAAATAATAATAATAATATGCTGTGGGCCAAATAGTTTATTCCAGGAATGCAAGAATGTTTCAAAATTAAGATCTAGCTATACAATTTGTAATATTAAATTAGAGGAGAAAATGCTCTCATTATCAATAGATTCTGTGAAATAATTTAATTAAAATAACTGATTTAAAGTAAAAATAAATTGGGAAAAATAAATTGGGAATAAAAATGGGAGGTACTGTTTTCCAAAAAAAAAAAAAAAAGAAAACATTCTAATGAATGATAAAATAGTAAAGTCATTGATGTTAAAATAAAATACAAGGGAAGGATGCTTCCTATAAATCACTATTTTCAATTTTATCTTGTGTTTCTAGTTCATGTAACATAACATGGGAATAAAGTAAGTGGTATCAGTATTTCAAAACAAGAAATAAAATTACCATGATTTTCATATAACTTGCATACCTAGAAAATTCAGAAAAGTCAGAAAAAAGACTGTTATCAATAATAAGAGGATACAGTAAGTTACCTGGATACATGATAAAGATACAATTTAATGACTTTCCTTTATAGTAACAGAAACCTGTTAGAATGGAAATTTTAAAAATATGCTAATCTCAATAGCAGCATTAATCATAAACTCGTTAGGAATAAACTAACAAACTAGAATGTTAAAAAATTGTTTAAATAAAAACATTCATTGAAGGACAAATAAAGAGTGATGATGTTCCTGAGGGGAAGATTTACTAAAAAAACATATAAATCCTTCCTAAATTAGTATTTGCGGTTAACATGTTTCTAATAATAGTCCCAATGCTATCTCCTGTGTTCAATTCCACAGTTCCTTTGTATATCATTAGCTTTCTGGCAGAAAGCAGATGGCACATTCAAATGGAGTAATTGAGGAAAGTTTAATTAAGAGATGATTTACAGAGGTTTTGGTAGGGTGAACTGAAAAACTACAGGAGATGGTGAAGGCCCCCGGAACTCATATCACCATCCTGAGTCCTAAACAAATGGAAAGGGGAGGGAGTGGCGAACAGAGAGTTCCAACTCTAGCTGTAGGAGAGGACCACCCAGTGAGAACTATGGCCCACTGAGGACGGAAGATCGTGGACCATAGCCCTGCTGGGAAGGAGCTGAGTGAATGAATGCCATATCCGTTGGTGCCTCTCATAGCCAAACTCAAATGGAAACAAGAGGCAAGAGATTCAGGGTGAGGCAATCCACAGACGCCAGTCTCCCAAGATAAAGAGGCAAGTGAATCTGGAGAGGCAAGTACAGATGTCCAGGACTATATTAAAGAATCATGTATAACTTTGCTAAGAAAATATTGAAAACTGCATGTAATAAAAGAGGACTTGTCCTATCCCAGATCTTAAAATTTTCAATAAATGCACTGACTGAGAAAAGCAAAAAGCAAGCAAAGCAACAAAGTTGAACAGAGAGCCCAAAATAAGCTTGAGTATGTATGGGAACTGAATATATATTAGAGATTCTATTCCATTATGTAGAGGAAAGAAAGACTTATTTGATAAAAGTTTTAAACTATTTTTTAACCATTGATTTGGAAGAAAATAAAGTTGATATTCAACTCATATGATACAAAGATAAATTACAGACTAATGAAAAAACTAGAAAAATAAAATATAATGGATCTGAAGAAACTATAATGGACTATTTTTCTATAACTTTGGTTTCGATTGTATTTCCTAAATAAGACAGGACATGTCATAAAGAAAAAATGTACTGGATTTGAGCAGATAAAGAAGTTTGGATTGCAAGAATTAACAAACAAAACAAAGACACAGGACAGCAAGAATGTATCTGCAACAAAATAATACACAGAGGATTAATTACTATAAAATAAAGCTATTCCCTAAAAATAAGAAAAAGTCATATCATCAAACAGAAATGGGCAACTTGTATGTATAGGCAATTTGAGAAGGGGAAATATAAATAATAAGTATATGAAGACATGTTAAAACTAAATAATAGAAAAATTTAGACCTTGAAAGTATCATCATCAGAATGGAAAACTTTAAAAATATTAGTAACATCTAGTGATGATGAGGGTGTGCAAAAACAAGTGCTTTTCCACTTACTGTTGGTAGAAGTAAAACTACATATTTTCAGACATTACTTTTCAAGTATCTATTAAGTTTAAAATGTGAATATAGTTTGTCCCATAATTCCACTTAGAAATATATCCTATAGGAATAAAATAATTAAACTGGGAAGGATATCTCTTCTTTCCTTCCTTCCTCCGACCCTCCCTTCCTCCCTTACTTCCTTCCTGTTAACAATTTTTAAAAAAGAAACATGCGTTTAACATGGTTTAGTTAAATGTCCTTTAGCAATGAAAGGTTGTTTGGTAGAAACTGTTAGTGCTTTCAAATACCCATATTCTCTTCTACATTTCCTGAACTCCCTTGCATTAGCTTGGGACCACATGGCTACCTCTGGCCAATGGATATACACAAAAGGACAGTCCATAGAGGCAGCTAGGAGAGGTGTGACTCCTCCCATCCTTCTCTCCCTCTGCCGAGTGGGCCTTGGAGGCCATGTGTCCCAGATGGCCTAGTTACAACATGGAGGAGAGCTGCCTGATCTGGGTCGCATTTACACCATCAAGAAATAATTTATTGGGTTATGCACCTGAGATTTTGGAGTTTATTTGTTATAATAGATACTTGTCATTTTTGCTTTAAAATCTTTAACTGATTGGATGAGTCCCACCCACAATATCAAGAGTAATAGCCTTTACTTAAAGTCAACTGATTGTAGATGTACAAAATACTTTCACAGCAACATCTTTCACAGCAACATCTTGATTAGTGGTGTTTGATTAAACAACTGGGTACTCTAGCCTAGCTAAGTTGACGTATAAAATTAACCATCACATAGATCTATGTGTACTGACTTAGAAAAACGTCATGTTGTTAAGCAGAAAGAGAAAATTGCCAACAAATTGTACAAAATGTGAGGCAAGTACTTTGGGTTGGCTTGTTTAAGTTCGATTCTGACTTTCTTTTGGCATGCCTCTGTGCACTTCTGAGACTGGGAAGGCAGAAACTGTACTTTCCAAGCTCCCGTGAAGCTTAAGTTCCAGATGTGGCAAGGTTCTCCTGGGCTGACATAATGAGATAAGGAAGAGCAAGGTGAGACACAGGCTCAGGTATGTGGGAAGGTCAGCTCTTCTCTAATGCATGATGTTGGAGACATTTGGCTCTTTTGGAGCAGCTCTGGTATAGGTTCAAGTATCAAGTCCCAGTGTTCTGGCTGCCCAGTTGTGTAGTCTCAGCTGTAGACTTTCTGCTAGAATAGTCTGCAGTGTAGACGAGCCTTTCTCCTGGCTCCCTTTATTTTGGGCTGCATATAATACAAATCTGTCTCTGTGGCTTTGCCAGAAATTCTGTACAGTATTTAATGCTCCCTAATAAATCCCCTTTTGCCTAAACAAGCTATATTTGATACCATTTTCAGTTACTAAGAACCTTAGCCAATAATGTATGATCTATGACTGTAAAAAGAAATAGCCCTTTCTGTTTCATTTTCAGTATAAAGATATGTAAAAATTTAGATATACCCATGTAAATAGTAAACAAATGGGAAATATAGAGATTAAACTGTTATACAGGTAGCATGAAGTAGAGAAGGAAGGGGAATTTATTTCTATTTCAGTCAAAGTCCAAACCAGTCAGGAAAAATTTAAACCACTCAAGGCTAGAGCTGCCACTACCTCTAGGACTCATGGCTATTTATGATAAACACTTTCTTTTGGTTTGTTATTTTGAGTCAGGATTTCTAATAATTACAAAAACAAATTTTAAAATTTATAATGATAAATTGTTAAGTGTATATCCATATTCAAAGTCCTGGAAGATTATGTCAAATGCAACTCATCTAAATGCAACTTATATAAATACAACTACTTATATTTATTTAAGTTACTGTTGACATCCTGTAGGAATTCAAAGTTCATCTTGTAGTGAATGTCACAACTTTAAAATGTGACATGTCTATGCTGAAATGAAAAGACTCATAAGATTTTATTGTTCTAATTTTACATTTGTTATATTTGGTTCTCTACATCAGATTTGTTATCAATTGTTTGGTTAATGTAATCTGATACCTATTTATATATACTTATATATTTTGAAGCCCTGAAAAACTGTCATAGTCCCATGAAATTAAAGAAATAGTTACTGAATGGAACCCTCTCCTCATTTTCTCCCAAATACAAGCCTGTAGTGGACAATTAATACTTTTAATGCTGTAAGTTGAAAAGTAGTTTGACTTTTTTTTCAGCCCTACTTTATTTGCTCAGCACCCCACCTACTATCCTTACTAAGAAGGTCCCCAGGAGTGGAATGGAAGCCGCTGAGGTCTTGCACAACCTAGGTCCTCTCCAACTTCTTGTATTTTTTTTTTTTTTTTCCTGGTGGATGAGTGTGGCCATGATTCTCACTAGGCCTGGAGAGTTTTGAAGTTGGACCTAGAGAAGGTAGTCTCCCTCTGCTGATGAAGCTGTGAGGTTCTTACCAAGTTCATCAGCAGTATGAGATAAGGAGGCTGGTATACAGAGAAGAGATAAATGATGGTGAGTGAGAATCCTGCCGATATTTTTGGTTACCTGAGCCTGATTGCTGAACATGCGATTGAAATATGAGTTTTACTCACTTGCAACCAAAGGAGACTCAAGTAATGGAATCTCCAACATAGCTTTATTTTTCTTGAGATGAGTTTGGCAGAAAACAAAATTGCTTACCCTGCAGGATTTAGTAATAAATTAGCTAGCAACACTAAATTGGGAATTGTGGAGGTTCAAAGTGTTGAGTGCTATTTGCTGGCAAATTATCCACAGGTTGGTGAGAGGAAGGTCTACACTCAAGGGGAAGTAAACACTGAGTCCACACAACCCAGTTTCATTGGCCCCCAGATGGAAGTTCTCTCCCCACTCCCCTCCTGGGACTCCCAGACACTCCACATTGTTACTCTCCTCCTTCACTGCTGCCCCCACCCGTTTCTCTTACACCCTCCTCCTATCCCCACTCTTATCTGGTTTGGTGGGGCAGAAACCCTCTTGAAGCATTAAGGAGATGCATGACCATGAACAAGCAGCCTCATTCCATCCAGGACCAAGTTTCCTAGTGTACAAAATGGAAGAGATTGGCAAGGTCACTTCTAATATTCCCCTTAACCTAAAAATATGGATGATAAATATATTTATCATTTGACTCACATTTTCTACCTGATTAAAATACACTAAAATTTTCATACTTAAATTTTTTTCTCCTCATTGGTTACAATAGTACAGAATATATGATGTATTTTCATACTGGCACTGGAGAGTCAGCAGTCTGGGGAGGTGAAGGAAATCCTGGAAAATCGAGGAGAGGTGAAGCACAAAGTTCAATGATAATGTGTAGGAGACACTGTTGGTTGTCTACACAACAGCCTATACCCTGCTCTTCCCTATTAACTGATTCTGATTTTGTTGCAGAATTCAGGTGCGTGGCAACATCCTCAGGGTAGGTGGGTTCCTTCTCAGGCTCCATGGGCTGAATTATGGTTAGACTAAACAAGGCAGAGTAGTCCTTTGCCGGTGATTGATTGGGGTGGAGATGGGGCATGTGACCCAGTTCTGACTCATGACTTAGAAAAGGGTGTTTGCTGGGGTATTCTGGGGAACATTTTTCTTCCTGATAAAAATAGACACAGGTAGGAAGAGCACCCTCCCCATTTCTTTTCTGTCTTTGGATGTTGTCATATGAAGAGATGATATTTGGCACCATGGCAGCCATCTTATGATCATGAGGAGAAAAGCCAAAACATCTCAGATAATATAACCCAGAGCCCTGTCATTGGAGAGCTCATGATTTAACTAACCCTGGAAACATGTTAAGTCCAGTCTTCTTGTTATTTGAAATAGTTAACCCATCTCATCTAAGGTTTTTTTGTTATTTGAGGGCAAAACTATACTATCTGATACAAAAGTGACCCAATCCTGTTAATGTGTGTTCACCATGGAATCAAGCAGTCCTGAATTTGAATAATAGCTTTATCAATAAATATTTGTATGACCTTTAGAGATCATACTTTACCTTTTTGAGTCTCAGCTTTCTCATCTCTAAAATGAAGATGATAATAGAGTCCAGCTCACTGGATTCTTGAGAGGATTAAATGGCACACTGCATTTAAGGGAGTTAACAGAATGCTGGCCACATGGTGAACACACAGCCGAAGTTAGCTATTTTTTAATTAGAGTTTATTTTGGTTATTATTAAGAGGCTGTGACTAACATATGCAGCTCTATGGCAGCTCTATCAAAGCAAGTTAGAGAAAAGTAAGCACTCTCTTCTGGCTTGCCTGCCCCTGATCAGTACTATTCCATACACAAAATGGCTCTTTAGTTCCCTCTTTAATTGCTGCAGAAGATTCAAGAACAAAGGAAGACTCAGAGACAGCTGTTCATTGGGGATGAAGAGAGACTAAAGGCTGACACTGTGGGAAATTGGGCACATTGGGATGGGTTATTAAAATGGGGATTGTGGGTGGTTCTGGAGTTGAGCAAGAATATGGGGGCCTCTGGAGGTAAGCAGGAGGTTAAGTCTCTGAGAGTCGGATGACCGAAAAGACTGCTTTAGAAGAGTTTCTGAGAAATTGACTGAAAACTAAGGAGATCAAAATAATATTTGGCAATTGGGGAAAATAGGAGAGGATATTTCCACGTTACTTAACTGTCCAAATTGTCTGCATCTCTCCTGTTCACTTTCATTTTTGTGTTCGGTCCAAGGTAAATAACAGGGAGTGAAGTGGTGCAAGGAAGAGGATTTACAAACAGTTCTTTCTTTCATCTCTATGCCCTGAAACCTTTTTTTCTCCATAAGCTCTTGAAATAATGTTGATCCAATGGAGTCTCTTGGTTTGAATAGCTTCTACTGCCAAACCTACTGCAAGGAAGGCAGGAGTGTGAAGAAGTGTAAGCTGGTTCTCTCCAGCCTTTGCTTCAAAGCAGGATTTAGTCAGTGACTCTGAAAGGCATGTGGCAACAGGGGACACCTCAGCGCATGCCTCCTGTCTGCATCATTCCCTCTGCCCCCAAGGTTGTATTGGAGCTAAGGGGAACTAGCAGTCTGGCTGAATAATCTCTAGCAATGTGATATGGAGTCCCATGTTTTTAGTACTTCACTATGAAGCACTAGCTTCAGACATTCCCAGCCATCTTAGTCACCTTAAGATTGCGTAAGAATCACCTGGAGTGCCTGTTAACAGTACAGATTCCTGAAACAGTCTGGTTCAGAGCACTTGTATGAGGCCCAGGAATCAGCAATTTTCAACAAGCATCCTGAGCTATTCTAATGCAGGAGGTCCAGGGACTACATTTTAAAAAACATGCTCTAAGTACCAGGACTGCTGTCGTAATGTCTCTCCCTTTCTTTTTCCGAACTCCCAAGACATGCAGCAAATAGTAGATGCCACTTTTGAATACTGCTGAGAAATTCTCTTAAAAATTAAACTTAACTGGTCATGTTCTGAAATTAGAGATTTCCTGGAAGACTGGGCTATTATCGGAAGGAACATGTCTCTCCTGGGAAAGCCGACACCACTGAAATACTCAAGGACCAACTAATTCTGCTTCCTTAAGCCTGGTGCTCATTCAGGGGGAGAGGCCCTCTTTGAAGTCAGTTGGAACTGTGCCGAGAGCAATTGAGTGTGGGAGGTGTGACCAGAGGGGATCAGAGAAGTCACATTCAGGCACATCCAATAATTAGTTAATTAATGAAATTTTATAATAATTGTTTAGGGACAAGCAAAACTTTAGTACATGATAAAGGAACAGATCCAAGCTTTCCCCTCCTGTATGAAGGCGGACCCAGTTGTAGCACTGAGGTTGGAAAACAGTGTGCAAGGAGACTTCTAGCTGAATTGGTACCCAGCAGTGTGTGTCTGAGAGTGGGGAAGAGAGATTCTACTCTAAAGCATCATGACCATATGTGGTTGCAGCAGAAAGCTTTCTACTACAGACTTCATCATACATGTGATGACATGAGTTAAATGAGTGCCAGAAGAGAGATGTTTGTTGTTTTGGTCTTTTTTTTGCTGAGCTGCATGGCTTGCGGGATTTATGTCCCTGACCAGGGATCAAACCCTGGACCCCTGCAGTGAAAGTGCCGAGTCTCCTAACCACTGGATCACCAGGGAATGCCCCTGAGATTTTAATCTTTTTTTTTTTTTTGACATATATCATTTTACTGAAGTTACAGATTCTCTCTCCAAGAAGAATGTACTAGACATACACATGAAAAATTTCCATACCATGCCAAGGATTCATGGACCTCCGGAAACTCATCTGTAGACCCCAAGCAAAGAATGTCTGCTCTAGAATAAATATGGCAGGACCTGGAGATGGAAGTTAAGGAAGGATAGGTAATTCAATAAAAATCAGGCTTTGGTTGAATAAAGCATTGACTTCACTCTAGCCTCTCTCTGGAGCCAGACTACTTGGTTCAAATCTTGCCTCCTTCCCCATTCCTCAGCTGTCACACTTGAGGTAGTGGGCTTCCCTCCCTTCACTGTGGCACGGTTCCACATTTCTAAAATGAGGGTGATGACACAGATATGGTTACTGTGAAAAGCAAATGAATGAATATGTGTATAGTCTTTACCTGGCACATAAAGGTTTGCTGATGCTATTATTTAATTCCCTCTCTCAACAAATGATGTCAACATCAACCACTTATCTCGCTTAGTGTTATCACTTAAATTCTTATGCTTCCATACGTGCTGTATTTGGTTAAATAGAATAAAGGCTCGAAGAGAATTGATTTTAACATTTTAGGCACTACGTTTCATACAGAGTACATACTTTATAAAAATTGTTGAAATAAATGAATTTGTGGAATGAATTTTACTAGGTCTCTAAAAGTTCCTCTAATCTTTCCCTTCCTTTACACCTTCATTGCCACAGCTTTAATTCAGGACTTCTTCATCACCTATCTTCTCAAAGTAGCCATTGCCTAAAAGCATTTCTGAAACCTGCCTATACATTAGAATCACCTGGGGAGATTTTAACTATGGATTCCTGGCCTCTATGAGGTATATAAGATTAGCAGCTCTGAAGTGATAGTATTGAGGAAAGTGGACTACGTTCAAAAGTTTCTCATATGATTCTTTTTTTAAAAAATTTTTTTATTGGAGTATAGTTGATTTACAATGTTGTGTTTGTTTCAGTTGTACAGCAAAGTGAATCAGTATACATATACATATATCCACTCTTTTTTAGATTCTTTTCTCATATAGGCCATTACAGAATATTGAGTAGAGTTCCCTGTGCTATATAGTAGGTCCTTATTAGTTATCTATTTTGTATATAGTAGTGGTATATGTCAATCCCAATCTACCAATTTATCCCTCCCCCACTTCCGCTGGTAACCATAAGTTTGTTTTCTACATCTGTGACTCTACTTCTGTTTATAAATAAGTTCATTTGTACCATTTTTTTAGATTCCACATATAAGCAACATCATATGATATTTGTCTTTCTCTGTCTGACTTACTTCACTCAGTATGACAATCTCTAGGTCCATCCATGTGCAGCAGATGGCATTATTTTGTTCTTTTTTAAGGCTGAGTAATACTCCATTGTATATATGTACCACATCTTCTTTATTCCATTCCTCTGTTATGGACATTTAGGTTGCTTCCATGTCCTGGCTATTGTAAATAGTGCTGCAATGAACATTGGAGTGTATCTTTTTGAACACTCTTTGGCATAAATCGCAGCAAGGTCTTTTTTTTAACTTTGGGTTTATTTATTTATTTATTTATGGCTGTGTTGGGTCTTCGTTTCTGTGCGAGGGCTTTCTCTAGTTGCGGCAAGTGGGGGCCACTCTTCATTGCGGTGCGCGGGCCTCTCATTATCGCGGCCTCTCTTGTTGTGGAGCACAGGCTCCAGACGCGCAGGCTCAGTAATTGTGGCTCACGGGCCTAGTTGCTCCACGGCATGTGGGATCTTCCTAGACCAGGGCTCGAACCCGTGTTCCCTGCACTGGCAGGCAGATTCTCAACCACTGTGCCACCAGGGAAGCCCAGCAAGGTCTTTTTTGATCCACCTCCTAGAGTAATGAAAATAAAAACAAAAAAAACAAATGGGATCTAATTAAACTTAAAAGCTTTTGCACAGCAAAGGAAACTGTAAACAAAACAAAAAGACAGCCCTCATAATGGGAGAGAGAATATTTGCAAATGAAACAGTGGACAAGGGATTAATCTCCAGAATATACAAACTGGTAATGCAGCTCAATATCAAAAACAAACGACCCAATCAAAAATGGGCAGAAGATCTAAATAGACATTTTCTCTAAAGAAGACATACAGATGGCCAAAAAGCACATGAATATGCTCAACATCACTAATTATTAGAGAAATGCAATCAAAACTACAGTGAGGTATCACCTCACACAGGTTATAATGGACATCATTAAAACAATTTACAACAGTAAGTGCTGGAGAGGATGAGGAGAAAATGGAACCTTCCTACACTGTTGGTGGGAATGTAAATTGGTACAAGCCACTATGGAGAACAGTATGGAGGTTCCTTAGGAAACTAAAAATAGAGCTACCATATGACCCAGCAATCCCACTCCTAGGCATATACCCGAGAAACCATAATTCTCCTGCGATTCTTAAGTAATGCTAGTTTTTGGAACTACTTGGTCTAATGTTAAAAAAAAAAAAATCTAAATTCCTTGTCCTTTCATGAAAGACCATCCACTCACTTCCATGTCTTTTCCTCAAGTATTGCCCACCACCCCCCCCACACACATTTGTATCCTATACTCCAACCATGCAAAACCACCTGCGTTGTTTCCTAGTGCTCCATTCTTCTGGATGTGCTTTGTGCACCTCTGAACTTTGAATAGAGGCCAATTTTTTGTTGTTTTGGTTGAAGTCAGATGTTAAAAAATATTTTCTTCCCCAGATTCATACCCCTTTAGTAATCTCCAATAAAGTTGCAGTTTTTGGGCTCAACAAAGTTTGCAGTTTTAAATTTTGGGTTCATCTGGTAAAGCAAAGATGGTTTTCATCCCCTGAACCAAGTGAATCATTTCCTTTCCAATTGAGATATAACTCATATACCGTATAATTCACTTTATTAAAGTATAAAATTTACTTGTTTTTAGTATATTCTCAAATTTGTAAAACCATTACCATTATCTAATTTCCAGATAATGGTAAGGTTTTTTGTCATTTATCATTTTTATCATCCCCAAAAGAACCATTTATCTTAATATATTATATTTTATATTAATATATTAATATATTGCAAATCACTCCCCATTCCTCATCCCCACCTTGAAGACCTCTGACAACCACTAATCTACTTTTTGTCTCCATGGATTTGCTATTCGGACAGTTCATATAAATGGAATTGTACAATATGTGGCCTTTTTTTGTATGGCCTCTTTCACTTAGCATAATGTTTTCAAGAGTCATCCATGTTGTAGCATTATCAGTATTTCATTTGCTTCAATTGGCAAATAATATTCAAGTATGTGATATACCACAGTTTTGTGTATCCATTCTTCTATTGATAGACATTTGGGTTATTTCCGCCTTTGCTTTGACCATTATGAATAATGGTTTGTATGAACATTGTGTACAAGTTTTTGTGAAGATATATGTTTTGATTCTCTTGGGTATACACCTAGGAATGGAAATGTTGGGCCATATGGTAACTCTATGTTTAACTTTCTGAGGAATTGCCAAACTGTTTTTCCAAGTAAGGACCCTAATCATTTTTACATTCCCACCAGAAATGTATGAGGGCTCCAATTTCTCACATCCTATGAACACTTGTTTATTCTATCTTTTTTTTTTGTTTAACAGCCATCCTAGCAGATGTGAAGTGATATCTCATTGTGGTTTTGAGTTGCATTTTTTAAATGACTAATCATATTGAGCATCTTTTCATGTATTTATTGGCCACTTGTAAATATTCTTTGGAGAATATTCAAATTCTTTGCTAAATTTTAAATTGGGTTATAAAATTTTTTTTAATTATTGAGTTGTAAGAGTTTTTGTATATTTGAATACACATTGCTAATCAGATATATGATTTGCAAATATTCTCTCTGATTCTGTGGATTGTCTTTTTACTTTTTCAATAGTGTCTTTCAACTCACAAAATTTTTAAAGTTTGATAAAGTCTAATTTATTTTTGTTTTGTTGCTTGTGCCTTTGGTGTCATATCTAAGAAACCATTGTCTAATCCAAGGCCATGATGATTTTGCTTATGTTTTCTTCTAAGTGTTTTATAGTTTTAGCTCTTACACTTAGGTCTTTGATCAATTTTGAGTTAATTTTTGTACATGTATGTGGTAAGAGTTATTCATTCTTTTGCATGTGGCATTGTACCAGCACCATTTATTCCGAACACTATTATTTCCTGATTGAATTGTCTTGGCATCCTTACTGAAAATCAATTGGTCATAAATAAAGGAGGATTTATCTGAATACTCAATTCCATTCCATTGATCTGTGTCTAAACTTATACTGGTATTATACTGTCCTGATATTACTTTATAGTAAGTTTTGAAAACTTGAAGTGTGAGGTTTTTTTTTTTTTTTTAAATTTTTTTGGCTATTCTGAGTCATTTGCTTTTCCATATGAATTTTAGTATCATCTTTTCAATTTCTGCAAAAAAGGCAGTCAGGATTTTGGTAAGGATTGCACTGAATCTGTAGATAAATTTGAGGAGTATTGTCCTCTTAATATTACTGTCTTTTCATGAACATGGACAAGCTTTTCCATTCATCTAGATCTTCTTTAATCAATTTCAATAATGTTTTTTATATCCAGTGAATAAATTTGGCACTCTTTCTGTTAAATTTATTCCTGAATATTTTATTCTTTTTGATGTTGTTGAAAATAGAAGTGTTTTCTGAATTTCATTTTTGGATTGTTTATTACGAGTGTATAGAAATACAATTGATTTTTGTATTTTGATTTATCCTGCAACTTTCCTGAATTCATTTATTAGTGAATTCCTTAGTATTTTCCATATACAAGATTATGCCACTGTGAAACATGGGCTTTTAATTCACGTGGAGTTTTGGATAACATGGGTTCTGTATCATTAATTGCTTTACTGTCTTGATCAAACCAATTAACTTTCATGAGAATAATTTCTTGTCTGTACAATGACAGTAATATTCCAAAATCCATAGTTGCTGTGAGGAATCGTGTGCTGACACTGGTCAAATAACCATTATTTCAATTATTTAATACGTGAATTACAAGAATTGGCTCTTTATAGCTAAGAATGAATAATCATTTCCAAATCATTTTCTCAGTCCTTTTCACATTTGGGGTATTTTAGTTAGCTATGGAGCATGAGAAAGAGTATATTAGGTAATGTCAAACCTTTTAGGGTGATTAGAACAACTGGAACATGAAGCTTCAAAATAGATTGAAATTCTGTTTAAATACTTTGCCAGATATGATGAACATTATTCTATGGGAAACAAAAAAACTATTAAAGCATTTTTGTTGGAGAATAATAAAATCAATGTAGAGATATAGGGAAGGATTGAGAAATTAGGAGTAGGGGGAAAAGGTGGGAGGCTATTATAAGAGATCAGTAGAGAATTGATGAAAACCTCAACTATGGCAATATCTGGGAAGATAGGGAGAAATAATATACTTTGGAAATATTTAGTATGTTTTGGTTGGAGGATAAGAATCATAACTTCCAGGATTCTGGACTGTAAACATATTCCCTTTCTTGGAAGTGTTGCTTAAGGTACCTACAGAGTACCCACGTAGAGATGCTAATAGGGTAATAGAGAATCAATCTGGAATTTATAGAGAGAGTTGTTGAGGATTCTAGATACAAATTTAAAATTTTCTTTGTATGACAACTTCTGGTCTTCACTTCTATTCTGCCTTTGAAGATTCTATGATTCATAATTATCAAAACTTCCTTATAAATAACCCCCGAACCTCAACTCTTTTCTGTCTCTGTCTCTCTCTTGATAACTTAGTTGTCTAGCAAAACAAAACCCCTACTCTAGTAAAACCTAAACTCTTTTCATTCCTCACATCTGTACCTCAGACCTCCTTCTCCCATAACCTTTCTTCTTCTGCTCCAGTCTGAACTGATTTGCTCTCCAGGACACTTGTTGTCTTGGAATTTCTACTTGCTTCCTTCTTGTTGGATCTCCTGTTTCTTGGATCACATATATTCTTCTTTCTTAAAATAGCATGGAAAGTGAACTTTTGAATCTTTGCTTGTGTGAAAATGACTATTTTACCACCATGATATTTTGACTTGGTTTAGAATTATAGGCTGAAAATCAGTTTTCCTCAGAATTTTGAAGGCATTGAAGGCATTTTAGGATCTAGGATTATAGTTGAAAAACCTGATATCATTCTGATATCTGTTTCACTGTTTATGCCCTGTAATTCTATGAAGGGCGACTGAAGTTCTTTTGAAGATCTAAGGATCTTCTCTTTATTCCTTGTCTTCTAAAATTTTGCATTGATATGTAGATCTTTTAGGATTTATTCTCTTGGGCATTCGGTGGTCCTTTCAAACTGGAAACCCATTTCCAACACTTTTGGGAAATTATCCTGTATTATTTATTTGATAATATCTTCTGTTCCATTTTCACTTTTGTCTTTTTCTGAAACTCTAGTAATATGGAAGAAAGACATCTTTGAATAATCTTCTAATTCTTTTATCTTCTTCCTATTGCCTTTTTATTATAATGTCTGAAAGATTATTTTGACCTTATCCTCCATTCATTTAATTTTTCCCATATGATTAATTTTACATTTTTTGAATATTTTTCATTTCAAAAGCTCTTTCATGTTTAAAAAATTTTAATAGCATCTTGTTCTTTTTATATGGACGTAATACTTTCTTATCTTTCCCTTATGTTAATTAGATTTTAAAGTGATTATTTTTCTTTTTATATTATTCACGACTTCCAACTTCTTTTCTCTGTTTGATTATTTTATCTTTGACATACATATTGAGTCTGACCCTCACTTTTGTTGGCTTGTATGGTATTTATAAAACAACACAATTTTCACATTATTAAAAAATCAGTAATTTTGGCTTCTTTTGAAAAATTGAAAGATCTGGCAATACTGGGGCCATGATTTTTTCCTGGTGAGTAGACATTGCACATTTCAGATAGGACATGTATTCTAATGCTATCCTGTTTTATTCATTTATCCTTCAGGTCCTATAAGCATTTTAGGTTATACCACATTCTCCCTCTGTGACTCATAAGACTACAGTCCACTCAGAAATCCTCTGACTTATAATTCTGGACACAGGGCTTATCTTTGAAGGTAATATATTTTTTCTGTTTTCTTTCATTAAATCCTCTTCTGTCACCAAATCCTTTTGGAATGTAGTTTTCTTTTAACAGAACAGTGAGAACAAGTTTTACAACCATTGAAATCCACGAAAGACAGTTATTATTTGATATAGTCCAACGAATCTCACTAGTAGGGATAATTTAGAGTGTTCTATCTTGTAAATGTACTCTTGGACAAAATTAAAGAAAATTTAAAGCTTTAAGTTTCTCATGTATCATTCTGTGAAGTTGAGTCATTACACTTTCTAAAGATAGGGTTCTCTTTTTATACATGGATATTATGACTTAATTAAATGTTGACAATTTGGTGTTTCTTTATAATATGGTAAATGAATTTTTCTTTAGTTTTTTTAAATGGAAGAATTGACGTAATTCAGTCAATGTCCATCATGGTTAAATAAAACAGTTTGCCATATCTTATGGGGAGATCACTTGGCTGATCTAGTCACAAGAGCTAGTTTTTAGTTCATTGACTCATCATACAACCACCAATATTAATTGAGTACCTACTATATGTCAAGCACTCTTCAAGGAATGTAAGTAATCAGTCAACCAAATAAAGTTTCTGTTTTCAGGAAGCTTATAACCTAGTGGGGAGAAAATAGGTAGTAAACTATACAAACAAATATGTTAACTTACGTTATTTCATTGGCTTTGGGAAAATTATTTTATATTTCTGAGACTCAGTTTTTCTATGTGTAAGATTAGTATGTTGAGCTTTAATTTTTATAGCCATAAATTAATGTTCTGATTTAAATTTTAATTTTTTTAATCATCTAAGAGTCTGAATGTTGCATAAGGATAACATATAGTGGAAAAAATAACCTCTTATTGTGATCTGTTTGAGAAGGTATCCTGAGAAACAGAAGAGTCTCATCTATTTTTAAATTGTCTGAGACAGTATGATGGAAGTAGCTTCGTAGTCCTCTAGGATATTCTATATTTTTAAAAAATGTAAGAAACAGGGACTTCCCTGGCAGTCCAGTGGTTAAGACTCCGAGCTTCCAATGCAGGGGCACGGGTTCGATCCCTGGTCAGAGAACTAAGATCCCACATGCGGCGTGACCAAAAAATAAAGTTAAAAAAATGTAAGGAAGAAACAGGTTATGTTCATTTTAACATAACTGTGTGCCTTTCATTCAACCATTCAATACATATATTTTAGCATCAATTACATGCTGGGCATTGGGAATAGGGTTTAATAAAAGAGAAATATTTTGTCCTTATGAAATCTACATTTTTAGATAGAAAGATTTTTCCATAAACATTACAATTAAACAATTAAGTAATATTTCAGGGAGTGATAAGTGTTATGAAGAAAAACAAGGTAGGGTAGGAAATTAGAGAGCAACGGAAGAAGAAAAGGGTCTATTTGACAGAGAGTACCAGGAGGACCTCTCTGAAGAGCTAATAGTAAGGTTGGCAGATCAAATACAGGATGACCAATTACATTTGAACTTCAGATAAATGGCAAATAATATTTTAGTATAAGTATGTCCCATGCAATACTTGGGACATAATTAGAGTATAAAATTCATTGTTTATCTGAAACTCAAATTTAACTGGGAATCTTGCAGTTTTATTTTCTAATCTGCAACCTTACATTTAAGCCAAAATCTGAAAATAGTGAGGAAACTGTCTATATATTGGATCCAAAGGGATAGATTTCAAGATAAAAGAAGCAACAAGTTCAAAGTTTTGTAGCAGGAATTAGCAGGACTGTTCAAGAAACAGCAGGAAAGCCAATGTGGCTGAGTAGGATTGAAGAGGAAGTGAATGGCTGGCTGTGTTGGAGATAGAGGCAGAAGTCAGATCATAGGGGTACTTTAAGCCATGGTAAATAATATGGGTTTCACTTGATGGAAAGCCATTAGAAAGTTTTGGGTGAGGAATGATGAGATCTAATTTAAGTTTAAAGAGACCATTTGACTGCTATATGAACAGATTATATAAGGGCAAGAGATGAAGCAGGAAGACTTGTTGAAACAGACCATGGCAGAGATGATGGTTTGGAACATGGCGTTAGCAGTGGGGATGGTGCACAGAGGTCTGAATTGGGTTACATGTTAAAGGAAGAACCACAGGACTTGCTGGTGAGTTGTGAGGTATGTGAGAAAGATAAATCAGGGATGCATTCTTCATCTTTGGCCTGAGCAACAGGATAACTGATCATAATAAGCAAGATTTAAGACAATTAAAAGGAAGTAAATAAAATTTGCTTAAGCAGTTGTTTATTGAAACACACGCAAACATACACTCACCTCCCTTGCCTATCCCTTGCCAGGGTTATCAAGTCAACTTACTGTTCTAATGCATCAACAGTAGCAGCAGCATTTTCATGTGCATATTATACCAGGTAATATTACTAGCCCATTATGTCTATTACTCAGTTAAGTATGATATAGGTACTATTATTATAAGCATTCTTATGTTACAGATGAGGAAAATGAAGCCCACAGAGGTTAAATAACTTGCCCCAAGGGATACAGCTAGGAAATGGTGAAATATGGCTCTAAAGACAACCTGGTAGACTCCAAAACATTTTCACTTAACAGCTGAGTTTTGCAAAAACAAAAAAAGGAAAAGAAAAAGAAATGATGTTTTGAGTCATTCTAAATATTAAAAAATTCATTTAACTTTTAGACTTCTAGTCAAAGTCTCCAAAAAAACTTAAAATTTTAAATAAGAAAAGTGAGGAACAAATATAAAAAAAAAAAAACTTTACTAAGTGACAAAACAGAAGATTTGGCAAATTAAGGATCAGGTCTTTGTTCTTGGATGAGAAGATTGAAATTATAAAGAAGTCAGTTTTCCAAATTAATTTATAGTTTAATTCCCATCAAAATCATGTATACACACAACACACACCCTTACAGACATATGTATATACATATATGTATGTATGTATACATACGTATATACAACATGTATGCTTATTGGTGTTATTTCAATAAATCGTAAAACAGATAAACCACAATCTAACTTTATCAAGAATAAGAAAAAGCACAAATATAAAACACAGGAAATAAAGGAGAAGTATTCTGAGGAACAGTGGAAATTAGAAGACTCATAAGAGACTAATTTTTTCCCCAAACTTATTCACATATATATGAAAATGCTGTTGGTATGAAAAGATTATCACGATATGTGTTTATTGATGAAAGCAAGGTGAAGAACTGAAAAAGTTATAATTTTTGGTTTGTAAAAGGCAGAAAAAACAAGACTGTATATTCATATTCACTTTTTCTTTTACATTTTATGGAATAGCATTTAATTTAATTAATTAATTTAACATCTTAATGGAGTATAATTGCTTTACAATGGTGTGTTAGTTTCTGCTTTATAACAGAGTGAATCAGCTACACATATACATATATCCCCATATCTCCTCCCTCTTGTGTCTTCCTCCCACCCTCCCTATCCCACCCCCTAGGTGGTCACAAAGCACTGAGCTGATCTCCCTGTGCTATGCGGCTGCTTCCCACTAACTATCTATTTTACATTTGGTAGTATATCTGATAACTCTGAAAGGATACTTTTATTTGAAACTCTGAGAGGATATACAGGATACTCATAAAAGTTGTACCTTGGTGAGAGACAGCCATGGTAGGAAGAATTTTCACTAATATAGCTTTCATATTGAACAATGTGAATGTATCACCAATTCATAATTTTAAGAAATAGTATAAACATGCTATATTTTGGAAACTGAAAGGTAATTACTTCTGTGGTGAAAAAGGCATGCTTTGAGCACTGACCGTATAAAATTTGACTAGTTTTACTGTAAAGCTGCCTTGGTAAGGAAGCATATGGTTTCAATCAAATAAATCTCTGGATGATTTTTATGTCTTTCATCACCTATTGATTCTGAAGAAAAACTCCTTTTGACATCATAGTCTACGTTTGGTCCAATTCCATATTACTAACTAGATTTCCTTTCTCATAATCTCTGAAGCAATTTGCATCCAGGCCTGAGCAGGGATTCAGTTCAGAGATAAAATAGAAAAATTATTAGCTAAATCTGATGAATTATTTATTCTATTCGGCTTCTTACTCTCTGAATCTACAGTTCTGTGTTTGATTTATTTTTTAAAAAAAGAAATATAAGTACTCCTAGGCTTAATGCTTTGAACACTGAATTTGAGACAGTTTTACATGTATAATTATTTTTTTCAACTCCATAACGAGCTGCAAAATAGGTTTGAATAGGTTTTTAACAAACTTGATAATATTGTTCTCCTCCAGAGCTGTTATATTTTACATAATTCTCTCTGTAATTCTGATATCTGACTAGTATCTGTAATTTATTCCGGACAGTTTCACTTTTATGCATATTTATTAACAATATTTTTTTATCTTATACCCTCTCATTTTAGTTCTTCAGTACTTCATTTCACAGAATTTGGAGATTGTATAATTTATTTTTACTTTTATTATCCATTCAACGAAAGCTGATAGTTTGGGAGATGATTATTATTTTTAATCTCTTGCAACATTACAGCATCACCATTAGAGTTGTTTCTTTCTTTGAATAACAGAGAAATCATTCTTTATTGTGTTCCAAATCCTTCTTTCCTATAGGGCTTCTTTTCCCTGAACTCCATTTCCAACATGCTAGCTCATAATGTTTCTAAAATTCATCTGGGGCTAACACACTCACTACTTGCAGAAAGCTGATAGCATTTGTGAGACATGGGGAAAAAATCAAAGCAGTTGATTAAACTGACATAGAGAACTATTTCTCTTAAGGAAGTGAGTTCTACAGTTCATTTCAAATACTGATGGCATTATAAGTCTTCTCTGCTTAATATCAGAATAACCTAAAAATTGTTTTTAGATGTTGTAATATAAAATGCCTTTTTGAGACCTCTCTTTGGTGGAAAATGTAGGATCCCAGTGGTTTTTATCTCGTATAGATACTATGAGAATTATAATGAAATAAGGCTTTGCTAACTAACTATGATTTTCTGAGAAATTTGTCTCCATTGAAAGACAATGTAGTGAGGTCATTTAAGAAAATCCTCAGGGTATTCAGATTTGGACTATATGGTTGCCATAAAAGAGACAGATATAAAGCATAGTGTGAATATTAGAGGCATCTCTCCTACACTGGAGGAGAACAATGTCAAGGGAGGCTTTTCAGAGAAGGTGACCTGAATAGATCATAAAAGGATGTGGAGGAGTTTGCCAAGTGGAGAAGGTATGAAGGGCAATGAAGTATATACAGAAGAAAGCATTGTGTATAAAAACATGGAAGCATGAAAGACTCTGGTACTTTCGGGCAAATGAATGGAAATACGATGAGATACTGGGGAGAATAATTGAAGATGAAGGAATTCAGCCTCATAAGGGACAAATCAAAGAGGTTTTTGTAATCCATTCTAAAGATTTTTAAAGTATGTTTGTAACCACTTTTTGCTAAATAAAAATAATAGTAGATCTGCATGAATTTTAACCTTAGATTGGGGTTTATACTGTCTTAGAGAAACAACTAACTCTGGATTAGAGTCTACAACATAGACTCTAGAAAAGGTATGGATACATCAGTTGAAAATCATCTCCACTTGAGTGTCTGCTTTCTTACCTTCCATTCACTCCTCCAGTGTGGTTTAGCTCTGCTTTCCCTACATCATCACAGTCATTTAGGTCACTGTTACAGACTGAATTCTTGTGGTTCCCCCCAACTTCATATATTGAAATCCTAACCCTCAATGTTATGGCATTAGGAGGTAGGACCGCTGGGAGGTATTTAGGTCATGAGAGTGGAGCCCTCATGAATGGGATTAGTACCCTTGTAAGAAAAGGCACAAGAGAGTTTGCTTCCCTCTCTCTGCTGTTCTCCATATGAAGAAGTAAGAAGATGGCCATCTGCAAACCGGGAAGAGGGCCCACACCAGAATCCAACCTTCCCAGACTCCAGAACTGTGAGAAATAAATGTTTGTTGTGTCTGCCTTTGGTAGTTTGTTATGATAGCCTAAACTGACTAAGAGAGTCACCAATGACCTTTATTTATAAATTAAACACATATATTTCAGCTCTGTTCTTGTTTGGTCATTTGGGAGTGTTTAACGTTACATGCCACTATCTACTTCTTTAAACTCTCTCTTACATCTTCCCAAATGCCCTACTTCACTGATTTTCCTTGTGTCTATGGTCGCTCATTTCAGTCGACTTTGAGAAACCCTATTCTATTCAAATTTTTAATTTTGATCTTCTTGGGTTTCTAGGTCTTTTTCTCTTTTCACTATGTCCTCTCTATTGGGGCAAGTCTATTCACTTCCATGATTTTAGTTACAGTTAATATCTGTATGCAGGTATTTCCAAATCTTTATCTCCATCCAAAATTTCCCTCTTGAGATTCGGATTGTCTTTTTTCTCAGCATTTCTACTTGGACATTCAATAGTTCAGGCTCAACAGGATCATGAGGTCATGAAGTCATCATCTTCCTCCCCATATCTATTCTTTTTGTTTTTTCATAAATGTTATGTTCCTCCACTCAGCTGTTCAAGCTTAAAAACTGCATGCTGTCTAAGATTCCTGTTCTTATGTCCAGGGCTGTGCCTGTTGATTATACATCTTGAATGTTTATCTAATTTCTTTGCCTCTTTCCATTCCCACGGCCGTTAGCCAAGTCCAGGCCACCAAAAATTCTAGCGTGGCCTATTGCTGTAGCTTCTCCATCTCCACCAATGCCCACAGTGGTTTTTAAATATGTGACCTAATTACATCTGTCTCATGGATAAAACCCATCAGTCGTTCCATATTTTCTCTGTGATAATGTCCATGCTTCACCCTAAAAGTATTATCAAACACATCGTAATTGCTCATTTCATTGGATCTTTATCCTACCAGGCTATAAATTATTGTTTATAGAATAGAAACCAAATAAGATAGTATCCTGTGTACAGTGGTAGTGATGGATACATTCCTGTCTCCTATTCAGTGTGTATATATTCAAACTGCAATATTCTCTCCACTGTAATGGTTTCTGTAGATAGAGGACTAGAAACTCTAACCTTTTCCCTCTTTAATTTTATTGTCTGGTTGGGAGCAAGACAACTACTAAGGTATTAATTAAACAAAAACCATTCAGGAATAAATTATGTAGCACTGCCTGTAAGTGAAGAGCTGAAGAGAGAGAAATCCAAGCTAAAATATTTGAAGAAATTTCGCCAGAGATGGGATTGGAGTTAGGTCTTAGAAGATAAGTAGAATTTGAGAACATGAAAGAAGAATAAAATCTATTTCACAGAAGGAGAATATTGTATAAAAATTAAAAGCCAAAAAATTTAAAACAGATATTTTTTGGATAAAAAAGCAGTAAACTTGCAGAAACTTTAACCTTGCTTGGGGTTTCAACTGCCTTAGAGAAACAAGGTAACATTTATTTGTAAAATCTTCCCCCTAGTAACTATTACTTAACTTGGTTACTAGTGGTGGTTAGGGGCAGCTGATGAAACCAGTGTCTTCATTTCGATCTCTGTGCAGTCTGCATTAGTTCCATGGGCCAAAACCATGCCTCCCACATACTCCGCCTGCTCTATTGCAAAGGTGTGCCCTTCTTCAGAGGTGGGGTACTGGATGCTGGTTGAAAGACATAGGCAGATAGATGGGTGGAGTGTTTGGTTTTCTTATGACTTTACAGAAGCATCTCTCTGGTTCTGTCCTGTTAATCAAGTAGGGCCCTATGGTTTAAAACTTCTGTTGTCAACTACTGCAAGTCAGGAACAGGATCTACTTACTTTTCCTTGAGAAATGTCATGTGCTAGTAGGTGATTGTATAGACTGAATTGAATTGTGTCTTTTCCCACCCCAAATTGTATGTTGAGGTCCTAATCCCAGTACTCCAGAATGTTCACTGTATTTGAAAACAGAGTCTTTAAATAGGTAATTAAAATGATGTCATTAGAGGGAACCCTAATCCAATATGACTAGTATCCTTATAGGAAGAGGAAATTCGGATACAGACAAGTATAGAGGGAAGACCATGTGAAGACACAGGGAGAAGACAGCCATCTTCAAGCCAGGGAGAGAGGCCTTAGAAAAAATCAACCCTGATGACACCTTGATCTCAGACTTCTAGCCTCCAGAATTGTGAAATACATTTCTGTTGTTTATGCCTCCCGGTCTGTGGTATTTTATTGTGGCAGTCCTAGAAAACTGATAACTGATAAAGAGTAGAAATTAATCTTTCAAATCAAATCTCTAACCAATAGCTAGGATAATGCTCTCACTACACATTGTTAGGATAATAATCCTTAAATAACTTTAAAATAAATAATATTAATTTTTGGTAGTCAATAAAATAAAAATGTGATATTTCATGCTAACTTATACTTTCACATGAACTTTAAGATGCTGCTTTCCTGAAGGACTATGAATATAGTAAAATACATCCTAATGTAAGTGATGTGATGTGGTCTTGTATATATGTATATGTTATTACATATTCTGGTACAGTCTAGAATTCATTTTTCAAAAAGAGATCAGAAAACTGCAGTTTGAAATAGATATAAGCCACAGATAATGAAGTTCTTTTATGTTACCCACGGATGTTAAATGGATTGTATAGTAATGTGAAAGTGCCAATCCTATATTTAAGGTTGAAAAAGGCATTTCCATTTAAAACTCCTATTTTCCCTTCCTCATATATTTTTTTAAACTCCCATTCGCTGAATTCTCATGCTTCATCTCAATTTCAGCCACATATTGTGAAGTTACACAAAAATTCATTTGGCCGATTCTGAGACATCCAAATGTGAAAGGGTATTTTTCAGTTAGAGGAAGTTTTTGGAACAGATTAATTTTAGGATTTTGATTGTTCAAAATGGGTTTGGAAATGCTTTTACTTGAAATAATTTGGATTGGAAGGGGCAAATATATGGCCTTTTGAAAACCATGTCCTGACCATGGGGGTGGGCACTGGCTCATGCGTGGTGCTGTCCCAGTGGCCTCCCCAGTGTTTCTCCTTGGGAGATGTGCACCAGCAGCTGTGAAACACCCATCCATGTGCGATGGCAACTCAAATGCCCTTCCTATGGCCAACAGTTCCCTGAAGCAGCTCAGTTCTTCTCCCTGTAGCTCACTCAGGGCTTTCTAACTTTTGTCCAGTTTTCTCCAGCATCACCTATGGCAACAGTTCTCACTCACAATTTCCATTGTACCACACAAAAAAATTTGGTTGAGTTATCCTGTGGAAATGAAGGCATGTAGACTTAAACACACACACACTCATGGCCACAGCATTAGGAATCATCAGGGCACCTAAGTCAAAGGCTACAGTATAAGCATTGTCCCGTGATACAGGGAACAAGTACCTAGAGGCTGGCTGGACAAAATGGGGGTGAGGTGGGAGAAGCACTTCCCAAATAGTTTCCAGTTGACAGTAGCCTAAGAGGGACTTGGCACTGAGCTTGATACAATTTACATATTTACATTCATTCATTCATGTTAATGTAGATCTATCTTTCCCTCCTTCTCTTGCTTTCTCACTTGCTTTCACTCCATCTCTTCTTTCTCCAAAAATGTAATATGTACTTATAACAGTAAATAATTATGAAAATACAGAGTATAGGGTAGAAAATATACCTATTTGTACATATCTATTCCTATCTTTTAATCTTACTAAATCTATCTGTCTATCTATCTATAATATAATTTGTCTCAAACTAAATATATCTAGTTTTATATTATGATGTCTAAAAATGTATTATAAGCATTTGACATTTTATTAAATAATCTTTAAGAATTAAGTATTTAATGATCATGTGTTATTTTTATCATTTTATCACTTTTTACTGTGAAATAAGTTGTTTAGGTTTAATTTTGTTTTTGCTATTATAATTAACTCTGAATAATAATAATAATAACTTGTTGTAACAACATCATAAGTGCCTGAAAAATTCAGTGCTTGAACTGGCAGGTGTCTGGATATGACTGCACAGGAATTTTAGTGGGACAACTCTGAGATGTGACGTCAACTCCAGAGTTTCCCTGAGGGATTAGCTGCAGCTTGCCTGAAGCTTTACCTGCAATTGCACCCTTGCTTTGCTTCCTCTCTTTTCCTGCTCCTGCTTCTTTCACTTGCTGACCACTTTCCCTTGGGTGCACTTACTTAATAAATCACTTGCAGTAAATCCTTGTTTTGTTATCTACTTATGAAGAACTTGACCTAAGATATCTTTTCATAAATCTATGCTTATTCTCATATGATAATGTCTTAGAAATTTTCAATTATACAGTATATAACTTTTTAAAGTGTTGACAGGTACTGTTAAATTGCCATCTAGAAAATTTGTATAGAATTAAGTTCCAACCGTCAATGAATACATGCATGCTCCTTCCAGTACATCCTCTGGAATATTATCAATTATCATTTGAACAAATCTTTGTCTTGTTGATAAGCAAAGAATATTTCATTGCCGTAATTATTTGGGGGCTCTTTGGTGAGCTGTTTCTGAAAAGAATTTAGTCAAACTCTTTTATACTTGCATATGGCTATAGTATCATGCTTCTGACTATTCCTAGAGCAGTAAGCACTGGGCCAGCTCCCTTTCTCACAAGTTTTACCTTCTCTGGAGGTAGAGGTAGACCCCTAGTGGCCATATTCATGCTATGTATAGACCCTGATCCTACCACAGATGATGGAACTTAAGAGTAGGTATCTGATTGATTTGGGCCCATTAGATTCTCTTTCTTATGAATATAAAACTGGGTTTAAAGCCAGAAAATCTAAAAATCTAAAAAGCCGAAGAGACTAAAAGAAGAGACTTCTTTTTTAGAAGTGGGACTATGCTTGTAGCAGCACCCTAAAAAGGTGATCCATTAGCTCAAATAGAACAATGGAACAGAATATTGGGCTTAAAAATTGACTCATGCTCATATGTGGAACTCTGATAATCAAAGAAGTTGGTGTTGTTGCAAAACAGAGAAGAAAATAAAGGACTACTCAATAAATGGTGCTGGGAAAACTGTTTATCCATATGGAAAAGTGAAAATGGATCTCTACCTCCTATCATATACAAAAACCAAATCCAGTTGGAACAAGGACTTAAATGCAAAAGGTAAAATTATAAAATTTTAGACAGAAATATGAAAGAAGGAACTTACACTCTTGGGATTTAGAAGGATTTTAAAGCAAGACACCAGTAGCTCTCATCGCAAAAGAGCTGAGTAAAGACTGAGAAATTTGATTACATTCAGTTTAACAACTTCCATTCTTCAAAAGCAACCATTAAGAAGAGAAAAAGAAAAGTCACAAAGTGGGAGAAGCTATTTGATAAGCATCATAATAAAGAGATTATTAGTATCCATACTATATAAAAGTTCCTACAAATCAACAAGAGGAAGGCAAGATAATAGAAAAAAATGACGAATAGGTATATAGAGACATTTTGCAGCAGGGGGAATACGTGTGGCTCACAAACATGAAAATATGCTCAACTTCATTTGTAATCAGGAAAAGGCAAATTAAGCATAATGAAATAACATTTCACCCACCAGAATGACTATAATTTATAAGTCTGGCAGTACTAAATATTGATAAGTATATCAAGCAATGGTAACTCTCACAGTCTGCATTTTGGAGTGTATATTGGAACAGACTCTTTGGAAAACTATTTGAAATTATCTTTTAGATTTTAACATTTCCATCCAAAGACCTCAAAAATTCTACTTCTAGGGCTTCCCTGGTGGCGCAGTGGTTGAGAGTCTGCCTGCCAATGCAGCGGACGCGGGTTCGAGCCCTGGTCTGGGAGGATCCCGCGTGCCGCGGAGCATCTGGGCCCGTGGGCCACAATTGCTGAGCCTGCGCGTCTGGAGCCTGTGCTCCGCAACAGGAGAGGCCGCGATGGTGAGAGGCCCGCGCACCGCGATGAAGAGTGGTCCCCGCTTGCCGCAACTGGGGAAAGCCCTCGCACGGAAACGAGGACTCAGCACAGTCATAAATAAATAAATAAATAAATAAATAAATAAATAAATAAAAGAACGTGAATTTCTTAAAAAAAAAAAATTCTACTTCTAGAAAAATTCTACTTCTACCTTTTAAGACTTATACATGTATACACCTGAAGACATGTGTAAGGTCATCCTGAGCAGTCTTGTAAGAGCAAAAAATGTGAGCAGCCCAAATGTTCATCAGCAGTAATATAGGTAATTATATTCTAGTGTATTCAAATGTTGGTGTATTATAGAAAATGAAATCATAGATACGTGGATCAGCTCAAAAATAGTACTTAGTAGAAAAAGAAAATCCCAGACCACATACAGTAAATATTTCAGTTCAAAATCAGAAAAAAATACATATAAGTATTTTTGTATAATGCACAAAACTAGGAAGAAAAACAAAAGAATAATTAACACAAAAAATTAGAATTGTTGTTAAATCTACTTAGGGGAGGGGAAAGGTGATGAAATCGGGAAGGGCACACATGGGTCCTCAAAGTTAATGGTAATGTGTAGTATCATAATTTGGGTAGCAGGTTAATAGGTTTGGTTTTATTATTATTTTTGTAACTATACAAAATACTGTATGCACTAGTATACATGCATCCATATTCATAAGTATGGTATATTCTATAATAAACAGATCAGCTTGGGATGTGGCAAACAATGGATGACATAAATAGACTCTACAAGGATACTGCTACTACTCGGCATTTTACTGAGCAAGTATTTTACTAAGAATATATAAAGTGAGATTATAGAATTTGTTCACTCATTCTGTGAATAATGAATGATTTTTTTGAGAACCTCATATATGTTAGTTACTACTCTACATGCAGTGTTTAGAGTATCAAACAATAATCAAAATCTTAGCTCTCTTAGTGCTTTCAATCAAGATGGCATGGGGATGTTTGGATTATTTTAAAACTTTAAGTAAATAGTATTATACTGTACAGATATTTATGCATGTTTTTTCTCTCCACGTTTTTTCAAGATCTTTTTCTTGATGATATCAATAATCTTATTTCATGAATATTGATTACCATATAATATTCCTTTGTGAACATGCGAAATATAGTTATCCATTTCCTATTGATTACCATTTAGATTGTTTCCAATTTTTCTTTCTAAAAAGTGCTGAATAAATAGTCTAGTATGGGCCTCTTTGTGAAAATGTGGACGAATATTACCAGAGTATGTATTTTGATAGAGAATTATTGGTAAATTGCTCTGCAGAGGTTAATAATGACGATCCTATGAGCAGTGTATGTGAAATCCAATTGCTTCAACATTAGATGCTGTCAGTTTTAAATTCTTATCAAACTAGTAGGAGAGAAATGATGTCTTTTTTTTTTTATTTGTTCCTTCCTGGTTGCTAATGAATTTGAACATCTTTCTACACGGTCATTGGCAATTTGAATTTCTTCCCCTGTGAATTGACTATTCATAACATTTACTCATTTGTTTATTTGATTGCCTTTTCTTAGTGATTCATAAAAGATATTTATAAATTTCAGCTTTCTCAATTATATGTGCATGAAATTAAAAAAAAGATGGCATGGGGAAAGACTCATAAGGAGCAAATAAATTAACAGATATATGATATGTCAAGGGCTGACAGCTATTACGAGAAAAAATAACAAAGTTGCTGCCTTTTCAGTAAATAACTATAAAATTGAACAAAACATATGAAGTAACTGTTTTTAATCATTGAGCAAAAGACAGTGTAGGACTATGATCCTTTGGATAAGGTAAGCACACATGAGCCCAGTGATTAACAAAGATATCCCTGGATTTCTACCTAGGATACTTTGCTATTGTAGAGCAGGGAGATGGAGCCCAAGCAAAAGCGTGGGTTGAACTTCTGGGCTGAGGAAGTAGAAGATCAAGGTTCCAAGCTGCTGAAACAGTTGAAATTTGTGGGGCAGCATACCTAACAAGAGGCAGTTGAACAGAGAGGGAACCCAGAAGTCTGTGTGGGAGTTTCTCACGTATAGTTGGCCAAGCACTGAGCTGCCTGTATGACTGCTGAAAAGCTGAGAGGTGAAAGAGGTCAGCTGATATTAGAGGTCATGCGGTTCTGGAAGACATTGGAGTTGCAGCCCAGTCAGAGTGGAGAAACCATGGTAAACAGCTGTAGCTTGCAATGATACAGAACTTAGAATGCCTACACTTTATGAAAATTGTCACAACTTACAGTAAAGGACACACCACAGTTCTAAATTCAAAACCAAAAGAAATCTTCCACAACAAATAATAGAATAGAGTCTGATAGAACCAAAATAACGCTTCAGTAATTTGACTGCTTGCCAGAACAAAAGTCAACATACTTTAAAGGATGAAGTCATAATTTAGACACCTACAGCCCATTATCCACAATCTAATGCATACAATAAAAATTACTAGACCTGAGAAGAAATAGGAATATATCACCCATAGTCAAGAAAAATAGTCAATCAAAACTAAATCCAAGAATTTACAAAGATTTTAAAGTACTTTTATATATATATTCAAGGACTGAAAGGAGAATATGGTTATAATGAATGTACAGCTAGGGGATGTCAAAAGAGAATAAAAACTCCAAAAAAAAGAGAAAAATTTAGAACTAAAATACAGTATCTGAGAAGAAAAATTTATATTGCACAGAAAAGCATCAGTGAGCTTCAGGATTGATCACTAGAATTTATCTAATCTGAAGAAGAGAGAGAAAGATGATTAAAATAATAAACAGATCCTCAGTGACCCATAGGATATATTCATTAGTCAAATATATGTGTAGTTGGACAAGAAAGAGAGGAAATAAATAATGGAGCAGAAAAAATTTAAAGAAACAATGGCCAAAATTTTCCTCAATAGGGTGAAAGGCATAAAATTAGACACTCAAGAAGCTCAGCAAACCCCAATCAAAGTAAAACAAAGAAAACCACGCCTAGAAATATAATATGTAAACTAACAGAAACCTAAGATGAAGAGAAAAGCTTGAAAGCAGCCAGAGAGAAAATTATCCATTACTTACAAAATGATGGCAAACTTCTCATCAGAAACAGTAAAGGTCAGAATCAGTGGGATGATATCTTCAAAGTGTTGAAAGAAAAAAAGAAAAACTGTCAACTGAAATGCTATATCCATCAAAAATATTCTTCAAGAATAAAGGCAACCAAAGAAATTTTCAGGTAAGTAAAACATAAAGAATTCATTTCCAGCTGACCTGCACTACAAGAAATGCTAAGATAAGTTCTTTACACTTAAGGAAAATGACATCAAGTGGAAACTTCAAACTACAGCAAGTGATGAAGAGTATCATATGTGGTAATCATGTGAATAAATATATAATACTATATGTTTTCCTTTATTTTCTTAATTTCTTAAAAGACACATGACAGTTTTGAGCAAAAATTATACCATGTTGTGGGATTTGTAGAATCTACAGATATATATGTAAAGCATAAGACAAAAGCATAAAGGCAGGGAGTAAATGGAACCATACTGTTGAAAATGTATCATGTTTTATATGCAGTAAAACAATATTAACTCAAAGCAAATTATGATAACTAAATGATAAATATTGTAAATCCTAGAACAATCATAAAAAAAGGAAAAGAAAGAAAATACAAAGTATAGCTAAAAAGCTAATAGAGGAATCAAAACTAAATACTAATAATATTTGGTTAACCACAAAGGAGGCAGGAAAAGAGAAATGGAGGAACAAAAGCCAAACTGGACACAAAGAAAGCAAAAACAAAATGATAGATCAAAATCCAATCATATCAATAATAACATTAAATGAAAATGGACTAAAATTGAAGACACAATTTAAAGATAACAGATTGTCAGACTGGGTAAAACCCACAACTCTCTCTATGTTGTCTACAAGAGAAATATTTGTTTAAACTAAAAACTCAAACAGTTTTATTTATTCTGTTGTACAGTCTCTGCTTTCAAGATGCTGCCTTAAAGTGTAAATCATCTTTACCTACCCTTAGCTATATTAATGATGACTTCAAAAGTTATGCCTCTAGCTCTGTCCTCTTTTTGTGCTGTGGTACTCCCAAATGCACACTTCTAGTCTCTTGTCACCTCAGAAGGAACATTTCTAAGGTTGACTTAATCATTCTGTTGCCCCAAGCAAATTTTCCTTTCCATTCTCCCTTGTCTATTAATGGAATTATCATTTTTGCCAATAGTGTAGCTTCAAAAACCCTTGAAATCAACTTAGATTCTATCATCTTTTAATAACTATATCACATTACATTTTTTTTTTTTTCAAAATGTCTCATTCCACTGACATACCAGTTAGGTCATCATTATCTGATATATTTTGTAAAAAGACCACAGAGTATTTAAGCAGAGAAGATAGATGTCACCTGTATGTGCTTCTCCAATTTCTGCACACATTTTAATTTTTACAATTTTACTCATGTTCTTCATAACTTCTTTTTCTATGTTATGAATGGAAGTCATTATAACAGTCCCTGATAGCTGTTCTTAGGTATTTAATTGATTTCTGTTGAATTTCAAACTTAGGGATTTTGTAGTTACTTGGTACTAGAACTTCCTTCAAAATGTTATTTATTGTGGAAAGCCATTTTAATAACATTGAAAGAAACACAAATGTATCTACCCACTGCACCTAAAAATTACATTAAGTCATAAACTTTCAGGGATACATTTTTGTACTCTGCCTTTAAACCTCACATTTTTCATTTCTGTTGAAAAGTCTTGAAATTAGGAGGAGTGATGTTAGCAAAATGATGGCATAGGAATTTCTAATGCTTGTCCTCCATCAGAAACAATCATTTGAACAACTATATATACACAAAAACACCTTCATAAGAACCAAAGATTCAGGTGAGGTATTACAGCACCTGGATGAAGCACAGAAATAAGAAAGATATATTGAGGAAGGTAGGAATAATAGATCCACATACCTCCATTATCCATCCTCTAAACATGAGTACCCTGCAGAGACACATACCCTCCTGGTGAAGGAGGAGAGTGAAGTGAGCCTCAACTTCACCACAGACCTTAGAGCCAGCCCACCCCAGCACCAGGCTGATTTCCATGGCCTAAGGCAGCTCCCCACAGGCTCCCACAAACCCAGGCCCAGGGCTCACCCTGGCAGCCTGCTGGCTCCAGGCCCTAGGAGGATCCCATGGCCCTCAGGCTCCAGGCTGGGCCCAGCAAAAGAAACAGATGAAACAGAATAAAAACTATATACAGTTTAACACTATTATTTAAAATTATTTTAATAATATATATCATATCTTTTTTAATAATATATATCATATCTTCTTTATTAACATATATTGTATTTTCAAATCTTTTCTTTCTGGGAACTGATGAAATCCTTAATCATATGTGGCTGAAAGCAGTATCTTGGTCCTGATTTGTCCTGGTTTCTTCTTTCTGAGATCAGTGTATGTTTTATCTGTTCGCTTTTTTGAACACATCCACACTGGTACATTAGGGGAATTCTCAGCCACATGGTCTGCAGTCAGAGAGCATCTAGACCTTGAAAGAGAATCCTTATCACTATATATCCTGGACTTTATTATGGAGAATTTAAGGAAGTTCTGTCTTTCTACAAAACACTTTACCAAAAGTTTGCCACATTTTTTCTCCTCCCCTTCCTCTTCTTCCTACTCCACCTTTTTTCTTCTTCCTCTTTGTAATTAAAGCAATGCAATTTATTTCGAAGGACTATTCTTGCCTGCTCTTTCTCTGGCTAGAAAATGAAAAAAGTTGCCCTATTGCTGCCAAAATCTTTGGGCTTATTAATCCTTTCTGTGCAGTACAGTAAGCATAGTTCTTGGATTAAGACTCAGAGTTTTGCATCTTGGCTCTGGTAGAAGCTACATCCACCACATGAAGCTAGGGTACGTACCTTCTGACAAATTTGGGATGCCAGGATATTCTTAAAATCAGGGACTGGAAACTTGTCTGTAAATGTGTGGTCTGCATTTTCCTGAATAATTTTCTTGTTGAATTCCCCTAATATATGGTAGAGTTATGTGTGACAAAAAGCCAGCCTGTCACAGTTGTGGCAAGGGGAGCCAAGGAAAGGGACTTTGTGTGAGTTGGCTCCATTGTTTTATCCAGTGAGCAGCCCACCCCTGGAGAGGCTGTGGAACCAGTGAGAGCCCGAATGAGAAGGAGAAACTCTATATGCAGAGTCAGGGTCTGGTTTGCTTTTCAGTTTTCAACTAAAGGCAGGGCATGGTCCATGTAAAGAGAGTCCTTACAGGGCCATGTCTTAAAATATTTATTTATTTATTCATTTATTATTTATTTTGGCTGTGCCAGATCTTAGTTGCAGCACGTGGGATCCTCGTTGCAGCATGAGGGATCTTTAGTTGTGGCATGCATGCGGGATCTAGTTCCCTGACCAGGGATCAAACCCAGGCCCCCTGCATTGGGAGCATGGAGTCTTACCCACTGGGCCACCAGGGAAGTCCCAGGGCCATGTATTAAATAAATATGTCTGAAAATAGCTTTCCATTTTCCATAGGAGCTCCAGGTCTCCAATATACATTTTTGATTTTATAGGACTCCCAGAGACAGGCCTTAGTTCTTTCTTACTGTTCCCCTCCAACTAGATTTAAATCCCAAGAGACAACTTTCCCTATACAAAATAGCAGGGGTATAACCAGACCTAGAGCTAGAGGTTAAAGTGGGAGGAGAGGGCTTGGAGAGAAAATGAGAGGAAGAGATAAGATTAAAAACCAACATCCTAGGCAAAAAAGGAAAGAGCCTGGAGCAAAGGGCCTAAATCTCTGTTTCCTCCACTTCTCCATCACACCACCAGGCTAATTCCTGCATCCCAGCTGCCAAGTGCTTTACAGCTGAGCTGGTCTTCCTGCAGAGAAATCTTTGCATTTGAGAGAGAGTCTTTGAACAATAATATATGCTTTTTTTTGAGTTATGTTATTACTTTTATGTAATGGGGAACTGAGTGCCATTAATTCAGTCCTGGATAGGAGAGTTATTAATACCGAATGCGATTCTGGTCTTTTATTTATGACCACTTTTCTTTTAACTTTGCACTAGAATGAACTCAGCACTGCATTTCAGGTACTGATTTGGAATCTGAAAGTTTAATTTATTGCCTTAATCGGAATCTAGGGTATTTAGACAGCATTTGCTTTTCCCCTGTGGAATGTCTCTGTGTGGCTGTCCTCTGGCATCTCTCTTCTTTTCCTTTGCTTGCCTTTCTTCGGGTGTTTAACAGCTCCCTCAGGGCATTGCCAATTATTTATGACATACTTCTCCTTGTAAGATCTAGTTAGAAAACCTGTTCCTATGGAAACTGCTGTTTTCAAACAGGATGGTTCCAACTTCAAAACAATATCATCGAATATGCAACAGCACATAGATCTTTTAATGGTAAGCGTATTTTAATGATCTGTACAACCAAGTCTGAAAACCTGAACATTTAAAAAAAAAAGGGCAAAATGTGTGGAAAGCCCATCTGATTGAGTGGGAGATGAAGTGATTCTCTGCAGAAAACTTCTGGGAATCAGTTTGACTTGAAATATTTAGGAAAGCCTGGTGAGAAGAGCTAGGCTTTGAAATTATGCTTAGCAGAGACCTGTGACGTACGTGATCTAGATTTAACAGAGATGGACTAAACCTGGGTTTTGACATTTCTCTGTTTTTAAATAGTACATCTTTAACATTAAACCCCTACTGAAATCTACTCATTCAAAGTACAGTGCACTGGCAAAACAGCACCAAACACTACATTTTCTTTCCAGAGTATTTATTGGCTTATTACCCAGCTATAGTTTGTTTTCTTTGTCCCACTGTTCATTCATTTCAATGCAGAAGAAATGAAGGACGATATTACCACTGAATGATACTCCTTACAGAGAGCTTTGTTAATCAGGTTACTAAGGCAAAATCACTCTACGTATATTCTGGACTGACATATTTTCTTTTGTTTGTTGAGAGACAGCCATTTTCTTTCACTGCATTCAAATCCAGATTTTGCTAGTTACCATGGCAATATTTTTGAAGCCAGTATCACTCTAATGTTCCACTGTGACCTATTATGATACAGTTAGGATTTGTTGTAGACTTCATTTTTGCATCAGTCATACCGGAGAATTCTGAGGGTGAGGAGTGGGAAAAGAGGGAGAGAGAGAAAGAGACAGAGGGAGAGAAAGTGATACAGAAAATTATAATATTGCATAAGAATATAAAAACGAGCCTATATAACTTCAAAATAGCATGTTTTGTTGAGGGGGACAAGTTGTTCTTTTAATCCTTGTTCATTTGTAATGCAATTTAAATCCAGGCACAATTAAGTCCATTGTCAGGAATATGCTTGTTCCTTGATTTTGAGCCAATTTACTACCCAAGATGTGCATAAATACTTAGGGAAAAAATCATCATGTTCAGATTAAAGATGCCATGTTAGAATCCCTGCTGAGAAGTTCACGTTTAAAGATTTTGGCTTGCTCACTCCAGGACCTGATTCATGATTGGAAGTTTCTCCTTTAATGTGCATCATTTCTGAGTGAGGGTTAGAAGCACATGGGCCTCTGGGAGACAGATGGCACAAAATGGAAAGCAACACAGTAAGAAGGTTTCTACCTGTACCCTGATCCCTGGTCAAAAGGCAGTGTCCAGGTTTAGACTAGAAGGAGTCTGATTATATGTAGTCAGACTAAGTTTCGTCTTTGCCCTGATGCTATAATTTTCACTATCAGTCACCTCTTATGAGTCTCACACAGCTCTGCACTTCCCTGAAGACTAAAGCATCATTTGCACTAATTTGTAAAACTTAGGAAATTATGTAATTACAATATTTTGTAGCTGGAATAAACATCAACCATGGAATGTATTACTTTGAGTGATGTTGATTCTTGGAGGGGAAAAAAAATCGTAATCTTTTTATGTATAAAATACAGATATATATATGTATATATACATATATATATATTAGATCAACAAATATACATTCAAAATGTGGTAAAATTTCTTGGGAGAGTGACTATTAAAAAATATGCAAAAGGGTTTCCCTCGTGGAGCAGTGGTCGAGAATCTGCCTGCCAATGCAGGGGACACGGGTTCAATCCCTGGTCCGGGAAGATCCCACATGCCACAGAGCAACTAAGCCCGTGCACCACAACTACTGAGCCTGTGCTCTAGAGCCCACAAACCACAACTACTGAGCCTGCGTGCTGCAACTACTGAAGCCCATGCGCCTAGAGCCCGTGCTCTGCAACAAGAGAAGCCACCACAGTGAGAAGCCCACACACCGCAATGAAGAGTAGCCCCCACTCGCCGCAACTAGAGAAAGCCCACGTGCAGCAACGAAGACCCAATGCAGCCAAAAATAAATAAATAAAATAAATTTATATTAAAAAAAAAGCTTTAAAAAAATATGCTCAAATAGCTCCTTAGGGAAATAATAATGAAAAAAAGGCTGAAAAACACTGATCCAATGCAAGTCCTGGGTAGGTTAACTGACCTGACCAATTTCCACGGCTAGTTAGTGCAGATATAGCTCTTGGTCTCAAATCTCTAGACTTACTCAAAAAATTCTAAATTTATTCAGCAAACATCACATATCTGTGATGTGTTACAAACTGTGTTAAAATTTGAGACACAAAACCAAAAATGTTATAGTCTCTAACGTCAAGGAGACACTGAAAAGTGTCTGGTGATTACAGAACAATACGGTAAGGGCTGTGATGGCAGTAAAACATCATACAGATCCTTTGCTCTATCTAGTACTGTGGAAGAACTAATTAAATTCATATATATATATGTTTTTTGGAGTACAGTTGCTTTACAATATTGTGTTAGTTTATACTGTACAGCAAAGTGAATCAGCTACATATATACATATATCCCCTCTTTTTTGGATTTCCTTCTCATTTAGGTCACCACAGAGCACTGAGTAGAGTTCCCTGTGCTATACAGTAGGTTCTCATTAGTTATCTATTTTATACATAGTATCAATAGTGTATATATGTTAATCCCAACCTCCCAATTCATCCCTCCATCACCTCTTTCCCCCTTGGTATCCATACATTTGTTCTCTATGTCTGTGTCTCTATTTCTGCTTTGTAAATAAGATCATCTATACCAATTTTTTTAGATTCCACATATATGTGTTAATACACGATATTTGTTTTTCTCTTTCTGACTTACTTCAGTCTGTATGACAGTCTCTAGGTCCATCCATGTCTCTAAAAATGACCCAATTTCATTCCTTTTTATGGCTGAGTAATATTTCATTGTATATATGTACCACATCTTCTTTATCCATTCCTCTGTTGATGGACATTTAGGTTGCTTCCATGTCCTGGCTATTGTAAGTAGTGCTGCAATGAACACTGGGGTGCATGTGTCTTTTTGAATTATGGCTTTCTCTGGGTATATGCCCAGTAGTGGGATTGCTGGGTCATATGGTAGTTCTTTTTTGTTTGTTTTTTGAAAATTTTTATTTATTTATTTATGGCTGCTTTAGGTCTTTGTTGCTGCATGTGGGCTTTCTCTAGTTGTGGTGAGCGGGGGCTACTCTTCACTGTGGTGCCTGGGCTTCTCATTGCGGTGGCTTCTTTTGTTGTGGAGCACGGGCTCTAGGTGCCCAGGCTTCAGTAGTTGTGGCACGTGCGCTCAGTAGTTGTGGCTCGCAGGCTTAGTTGCTCAGTGGCATGTGGGATCTTCCTGGACCAGGGCTTGAACCTGTGTCCCCTGCATTGGCAGGTAGATTCTTAACCACTGTGCCACTAGGGAAGTCCATATGGTAGTTCTATTTTTAGTTTTTTAAGGAATCCCCATGATGTTCTCCATAGTGGCGCTATCAATTTACATTCCTACCAACAATGCATGAGGGTTCCCTTTTCTCCACACCCTCTCCAGCATTTATTGTTTGTAGATTTTTTGATGATGGCCATTCTGACCATGTGAGGTGATACCTCATTGTAATTTTGATCTGCATTTCTCTGATAATTAGTGATGTTGAGCATCTTTTCATGTGTTTGTTGGCCATCTGTATGTCTTCTGCTTTACCTTAATATGTCCACATTTCTATGAGCTTGACCTTGGCTTCTCATGTGAAATTGTTCTTTGGGAAACACATTATGTACTTTGTTAGGGTATAACAGAAAAAGCATTAGACTTAGAATCAGACAATTTGGACTTGAACCCCTGGTTTTTGTCTTTAGTAATCATCCAGATAAGTTTTAGCTGGCTGTGGATATACTCATGTATTTGAAAATTTCAGTTTTCTCATCTATTGATGTCATAAGATTTCTTTGAGAATTAATCTAATAAAAATATCTATTCAAGCCTAAGAAGGCACTTGGGTGTTCCTCTGGCCAACTAAAATGGGGACATAAATCAGGTGTGTTGTCATAAAACTTAGGGCCTGACTTTTAGAAGCAGGGGATGGACTGTTCTATTTCATCAGCTAAATTTCCACCTACTTGTGCTCTGATGCCTGAGGCCTGCTCCTTGGAGATATGTTTTTGGTCTCAAGGGCATCCATCAGTGGGACTTCAACATGAACTTTGCTGATTGGGATGATGAAGAAAGCCTTGCATGTTAATCACTCACTTCAGGTGAGATCCAGTGGGGAGGAATATGGCTTGTCCCTGTTGAGTGCAGTCAGGTCAATGAAAGATGGAAGGACAAGAGAGAATTAGGGGTTAACACTTGAGTGATCTGTTTAGTCAGTGGCTCTTTGGAAGTAACTGGGGGCTCTGGATTTTATAGAAGGCTTATTGTATAGTAATAAATGAAGACCCCCTAAATGAGAACAAGCAGAGGCTATTTATTCAGAGCTTGCTATATCAAGGGAGTCACTTTGTCTGGCAGAAACTCAAAGACAGGCTGGGGACTGGGAAAGCATTATAGTTAAAAAAAAGGTGGGGGGACTTTAGGTGTGCTCTGATGGGAGGTTTTTGGCATGGGACGTGGGTAAATTAGAAGCGTGGCATCTATATGATTGGTTTAGGGATCATATTTGGCTTTCTTTGGCTCTGATTTGGGGAAAGGCAAAAATTAGGTAAACTGGCAGTCATTAACTAAGTCCTGATTAGTTGGGGCAGAGAATTATTAGAGAATTCTAACAATTTGGGGCAGAGAATTATTAGAGAATTTGTAATTTGGCTTCCTGAACTGGTTGCTGTAGAGGTTGTAGGTCAGATTTCTATTGTCATATATGGTCTGGTCACTGTTTATTTGTATATTCAATCTCTCAGCTGGTATGCACATTCCCCTGCTACAGGTAACATATTAAGCTGTTATCAGTAACTTTAAAAAAATATGTGAATAAAATCTCCTTGGAACACTTTCGAGAAATGAGTTGGCCAGGATAAATAAAAGGAAGGCCTAGGCTGAGTGTTTCAATAAATCTGGGAATAACTATGACACGAATTTCCTGAGCTATCTGGAACTTGTACAACTTCCTCATGTCTATTTCCCCCAAGGTGATTAGAACTAAGAGTTTAAAATGAAAAGATCTCATGTACTTATTTCCCCCAACATCCAGTAAAAGAGCAGTTGGGAAGGTTGTGTCATTAGTTACAGCAGACCTAACTAATGTTAGCTCTTCCCAATGTTAGTTGGGAAGCAGGGAAGTGGATAGAGGAACTCTTGGGTTAGATTTAAAAGCTGACTGAACCAAAAGGGTACAAAAGGGAACCCTTATTCACTGTTGCTGGGAATGTAAATCAGTGCAGTGACTATGAAAAACAGTATGGAGGTTCCTCAAAAAATTAAAAATAGAACTACCATATGATTCAGCAATTCTACTTCTGGGTATACATTTGAAGGAAATGAAATCACTATTGTGAAGAGATATCTGCACCTCCATGTTCAATGCAGCATTATTTACAATAGACAAGACATGGAAACAACCTGAGTGTCTATCAATAGATGGAGAGATAAAGAAATGTGGTATATATATATATGTACACAATGGAATATTATTCAGCCCCAAAAGAAGGAAATCCTGCTACTTATGACAACATGGATAAAACTTGAGGGAATTATGCTAAATAAAATAAGTCAGACAGAGAAAGACAAATGCTGAACAATCTCATCTACATGTGGAATCTAAAAAACTGAACTCATAGAAACAGAGAGTCGAATGATGGTTGCCAGGGGCAGGCGTGGTGAAGGGGGAATTAAGTGAAGGTGGCCAAAGGGTACAAGCTTACAGTTTTATAAAAAATAAAATACAAAAAGTAAATAAAGCTGGTTGAATTCTTGGAACCAAAGTAGAGAAACTAGGGAAGAGGGAAGGAAAATTAGTATTTGTTGAAGACTTGTTTTATGTCAGGTACTATGTTAGTACCTTAACAAATATCTCATATAGTCATCACAAACAAACTGAAAGGCAAATAGTATTCCCATTTTACAGATGGGGAAAATGAGACATAGAGAGCAAATGAATCAGAGTGTAAGTAAGTTGCCAGATTACAGAAATTGTAAATGTAGGATCTAGTATTCTTACTGTCTATATCAATATGACTTTACTATTCCAGAAGATTCTTTCCCAGAGATATAAAAGTTGCAAATAACTTTATTACTCATTCAGGAATTTCTTGAAAGATTCATTAACTCTTCAATAGAAAGTATCAGTGAACTACTAACTCCCTAACACTCTTTGAACCCTCATCTCAAAATCCTCACCTTGGTCTTTCTACCACTCCTAGACTATTATACCAAGATCTTTACTCAATCCTAATCAATCCCCTCTGCCCCCATCCACACACCCACTGAAAGACCTGCCTTTAAAACAGACTTGAAAATCTTAGTAAATCAGACTTTGCTCCTCTCTTTTCAAGACTCTTAGTAGAATTATCAGGCTTTTACTGCAGTAAGCAATAAATTCCACTTCATCTTATTTGGTTGATTCCTTCATTCATTACTCATTCAACATATATGTGGGGCTAAATTGTATATGTCCTCTCCTTTCCATGCTTAATTGATACATCCTTTATTGATATATCCTTTATCCTCTACTTTCTTTGTCACTTGAATCCACTTAGGTGTGCCCACACTGACGCATAGACACATAGTCAGACAGACAGGCACACACATACACAGAATCCAAACCCTCATCTGCATCTCAGTGTAACTTCAATTATGAAAGTCCCATGCCATTGCTCTCTCTTTTTCCTGGTTTGTGTGGGTGAAGTTTTAAACAACAATGCACCACAGCCTTGGTCTTAAAATAATCCATCTGAGAAGGGGATTATTAAAAAATACATACACTCTATTATTTTATCTTTGATAGAACAGAACATTACTACAAAGAGACATCCAAATTGCAAAGTGGTATTAACACACATCTATTCTGATTATTCATTCTGAGGACAAAATAAATGTGTATACTGAGGTAAACAGTGGAGGGGAGTGAGAAGGTAGCAAGTCTTGATGAGGAAACTCTAGATGAACTTAGAAGGACCTTTCAAATTAGTCCATGAATGACTACTTGAAGACCAGATCAGGTGAGGTAGAATGGGAACAAAAAGCAGCAGAGGAAGAAAAAAAGTGACAATTTGTATCCTAGCTTTTGATGTTTTATATAATAAGTGAAACAGCCCCAGTTCTGTTGTCTGGTACCTTTATTCTCAATAATAAAGAGTGGGAAATTGAGTGGATGTGTGGGAAGTTGGAAACTACAGACAAATGTGGATTAGAACCATGAAAATTACTGGGAGGTGAAAGGTTTTAGAAGTCTAAAGGTGTTTTCCGAGGAAATTGAATGTGTAAACCAAAGAAAAAGTTTCTATATTCCAATAAAATCTATAGTGCTACAGGCTGCATATCTCCGTAAAGTCAGACAAATTAGTCACAGCCTTCAGGCAACAGTGGGCTACTCTTTGCAAGGAAGAAATAGAATATTTGCCTCTCTGGGGGCAGCCTTAAAGAGCCATATTGAATCAGAACAATTGAATCTGAGTTATAACCAATTCCACAGTGTGCAAGTAGATGTGAGTATTGGAAGTGGTTTGTTTATGCTAAGAAATTAAGGACATAAAATTACATTTTGGGTGGAAGGAAATCAGTGGTAAATATCAGGTAATGAGATTCTAATATCACAATATTTCAAAGTTGTTTTGAAATCCATTATGGGCAATGCATAATCCAAACAAGAAGGCAAGAAATTAAGTGTTATAAGGCAGGACATTTCCTTTGAGGCATGTATTGAGATGAGAGAGTAGCCTTCTCCAATTTGCAGTTGGAGAATATTGTTTCCTTAGAGGGATGAAAAAGGGAAAGGAATAGTAAATGACAATCCAAATGTCAAACAGAATTGCACAGCTTTGAATCCCTTGTATTTTAATCCTTAACAATTTCAGGATTCTGAACTCAAGAGTAAGTCATGGCATTAACTTCCCATCTATTCAGTTTCTGCTTTCAGCATGAAATTATGCAGTTTGTTTTGAAAATTAGAGTATTTTCCTTTGCATTTTTCAACTTGATATTCACAAACAGTATTGAATATTTGGGGTCCTAGGATAATAACATATATATTTTTAATACTGTTGTATACTATTTATACTGTTTTTCATTGCAATTAGTAGGCAATTTTTGCAGCTCTACATCTTCTGTCCTTATTCCAACCTCTTCCCTTTCAAAATCAGTATTTTATGAGAAAGATAGATGAGTAAGCTAAAATATACCTGCTAATAACCAAACAGGATGATATTTGACAAACTGATTTCATAATACAATTGGCATTTTAATAAGTTAAATAACTGGGAATACCTACCTAATTTATATTAAATATATTCCAGTCAGATGTATGATTTATTCATGGTAGAGCTATGAATATTAAACCATTACAAGTAGTTTTTGCTCTATTATTTTAAATAATGATAATTATATCACTAGCAACCCAAGAAATCTTCCAAACTAAAATTTACAGACACAATTTGGTTATGCCATGAAAATATGGATTTACTGTAGTACTACAAAAAAGGAAGAATATACTTTTAAACCTTGACCCATATTTGTAAAATTTTTATGAAAAAAAATGAGAAAATCTTACTGAATGTAATTACAGAATTTTCAGGCTTATTTCTCTCTAGAAAATACAACATGATGTCCTTCTCCCTTATTGGAGTTTCTGCAGTATTTTTAGGGTTTATGGATAACTTGGGCACATAAACAGAGGTGGTGATTATAAATCCAATGTCACATCCCATAATTTCCTTTAGCAAAGTAATGGAGGAAGAAAGCTGGAGAAACTTTGTGTTACACCCAAGAGAATTTCTGGTGTATTCAATGTCTACATTCCCAGAGGAAAGGGAAGAGGAAGTTAAAAGGAGAGAATGCAACAATTCAATTCAACTCAGCAGTTCTACATATAATTATTGAGCTGCCTTCAATTCAAAGCATGTGCGAAGAATGAAAATGAGTAAGTTTAGTCAGTGCCCTCAAGGAATCCTCTCTTTTTTCTCCCTAATATGATATAGCTTTCCTTTTGGGACACTCCCCTCTTTCATAATGTAGCAACCATATGGTTTGGTATTGACCCTAAACCCAGTTTCAAGGATTGGTCTAAAATGGTCTACATCAAGGATTACCAAAGTTTTCCTGTAAAGGGCCATGATGTAAATATTTTAGGCTTTGTGGAACCATACGGCCTCTGTCACAACCACTCACGTCTGCCCTTGTACCAGCCACAGGGAAAGAGTAAACAAATGGGTGTGTCTGTGTTCCTATAAAACTTTTTTTTTTAACTTCTTTATTGGAGTATAATTGCTTTACAATGGTGTGTTAGTTTCTGCTGTATAACAAAGTGAATCAGCTATACATATACATATATCCCCATATCTCCTCCCTCTTGCGTCTCCCTCCCACCCTCCCTATCCCACCCCTCTAGGTGGTCACAAAGCACCGAGCTGATCTCCCTGTGCTATGCGGCTGCTTCCCAATAGCTATCTATTTTATATTTGGTAGTGTATATATGTCAATGCCACTCTCTCACTTCGTCCCAGCTTACCCTTCCCCCTCCCCGTGTCCTCAAGTTCATTCTCTACATCTGCGTCTTTATTCCTGTCCTGCCGCTAGGTTCTTCAGAACCATTTTTTTTTTTTTTTTTAGATTCCTAAACCCACGCACATATGGTCACCTTATTTTTGATAAAGGAGGCAAGAATATACAATGGAGAAAAGACAGCCTCTTCAATAAGTGGTGCTGGGAAAACTGGACAGCTACATGTCAAAGAATGAAATTAGAACACTCCCTAATGCCATACAGAGAAATAAACTCAAAATGGATTAAAGGCCTAAATGTAAGGCCAGACACTATAAAACTCTCAGAGGAAAACATAGGCAGAACACTCTTTGACATAAATCACAGCAAGATCCTTTTTGACCCATGTCCTAGAGAAATGGAAATAAAAACAAAAATAAACAAATGGGACCTAATGAAACTTAAAAGCTTTTTGAACAGCAAATGAAACCATAAACAAGATGAAAAGACAACCCTCAAAATAGGAGAAAATGTTTGCAAATGAAACAACTGACAAAGGATTAATCTCCAAAATTTACAAGCAGCTCATGCAGCTCAATATCAGAAAAACAAACAACCCAATCCAAAAATGAGCCGAAGACCTAAATAGACATTTGTCCTATAAAACTTTATTTACAAAAACAGGCTGTGGGCCCAGTTTGCCCTCTGTGCTACAGTTTGTGGCAGTGCCTACCCCTGGTCTAAACCAAGCTGCAGTGCTATTACTATTGATTCAGGCATCAGGCAATCAATGCATATTTCCTTAGTTAAAGGGATTCTTGAGAAATGGGGTCAGTCAGCAGGAAACGCAAGATTTCTCTTCTCAGTTATTATGGGATATTGTATTCCTGTGTCTGCCATGTGTGAAGGAGAAAGTTATGGTGGCTGCCAGCTGCCACCTTACCACCATGAAGGAAGCCAGCTCTGAGGATGAAACCAACACATGGAGGAGAGCAGAGTCAAAAAACTAAAGAGTCACAGATATTTGGAACTCAAGTTCTTCTTTAACCATGCTGGAAGTCTGTCCTACTTCATGACTTCTCAGTTAAATATTTTGTTCTCTTAGCCAGTTTGAGTTCAATGTTACGTGTAACTGAAAGATCCCAACTGATACAGACTCACAGGTACTTGGAGTAAAATAGCATGAGTGTTACAAAAGAACTGCCAAATATCATAGAGGCTCAGAAAAGAGTCATAATTGGTTCTGAAAAACTTCTATTAAATGATGGCATTTGAAGCAAACTTCTTAGTTATAATTTTGTAGCAGAGGTGGAAGATAAGAGCCAGCATGATAAAGTGTTCATGGATGGCATATAGTGGGCTGACTTTCTGTATAGTCAAATACCACAGTATGAAAGAGGCATAGGGTTTTCAAAGAAGAACAGTGGGGGATTTTTCTGGAATCAGTGTGAAGAATCTGAGTAAAGCCTCAGGTTGGAAAACTTGAAGGTGAACAGAAGGATTGGCAATAAAATTGAGATTTCCAGTAGGAACTAGGAAATGTCTGAGATACTGCCATACAGTGTGATGATACTGACAATTAATCAGGAAAATAAGGTGGATTCAGAGATGTGCCAGCCACAGGGTACCAATCTATGCAGGGCACATGTAAATCCCTGGGGAACTATGGAAAGGTAAAATAGGGATCCAGTTTTATCTCCCATAGTCCCTTTGAGGGAAAATACAAATGCAATTAGTAGGAATATTAATAAAGTACTTAGGAATGGTTCAGGTGACATTGCCAGCAACAAGCTTAAATGATGACAGATTACCACTAAAACTACTTTGAGAAGGGCGGACTGGCTAACTGAAGGGCTTTTATTTTGCAAAATGTCATATGCAAAATTGAGTCCAGAACTGATTTGTTCATATACTGGAAAAAAACTAGATTACTACCACTGGCTCTTCTCTGTCCTGTCCTTTCCCCAGCAGAGCCTTTGACCTCTCCTCTAAACAATGTCCAGCCCATATTTAAAGTGGCCAGCCCACATAAAAGTGTCTATTTTAAGCTGCAACAAATTATTACCCAGTCCCATGTGCCCATGTCCTCCAGTCTTGTCTGGAGCTGCTTACTTAAAGGATACTGGTTTTCAGGAGGAAAACCCTCTAGAATCTAGATGCATCAGACAAGCCCAGACAAAAAGAAGTTTATCCTGACAATTCATTCCCATGTGGTAGTTATTGTGAACCCACTCGGTGCAGACTCTCGCTTTGTTAAGTGAGGGGAATTCAAAGATGAATAAGACACAGTACCTGCTCTCAGGAGTTGGGGTACTTCCCTCTTCCTGACTCCCACCCACCTCCTTACACCCCTCATTCTGTTCCATTCTTCTCAGCCTCTGCAATCTGTCCCTTTATAAATTAGCACTCAGCTGTGATCTCGAAAAATACAGTAAGACAAAGCCTGGGGTTAATTCTCCATTTCAGTTGCCTTGTTTAGCCACTAATTAAATGTTTTGTTAGAAAATCGCCCTTAATAAGCAACTAGATTATATTAATTATCTGTTCCTTGGATCTTCTAGAACACTCATTCTCACCCTTGGCTGCATATTACAATTACCCGAGAGGATTTAATAACGCCCAGGCCAACCCCCATGGTCAGAGGTTCTGATTTAATTAGTTTGAGGTGAACCTGAGCACTAGTATTGTTTTAAAGCTCCCCCAGGTGATTCTAATGTGCAACCATGGTGCAGAGGGACTCCTCGACTTCTATTCCATACTGTCAAGAAGTCTCTTGGAGACAGCTTACTTTTCTCTAGTGCCACTCTGAGAAGGTGGTTATCATTATGTGCCAGGAATAGTTTAGAATTTAGCCAAACCTCTTGGCTCATGATGCTACCCATGATCCTCTGGTTTCTGCACCAGGTTTCTTGAATGAAGAGTTGGTGGGTGAGCTGTGTGACGTCTATGGGGGAACTGGAAAGACTGAAGGGTTTCCCTGTATTGCTCTTTCCTGAATTACTGTCTACTTAGAGTCCCTCTCAAAGCCAGAGTCCAAGGGAAAGGTAAGTGAACTAATACCTTCTGTATGAACAGAAATGAAAACTGCTGAAAACAGGTTATTCATGGAGTGTGGGTGAAGGGGAGCAGTAAAAATGAAGAACTTTTGTTGACAGTTGCATTAAGTTCTAAATTTTATGACAACCTCCTTTGGATTCCAAGGGACATATATTTTTGAAGGGTATGACTATTTCCCATGTTTTATTTATTTTTTAAATAGTCACTTAAAAAGTTAAACCTGTTGGTGAATTTCCTAAAGGTGTAAGTTCTTCCTGCAAAGAAAAACGCTCCTTGTTGGCAGAAAGTCTCTGTTGTCTGGCTTTCTGGTTCCTTTGGCCTCAGTCTTTGTTCTTTCCATATACTTTTCGGGGTTCAACCCTAGGCTTAATTTGAGGGGCCTCCTCATTTCCCTGGGGTTTCTTCCTTCTCTGTCTCATTTCCCGCTTGAACCATACATACAATTATCATTATGCTAATATTCTTGGTAGCTGATTATAAAAAGAAAATCAAACTGATCATTTAACAACCACCTGTGACACCTTATAAGTTAAACTAAACCCAGCTGGCCCAACATTTTGTTTCAGTTGGCATTTTTTTTTATCTATCACTCCTAGCTCTCTTGGTTGAAAGCAGTCATTTATGGTGCTTTGCCCTTTAATAGAGCCCTCACAGAACACTTTTATAAAAACCATGGAATGTGACATTTTGGCACAAATTTGTACCAAGGACTTAACAACTTTGATATCTGAGTTCTTTATGTAGTCAGGTCAAGTGATGTGGTGTATAATAAATTGATATTCCTTGTAGTGAAATAATGCCATTTGCAGCAACATGGATGGGCCTAGAGATTATCATACTAAGTGAAGTAAGTCAGACAGAGAAAGAAAAATATCATATGATATCACCTATATGTAGAATCTTTAAAAATGATACAAATGGGGGCTTCCCTGGTGGTGCAGTGGTTGAGAATCCGCCTGCCAATGCAGGGGACACGGGTTCGAGCCCTGGTCCGGGAAGATCCCACATGCCACAGAGCAACTAAGCCCGTGTGCCACAACTACTGAGCCTGCACTCTAGAGCCCATGAGCCACAACTACTGAGCCTGCGTGCCGCAACTACTGAAGCCTGAGTGTATAGAGCCCGTGCTCCACAACAAGAGAAGCCACCGCAATGAGAAGCCCGCACACCGCAACGAAGAGTAACCCCCGCTCACCACAACTAGAGAAAGTCCACGTGCAGCAATGAAGACCCAACACAGCCAAAAATAAATAACTAAAATAAATTTATATAAAAAAATGATACAAATGAACTTATTTATAAAGTGGAAACAGATTCGCAGACATAAAAAACAAATTTATGGTTACCAAAGGGGAAAGGCGGGGGAAGGGATAAATTAAGAGTTTGGGATTGGAAGATACAAACTACTGTATATAAGATAGATAAACAAAAAGGTCCTACTGTATAGCACAGGGAACTATATTCAATATCTTGTAATAAACTATAATGGAAAAGAATCTGAAAAAAAAATATAAGTGAATCACTTTGCTGTAAACTAACACAACACAAACACAAAAACTAACACAACATTGTAAATCAACTACACTTCAATAAAAATTTAAAAATATATATTTCTAAAATATTTATTAGATTTTTTTGTGTTCTTATTATACAAAAGTACTCTTTTTTTTTTTTCCTGCTCTGGGGACTCCTAATAAACCTAAAAGGAAAGGGAGACTCAGTTCTTACTGACTTTTCCTAGGAGTTCAACATGTCCACGTTTTCTCAAGAGCAAGAAAGTGTTTGCTGAGAAAGCCAACCTCAAGGGACCACATCACTCTTACGCTTTTGTTTCTAGGATCTGGGAATGGCATCACCCTTGTCCATGCACCTAAGCACAATAGGATAAGGATAATTTTGTAGGCAGCAGAGTGTCTAGAGACTGGTAGTCTTGGTGGCAGCAGTCAACCTCTGTATTAGGTTATTTACATGAAATATCTGGAGAATATTCCTTCCATGTCTGAAACATCAGCCAGAATTGCAGAGATGTGCTGCTTTTGTCACTTAATCCGGTTTTACATTCTGATTATCCACACTTAACTCAAACTCTGTTAAAAACGGGAATAAACTTCATTTTAAGCAGAACATTTCTTTTAAGTATAAACAGTAGCTTTGATTATAACAAGCTTCTTTGTTATGAGAAGTAATCACTTATTAATAACCTGTCTTATGACTTGTAATATGATTAAATGCCTTTTGAGAGTACCCTGCCACATTGGAATTCACTGGGAGTAAGAAATGTGATAAAGAATTTACTTTGCTGATGGGAGTGAGGGCCAGCATTAAAGGGAAAACCTTTATATTCCAAATATGTCAATGCCAGACTATTCCTTAGGCTACTACTAGAGGCTTCCAAAACTTTGAATTTCTAACTTTATAAGAAGCATGCAGGACTGAACCTACTAAATTCTCAACTATTTTTAACTGAGAGCAAAAGAGCATAAACGTCTAGCAATAGAGACAAACTAAGAACATTTCTAGGACATGTTTCTAACACCAAAATGTCTGATAAATTATTAAAATATATGAGTAATAATATTTGCAATGCCCTGAGTTTTTATAGCAGTTTGTATCTTTCAAAAGGCACGGTATGTATTATTTTATTTGTTCTTTTCATTTACCCTAGAATATGGATAAAGTATTATTATCGTAAACCTAAAAATAGTCTGTAAAAAATAATAATAGCAAAAAACTTACTACTCCAGTAGAGGTATATCGATACATAAAAAATTGCTTAACAGAGAGAGAGAGAGAGATATGAAGAGAGAGAGAGGAAGAGACAGTGGAGACAGGGAGAAGGAGGGGGAGAGAGGAATGGTGAATATAGGTGAAGCGTAGTCAGGTGTTGATTGTATTAGATTTTTAACCTTTCTGTCAGTTTGAAAAACTTCAAAAAATGAATCTGGGAATAAAAATATATGAACTAGTGCCATTTGCAGCAGCGTGGATGGACCTAGAGATTTTCATACTAAGTGAAGTAAGTAAATATCATATGATATCACTCATGTGTGGAATCTAATTTTAAAAAAGAGATACAAGTGAACTTATTTACAAAACAGAAACAGACTTACAGATATCAAAAACAAACTTATGTTTACCAAAGGAGAAACGTGGATGGGAGGGATAAATCAGAAACTTGGAATGAACACACACACACACACACACACACACACACACACACACACACTACTATACACACACTACTATATATAAGATAGATAACCAGGAAGGATCTACTGTATAGCACAGGGAACTCTACTCAATATTCTGTGATAACCTATATGGGAAAAGAATCCAAGAAGGAATGAATATGTGTATACGTATAACTGAATCACCTTGCTGTACACCTGAAACTAACACAACATTGTAAATCAACTATACTCCAATAAAATTAAAATTAAAAAATATATATATATAGCCAGAGGCAGATGTAATGAGGAAGACATTTGACGAGATGTATTGGCCCAAACTGTTGACTGACACACCTGTTGAACTTATCCAATTCAGAATTGCTCAGCAGGAGGGGTGATTAGAAGCTTTCAAATACATTCCCTGTGCTGTGAAGAGGGTTCCCAGGATATCAAAGAAATGACTTTAGCCTGACCACTAGTAAATGCATCACGACCTTTCCACCCCTTCTTGCTTACCTTCAGTTGGAGTTTAGAAAGCTAGAGAAACTTATGCTCTCATTCATTCTAATATTAGAACCTGAGTAAGGACTCACACGCCACTTTGAAGAGGAGGCTTTCTCACGGCGTCTCTTGGGTGAATAGCACTAGCTTCCTTTCTCCATCCCACTTCATTGCTCTTTTTAAATTCAGCTCCGCTTTGACCACTTCGTATATAATTTGTTATCAACTATTCCAAATTAGAGGGTTAACTTTTCTTTCATCCAAAATTTTTTGGCTGTGGCGGTGGATATGCAAACCTACCCATGTGGCACACATGACAAATTCCCACTGGACTAAACACACACACAGTGAGCACAAGTACAATGAAAGAAATCTAAATAAACGGATTATCTCCATGTCTAAACAAACAAACAAATAAATAAATAAATAACTTTAGCTCCGTAACCCCATCTGTTTCCATTTCCTTCTTTTTCACTTCTTACTCTGGCTCTGCCTCCAAGATTGCAGGAAATTCCTTAAAAAAATCTCTTATCAGGCAGTAGAATTCTCATTATTTTTTAGGTTTTTACCATTTAGTACTTACATCAGACTACGCCACCAGCACTATTTGGCTGATTTTTCCCCAAGTTTTAGTGGGAGGCTAACCAAGCTTAAATTAATCACTTACACTTACTCTCTTTATTAGAGAAATATCAGGAGTAAGTGGGATACAAAATGTGAGACTCCGGTGTTCTACGAAGTATCAACATAGGAAACTGCTCGTCCACTTGAATTGTAGAGGATAACTACCCTTCACTAGAAAAGGCTTTTAAAAAATAAAACATAAATTCCTTCTTCTAGACCTTCTACGCTGCCCCAAGTTTTGCTAATGGGACAAAACTTGTTCAAGGATTAATAGACACATACCTTCTTAAGTGACTAGTGGAAGAAGATGATAAAGATACAAGTCATTTGGATCTAGAAATCAGCTATAAGAAGTAACACTAAAAATGATAGGAAAAGAATTGGAAAAAAATGGAATCATCTACTTAGGAACTTTAACACGATGGGACTTAGGCTGGCTAAAGTATGGAAGCAACTTATCTACAAAAAATTTAAATCAACATTGGAATAAGCTTCACTCTTCCATCATTTTTCATTTGAAGGAAAATATGGGAGAGCACATTTGTAATAGTGAGAGAAAGAAATGGACATCAATTTTGTGTGCTTTCTGTTGATTGTTGTATGTGGGTATTCCCCTTGTGAGCATGCTGCCTCAGGCATTTTCATTATGTAATTTATTTAGTGTTTCTTGGGATTTAATTTGACTAGTAATACATTTAAAATCCATTTAATGTCAGATTATGTTCACTTAAGAGTCTAGTGAGTCCTGGCATATAAGTATAAACATGGAACTCCATCTATTTAGTTCCTAGTTTGATACTCTGGAGAAGAAAAATTCTTACTTTCCTGTACCCTGAAATAACAAGATAGTGATACAAATGCTTTATTCTTCCTATATGTAACTATACATTGATTATTTTTCACTGCAAGTATTGCATGTTATTTTAATCTAATTAAAATAAACAACCATGTTTGAAAGCAGCTGTGGGAAAGACCATGTGTTGGTTTATGCAACACATAGTCTATGTGTTTATGTCTTAGGTTAGTTTATATTTTCAGAAATGAACAAGACCTAAGTTGAAACATCAAAGAACTTTCAGTCTTGTACAAGACGTGAAGTGAGCATCTTCTACCAGGCTGTGAACTCAAGCTGGGGCGTCTTCGCGTAATTCTAATTTCTGTAGGCTAGCATTAGGCAGCGATGTAGATAGAGTAACGCTTAGAAGGCATTAAATAAATGTTTGTTGAATCAATAAATATGCATAACTAAATATAATGCATTACTATATAGAACTATAAACAAAGTGCTATTGAGAACAATAACAGAGGAAGGAAGATTATACATGATTGAGGATAAAAGGAAAGGCTTCAATGGAAAAAGTACTGCTTGAATTGAATCTTGAAAAATGAGTAGGTCTAAAATAGGTAGGGATGCTAAAGTGAGGTGGTGACATTGCCCAGGGAGATGCAGATATGCACAATGGCTAGTGGCAAATGGAATGATTCAGAATGCATTTGGCTGTGTAAGGTATGAGTGGATGAGTACTCACACAAGGTGAGTATGCAATGACTGTTTGTTGAATAAGTACACACATGTGTTCTATTATGCCATCATGCCAAAATTCAGCTTGTTCAGACATAAACAATGATCTTTCAAAAGAGTTTTTCAGTATACTGTGTGGTCTTGTGAAATAGTTTTACTGAGATATTTAAGATTAAGCTGGTTTTATGTATCTCTCCAGTATTATTTCATACTTTTTTTGCTTTTGTTTGTAGGGAATATGTGAGTAGGTTTTAATTTCTAATTGATGGCTTCCTGAGGGTGTCCAAGTACCTGTAAGAAGTGCCTCTTGATCTGAAATCTGCCTGAGGTACATTTAACGTTTCAGGGAAATATGATTTGTGGTGTTTCCTAAGAATAGAGTGATCTTTGATTTAGAAATGAGAAGTTGCTGTGGAACCAGATGAAGGCATCTCCAAAACATGGAAGAGACTGCTGTATGGCAGCCTGGTGTTTTGTAGGAAACAGAGGTTTTTAAAAAGTCAGCCAGTCCTGGCTTCAAGCTTTGATTCTGATTCCCACAAACAATGCTATTTTGAGACAGTTGCTTAAGCACTTTGAGCTTCATTTTCCCCTCCTTTGTAAAATGGTGCAATTGTTCCTGCTTCCCTAGACTGTCGTGAGGATTAAATGAGGTAATGTTTATGTGAAGCAGCTGACCCCTGGTGAGTGCTCAGTACTCCCTAGTGGGCAAACTCTGAACCAATTATGTCATAACATTTCCCTTAAAAAATGGAATACAAACACACTGAATTCTTTCCATGTTGCAGTTCCGTCAGTTTATCCTTGTATACAATATTTCTCAGAGATGTTTATAATTTATCTGTCTCTCCAGAGTCTTATTCAAGACTCTGTACCCAGGAGGAACCTAATAAGTACTTCTTAAAAATAATTTCCATCAACCCATCATTCTGAGCTTACTTTGATTCCAAACAACTCTGAACCATATCAATATCACTGACAAGTTTCATCTGAATCTTGAACTACCAATTTGAATTGATTATGTGTCAACCCTGAAAATGTTATCCCTGACAGCCTTATTAGGTAAGCAAATGCCAATCATGTGGTTTGCTGTTTAAAAAACAAAGGGAAAAAACTTCTCCCTTAAATAGAGGCTTCTATTATTTCTCTGATTTTTGCCAGTTTGCAATTTTCGTGTGTCATTTGGGTTATCATCACATATTCCCCAAATCAGCAAGAGCAGGCAGGTATCTGCAGTACATTGAGTCTCACTTAAACTTGCTGCTGACCTACTTGCTCTCGGATCACAATGTTCTCCTTTTCTAATATGGTTAATTACTTCAACCACTTATTTTAAAGTTGCTTCTTTCTCTTGTGCTCTTTGGATATCTTTTGGAGCAGGAAACTAGTATTGCCAGAGTTTAGTTAAGCAGAAGCCAGTACATCGGAAATAGGAGCAACATTTTCCTTTACGCTGAACAAAAGGAAGCCTCTGGACTTTTAAGCCCTGAAGTGAAATTACTGGAATCTGCTCCTTTAATATATGCTAAGTAGCTGGTACCAAAAAGCAGTGTTCTCCCAGAGGATAAGTGAGCCAAGGACATTTTGTTCCATCTATAGGACAATACACTGGTTTTCCATTGTAAGACAGGATCCTCATTTCTAAAAGATGAATAGAATGCTGCTTACAAAGGAAAAACAAACATTTTCAGCTGGTTAAATGTGAGATGTTGAGTGAAGTTCATTACAATGCCTATAGCACTTTTATTTGATCTCGAATCGGAGAGGTTTTCATATTCTCGAAGCTTTTGTTTCTCAAGGCTTTGTTGAGATATTGAAACAAATACTTAAAACTATATTTGAGACAGTACACTTAAATACTATTGTCCTTAAATATTAATTTCAGCTGTGAAATTAATATTTGTATTTGTTGATATTTAGTCAAAGATTAATTATGTGAGGAGTAGGAATGTCAATATCTTCCTACAATTTGATGTAGCTGTTTGGGGACTTGGGGTAGAAAGGAAGATATATCTTCAAGAAAGGTCTCAAAGTTGCTACCGAAGGAGTAGGAAATTAATACAGAAAAAAATACAGAAAACCAAGCCTGAGGGAAGCTATTGCAATGGTAAATGCACACCTTCCCAAGGTAAGGAGGATAGGGTTATGCCATCCGGGTTATGCAGGTGGTTTGTCCTGATTTCCTCACCTATTTATTTGCAGCTTTTTTCTGTCTCATGTCTTATATTTTTTGGAAACCATCTTAAATTCAAAACTAAAGCAGAGATATAAATGTAGCGTTAAAAATCAGTTCCTATTGTCTATTAAAAATAATTAACAAAGTAAGATTAAATTCTTTCCTATTTGTTATGTGAAAGCTTTTTCAACATGAGCCTTTTTAAAAAAAATTTTATTTTATTTATTTTTTTATACAGCAGGTTCTTACTAGTCATCAATTTTATACACATCACTGTATATATGTCAATCCCAATCTCCCAATTCATCCCACCCCCACCCCCACCCCCCACTGCTTTCCCCCCTTGGTGTCCATACGTTTGTTCTCTACATCTGTGTCTCAATTTCTGCTCTGCAAACTGGTTCATCTGTACCATTTTTCTAGATTCCACATATATGCATTAATATACGATATTTGTTTTTCTCTTTCTGACTTACTTCACTCTGTATGACAGTCTCTAGATCCATCCACGTCTCAACAAATGACCCAATTTCGTTCCTTTTTATGGCTGAGTAATATTCCATTGTATATATGTACCACATCTTCTTTATCCATTTGTCTGTCGATGGGCATTTAGGTTGCTTCCATGACCTGGCTATTGTAAATAGTGCTGCAATGAACATTGGGGTGCATGTGTCTTTTTGAATTATGGTTTTCTCTGGGTATATGCCCAGTAGTGGGATTGCTGGATCATATGGTAATTCTATTTTTAGCTTTTTAAGGAACCTCCATACTGTTCTCTATAGTGGCTGTATCAATTTCCATTCCCACCAACAGTGCAAGAGGGTTCCCTTTTCTCCACACCCTCTCCAGCATTTGTTGTTTGTAGATTTTCTGATGATGCCCATTCTAACTGGTGTGAGGTGATACCTCATTGTAGTTTTGATTTGCATTTCTCTAATAATTAGTGATGTTGAGCAGCTTTTCATGTACTTCTTGGCCATCTGTATGTCTTCTTTGGAGAAATGTCTATTTAGGTCTTCTGCCCATTTTTGGATTGGGTTGTTTGTTTCTTTAATATTGAGCTGCATGAGCTGTTTATATATTTTGGAGATTAATCCTTTGTCTGTTGATTCATTTGCAAATATTTTCTCCCATTCTGAGGGTTGTCTTTTCATCTTGTTTATGGTTTCCTTTGCTGTACAAAAGCTCTGAAGTTTCATTAGGTCCCATTTGTTTATTTTTGTTTTTATTTCCATTACTCTAGGAGGTGGATCAAAAAAGATCTTGCTGTGATTTATGTCAAAGAGTGTTCTTCCTATGTTTTCCTCTAAGAGTTTTATAGTGTCTGGTCTTACATTTAGGTCTCGAATCCATTTTGAGTTTATTTTTGTGTATGGTGTTAGGGAGTGTTCTAATTTCACTCTTTTACATGTAGCTGTCCAGTTTTCCCAGCACCACTTATTGAAGAGGCTGTCTTTTCTCCATTGTATATCCTTGCCTCCTTTGTCATAGATTAGTTGACCATAGGTGCGTGGGTTTATCTCTGGGCTTTCTATCTTGTTCCATTGATCTATGTTTCTGTTTTTGTGCCAGTACCATATTGTCTTGCTTAGTGTAGCTTTGTAGTATAGTCTGAAGTCAGGGAGTCTGATTCCTCCAGCTCCGTTTTTTTGCCTCAAGACTGCTTTGGCTATTCGGGGTCTTTTGTGTCTCCATACAAATTTTAAGATGATTTGTTCTAGTTCCATAAAAAATGCCATTGGTAACTTGATAGGGATTGCATTGAATCTGTAGATTGCTTTGGGTAGTATACTCATTTTCACAATATTGATTCTTCCAATCCAAGAACATGGTATATCTCTCCACCTGTTTGTATCACCTTTGATTTCTTTCATCAGTGTCTTATAGTTTTCTGCATACAGGTCTTTTGTCTCCCTAGGTAGGTTTATTCCTAGGTATTTTGTTCTTTTTGTTGCAATGGTAAATGGGAGTGTTTCCATAATTTCTCTTTCAGATTTTTCATCATTAGTGTATAGGAATGCAAGAGATTTCTGTGCATTAATTTTGTATCCTGCAACTTTACCAAATTCATTGATTAGCTCTAGTAGTTTTCTGGTGGCATCTTTAGGATTCCCTATGTATAATATCATGTCATCTGCAAACAGTGACAGTTTTACTTCTTCTTTTCCAATTTGTATTCCTTTTATTTCTTTTTCTTCTCTGATTGCCGTGGCTAGGACTTCCAAAACTATGTTGAATAAGAGTGGTGAGAGTGGACATCCTTGTCTTGTTCCTGATCTTAGAGGAAGTGCTTTCAGTTTTTCACCATTGAGAATGATGCGTACTGAGGGTTTGTCATATATGTCCTTTATTATGTTGAGGTAGGTTCCCTCTATGCCCACTTTGTGGAGAGTTTTTATCATAAATGGGTGTTGAATTTTGTCAAAAGCTTTTTCTGCATCTATTGAGATGATAATATGGTTTCTATTTTTCAACTTGTTAATATGGTGAATCACATTGATTTGTTTGCATATATTAAAGAATCCTTGCATCCCTGGGATAAATTCCACTTGTTCATGGTGTATGATCCTTTTAATATATTGTTGGATTCTGTTTGCTAGTATTTTGTTGAGGATTTTTGCATCTAAATTCATCAGAGATATTGGTCTGTAATTTTCTTTTTTTGTAGTATCTTTGTCTGGTTTTGGTTTCAGGGTGATGATGGATGGCCTCATAGAATGAGTTTGGGAGTGTTCCTTCCTCTGCAATTTTTTGGAAGAGTTTGAGAAGGATGGGTGTTAACGCTTGTCTAAATGTTTGATAGAATTCACCTGTGAAGCCATCTGGTCCTGGACTTTTGTTTGTTGGAAGATTTTAAATCACAGTTTCAAATTCATTACTTGTGATTTGTCTGTTCATATTTTCTATTTCTTCCTGGTTCAGTCTTAGAAGGTTATACCTTTCTAAGAATTTGTCCATTTCTTCCAGGTTGTCCATTTTATTAGCATAGAGTTGCTTGTAGTAGTCTCTTTGGATACTTTGTATTTCTGCAGTGTCCATTGTAGCTTCTCATTTTTCATTTCTTATTTTATTGATTTGAGTCCTCTCCCTTTTTCTTGTTGAGTCTGGCTAAAAGTTTATCAATTTTGTTTATCTTCTCAAAGAACCAGCTTTTAGTTTTATTGATCTTTGCTACTGTTTTCTTTGTTTCTATTTCATTTATTTGTCCTGTGATCTTTTGACCTCTTTCCTTCTACTAACTTTGGGTTTTGTTTGTTCTTCTGTCTCTAGTTCTTTTAGGTGTAAGGTTAGATTCTTTATTTGACATTTTTCTTGTTTCTGGAAGTAGGATTGTATCGCTATAAACTTCCCTCTTAGAACTGCTTTTGCTGCATCCCATAGGTTTTGGATCATCGTGTTTTCATTGTCATTTGTCTCTAGGTATTTTTTGATTGCCTCTGTGATTTCTTCAGTGATCTCTTGGTTATTTAGTAACGTATTGTTTAGCCTCCATGGGTATGTGTTTTTTACGTTTTTTTGCCTGTAATTGATTTCTAATCTCATAGCGTTGTGGTCAGAAAAGATGCTTGATATGATTTCAATTTTCTTAAATTTACTGAGGCTTGATTTGTGACCCAAGATGTGATCTATCCTGGAGAATGTTCCATGCACACTTGAGAAGAAAGTGTAATCTGCTGTTTTTGGATGGAATGTCCTATAAATATCAATTAAATCTATCTGGTCTGTTGTGCCATTTAAAGCTTCTCTTTCCTTATTTGTTTTCATTTTGGATGATCTGTCCATTGGTGTAAGTGAGGTGTTAAAAGTCCCCTGCTATTTTTTGTGTTACTCTCAATTTCCTCTTTTATAGCTGTTAGCAGTTGCTTTATGTATTGAGGTGCTCCTATGTTGGGTGCATATATATTTATAATTGTTATAACTTCCTCTTGGATTGATCCCTTGATCATTATGTAGTGTCCTTCCTTGTCTCTTGTAACATTCTGTATTTTAAAGTCTATTTTATCTGATCTGAGTATTGCTACTCTCGCTTTCTTTTGATTTCCATTTGCATGGAATATCTTTTTCCATCCCCTCACTTTCAGTCTGTATGTGTCCCTAGGTCTGAAGTGGGTCTCTTGTAGACAGCATATAGATGGGTCTTGTTTTTGTATCCATTCCGCAAGCCTGTGTCTTTTGGTTGGAGCATTTAATCCATTGACATTTAAGGTAATTATCGATATGTATGTTCCTATGACCATTTTCTTAATTGTTTTGGGTTTGTTTTTGTAGGTCCTTTTCTTGTCTTTTGTTTCCTATTTAGAGAAGTTCCTTTAGCATTTGTTGTAGAGCTGGTTTGGTGGTGCTGAATCCTCTTAGCTTTTGCTTGTCTGTAAAGCTTTTGGTTTCTCTATTGAATCTGAGTGAGATCCTTGCCGGGTAGAGTAATCTTGGTTGTAGGTTCTTCTCTTACATCACTTTAAGTATATCATGCCACTCCCTTCTGGCTTGTAGGGTTTCTGCTGAGAAGTCAGCTGTTAACCTTATGGGAGTTCCCTTGTATGTTATTTGTCATTTTTCCCTTGCTGCTTTCATTAATTTTTCTTTGTCTTTAATTTTTGCCAGTTTGATTATTATGTGTCTCGGTGTGTTTCTCCTTGGGTTTATCCTGTATGGGACTCTCTGCACTTCCTGGACTTGGGTGGCTATTTCCTTTCCCATGTTAGGGAAGCTTTTGACTATAATCTCTTCAAATATTTTCTCGGGTCCTTTCTCTCTCTCTTCTCCTTCTGGAACCCCTGTAATGTGAATGTTGTTGCGTTTAATGTTGTCCCAGAGGTCTCTTAGGCTGTCTTCATTTCTTTTCATTCTTTTTGCTTTATTCTGTTCAGGAGCAGTGAATTCCACCGTTCTGTCTTCCAGGTCACTTACCTGTTCTTGTGCCTCAGTTATTCTGCTATTGATTCTTTCTAGTGTATTTTTCATTTCAGTTATTGTATTGTTCATCTCTGTTTGTTTGTTCTTTAATTCTTCTAGGTCTTTGTTACACATTTCTTGCATCTTCTCAATCTTTGCCTCCATTATTTTCCCGAGGTCCTGGATCATCTTCACTATCATTATTCTGTATTCTTTTCCTGGAAGGTTGCCTATCTCCACTTCATTTAGTTGTTTTTCTGGGGTTTTATCTTGTTCCTTCATCTGGTACATAGCCCTCTGCCTTTTCATCTTGTCTGTCTTTCTGTGAATGTGGTTTTTGTTCCACAAGCTGCAGGATTGTAGTTCTCTTGCTTCTGCTGTCTGCCCTCTGGTGGATGAGGCTGTCTCAACATGAGCCTTTTAAAAGGCAACTTGGAACACATAAAATAATGGCCTCAGTTGCCCTCTCCAAGAAAAAGAAAAGTGTCATATTTAATTTGACGTTGGATAAAAGTCAAGGGCCAAATGTTAAGTCATATTATTGTAGAGTCAATTTTGCTATACTGTATCACATGAGTAGAGCCTTCTGGTGAAATGATTGGATAGATGGGTAAAATCTTGAGATTCATGATGAATGAATGTTAACATTTCTATAAGAGCAGTAGTTCTCAAAGTGTCATCCCTATGTTAGCAGCATCAGTATCATCTGGGAACATGTGAAAAATGCAAAATTTTCACTCCTGCCCCAGAACTACAGAATCATGGACATTAGGTAATTCTGACACATGCTTAAGTTGAGAATCACCATCTTAAACTATTTCCTGTAGGAAAAACCTCAGATGGGCTTTTACCTGTACCCTACTGTTTTTAATCATTTAAAGAATAATATAAGCTTATTAAATAAAACTTGGAGATTATATTGATGAAGTAGAAGATGAGAAATCAGAAGAGGAAGGGAAAGAGGAGAATGATGTTGGCATCATCCTACACACCCAAATGCAAGAATTTTGACTATTTGTGTCTTTTCTTTAAATAGTTTTTTTTTTATGCTTAGGATTTTTCACAATACTGATTAAAAAATATATATCTATATATTACAACCTGCATTTTAATTGTAACAACATTGTTTCATGTTATTGCCTGGATGTTTAAATCTCATTTTCAAGTCTTCAGAAAATCTCATTCATTTAACTATCTGCCTATGGTTGGATGTTTGGGTTTCACAATTATAGATAATCCTCTGGTAAATATATGTGTGTATAAAATATTTTCTACATTTTAAAATGTGTCCTTAGTCACTAATCCTGTAAGTAGACCTCCTGAGTCAAAGTAGATGCTTATACTGTAAGATGCTTTTATTGGTTAGATTTTGAGCATTATCTTGACAAAGCCCCACTTATTTCCGAGGCATAGAACTTTAACTCAGGAGACAATCCTGTGTTAACTTTCAGTCCTTTCCTTTTTCCTTTCCTTTCCTTCCCTTTTCTTTGCCTGTTTATACTTCTACTAAAGTTTACAGCAAATTTTCCTAAAATTTGTCCCAAGCCTAATCTTACTCTAAGTTGCTAGTACTGCCTGCATCATTCCCCATGTGCAGGTCTTCAAAGGTTACTTTGAAAGGAAGTTGGGTGCAAGGCCAGAACCTTAGTAGTTTTTATGTGTAGTTACTATTGGTCCTGAAAGTCCTCAGATTTCTTGGCAAGTCTCCCTTCAACAGTGTTCACATTTCCCTTTTTTCCCCCTATCAATTTACTTCCATGTTCATGTTGGAAGGTCACAGCCCTATTTCAACACCCAGTGGCCTCTAAGTGCCTTTCTTCAGATACAGTGAAGCTCTGCTTACCATCTTTTTTTATTACCGTCTTTGCCTTCTTTTCAAGACCTTGGATGACCCTTTTCTTTCTCTTTTTAAAGTCTGTTTGCAGAAGAGGTATATTTGTAATTAGAGGATGGCTACTCTCCTAACCTGGGTTTAATATTTTGCTAGACCTGCCTATTCATTGAGGGATTTGCAACTAACTTGGAAACCCATAATAGTCTTGTTTCCATGTATTTTACTGACTTCCTCATAACTGCTCTGTGTCCTTATTTTTCAACTTCTTTCTGCCCTATCCAGGCACCATTCCATTGTGGATGTGTTACATAGGAAAATAGGGATAGGTAAACATCATCATGCTCCATGCCATCAAATTCTTCTTAAAATTCTTTACTCAGGCTTGCCTTCTCCAGAGCTATATGACTGTAGGTTAGAAATCTGGAGCCAGAATGAGATATTCAGCAGACAAAGGGCCCTCTGCTTATTCTTTCTGTAAACAGATTCAGAAATGGTTTTGATTTTGGTTGCTGAATCAATACACTTTTTAAAAGTCATCTTTCCTTTACTTAAAGAGCATTTAAGGAAACTACATTCAGTCTCTCAGTCTAGTGGAGAAGTCCAATTTAATGAATTCCTTCCACAGAAGACTGAGAAAGTGAATGTAGCCTTGGGAGTATTTAATTTGTACCCAGGGAATAGTTTACATGCCTGGAGAAACTCTGTCAAGATCCAACGGGAACTTAGGAAACTGACTCAAAGCTAGGCTAATATTATAATAATCCAACCAGTGTTTTTATACCCTACTTCCATGTGCTTACAATGTCCTCAATACTTTACTTGCTTTGTATCACATGTCTTCAAATCATACCCCTAGAAAGAACAGTTTCAAATGTAACTACACAGGTCATTTCATTTTTTCCTCTTTAAATATGGGCTGAGAGAGCCTGTGAGTGATCAGAATTAGAGAGATGGATTCCTCAATAAAGTAAGAGATTGGTCAGTTAAATAACTCCTTGTCCAACACCTATAAAAAGTAGAAATCAATTAATTAATTAACCAATAAATGCCCATGTATTAGCACTAAGTAAAGGGAAAAACATCCATGGGCTCCAAAGTTCAGAAGAGGCCTGGAGGTGTTCTCAGAACAAAAACATGTCAAAGTAACTACAACCCCATTCAAAAATCAGTGAATTCATTGTTTCAAAAGCAGCTTTATGTAAATCTATTTTAGAAAGAGTTCTGTGAAAAAATGCGAACACTTAACTAGTTCTTTCCAATGTCCAAGCACTCTTGTGAAGTCCTGTCTTTCCAACTCACTTACAAATTGTAATGATTTTATCTTGGGGCCTTATGTTCTTTTCTGCCATGACCTTGCATGCCTATCTTGTTCCATCAGACATGTCTGTATAAGGCTTTAGCTTAACTGAAGGGTATAGGATTTGAGTTTTTCTCACTGAGCTTCTAGGTCTCGGGAAAATCAAGGATTGTAGCCAAATATCAGTTTCTGTGTCTCTGAACATTTCAAATATAATTATATTGGGGGTTATCTATCCAGAGTACATAGAAGCCACTGACTGTGGGAAGGATGTGGAAGGCAAAGATGACAGCTGCATAAACTTTATATGAGAGTCTCACGTTAACCCCAGTAATATGTTGTGGTACATATAAGTGACACTCTATCATATTATAAGCATCCTTTTAGTTAATGTTTGTAATTTTTTTTCCCTTTCCTTATATGAGTAAAATCTGGGAGAGATGGTAGCAGGATTCCCACGTTGTCATGTTATGACTGTCCAAACACTACTAATTTTTATGGGACTATAAAAAGTGTGAAGAATGACGTTGTTGGTTCAGCAAATGCACGTCACTGTGAGCAGTCCAGCACGTGCTCTCTTATTGTTGGTTGAGTGGAACTGGGTGAAGAAAAGAGACGACGAGAGTGAGAGGCAGATTTTTGCCTTTGGATCTATAAGTCTCCTTATTCCACTCTAAGGAAAAAAGAAGGTGTGTATGTTCTGGTGGTAGTGGTGGGGATTATTACACTTGTCGTCATGAGACATTCCTCATTAGAGTGAAGAGAAGGAAAAAGAAGGGTGGGGAAAAGGAGCAGAGAGATTAATAATGAACAGCAGTATTGATACATTGAAAGCCTTTATATCATTAAGCTGCTGATTTACTCATTCATAATGCATTCCTATTCAATATGGTTAGGGAATACTGGAGGGCTCCCTTATTAGCCTCTGTATCGTATACTACTAGAAACTTTATCAATCTCACTCATTTCTTTACATGCCTGTTCTTGAAGACTTTCCAGGAATAGACCTTCATCCTTTCCTCAGGTAGGCTATTACTCTGCCATAGGCAAACAATAAAAGTTTGGTTACTACTCACAGCAATAAATTAAAACACCTAAATGCGAACGTAGACAAATAATTTGTTCTATCACTTTTCTTCCAGTGGGTTCGGTTAGGTAGTTTTCTAAAGGAATATGTGTTTAACAAATCTTGACATTTGGGCTTAGCGCATGAATTAGCCATTCTGACCACAGCTTTGATGTACATAGATGCTAGCTCAGCATTGAGAGGCTGTGTGAAACATGATTCACCAAGGCAGTTCTGGGCCGAGCCAATGACCTGGAAAACTCATTCTTGACCTGTCTGGCTGTGGGTATCCTCTTTTCTCATAGTGGTTACAATCACAGTGATCAGTGTTTAATAATTCTTCAAATATATATTAGAATACCCAAATCTTCATTGTCTTCAAATTGGCTCTAAATATTAGTATACAGGTTTCCAAAGGGAAAAAAATGATTTTATAATTTAACAAATAATTAATTCAAGCCTATAAAGCAACAAAAATGATACTTTTTTTCCCAAAAAGTTTGAAATTTAGATTTGAGATCATTTTTCATTATCACAGAAATGAGTGAGAAATCTTTTCTAGATCTGATGTGTAAAATGTAGGGACATTAATGTGTGTTTGTTAAGAAGCAGTGAGCCAAGGGGTTAGAGCATGGCATTTAGAGTCAGACATACTTGGTTCAGATGCTAAGCCTTATTTTCCTCATTAGTAAGACTGGGTTACAATAGTAAAAGCATTCCGAGGATTAAATGAGAATGTGGAATGTGTGTGAGGCATTTGACAGAGTAACAGAGTGCCTTCCTCTATCCAGACACAACAGAGCTAGCATCAGCATCATTATAAACATAGTGTTTACAACCTATGATGCTTCCAGACTGAAGCACTCAACAGTTTGCTACATATTCTCCCTATAAACTCAACTTCTCAATGGATTTCTGCAGCAGGAAATAATTTTTAAAAATGAAACCACAGCATATAGCTTTGCATGGAAACCATAGGTCTGGGAGAACAGGCTTTTAGCTAAGGTTTCATCAGATCATAGAGTTATAGCATACTTACTGTTCACACCTGTTCCTCATGCCTGACCAAAGATTCAATATCAATAAAGCCTTGTGCTCTTCTTAATGTACCAGTGATGAATGCTATGATATTAAAGACATTTTATATCTTTTATTCACTCAAACCAATAAACAGTTATGAGATTTTTTTCTAGGGATAAAGCCTAATCTTATATTAGGGGGGGCTATGAAGGCAATGGAAACAAGAGTCCTGGCCTCCACTTTCCACACCCATTATCATCAGCATTTGCATGATTTTAATTTTTCTAAATATAATTATTATTTTCCAAGTGTTAACATTTGTCTTAATACTTAGAAAAATATCCTTTTATGCCATGCATAGATCTCTTCTTGGAATAAGCCAGATGGATGATGGATATGCAGCAGATAAAGCCTCACTTATGGTTACGCTAGGCCCTTCCATTGCTGAATAGAAAAGAAACACACACAAATGGGAAAACAGCTGCTATCACATAGGCAGTAAATTGCATAGCTGTCTGATCATGCTGAGGCGACAGCTTTGATTATACACTGTTTTGATAATTACGCAGTCAAACCCATTATTAATAAAGGTAACCCTTAGGGGCTAAAGTTCTAAGTTCTTTAGAAAAAATGGTAAATGAGCCTAAAAGATATTCAACATATCAAAGATGGCAATGGTGATTTTAACCATACTCTCTTCCTATGGCTTAAGCTTATATACTATAATAATTGTGGCAAATGTCATTCTGGTATAAATTGGGAAAATTTTAGCTCACTTCTTCGACCCTGAAGCAGTCATTCTAACTTGGACTGGAAATCTACACCATCAACACATCCTCTTAGTGAACTCACATACTGTCTTTAATGACATTCCAAGACAATGGTATAATTTTTCCTTCAAAAGAATGAAGCCTTATTGATCTCATTCTGAGGAACTGAGGAATTGAGTGATAGGGCAGGGAGGCTATTCCTGTCACCAGTGCTTGTGTCTATCTGCACAGGAATCAACCATGAGAGAATGAGGTTGGAAATGCCATTCGGAAATCTTGGCTGTCTGAAAAGGTTTGTATATAAGAGGACAACTGATTCACCCATGGCATACAAGTTTCCAAAGTGGAGTACTTATCAACCTTTTTTTTTTTTATGTCAAAGCACATGTAGAAAATGATAATATTTCCTGGGGGTAAATCAGAAAAAATTTGGGAGTAACTATATAAGGCATGGTGATGAAAATAATTACATCTTTATTTTTTTTTAAAGATTTTTTTGATGTGGACAATTTTTAAAGTCTTTTATTGAAACTTACAATATTGCTTCTGTTTTTTGTTTTTCACATCTTTATTGGAGTATAATTGCTTTACATCATTGTGTTAGTTTCTGCTGTATAACAAAGTGAATCAGCTATATGTATACTTATATCCCCATATGCCCTCCCTCTTGCGTCTCCCTCCCACCCTTCCTATCCTACCCCTCTAGGTGGTCACAAAGCACCGAGCTGATCTCCCTGTGCTATGTGGCTGCTTCCCACTAGCTGTTTTACATTTGGTAGTGTATATATGCCCATGCCACTCACTCACATCATCCCAGCTTACTCTTTGCCCACCCCGTGTCCAGAAGTCCATTCTCTATGTCTGCGTCTTTATTCCTGTCCTGCCACTAGGTTCTTCAGAACCATTTTTTTTTTTAGATTCCATATATATGTGTTAGCATATGTTATTTTTTTTCTCTTTCTGACTTACTTCACTCTGTATGACAGACTCTAGGTCCATCCACCTCAAAAACGAAACGAAATAACTCAATTTCGTTTCTTTTTATGGCTGAGTAATATTCCATTGTATATATGGGTCACATCTTCTTTATCCATTCATCTGTCGGTGGACACTTAGGTTGCTTCCATGTCCTGGGTATTGTAAATAGTACTGCAGTGAACATTGGGGTACAGGACTCTTTTTGAGTTATGGTTTTCTCAGGGTATATGCCCAGTAGTGGGATTGCTGGGTCGTATGGTAGTTCTATTTTTAGTTTTTAAAGGAACCTCCATACTGTTCTCCATAGTGGCTGTATCAATTTACATTCCCACCAACAGTGTAGGAGGGTTTCCTTTTCTCCATACCCTTTCCAGTATTTATTGTTTGTAGATTTTTTGATGATGGCCATTCTGACTGGTGTGAGGTGATACCTCATTGTAGTTTTGATTTGCATTTCTCTAATGATTAGTGATGTTGAGCATCCTTTCATGTGTTTGTTGGCAATCTGTATATCTTGTTTGAAGAATGTCTTTTTAGGTCTTCTGCCCATTTTTAGATTGGGTTGTTTGTTTTTTTGATATTGAGCTGCATGAGCTGCTTGTAAATTTTGGAGATTAATCCTTTGTCAGTTGCTTCATTTGCAAATATTTTCTCCCATTCTGAGGGTTGTCTTTTCATCTTGTTTATGGTTTCCTTTGCTGTGCAAAAGCTTTTAAGTTTCATTAGGTCCCATTTGTTTATTTTTGTTTTTATTTCCATTTTTCTAGGAGGTAGGTCAAAAAGGGTCTTGCTGTGATTTATGTCATAGAGTGTTCTGCCTATGTTTTCCTCTAAGAGTTTTATAGTGTCTGGACTTACATTTAGGTCTTGAATCCATTTTGAGTTTATTTGTGTGTATGGTGTTAGGGAGTGTTCTAATTTCATTCTTTTACATGTAGCTGTCCAGTTTTCCCAGCACCACTTACTGAAGAGGCTATCTTTTCTCCATTGTATATTCTTGCCTCCTTTATCAAAGATAAGGTGACCATATGTGCGAGGGTTTATCTCTGGGCTTTCTATCCTGTTCCATTGATCTACATTTCTGTTTCTGTGCCAGTACCATACTCTCTTGATTACTGTAGCTTTGTAATATAGTCTGAAGTCAGGGTGCCTGATTCCTCCACCTCCGTTTTTCTTTTCAGGATTGCTTTGGCTATTCAGGGTCTTTTGTGTTTCCATACAAATTGTGAAATTTTTTGTTTTAGTTCTGTGAAAAATGTCATTGGTAGTTTGATAGGGATTGCATTGCATTGAATCTGTAGATTGCTTTGGGTAGTATAGTCATTTTCACAATGTTCATTCTTCCAATCCAAGAACATGGTATATCTCTCCATCTGTTGGTATCATCTTTAATTTCTTTCATCAGTGTCTTATACTTTTCTGCATACAAGTATTTTGTCTCCTTAGGTAGGTTTATTCCTAGGTATTTTATTCTTTTTGTTGCAGTGGTAAATGGGAGTGTTTCCTTGATTTCTCTTTCAGATTTTTCCTCATTAGTGTATAGGAATGCAAGAGGTTTCTGTGCATTAATTTTGTATCCTGCTACTTTACCAAATTCATTGATTAGCTCTAGTAGTTTTCTGGTAGCATCTTTAGGATTCTCTATGTATAGTATCATGTCATTTGCAAACAGTGACAGTTTTACTTCTTTTCTGGTTTGGATTCCTTTTATTTCTTTTCTTCTCTGATTGCTGTGGCTAAAACTTCCAAAACTATGTTGAATAATGGTGGTGAGAGTGGGCAACCTTGTCTTGTTCCTGATCTTAGAAGAAATGGTTTCAGTTTTTCACCATTCAGAATGACGTTGGCTGTGGGTTTGTCATATATGGCCTTTATTATGTTGAGGTAAGTTCCCTCTATGCCTACTTTCTGGAGAGTTTTTTTAATCATAAATGGGTGTTGAATTTTGTGGAAAGCTTTTTCTGCATCTCGAGATGATCATATGGTTTTTATCCTTCAATTTGTTAATATGGTGTATCACATTGATTGATTTGCATATATTGAAGAATCCTTGTATCCCTGGGATAAACCCCACTTGGTCATGGTGTATGATCCTTTTAATGTGCTGTTGCATTCTGTTTGCTAGTATTTTGTTGAGGATTTTTGCATCTATGTGCATCAGTGATATTGGCCTGTAGTTTTCTTTCTCTGTGACATCTTTGTCTGGTTTTGTTATCAGGGTGATGGTGGCCTCATAGAATGAGTTTGGGAGGGTTCCTCCCTCTGCTATATTTTGGAAGAGTTTGAGAAGGATAGGTGTTAGCTCTTCTGTAAATGTTTGATAGAATTTGCCTGTGAAGCCATCTGGTCCTGGGCTTTTGTTTGTTGGAAGATTTTTAATCACAGTTTCAATTTCAGTGCTTGTGATTGGTCTGTTTATATTTTCTATTTCTTCCTGGTTCAGTGTCAGAAAGTTGTGCTTTTCTAAGAATCTGTCCATTTCTTTCAGGTTGTCCATTTTATTGGCATATAGCTGCTTGTGGTAATCTCTCATGATTCTCTGTATTTCTGCAGTGTCAGTTGTTACTTTTCCTTTTTCATTTCTAATTCTGTTGATTTGAGTCTTCTCCCTTCTTTTCTTGATAAGTCTGGCTAATGGTTTTTAATTTTGTTCATCTTCTCAAAGAACCAGCTTTTAGTTTTATTGATCTTTGCTATCATTTCCTTCATTTCTTTTTTATTTATTTCTGATCTTATCATTATGATTTCTTTCCTTCGGCTAACTTTGGGTTTTTTTGTTCTTCTTTCTCTAATTGCTTTAGGTGTAAGGTTAGGTTGTTTATTTGAGATGTTTCTTGTTTCTTGAGGTAGGATTGTATTGCTATAAACTTCCCTCTTAGAACTGTCTTTGCTGCATCCCATAGGTTTTGGGTCATTGTGTTTTCATTGTCATTTGTTTCTAGGTATTTTTTGACTTCCTCTTTGATTTCTTCTGTGATCTCTTGGTTATTTAGTAGTGTATTGTTTAGCCTCCATGTGTTTGTAGTTTTGTACAGTTTTATTCCTGTAATTGATACGTAGTCTCATAGTTTTGTGGTCGGAAAACATACTTGATATGATTTCAATTTTATTTAATTTACCAAGGCTTGATTTGTGCTCCAAGATATGGTCTATCCTGGAGAATGTTCCATGAGCACTTGAGAAGAAAGTGTATTCTGTTGTTTTTGGATGGAATGTCCTATAAATATCAGTTAAATCCATCTTGTTTAATGTATCATTTAAAGCTTGTGTTTCCTTATTTATTTTCATTTTGGTTGATACGCCCATTGATGAAAGTGGGGTGTTAAATCCCCTGCTATTATTGTGTTACTGTTGATTTCCCCTTTTACGGCTGTTAGCATTTGCCTTATGTATTGAGGTGCTCCTATGTTTGGTGCATAAATATTTACACCAAATAATATTTATTTGGGGATTCCCTTGTATGTTATTTGTTGCTTTTCCTTTGTTGCTTTTAATATTTTTTCATTGTATTCAATTTTTGATAGATTGATTAATATGTGTCTTGGCATGTTTCTCCTTGGATTTATCCTGTGTGGGACTCTCTGTCCTTCCTGGACTTGGTTGACTCTTTCCTTTCCCATATTAGGGAAGTTTTCAACTATAATCTCTTCAAATATTTTTTCAGTCCCTTTCTTTTTCTCTTCCTCTTCTGGGACCCCTATAATTCGAATGTTGTTGTGTTTAATATTGTCCCAGAAGTCTCTGAGACTGTCCTCCATTCTTTTCATTCTTTTTTCTTTATTCTGCACTGCAGTAGTTATTTCCACTATTTTACCTTCCAGGTCACTTATCTGTTCTTCTGCCTCAGTTATTCTGCTATTGATTCCTTCTAGAGAATTTTTAATTTTATTTGTTGTGTTGTTCATCATTGTTTGTTTGCTCTTTAGTTCTTCTAAGTCCTTATTAATCATTTCTTGTATTTTCTCCATTCTATTTCCAAGATTTTGGATCATCTTTACTATCATTAATCTCAATTCTTTTTCAGGTAGACTGCCTATTTCCTTTTGTTTGATCTGGTGGGTTTTTACTTTGCTCCTTCATCTGCTGTGTATTTCTCTGTCTTCTCGTTTTGCTTAATTTACTGTGTTTGGGGTCTCCTTTTCACAGGCTGTAGGTTTGTAGTTCCCGTTGTTTTTTGTGTCTGCCCTCAGTGGGTAAGGTTGGTTCAGTGTGTTGTGTAGGCTTCCTGGTGGTGGGGACTGGTGCCTATGTTCTGGTGGATGAGGCTAGATCTTGTCTTTTTGGTGGGCAGGACTGCATCTGGTGGTGTGTTTTGGGGTGTCTGTGACCTTATAATGATTTTAGGTAGCCTCTCTGCTAATGGGTGGGGTTGTGTTCCTGTCTTGCTAGTTGTTTGGCATAGGGTGTCCAGCACTGGAGCTTGCTGGTCGTTTAGTGGAGCTGGATCTTAGCGTTGAGATGGAGATCTCCTGGAGAGCTCTGGCTGATTGATATTACGTGGGGCTGGGAGGTCTCTGGTGGTCCAATGTCCTGAACTCGGTTCTCCCACCTCAGAGGCTCAGGCATGACAGCTGGCTGGAGAACCAAAACCCTGTCAGCCACACAGCTTTTGGGACGTCTGAGGTCTTCTGCCAACGTTCAGTAGGTATTCTGTAAGAGTTGTTCCACATGTAGATGTATTTCTGATGTATTTGTGGGGAGGAAGGTGATCTCCACGCCTTACTCCTCTGCCATCTTGAAGGTCCTCTGCTTCTGTTTTATTTGTTGGTTTTTTGGCTGCGAGACATGTGGGATCTTAGCACCCTGACCAGAGATTGAACCCACACCCCCTGCATTGGAAGGTGAAGTCTCAACCACTGGCCCGCCAGGGAAGTCCCGATTACATCTTTTTATAAAGCAGAGTGTTAGAAAAAATACTAGATCTTTAATTGGAAGAAAACATTCATGTAAAATCTTGAAATTTCAAATGAGGAACTTGATCTTTTTTCAGTGAACATAACTATAATTTTTATTAGGATTTTATACTTGAAATGACCAACAATTTGTGATTAAGACTTTAAATGATGATGTCTTCAAAGTTTTGATAGTCATTATCAACAAGAAAATTTCTTCCCACAAATATGTAATAAATTTTAAACCATTGTTACAGCAATTCAAAAATTTATAACAGTTAAAATTAGATTTACAGTATATAACCAGTATTTCTTTCTTTCATTGAAAAATGCAATGCTGAAATTTTTGTGATAATGAAAAATGATCTCAAATCTAAATATTTAAAAATAATGGTGGAGCTCTCACTTGCAGAATGTGCATACATTGTTAGAGCGGCCTATGTGAGCCTGGACATCACTAGAAAGGCACAAACAGTCAGAAATACCTGGATTTTATGAAGACTTCAGCTATTAGCCACTGCATGGACCTGTACTCACGAGGAGTTCCCCCAATTGGCTGTAGGTTGGGTTGCTGTTGTGTGTGGTTCTCTTTAAGTGCCTCTAGCAGTAATACCTCCCTTTTGTCCAGGTTGCAGAGTTACTCCTGGGCTCCACACAAGAGCATTAGGGCACAACAGTAAGTGCTGGGAGTGCTCACCACCTGAGAAGACCATGTGGAATACTGTCATACCCCACTCCTATTGGGCTGCTCTTGGAAGAGCCCAGAAGAGCAGTCTAATGACCGGAGGCAATTGGCTTTGGGACCCCAACCAGCCCCACACTTCCCTCAAAGCCTGCCCAAATCCAGAGGGGATCCATATCACATAGTACCCTATAACTCTGTTTTATGAAGATTTGCCCTAGAGTCTGGAATAACTGATTGAATATCTATATAGACTAAACATAGGATGACAGTGAAGTATCCCTCCTTCCCTAAGAGCTGGGAGATGATTATAGGAGAGTGGATAACATTTATCTTATTAATTATTGTATTTTCAGTTCCTAATTCATAGAAGGAACTCAGTAAATGTATTTTGAAAGACTGAGTGAATAATGAAAGAAGTGAGTTTTCCCCCTGATGGTTTAAACTAGTCAAGGTAACACACTTGGGAGGATAATGAACCTCTAAGGCCAGAATGCTATTGGAATAGTAGCTTAATTTATTTAGTCAGCAAATAATTTTTGAATTCTTACTATGTGCCAGACACTCTTCTGAGTGCTGGGGATCTAGTAGTGAACTTAAAGAGTCATAAATCTCTCATGGAAAATAAAGGACACAGAAATATATAATATAAATAAGTTCAATATATATGCGTTGCATGATTGTGAGAAAATTGAAGAGGAATAGAGAATTTAATTTTAAAAAGGGAATTATGGGAAAGTGACATTTGAACAAAGTCCTAAAAGAAGTGAGGGAACAAGCCCTACAGATACGTGGGAGAAGTGTATGCCTGGTAGAGGGAACAGCAAATGCAAAGACCCTGAGACTGGAATGTACTGTTACGTTTGAGAAATAATGAGGAGGACAGTCTGGCTGGAATCAAGTGAGTGAAGAGGAGAGTAACAGGAGACAGTGGTGGTCCAGATCACGTAGAAACCTGTAGGCTTATTAAGGACATTTCCTTTTAATCTGAGTGAGATGAGATTATTGGCTGTAGGTTTGTGCCACAGCAGTGGCAGAGGTGATAAGCAAAGGAATGACCTGACCGAGGTTTAACAGAACCCTTCAGGCTGCTCTGTTGAGAATAAACCAAAAGAGCAGAAAGATAGAAGCAGCTATGCCAGTTAGGAAGTTTTTGTAATAATTCAGAGGAGAGGATAGCTGAGAATAAACCAAAAGAGCAGAAAGATAGAAGCAGCTATGCCAGTTAGGAAGTTTTTGTAATAATTAGAGGAGAGGACAGTGTAACTTGGAAAAAGATGTTACCAACCCTTTCCAGTTGGGCCGCAACAAGTGTCCTTCTGCCTGATGCCCTTCAAGGCAGTCAAGTGAGACTGAGTTCGGTTCAGAAGCAAAGGAAAGTTTTATTCTTTGATCAAAAAATGGAGAGGGGGGCTTCCCTGGTGGCGCAGTGGTTGAGAACCTGCCTGCCAATGCAGGGGACACGGGTTCGGGCCCTGGTCTGGGAAGATCCCACATGCCGCGGAGCAACTGGGCCCGTGAGCCACAACTACTGAGCCTGCGCGTATGGAGACTGTGCTCCCAACAGGAGAGGCCGTGATAGTGAGAGGCTCGCGCACCGCGATGAGGAGTGGCCCCCGCTTGCCGCAACTGGAGAAGGCCCTTGCACAGAAACGAAGACCCAACACAGCCAAAAATAAATAAATCAATTAATTAAAAAAAAATAAATAAAGAATGGAGAGTTTCAAGCTCTGGCTCTGCAGTACCTGCTCTCCCCAAGGGCCATGGGTGGGGCTGCTTTACGGGGAATCTCTGCAGCCGGATAGGGGCGGGTTCTTAGAGTCCCGCGCAGCCGCACTGCTCAGGCTCCAGATTGCAGTACTGGGTACAGTGTCTCTGCGCACAGCCCGGTGCTGCCATGAAGAAGTGAGGTGTCTTGCGTGGGTGGCACTTGTGCACACGCCCCATGGCTGCCGTCTTGAACTAAGGTGTCGTGTGCAGCGCTTCTGCACACCGCCCATGGAGCTGAAGGGCTGGGGCAGCCATTTCTCACTAGGAGCTCTGGTCTGAGGTAACGGGTGCTAGGCCTCTGCACGCAGCACCCTGTGGGCAAGTGAAACAAGAATAAGCACAAAGGGAAAAAAAAAAGGTTAGACTTTATTTTATTACCCAGATTCTATTTTTATTTCCTGGGAATTGTTAATGGGCTTTGCTGGTGACAAAGACAGATGCAGTGCGTGGGAGGAGGAGTAGAGCCAAGATTTGTGGATGGAGTTGATGTGGGGCATGAAAGAATAAACGGAGTCAAGGACGATCTCTAGGTTCTTGTCCTGAGCAGCTGAAAGAATTACACTGCCATGAAGAGCTTAATCAGTATAAACCTACCTAACGAAATTATTTATCGAAATAGAACTCAGAGAAACAACTGTGGCTATGTGTCTCTAGTAGTTTCTTCTTTTAAAAAACATTTTATGAAGAATGACATACACAAAAGTATAGAAAGTAAGATAATAAACTGATGTCAATAATGATCAACATTTTGCCAGTTCTGATCCTTCTATTCCCCGTTTACACATTTCTAATTTTTCTGGAGTATTTTAGAGCATGCTAGCCATCATGATATTGTTGGAGGAAGTCATTGAGAAGACGTGACCACGCATTGACTGGCAAGCAGGAGGCTCAATTGGAGCCTCCTCATGCCCTGCCTTGACCTTGGAGTGTATGTTCTGCCCACCACGCCTACACTAGGAGGACTAAATACATGACTAAACCAGTTAAGGCTTCTATATAAACTTAAGATTCTGGCAGGTGGGTGTGTAGATCTACTCATCTTGAGGTCGCCCAAGACAAGCCTCGTATGTACGTTCCCTTGCTTATTAAAATCACCACCTACCAATCTGGAGTGGCCTCTTTCTTTTGTCTCTTCTTGTCCAGGTCCAGTTTTATATTTCTGTGTACCAGGTCCAGTTTTATATTTCACACAGGAAACTCCCCAAGTTGTGACCCAACAGTTAGTTCCCTCCTAAATCATTCAGTATGCTTCACTAATTGACAATGAATTTTTATGTACTCATCATGACATTATTATTCCTGAAAAAGTTAGCAACTATTTCTTAATATTAATACACAAGCCATTTTCAAGTTTCCCTGTCTGAAAATTATCTAACAATGGGTTTGTTCAAAACAAGATGCAAACAAGAGCCTCACATCCCATTTGATTGTTAAGCCTTTTAATTCTCTTTTATTCAGTAATAGTCTTTTTCCTTTTCTCTCTCTGTTTCTGATTTTTTATTTATCTGTTCTTTACCGAAACCAGGTCATTTGTCCTGTAGAATGCCCCACATTATGAATTTGGCTGATTATCTTTTCTTGAGAGGACTTTTAAAAATCGCTATCTACCTTCCTATTTTTTTATAAATGAATTTTTTCTTAAGACTTGATTTGATTTAACTTCAGTATTTTAGTTCAAAATATACATAGGTGGTGCTGCTTACTTTCTACTGCACCATTAGGTTTTTGAATCCTCTGATGAATATTGCTTAGATCCATTATTAATAAAATTGGAATTGCAAAATGGTGATTTTTTTAAATTTTATCATTTCTCCTCTACTTTTGTCAGGCATTCAGTGGAAAAGAACTTACCCTTATCAAATATTTGGTAACCCTGAAATAAAGTTTTAGAGGAAAATCAGGATAAATATTTGATATTTTTCTTTTATTTGTTAATTTGCTGAATATTGAGTTGGTCCATTATAGTAAACAATAACGTTTACTTTTAAAAATCATCATGGGGCTTCCCTGGTGGCGCAGTGGTTGAGAATCTGCCTGCCAATGCAGGGGACACGGGTTCGAGCCCTGGTCTGGGAAGATCCCATGTGCTGTGGAGCAGCTGGGCCTGTGAGCCACAGTTACTGAGCTTGCGCGTCTGGAGCCTGTGCTCAACAACAAGAGAGGTCGCAATAGTGAGAGGCCCACGCACCATGATGAAGAGTGGCCCCCGCTTGCCACAACTAGAGAAAGCCCTCTCACAGACACGAAGACCCAACACAGCCATAAATAAATAAATAAAAACTCTATTAAAAAAAAATCATCATGAATTTATAGGTTCTTATATATTTGATGTGTTGCAATCCATTGTAATTACTTTTTCCTTTTTTTTTTTTTTGTCATTCATTTACTCTATTCTAGGCCAGTGGAAGCCCCTTTAGTTTGGCTCCTCTGTACCTTTGGCATGGGTTCATTAGTCTTTGATAGTTTTCTTGCTCTCTGGCACAAGATAGTCAAGATTAATCTTGTTCATTTCCTGCACCAGATATGAAATCAGCCATTTCTCTTAGGACCTCTAGTTTCTGTTAATATAAAATGATATTCACAGACCACAAGCTGTGTGCTAGGGGTCTTCATTCTTTGTAGATTGTCATTGCCTCTCAGGCCAGCATTATAAGGAAAAAAGGACACTGATCTTGGGATTTGTGCATTCTGACAGGCCTCACTACTGACTAAATATTTATTTGTATTTCATTCAGGACAGACCTAAGTGTTTCTCAATGAACAGCATGCTAAGTCCTGGTCACTAAGCCCCAGTAATACCCCACGAACACTGTCAGTCACTGTTCAGTTTAAATACTTTCAGGAGGAATTACTGTCTTTGGTTGAGAACCTTTGAAGATTATGCCATCCCTTAGCTTCATTCCATGCTCTCCAAAAAAAAAAAAAAAAAAAAAAGTACTATTTTGTCATTACAGTTGTGTTAATATTGGGAAAGAGATGCCCTGAGCAGAGAACTTGACCATCTGGAAATTAGATGAATGGAGTTATTCATTACAAAATTGGTATTAGATTTCATATATTAGCCTTGTGTGAATTTGTTTGATGTTGATGCTCATTGAAAGACTGATTATTTTGGGATATACTGATACATTTTATTTCATTTTCTAGATATCCAAGAATGAGAACTAGAACCTCGATTTTGGTGAATTTAACAAGGTAATTTCACTTTTGAAGACTAAATGTATTTTCCCTAATGATTCCCCAATTAACTTGCTTTGTACATATTTTTATTCACTTCATTCCTGGTGAAGAGGTACTGGTGATACATAAACATTCCAGAAAAGATAGAAAGAATAACATGGTGTTTGGAATTTCCCATTTGTCTATTTGTAATGAAGATCTAATTCTACAACAATTGTTCATTGGATCAATGACAGATTTCTCTCAGGTTCTAGTCAGTATTCAGTTGGCTCCTGGCCAAAGAAATTTAACGGAGCCAGCCTAAACAGAAAGGGGAATTTATTGGGTCATGTAACTGACAGTCTAGGATTAAGACGAGCTTCCTTCCAACATGGCTTAATTCAGATGCTTAAATAAAGTTATTAGGATCAGATTCTCTGAGTCTGTTGTCTCTGCTTTCCTCAGTGAGTTGCTGGCATTTTTAGGTCGGTTCCATTTGACATTGTGAGATGGATGCAGTTGGGCTGAGTTTTACCTCTTAAAAATCCCAGTTGTAGAGGAGGAAAAAAAAATAAGATTTCTGGAAGCCTGAGCAAACATACCTGTGTATCTAATTAGCCCTCATTGGGTTATCTACCCATTCTTGAACAGATCATTTTGGCCAAGGGGACTGGTTCCTGTGATTTATTTAAATCTATCAGAGCCTATTCATGGAGAAAATCACAAGGGATCTGAGGGAAAAAGGAATGGAGAAGGGGTGGTTTGGGTGGATGGTTACCATTTCTAACAGGGTGATGGGTTCTGGAAGCAAACAGTAGCTAACCACTTAACTTCCTGCAACGGGTTTTTAAAAGCCTTGAGGATAAAACTAAACAAAACCAAAACCAAAACAAAACAAAACCCCGCGACAATGGAGTCTTGTGTTTGAAAAACTCAATTTACTTCAGTTTCAAAATTAAGAACATTTATGGTCTATAGAGTCAAAGATTTTAATAAGAATTTGATATCTTTATTCAAAACAGAATAAGAACTACGCTTTTTTTTCAGTATTTAAAAAAACTTTTAATCATTGTAGTAGGTAAAAGTGGTATCTCGTTGTGATATTAATTTGAATTTCTCTGATAACTAATGAGGTTGTCCATTTTTCAAGCATTTATTTACCATTTATATATCTTGCCTATTTTTATATTGAGTTGAATTTTTGTTTATGTTTTTGTGTGTGTATGTCTGTGTGTATCTGTGTTTCCGTGTACATGTATTCTGGATACAAGTTCCTTGTTAGATATATGTGCTATAATTTATTTTCCCCAGAAAATGGCTTATCTATTCATATTCTTAATGGAGCCAAAATGTTAAATTTTGATAATGTGTAATTTATCTTTTTTTTAAAAGTATTATGGTTTGTGTTTATTGTGGCCTGTTCAAGAAATCTTTGCCTACTTTGAGGTTACAAAGGTAGTTTTCTATGTTTCCTTTGGGAAGCTTTATGGTTCTGAGTTTTAAATTTAGGTCTATGATCTATCTCAAATTGTTCTTTCTGCATATGGAGTGAGAGAGGGGTCTTGGGTCACTTTTTTTTCATATTGATATTCAGTTGTTCCAGCACAATTTGTTGAAAAGACTTTCCTTTCCATATTCAACTGATTTGCCAGTTTCATTAAAAATCAAATGACCATATCTGTTGGTCTATCTCCGGGCTCTCTATTCTGTTCTATCAATTTGTTTTCCTGGCATTATATGAATACCACACTGTAGCTGTAGTTTATCTTAAGTATAGAAATCATATGGTACAAGTCCTCCAACAGTGTTCCTTTTAAAAATTGCTTTGATTTTAAATCCTCTGAATTACCGTATAAATAAATAAATTAATTGAAGTATAGTTGATTTACAATGTTGTGTTAGTTTCAGGTATACAGCAAAGTGATTCAGATACATTTTTTTCAGATTCTTTTCCATTATAGGTTATTACAAGATACTGAATATAGTTCCCTGTGTATACAGTAGGTCCTTGTTGTTTATCTATTGTATATAGTAATGTGTATCTGTTAATTCCAAACTCCTAATTTATCCCTCCCCCCCTTTCCCCTTTTGAAACCATTAGTTTGTTTTCTATGTCTGTGAGTCTGTTTCTGTTTTGTAAATAAGTTCATTTGTATCCTTTTTTTTTAGATTCCACTTATAAGTGATATCATGATATTTGTCTTTCTCTGTCTGACTCACTTCACTTAATATGATAATCTCTAGGTCTATCCATGTTGCTGCAAATGGCATAATTTCATTCTTTTTTATGACTTAGTAATATTCCATTATATATATATAATAATATATAATATATATTATTTTATATATACACACACACATATAGATATACCACATCTTCTTTATCTGTTCATCTGTTGATGGACATTTAGGTTGCTTGCATGTCTTGGCTATTGTAAACAGTGCTGCTGTGAACATTGAGGCATATGTATCTTTTTGAATTAGAGTTTTTGTCTTTTCTGGGTATATGCACAGGAGTGGGATTACTGGATCATATGGTAGCTCTATTTTTAGTTTTTTAAGGAACCTCCATACTGTTCTTCATAGTGACTGCACCAATTTATATTCCCACGAAGAACTACCCTTTCATACTGCAAACAGTGAATATTGGAAATCTACAAATCCACAGCATGTATATATTAGTGTTAACCCTAACCATGCCATAAACTAAGTTGTAGTCATGCATTGACTCATGGAAGTTTTCTTTAGGTTAAAATTATATATGTATATATTCATTTATAGAGCAAATCTTTGTTTTCATTGAAACCTCTGTGTATTTTTTTTCTTTGTTTTGCTTACTTACCACACCAGAATAATTACATAATAATTAAACTATTCTGATGATAATAACTAAGCAAACATAAAAAGAAACAATGGCTTTTTATTCTTAGAATAAATCAGAATTAGTGAAAATAATGCCACATAGGACATTGATATTTGCTTACAAAGGAGATGGAACATACACCTTGATCTTTAACAGGTAAACTGGAATTATTCTTTCTTGGTGAGCATAAAATTTGAAAGAAAAATAGCAGAGCAAAATTTAACCTGCTAGAGTGATAGATTATCCCTAAGACATATTCTCACACCCATAGAGACCATTTTATTTTTAGGAAAGTGACATTGAATAATTGTCCATGTTGACAATAAAATAAGTTAGACAGGGTCTCAATGGGCATTAACTATGTTATTGAAAACTTGTGAATAATTTCTAAGAGTAAGTTAAAGTTGTTAAATGTGTTGTCTTCAATGAGGGAAAAACCAGACGAAAATGTTATAATAGAAATTTGGCAAACCAATTATGTGAACTAATGAAATCTTTTTCCCCTTGTGTTAATGTATCTTTTATAATAGTTGTCACATAATAACCTCATTGTTTTTTATCTCCATTTACTCCTTCCATCCTGGATTGTAGGTAAAGTTTCTGATCAATCATGATTACTTTTGTTATCAGTCTCACAGTTTGGGGGCTTTCACAAAAGGATATGAAGATATAAGAAAACCGGGTGAACAAGTTGCTAGTATGGCTCCTAAATACATGGAAAATGCATTGACCTACACTAAGGGAGGCAGAAATGTCAGATATTCCATAGAGGATAATATAATGAAGAATCAAAAGGCTCAGATAAATGGGTATTATAGAATGCATGTAATAATTATGCCAAGAAAATCCACCAAATGGTCCATATGAGGTACTTGAGACTGTTCCGTTTACCAGAGTAATAGGAATGTGCTGGTGAGAGGGGCAGCATCATCGTTAAGTTGTTCTCTGGGTCAGGGCTGGAAGTAGGGAATGCCATTATATTGAATAGAACTGGGATCACTCATAGAAGTGGAGATGAATAGACATCTAAACAAATAGAGGCAATCAGTTGGATCATTTTGGGGAAAAGATGCCATGTGGAGCTTATGGCTTGCCTCAGTGGGCAAACCACTACACAGACCCCTAGGGTTTTGGAGCAAGACCATATCATATACTGTGTAATGTTTATACCTTTTGAAAAACAGCCCTGGTATGTTCCTGCTTCCCAATAGAGACAGAGCAACTGATCATGGGATACCAAGTAACCATGCAGTCATAATTTATCATAAACTTGGTATTCTTAGACCCACTAAGTCATAATGTTGAGTGGGCAGGGATCAAGTATGAGTACAAAGAAGCAAGTTGCACGAGCAGATATCCAGAGGTCCATGTTACTCACCACAGTTCCACCAGTGTCTCACCCTCAGCTCCTAGTGCCATATGAATGATCCTTGACCTCAGTCTCACAGAGGCAGAGAAAAGTCTGAGCATGGTTCACAAATGGGCTAGTTCGGGAGTGCAAACCAAAAATGTTCGGTAGGGCTCACCAAAGCCTCTCTCAGATGTAAACTCAAATGAGAGTGGTGAGGAGAAATCCTCAAATGAGCAGAGCTTTTGTTGATGCATCTGGTCGTTAGCTTTGTGTGGAAAGAAAATTGTCCAAGGTTAGAATATAATGCAATGATTACCATGATCAAGATCCTGTAAGAAGAAATATTAGAAGATTGAGGACAAGAAAGTCTGGGTTAGAGGCATGTGAATGGACACCTAGGAGTGGGTACAGGGTTTGAAGATCATCATATCACATGTTAATATACAACAGAGAGTACCTTTTGACCACCATCTCTCCATTTCCCCCACCCCCTGGCCCCTGGCAACCACTATTCTATTATCTGTTTCTATGAGATTGGCCTTTTTAGATTCCACATATAAGTGAGATCATACAGTATTTGTCTTTCACTGTCTGACTTATTTCACTTAGCATAATGCCCTCAAGGTCCATCTGTGTTGTTGCAAATGGCAGATTTCCTTAATATTTATGGCTGAATAATATTTATATATATATATATATATATATATATATATATATATATATATATATATAAAACATTTTTTCTGCATTTTCTTTATCCATTTATCTGTTGATGGTCACTTTGGTTGTTTCAATGTCTTGTATTGTGAATAATGCTGCAATGAACATGGTGGTACAGATATCTTTTTGAGATATTGATTTCATTTCCTTTGGATACATACCTGGAAGTGGGATTGCTAGATCATATGGTAGTTCTGTTTTCAATTTTTTGAGGAACCTCCATACTGTTTTCCATGATAGGTGCACCATTTAACATTCTCAACAACCGTGCACCAGTGTTATTTTTTCTCCACATCCTTGCCAGCACTTGTTGTCCCTTGTCTTTTTGGTAATAGCCATCCTAACAAGTTTGAAATTCTATCTCAGTGTTTTTGATCTTCATTTCCCTAATGATTAGTGATGTTAGGCATCTTTTCATGTACCTGTTGTCCATTCGTATGTATTCTTTGGAAGGTGTCTATTCATGTTCTCCTCCTATTTCTTAATCATATTACTTGTTCCTTGTATATTTTGGGTATTAATCCCTTATCAGATATATAGTTTGCAAATATTTTCTCCCATTAAGTAGGGTACCTTTTCATTTTGTTCATTTTTTCATTTACTGTGCAGAAACTTCTTAGTTTGATGTAGTCCCACTTGTTTAAACATTTTTGCTTTTGGGTTATATCCAAAGAAAAGTCACCAAGACTAATGTAAAACAAGTGTTCCCCTATACTTTCTTCAAGGAGTTTTATAGTTTTGGATCTTACACTTAAGTATTTAATCCATTTCAAGTTAATTTTTGTAAGTGGTGTAAATTAGGTGTCCAATTTCATTCTTTTGCATGTGAATATCCAGTTTTTGTAACAGCATTTATTGAAGAGACTGTTCTTTCTCCATTGTGTATTATCGGCATCCTTGTCAAAGATCACTTGAATTTATGTATGTGCGGGTTTATTTCTGGGCTCTCAATTTTGTCCCATTCGTCTATGTGTCTATTTTTATGCTAGTACTATACTGTTTTGATTACTATAGTTACATAAAATAGTTTGAAATCAGGAAGTGTGGTGCCTCCAGCTTTTTTTTTCTTTCTCAAGATTGCATTAGCTATTACATTCTTTTGTCATTCCATCCAAATTTTAGGATTGTTTTATCTATTTCTGTGAAAAATGCCATTGGAATTTTGATAGAAATTGCACTGAATCTATATGTGGCTTTGGGTAGTATGGACACTTTAACAATATTAATTCTTCTGATTCATGAATACAGAATATGTTTTCATTTATTTGTGTCTTCTTCAATTTCTTTTGCCATTGTCTTACAATTTTCAGTATAGAGATCTTTTCTCTCCTTGGTTAAATTTATTCCTAAGTATTTTAAAAGACTTTTAGATAGAATGATAGGCAGAATACATAGATTCACAGATATCAGTTACCATCACTCCCAGTGACCCAGTTAAGGAATTTATACTTCCCATCCTGAAATTCTAGGCTGCGAGAGTATTTAAGTGAAGGTTCCCAGAAAGGGAAAGAGTTCTGCCAGGGGACACAACAAGAGTTCAATTCAACCGTAAGCTATGGTTGCTGCCTTGGCACATTGGGTTTCTACTGTTAAGGGAGCAGCAGGCAAGACTAGAGTCACCATGCTGGAGTAACTGACCCTAATCGTCATGGGGAGATAAGGCCACTGTTACTGAACGGCTTCAGGGAGGATTACCTTTATCACCCAAGTGATCAGTTGGGATCTCTTGGTATACTACTTGGACTAATTCTGATAGTAAAAGAACAAATGCAACAAACCTGTCCTGAGGAAAGAATAATGAACCAGGACTTGGACCCATAGGGATGTGGGTCCAGGTCACACTGCCAGATAACTCAATGAGATCAGCCTTAGTGTGAGATGAGGGTGAGGGGAATCTAGATGGAAAAGAGAAGTAATGATATTAGCTGTAGCCCCAGGACCAATAGTGACAGAGGCTGCAGTTCATCCCACTAATTTTCCCCTTCTACATTTGCCCCAGGAAGAGAAGCCCATAACATATTTTAAAAAATGTATCCAAGGGGCACAAGGTGTGAATTGCTGTGGTCGTTATGGTATATTGCCTTGAATCCCGTTTATGAACTAAGAATTTATTCCACCGGCTCCTGAGGACTCAAAAGATGGCTGTTAGTTATCATCCCTCTTCAAGAATTTCCTTTGGAGGATTGGGTGAGAAAGACAAATTTCACCCAAGGTCCTTCCAAGAGCAACCTGCGTCCATGGAGGTAGACCATCCCAGCACTGGAGCTTACCATGGTGTTGGCTGAGATTTTGTTGGGATGGCATTTCAGCTCCACTTTCCCTCTGCTCAATCCTAATCCAGTTTTCTTTCCCTCCCTTAATCTTTACATCCTGCAAAATCACCCTTTAGTAGGTAACAACATTTTCTGAAACTTCTGAGCATTTTTTCAAATATCATGGCACAGAATTAGAAAACTGGTATCCTAATATGACTCAGTAAAAGCAAAGAGAGAGCATGAGGCTGTTTTATCTTGTGGGGGGACATTGAGGCAGGGTTAACCAGGCTATACCAAGTGCTTCTAGATCCCATCATGGTGGCCAGTACTGACTCTTGGTGTACATAATGCAGCTTCTGGGATTATTAGGAGCATCTTCTATTGTAAACTTATACTTTTTGAGTATTATAAAACCCAACTTCCTACAATGCCAAGCAAAGTGATTTGTACTTAATAGGCCTTTTGAAAACATTGGGTAAATGCATCCATGCATAATTATAAGCGAATAATTAAATTGATAAATTGTCTGTGTTAAAATCAGTGGCAGAATATACTTTCTTCCTTGAAGAATGATCATTTTAATTAAATAAGAAAATGGTTAATTTTTTTTAATTCAATTTAGTAACTTGTTTCTTAAGAATTTATTTTCCAGGTCTTAGAAATTCTACTTATTAGTTTCATAATCTTGGACAAATTTCCTGAACTCCCTGAGTTTTACTATCCTCATCTAGTGAATCAGAGTAACAATAGAACCAACCTTACTAATGTGAGAACTGAATGTGACAAAGCATGTAAAGCAATCAGCACAGTACCCCTCACAGAGTGAGCATTTTACAAATGCTTACTATTGCTACAATTAGCATTAAAACAGCGGAGGGTGTTTTCAGGCCAGTTATCCTTCTGATGGTATCGCTCATCTTCATGACCCTGTTCATAAACTTGTGCTCTCTCTCTCTCTCTCTCTCTGCTCCTGAGCTGGTAGCTCAACATCTGTCAAGTGTGAGGTTCCTCTTAGATGATCCATCTTACCCTTTTCATGAGGATTGCTTTTCTCTGAGAGCCGCATATGAAGCTTGTCTCTGAGGTCAGTGGGTTCTCCTCAAAGGGCTCATTCTACTTTATTTTTATATCCAATAATGTCATAATGCCATTTTCTAAGCTGCACTTTTCTTTTTATAAAAGCCTGTTGTTGGGCTTCCCTGGTGGTGCAGTGGTTAAGAATCTGCCTGCCAATTCAGGGGACATGGATTTGAGCCCTGGTCTGGGAAGATCCCACATGCCTGTGCGCCACAACTACTGAGCCTGTGCTCTAGAGCCCGTGAGCCACAACTAGTGAGCCTGTGCATGAGCCACAACTAGTGAGCCTGTGCGCTGCCACTACTGAAGCTTGTGCACCTAGAGCCCGTGCTCAGCAACAAGAGAAGCTAACACAATGAGAAGCCCACGCACCACAATGAAGAGTAGCCTCTGCTTGCCACAACTAGAGAAAGCCCGCATGCAGCAACAAAGACCCAGTGCAGCCAAAAATAAATAAAATAAACAAATTTTTTAAAAAAGCCTTTTGTCATAAGAAGAGTGACAAAGTGACACTCAGCTCAATGTGATGAAAGCCTTTGTATTGTTGCAAGGGGATTATGTTGGATTGGGTTATTTGGATGAATAGAGATTCAGATACTTTTTCTAAGGAAGTGGCACAAGCAGAACGGAAGTGTTGAAGTCAGAATTACTGAGTTCGAGCTATGGATTGACTTGTAATACTTTATATGTGTTCTTTTCATGTTTATATCTTCACAACTTTGTGTGTGTGGGGTTACTTTTACTATTTCCATTTAAAAAAAGGAAATAAAGATTTAGTGAACAGCCATTATTATCATTACCAGTATTAGTACTGCTATACCTTAAAGGGTACATCATTTATTCAGGATTGGCTATCAGGATTAAATGTGAGTGTAGGGATTGTCGGGCACATTTTACAGTTTAAGCCTGACACTTAACAACCTTTTCATCACTATATTATTTAATCCTTACTACAACTTCCCAAGGTAAATCTTATTGTTGACTTTATTACATAGACAAAAAAACTGAAACACCAAGAAGTTAGGAATTTGTCTGAGCTCTCATGACTAGTAGCTCTAAGTGATGAAGCCAGAGTTCAAAGCCAGGTGTCCTGACTCCACACTTCTCATCCTTAGTTGATAGAGTGCCTCTTTCCACAATCACTTCTGATCCTCAGCAGCAAAGCAGGGTTGCTTACAGATCTCACATCACATTTTAAGAAACAAAATTAGAAATAAAGAAAATAAAAGAAGAGTATAAAAAAGAAAAGAAAGGAGAAGAAAAGAAAAACTAGAAAAAAAAGACAAAAGGTAAAAACATTAAAGCTGGTTCATGCAATAGTTTTTCATTCAGCCTTTCTTTTCCTGGCAATATAAGATGGGGAGCGATTTCAGATAAAAAAGACAGTAAGCTTATTTTAGAATATAGGCACCATGAGGGCAGGAATTTGTGTCTGTTTTGTTCCCTGTTTCTCCGTAGCACTAGAAAGTGCCTGGCACACTATATATCTTATGTGAGTAAGTGGATGAAGTCGGGTAGTGTGTGCCCCTGCTGAAGCTGGTCCCTACGAGCTGGGGAATATTTCTGGGATATTTCCCACAGAAATATGGTAACTACAGGTGCACTAAAAAATAGCTATAGAAGTCCCAGTCTGGTGTGTCAAGAGATGCAGAGGAAGTGGCTTGAGCCAATCCTCTGCTGTACTTAGAAACTGGAGATCCAGTATTCTCTTTAAATTTGACAAAAGTTGTCTTGTATTTGAGCCAGAATGTGAACCTGAAGTATTTCCTAATTTTTTACCTTTGTAACTCTAGCCTTTTAATTTTCCCATTTATTTCTATTTTATTTTCTGTTTATTTCTGATCATTTTTCTATTTCAAAGAATATCATTTTTCCCCCTAAACTTACACCTCTCAGTGTCTTCTCAGAAGTTTTGTCACCATATTTTAGCCTTACTTTTCCTCTTGAACTACTTTTTAAAGAATGTATTTCTCTATCATACTGAGTACATTTTCAGATATCTTTATGCAGGAAGGATAAATAGCTGGTGTACTATTGAGTCACTGGACATTGGAAACCCTTTCTGTTGCTCTGGCACCTGAATGTCATAACTTGGCAACTGTAGACATTGCTCTGCTAGCCTCTGATGATTAATAAACAAAAGAACTCTGATGTGAACATAATTTTTATTCTGATTTTGTATGTAAACTTTTTCTTCCTCTGCTTGAACATTTGAAGGATTAAAAATATTTTTTCTTGGAATTCAAAATCTGTACTAAAATACATATATGAATAATTTTCTCCATATTCATTTTTCATCTATCATTCTGTGCTCCTTTAATCTGAAGATTTAAGCCTTCATTTCAGAAAAATACTCCTTTGATATTTATCTAATTATGGTAAAACCTTCCTTCTGTTTGCTCTGTCACTTTTGGGAAATTTCCTGCATCTGTTCTCCACTAAATTACCTTAATCTTAGTATTTTTTCTGACATGTCATTAAAGAAATAAGCAGATCTTCTAAATCAGGGATTGGCAGATTCATGGCCCATGAACTGTTTTTGTAGGGCCCATGAGATAAAAATGGTTTTTACACTTTTAAAGTGTTACTAAGAAATAATAATAATAGTATGAAGATGGAGAAACAGAGACTGTATGTTGAATACACAGTCTAAAATATTTATTATCTTATTCTTATAGACAAAATTTGATAATCCCTGTGTCTAAATCAAATACTTGGTTTGCTGCAGTATCCAATCAGTTCTTTACTACCTCAACTCAATTTTTAATTAAATTGTCCTTTTTTTTCATCTGAAAAGAATTTTTTCCTCATCTTTGGTTTTTCTTTTTGATAGATTCAATAATTTTATTTTTTAGATGCAGCCCTTCTTTCCCTGGTAATACAAAAATGGGGGAGCAGGTTTCAAGTAGAAAAGAAAATAATCTGATTTTAGAATGCGAGCATATGAAGGTGAGGATTTATGTCTATTTTTTTCCCCTATATTATCCTTAGTGCTAGAGAGTGGGAAATAGGATATTGGAGAAGGCACCTTTTTGGCAAGAAAATTTACTTTGTTACAAAGTTTTTATGTATGTATCCGTATTTATGCTTGCAGTTCCCAACTTTGTTCAAGTAATTTTCTTTCTGCCAACTGACCTATGGTCTGTCCTCGCTCACTACCCCCAGATGGAAAGTTGGGATGCCTAAGATTCGTCAAAAATTCTTAAGTTCAAGGGAAGAATGGAAAGAGCCATCAGAGAGGCTGTTATTTTGCCTTAGTTCCCCTCCATTCAAGGAGGTGTCATTTCAACACTCCTTAACTGACATGGTTGTGTGTTTTATGAGCCTGCAGTATTAAATCTCATGACTTACCTTGTGGGCTGGCCCCTAGTTGGAGGAGTGGCAATGAGTGCCACAGCCTGTTATATATATCTGAGTGCTGAGATAGTTTCTGAAGTGCTTCCATTTGTTCAATTTTCTAGTTTTCCAAATGTCCCTAGGGGTGTTCCTTCTCTATTGGCTTATGCTGGTTTTAGAGTAGTACTTTCCAGGGCTCTGTTGGAAAGTCCTGTACACTTATTACCCATGTGGGTCCCTTCATCACATATTTCACTTCTATTGATTTGCCAGCTGTTTATTGCTTTTCATAATCTGATTACCTTTACTCTACCTTAAAGAAATCCTTTAAAATTTTTATCTTAATGACAAATTTCCCCTTTTCTAGGTCTGATAAAATTTTTAAATAAAATTTTTGTTTTCATTTTGGACATTTCAAATCAATTTTGGGATGGAAAAGATTAGTTGATTGTCCTTTAGTAGCTCTCCTTAAAAGTGTACTTCAGTGCATTTCCACAGAATTAATTCGTTTAACCCTCAGACAATGTTGTGAAGTAGAATTTTTTTTTTTAATCTTCACATCCCTTATAAAGAAAACAAGCTTCAGAGAGATGAAGTGGCTGTCTCAGGGTCACATGACTGATGAATGGTCCCAGCTTCCATGTCTCACACTCTGTTCTCACTCAGAGGTTTATGCAGAGTTGAAATAGGTCCGCCCACCTGGTGTGATTGGAAGTGATGCTAGGAATGTCCCCCACCTGAAACATGAACCACATCACCTTCCCTTCCAGCATTATTATAGAACTGCTGGGTAAGAGAATCCAGTTCTTAGAATTCAGTGAGAACATTAATTTTCTTACTGTAACCAATTTAAGAAAATTGATCCAGACTACATTGGATCAGACTACTTCTGATCTGTTTGTATCCGACTTTCATCCATTTGATCCCCTTACAGCTCAATGCATCCTATTTCCACAACTTGGAGTTTAAAGGAAGTGATTTGTATCCATCAGCTCGGCAGTTGACAACAGGGCTAAATCTATCATTTGGTATTACTTGGTAATACTTGGTCTTCCCGCACAGGCTGCCAAAATGCCTTCCAAAGCCACTGAAATTGATGGTGACAATTTTCCACATTCTTCATTTGTGGTTTACACTGTGACTTTCTTCAACTTCAGTCTCTCTAGGGACAAAATCCAGTCTGTTTGTGTTAGATTTTGCAGTAATACCTTCCATCTTTTAAAGTTGCATCTTGAAAGCACCTTTTCCTACATCTGTAAATTGGTTGAACCACTTAGTAGTAATACTTCCTCTTTAGATTCTGTTGCCTTTTATGGTTTGCTTTAAATTGACCAGGAGGAGTATATTATAATTTGATGGTGCCAAATGCTTCTAGTATTTCTCTTTTGATTTGATCATCTCCCTGTTTCGTTGGGTTTTATTTTGTAATGACTTGTACTTTCAATAAGTTGCTACATGTAAACTCAATTCTTGGCCAGCTCCCCTCTGTTGGACTGGTTATGTTGGAAGCATGTCTGATGGCAGGACATCAAGTAGCACCTTCATGGTTAACAGGAGTTGGTTGGGCACAAAGCATAGGAGCAGAAATGCTCGAGTAGCAGGCACTGAGGTTAATTTTAGCCATGCAGTATTGATGCAGACAGCTACTGTCCATGGCACCGAAGAGAGACAGGCTGGTTATTTTCGGTAAAACCCTCACACAATTCATGAAGCAATGACAGAGAACCCCCAAAAGACAGAAGTTACTGAGCTTAGTTAAGACTATCTACCAGAAACATAGCCTTAGTGTGAGAAGCCCTCTGTTAACTTATCCAGTAACATATGGAGTAGAATTCTGTTTTTTTAACCTTACACATTGAATTGGCCTTGAAGTTCCATGGCTGAATATGGAAATATTTTAAAATTTGCTATTGTTTTTGCATGAGGTTTTAGTTGCTTTCGAATTTATTTTAAGAGATTGATTAATAACAGGGATTTCAAATCTTTAAATGTGGGACTTTCCCTACTTTATTTTCCTCTTTTAAGCCCCATTTCTCTGATTACATATTGGATTGACGGAAAGTTAATGCAATTGATAAAATTATGCTGTCAAATTCAAACAACATTAACTAGAATTTTTAGTATCTATGCAGTTGTAAAGCAAACATCTTTTATTTAAAATATTCCATGTTCGGTGTTTTTAGAAAGCTGCTTTGAGCTCTAGATAATACCAAGGTGAATAAAATCTGTGCCCTTTGAGGGATACTTTTTTCCTAAAGGGTTTATCTGGCACATTTTATATAAATGAATCAAAGCATACAAGCCAGTGTTTTATAATCAAAGTTTTAGCTTGAAAGTGTATTTTATTAAAAAATTGATATAAACATATGGGGAGAGAAGACAGGTGATAATGGAATTACTGTCAAGAGAATGAACTTCACTCAGTTATATGAACAAGTAAGCATGTTAAGTATATTCCACATTCATTAAAGTGGAAATAGATAGTGTTCAAACACGAGGGTACTGGTCCACGAATCATACAGTCACTTACTCTATGACCAGCTTTTTATTCTCTTTATCTGTATCCTCCTGCCTGTTTCCAATTCCTGCTTATGAGAGCAATTGCGGGCACACGTTCCATGGAGAAATGATTGGGGAGAGGTTTTCAGTTTACAGTTGCCCTTGAATCTGCAGCTATTGCTGCTTCACCCTGAGTCTAGTGATAATGTTTTATGAATTTCATCAGAGTTCCTTGGGAACCTTATTGAGAAGTTGATTCTGAAGCCACTTGCTTCACTGGCTATGGCTTTGTTAGTCTGAACTTGAAAATATCTGACACAAATAAAACACTTGAGAGTGATAGAATAGGAAGCTTTTTTCACATCTACATTGCTAACCCTAAATTCCTTTCTTGTAATTTTTTCATACAGTTTTTTTTAATGTCTTATTTTTATATCAGGATTTTCTCCTTCAGTACTTTTCATTCCTTAATGAAGTGTATCTAGGAGTGGTTTATCCCGTTATGGATCCCTCTGCAATCACATTCACTTCGGATTACTGTAAATTAAATCATTTCTGAGCAGCATCTGTGAAAAGAGAAGCAATTCTAAATTTAAAAATATCTGGACTCCAAAATTGAAATCTGTGTGGTTAATGGAAGTGGGATGGCCACACACAGAGCATGTAGAAAATTCTTAATGAGAACACATCAAGGACAAATTTCAAGTCATGAACTAAAATGCTGACAGCTATCCATGCCAGGGCCCTGGGTAGAATATTTCAATGACTCCAGCTACCTTATAGAATAAAGGTAAAGTATCTTGTCATGATGTGCATGTCAAGATATCTGTGCTCCAGCTCTGGACATCTCTTCTGTCATTACCTTTGAGAACTAGTTCCCTGTACACCAGGCTGTTTCATATTTCTGTTCTCCCTGTGCTATCTCTTTAGCTGGGAATGGACTTATCTTCCCATATTTTTCCGGCTAAATTTTGCACCCATCAAATCATCTTAGGTATGACCTTCTTAGAAAGCTTTCTCAGACATCCTATGCCTACTTCTTAAATGAATAGCACACATCATATTGTGTGCAAGTTGTTTGCACATTCCGTTTCCGTTTCTTCTTTGTGTTCCTGGGAACAAACCCAGTACCTGACACAGAGTACATTTAGATATGTGTTTGTTGCAACATCAGAAACAGAACAACGAACATTATATTTATAATATTAATGAAGTAATTATATAAACTACTTAGTCTAGAACCCTTGTTCAAAATGCTAATTACTATTAATATTGAGATATATATTATGACTCCCCCAAATTTCACTTCATCCAAACATATTTACAAGCAAGTCTTGAATATATTTGTGCTTTTATGCCTCTTTGGTTTTGCTATTATTTTTATTTTCCTATTCGAATCATAATTAGCATTCAAGATTCAGGCTTCTGGACTTAATTCAGCATCTGTTTTGTAAAGCATTCTCTGACAATCCAACCTGAGATAATCTTTCTATCTTTTTATTGTTATAGAAATTATCATGTTTATAATACATATGAGAATGATTGAATTCATTCATGCAGTCATCCAACAAATATTTATTGACCACTTACTGTGTATAAGTCATTGTGTTAGTGGAGGTAAGTGGTAAACGAGATACCACTCTCACTGTTTCCAAGGACTTTTTTGTGTGATGGTTTATAGGAGGAAATCTGCAGCCAGATTGTTTATATTTTCAACCAGGTTCCATCACTTTCTAACTACATGACCTAGGGGAAATTACTTAAACCCTTTGAGTCTCACAAATAGAAATTGCTGAGAAGAGTATCTAGCACAAAGTAAGCACTAAATAAATGTTAATTATTATCAGTACTTTATTATTATGACTTACATGCTAGTAAGAGTCAATGACCTTAAACAATTATACAGTTAGTTTTTATTATAAATTTTTTTTTAATATTTAAGAGAGAATTTAAAGAGCCTGAGAATATATCTGAGGCCCCAGTTTGAGATTCAAATATACTAAAGATGGGTGGAAACTTTTCATGCTGTTGAAATATTTTTGAAGATCCTAGGGAAAAATGATGGCTTCTAGGTAGTGAAAGAAAAGCATCCTGAGAGACTTTGACTTCCAGAAATGGCTAACTAGATGATTTGGACTAGTTATTGCAGTAATGATAACTAAAAGAACTGGTCAAAAATCTATAAGATAGTAAGATATTACCAGACCAAGAAAAAAGGGAAAATAATAGCCAATGAGTTAAACCAGAGCTGCTTCTACCCAGAAACATTCTTCTAAAACAGATCAGAGCTAGGTCTCCATGAGAGATAACTAAAAGACAGCAGTCAAAGTTCTCTGTCCACCAGGAGCAAAGCTGTCAGAGAATTGTCTGTTGTTCTCTCTCTTTGTCTGCCAATTCTAGGAAAGTTGTTATCAGACAAGTAGAACTTTGAGGTAAATTCCTAGAACTGAAGGGAAAAGATCAAAATCCAGTCCCCTTCAAAGATTGAAACCTTGTGTTAAATGGCCCCTATTCTGGGCAGGGATCCCAAAATGCTACACTATAGAGTGGGAATAGGAATAGTATCCTGATCATCTAGGTATCACCCAAAATCCTGATGCCTTGGACATTAGCTTCCCAGGAACTTGGAAGAAAGATTAAAAAAATTAAATAAAATTATTTCTGACACAAGCTAATAAAACCCTAGGTCTCAAATTATTTCTAAAAAAGGCTTATTGAATAAATTATCCAGAAAGCAATTAAAGTTTATGAGGCACAGGAGGCAATAAAATATAAACTAATGTCAGCAGAAATAATCATCCATGGAAACAAACTCATAAGGGCAAAAACATGGAAATTATCCAACAGAACATAACAGCACTATGTTCATTATATTCTTAAAAATAAAACCTAAATGTAAAAAGTTTCTGCAAAACACTGGAAACCACTAAATATGATATTGCAGATTTGAAAAGAATTAAACTAGAACTTATATAACTGAAAAATATAACTTATATTAAAATCTAACAGATGACCCTTATGGCAGATAAGATACAATTGAAGAGAGAATTAATGAATAGGATGATAGGAAGAAGAAATTCAGAATGAAATGGAGAGTTGGAAAGACACAAATATAGTTGAGAGAGTAATCAATATAAAGGATAAAATAAGAATGTCCAAAATTCATTCATCAGTTAGAGTTCCAGAAGAATGGAGAACGAAAAATGAGGAGAAACATATGATGAGATAATTATATTGACAATTTTCTAAAACTGATTAATAAGACCAACAATTATCCAATGGGATAATTTAAAGGAAATTTACATTTAGACACATATAGCCAAAGTGCAGACACATATAGCCAAACCAAAGCGTGTATAACTTCCAGATTATGGAAAACATGGACTAGTACACACTAGTTGTGTTGGCTTTGCAAAATGTCAACTTGGCTAGGCTAAACTACATTTCCCAGAATTTCTATTCTGTAAATTTCTGGTTAGAGTGGTCTACAGGAGAAATCTTGTGGAGGATTTGGAAGTTGGGAGTGAAGCAGCAGCCTTTCTGTAGCTATGTAGTTATGTAGCTACAGAAAGGCCACTGCTACAGAATGCTATAGAAAAGCCACTCTGTAGCATGTAACTCTATAACATGTAGAAAATACATGTTTTCCCTTACCTATTGACTTGAGTCAGTGGCCAAACCTGAAACTGCTCCTTCTTTCCTTGGTTCCTTTTTAGCTTCTCTGACTCCTGAGCCAGGGGAATGTGTGTTTAGCAATAGGACGAAGGTCCTTGGCTTCTGCAGGACACCCATACTATCAAGGTTAAAGACAACAAAAACTGACCCAGGTTTCATTCTGTACTGTGGACTCCAGCTCATTCTTCTGGATTTCAGTTTGTTCTTGCTCTCCTCTACTTAACTTCCATATTTTCTTCCCAATTGCCTATCCTATGTATTTTCAGCTCTAGCATCAGATGTCAAAATGACAGCCTTACAGAGACTGCTTAACCACCTCCCATAATTGCATAAGGTCAAATTCATGCAATAAATCTCTTTAAATCCATCTTTATCATCACCATTCCTAGTGGTACTGTTTCTCTAATTGAACTCTGACTGACACACTAGTCATTTATGCTAAGTAAATGCAAGAAAAGAGAGAAAAATGAACATAGTACAATCATTACATATAGAAGCCAGATGGTAAGGTGGTAGGTATGAGCTCAAATATACTAGTAATTATATAACTTGTAAATAGCCTAAATGCTCTCTATAAAAGACAAATATGGTTGAACTGGATTCAGAAACATAAAACTCAAGCTGTGTGGTGTTCACAAGAAACACAAATGAAATATCTGAAAAAAATAGAAAATAATAACAAAATAAATTCAGAGAAAATAAAAGGAAGGTAACAGTAAATAAAACAGCACAACTTATCACATATAATACATTTGTATAGCTGAGATTTAAAAAAAGGATATTATTAGAAATGTTAAAGAAATTTCAAAGAAAACATAAGGATGTTATGAAAATTTAACGCTAATATGTATTAATATTTAGATGAAATGGACACATTCCAAGAAAAATGCAACTTAACTTTGACACAATGAAAAATAAATATTATGAATCATATATTTTAAAGAAACCTTGATTTAAAATTATTCACACACACACACACACACACACAGGCACCAGCAAATTCTACCAAATATTTTAGGAAGAAATAATTCCAATTCTTATACAAATTTTTTCAGCATAAAAAGGATAGAACTTTCTCAATCATATTTTGAAGGCAGTATGATCTTGGTTTTAAGACCTAGAAAATTTACAAAAAAGAAAAATTATAGACAAATCTCATTCATGAACATAGATATTAAAATCCTAAATAAAATGTTAGTAATTAAAATCTGCCTATAGTTAAAAAGAATACTATTTCACAATTAAGTTAAATTCATTTCAGGGTACAATGTTGGTTTTATATTAACATATGAAATAATGTAATTCACCACATTAGCTGAACAAAGAAGAAAAATCATATGATTATCCCATTAGATGCAGAACAAGCATCTGCTATAATTTAATATCTAGTTATGCTAGAAATTCATGAACTAGGGAAATGAGAGAACTTATTTAATAGAATGTATATTAAAGAAAACTTAGAGCAATCATCATATTTATCAGAGAAACCTGAAAAGCATTTCCTTGGTGGTCAGAAAAGAGAAGGCTGCATGCTATCATCCCATACTTCCAATATTGCAGCAAAATAAATTAAATGTATAATTATTGTGAAAGAAGAATTAAAAATGTAAAGTAAAAACAAAAAACCTAAATAGCACTCTATGACTACTAGATTGGCAATTTTTTTAAAATTTGAAAACATCAAGTATAGGTAAAGATGTGGAGCAACAAAAACTCTCATAAATCGATGGTGGAAATATGAAATGGTAATAACTACTTTGGAATGCAGCTGGACTGTCTGGAAGATGCTTAAAACATTCATGTTATGTGATTTGGCAATTCCACTTCTATATGCACATAAGTCACCCAGGAAAAATGTAGGAGATTGTTCATAGCAAGACTGTTCACTAGAGCTCCAAATTGGAAATACTCAAATTTCCATCAACATTAGAATGGGTAGACAAACTATTGTATATTCATCCAAAAATATTAAACTTCAATATATACAGATACATGCAAAAAAATGAATAATTCTCATAATGTTGAATGAAAGAGCCAGGTATAAAATAACTATTTGATTCCATTTAACAAATTAACAAATTAAACCACGGTGTTTTTTTATGTTTATTTTTAAAATTTTAATTTTATATTGGACTTTATAGTTGATTTGCAATGTTGTGTTAGTTTCAGGTGTACAGCCAAGTGATTCAGTTATACATATACATATATCTATTCTTTTTCAAATTCTTTTCCCATTTAGTAAACCACAGTGTTTTGAGATGAACAATTTGATAGTAAAACCATAAGGGAAGGCAAATAAGTGAATTGCAGAATATTCAGCAGCATGATTACCGTTGAGGATAGGAAGGGCATTATTATCCAGAAGAAGAACTTTGGGGCTTCCAGATGCTGGCCATTTGTTAAGTTATTTGTCTTTTTGGATTTTCTGAATGTTTTGTTTACATATTATAATTTTAAAATAAGGCAATGCAGAAAGACAAAAGAAAATGAATAACGATTGAGAAGGAAGAAATAAAAACCTTAATATTAGGGGGCGATGTATGATTGTGTATGTAGAAAAATTTTCAAAATCTACATATTCTCCAGCCCTTGGAGTGGCTATACGTGAAAGTGAAGAGGGAGGCAGGGGACAAGAACAGCAGAATTTCACTGAAGGGATTTAAATACATGAGTGATTTGATTAGTCTTGGATTTAGCTTGAAAAATGTTAATTTTAACTTGGCTTGAGGTGCTAAGGCTTTGCCCCTTAAATAGATATTAAATGCTTCTAGGTTCTTTCTGGTTATAGTTCCGAGTGTAGTGCCTTTTCCATGGTACAGCTTCAATAACTATTTGTGAATTGAATTTCCTAAGAAATTGGTCCTTTGTAAATACTGTATTTATCTGGACAAAATATTTTGTTTGGCATTGTAATACAGGCATAATGATAAGAGCCTCCTGAAAATTACTGAGATTATATTTGTAAGTTTTCCTGTTCTACACACAAATATAATTAGCATAGATACTGTGTCTACATATCTAATGCAAAATGATGACCATAGATTAGTACCTTTGGCGGAATTCAGGCTAACTGTTATTTTAGCACAAAAAATAACCAACCAACCAACCAGCAAACCAAACTAACAAACAACACATCTCAAATGAAATTTTGCCTGAATTATTTGGAAAATCGTTTTATTCTTCATTTAATACTGCATATACAGATACAGATTTGATTGACTATAAAATGGTTTTGAATCAGTCCTCCAAGCACTCTCATCTAGGAAATGCCTTCAAATCAGTTATTTCCGAGCTAACATTTTAGCGTCAGTCTGGAGATTTTCTAAATAAGACATGCATGAAAATTCATAGTAACTCAAGCCCTTATAGTGGTGTTTATAATGTACAAATGTAAATATTACTAGAATGTTAATGAAATATTAAAGCTGTGACCTCAAATAAAAATAATGCAAGAAGTATTCAACTTAAATTAGCATTGCAATATTCTTTTAATACTCATTGAGCATTCCATGGAGGAAAACACTTTTAGCATTAGAAATTGTAGCCATAATATTTAATAACAATACTCTTTGAGTTTGAAACCTCATCCATAAAGTTGCACTTTTACAATCTTTTTTTTTCCTTCTAATTTATTTTCCAGAGAGAAGGTAAGATAATTGCAATAGAGAAAGGCTTACTAAATCAAATAATTATCTTATGAAATTACAACTTAAAGTAACTCATAAAAAAGTATATATTTTTGCCGAGTATTACTTAAAATTCTCCATTTAAAAAAAAAAATAGTCACATCTAGTCTAGGTGCTGTATATAATGGCTTCATATTGCTACATCTCCTTCCTGGGCATTTAAAACAGCAGGTTACCAAAGAGAACTACACTGGAGAGCGGAGTTTTGTGATTCTGAAGAAGCATTAGCTGATTGCCTAAAGAAATACACAATAGATTTCTTGCAATACCATGCTGTGTATGAGTTTCCTGAGCTAAGTTTCTCCTTTCTGGGTAGTGGCTCTAGACAAGGAAAGTGAAATCTGACCATTCTATTTAGACTTCTGTCTAGAGGTATTGTAGGGGCTACAACCATCACTTTTTGATGTCATTTCCAGGTGTCTATAAGAATTTATTAGTAAGACTCAATGTTGGCACTCTATAGGTTGGCATTCAAGGCTTTATATAATATGGTGTGACCTTTTTTTCCAGTTTTAATGTCCTCTCTTATTTGAAAGCTTCACTCCTACACATTTTTACCTATGCTTTCCTCCTAATGTACATTTGCTTATGTGCTTACACTTACAGAAATGTGAATATTCCTCCTATTTACCTATAGGAGGTGATCCTACCCTTCTTCAAAGTTCAAATTAAATTCTAATTTTCCTATGAAATATCTTCTGATATTTCTTTCTGGAAAGAGTGAGTTTTAAGGTCCCCTGGCATTTTTTTCCCCCTTTACTTTGAGCAGTCTCCATTTACAGTCTAGTGACCTCATAAAATTTCTCTCTAATAGAAGCTAAAGTCCTTTGATGCAAAAACTGTCATCTTTCCTTTGGCCTTTGGCACAAAATCTTGCTCATGGCAAATACTCTTCCATCCTTACCTGACTTTCTTAAGATTCCAATCCTGACGTGGTGAAGATTCCAGATTACACACCAAAAAGTAATACTGGTGGATGCTTAATGTATCATTTGCATTCACTACTAGGTAAGGCTACAGTAACAATTTCTAAATCTCACTGATTCAGAGCAGAGGTGAATTTCTTATTAATGGTGCTTGTAGACTACCGTGGCTATGTTGGTCACAGATTAGTGTGGTCCTGTTGCCTTCATTCCAAAATCCAGGCTGAAGAAGCAGCCTCTAATCTTGACCTATCCATCTCGTGGCAGAGAAAAGAGCAAGAGTGCCAGCAAAAGAACGCAATGGTTGGTAAAGCCTATGCTTAGAATCGGCAAATGTCTCTTCTGCTCATATTTCATTGGCCAAGGCAAGTCAAATGGCCCAGACTGACAATGGAACAAGAAGGTAGATGCTGCCCACAGAGAGATGCTAAAGGCTCAGTGCAATCTGTGGGGCTGTATAATGCTGTCACTAGGAAGGGGGGCAGTTGCAGAGTCTACCTCATTTAGGATTCACAGTGCTATTCTTTTGTTATCTGCTTGTTTTGGACCTTCGCCAATGTTGATCCTCATTTCTTTTCTAGTCTGATATTCATATTGTCTATTTTTATTAGCTGTTGACATTTGAATCCATTTTAGACTCATATTCTATCTATCCATCTGGCTGTATTTCTGCTGTATGACCACAGGTAGAGTTCCCTGTGTTTGGAGAATCTCTCACCTGTACACTAAACTCTTTATCAGTGATTATTGTGTAAACTACAGACAATGTTAAAAAATATATATCAAATCATTCATTGGTTAACAATCAAATTATTGTTTAACCAGTGGCACTTATTTTTATTCTGTATTCAATGCTAAGGGACTCGAGGGTCCATCTTTAACATTTAACACTAAACTTAGAGCACCTGCTTTTGGCAAGGGTTACCTCTGGAAGTGTGGAGGGTGGGCAGTTGTGAGATTCTAATTAAACCAAAGTAAGAGAAAGAGTTTTAGCCCACCACTGTTTTGGGAGGCTCTTTTCTAACAGAGCCTGAAAGAAACTTACTCAAAACATATATTTGATAGCTCTTGTAAAAAATTTTCTGGACCCAGTGGTAAATTCTGGCTAGAATGACTTTGCCATATTTATAGTGGTAAAGGAAAACTCTGGGAGTTAAGCTAAATCCCTACTAGAATTTAAATTAGACAGTTTTTTGTTGTTGTTGCCTAGGTTTTCATTAAGTCTTTGCACAATTTAAAAATTTTTTATAACTTAGGTTATAGGTGCAATAGAAGTAATCTGCACTCCTAGGAATAAAGGAAAGTGCTTATTTGGTCCAAAGCTATTAATTAGCTTTAGCTGTATGAGTTATAGGTTTGCATTTACCTTTCTGAACTTGTTTTTGCTTAGTAAGTGTTTCTAAACAATAAAACATTGTAGTGTTGCATGAGACGGTGTGTTGGCATGTAATTTTATGTAGCGTCAACTTGTGTTCTTTCACATATCATTTACTCATGTTCTACAAATTTACATATTACAGTTTAAAAGCAAATAAGAAGCTTATTATGAGCTGAACGTTGGAGATACAGTGGTGAGTAGAAAGAGAAATGCATTCCTGGAACTTACAGTACACTGAGGAAGTCAGCAATTAAAAACATCATAAAACAAATATATAATAAGAAATTTTGATAAATTTTCTAAAGGAAAGAAACAATCTCATGAAGGTGTACAACCAAGGAACCTCCTGTAGACTCAGGGGTCAAAGAACTTTCTCCAAGAAAGAGATTATTGAGCTAAGGTCTAGAGGATGAATTGGAGTTCAGAAAGCAATATGTGGAGTGGGAATGAGGAAGGCTTGTCACTCCAGGCACAGGGAACAACATGTGTAAATGCTCTGTGCCTGGTGGTTGTATGGTGATGTCTAGGAAATAAAAGGACAGGATTACTAAAAAAACAGAATATTAGGGGCAAAGAATGTGGCATGAGCTGAAAGATTGTCTTCCCAGCACAAACAGGGACTAGAGATTTCACTGAGGAGTCTGGTCATTATTCTAGGTTTGATGAGGAACCACTGAAGGTTTTTAGCAGGAATATAATCAGGTTACATTGAAGTTATTAGGTTTGCTTTAGCTTCAGGGTAAAAAAATCTCTGAGACATGGTGGCATGGGCCAAGCAAATGGTGGGACATCAGTAAAGATGCTTACATAGTAGGTTAGGTGGGACTAGAGCATATGGAACGGGTATAGAGGGGAGCAAATGAATGAATTCAAGAGAAATTTAGGGACGATTCAAAGATGACTCTTCTATCCAGACTTGCTCAGTCAGATGACCCATAGTCTCATTTAGTGAGCTATGGAACACTAAAAGACGAGCAGATTTTATTTTATACTGAAGGTTTTGTATTTGGCCTCAGTGATGTTAAGTTTGAGGTATTGTTAAGATACCCAAGAGCAAAAGATGGGTAGGATGCTTTAATCTGAGTATCTAGTCTCAGAGGAGGGGTCTTAGTTAGAGATATAAATTTGGAAGCCATTGAACTAGACCTTAGGGAGCTCCCATGTGTACAGTTCAGTTAGATAATGATGAATTTGCCAAGAAGTCTGAACCATAGTAACCAGAGGGATAGAAGGCAAACCTGCAGAATGAAATATATTAGAAGCCAAATAAAGAGATCACTGAAAGAATAAGAGAAGAATTCTTAAGAATATCAAATGCTGCATAGAGATCAAGTGTTATTTGAATCAAAAATTTCATTGAATTGAACAATTTGAAAGTCATTAGTTAATTTGATGAGAGTGGTTTTGATATGGTGAACAGATTGGAATAGAGTGAAGAGTGGTTGGGAGATAAGGAGATGGACACAGTGAAATTAGATAACTCAAGAGAGGAAAAAAAAGTTATTGTAGTTGGAGGGGAATATTTGGATCAAGGAATTTGGTCTCATTTCTTAGATGGTAAGAGAGTCTTGAGTATATTTAAATACTTATGGGAATAATTCATTTAATTATTACTAAGAAGGTAGAGAGAGGATACGTGATAGGATAAGCCAGTTGTTTCCAGAATGGGAAGCATGCAACCCAGAGGATGAAAAAGGTATATTAGAAGCTAGCATATGTATATGCTAATTATCTATATGTATATAGATAATTCATATCTATATATCTAAATATAATATAAAATTGGAGTACATCCTTAAATTTATTTTTATTATATGACACACAATGCAAAATTTTCTTTATTTAGAGACTACATATATGAGGCTTCTGAGAAACCTGAAAGGAACAAAACTTTTTCAAAACTGAATAGTATTAAACATTTTCGTCTTCCTTTACCTTTTATCCCCTACCTAATATCTAGTCTACTTTTTTAAATTTCAGACTTCACTGCTCTTTGAATTGATAATTCCAATTTTCACATTGTTATTGGAAACCATATCTAATAAAGGTTTTAGTTATTCCCATGCACACTATGGAGATTCTCGTTTGCTGAGGTTTTGTTTCAAGAAAATGTATTGGCATGTATTTGAGAACACGTTTTATTGTCTCCTCTGTCATACAGTCCAAACTAATCTACATTTATGGATTTTTGACTGAAATGAAAGACCTTAAAATTAAACTATATTTAATATTTAAAAATACTTTATTATGGACTTTTTATATGTCAGTGTAAGGCATCTAAAACAGAGAATTAATACTCAGCTACTATATGTCCTACTTTCTTTATCCCCAATTCCTCCCAAAATATGCAAGAAAATGACTTTACCTGATTTTACTCTTATTGCCCAACTTTTTTCTACATCATAAAAGCTGATCCTGCAGTCAGAAGCTCACTAAAAAAGCAGCTTTTGGTGATGTCAGACTCACTAAGGACACACATAGGTTGAAAGTGAAGGGATGCAAAAAAAAAAAAAAAATACTGCAAGTGATAACCAAAAGAGCAGAAATGGCTATACTTATATCAGATAAAAATAGACTTTCAGCCAAAATTTCAGTTAAAATTAATTTCAGTTAAAAGCAGTCAAAAGAGACAAAAAAAAGTTCTAGGGAAAAAGGGTTCAGTTCATCTAGAGGATATAACAATTGTAATTATATGTGCATCCAACATTGGAGTTCACCATATACACACACAAAAAGGTAACTTGTATGTGAAGTAATGGATGTGTCAACTAACCTTATTGTTGTAAACATTTTGCACTATATACATATATAAAATCATCACATTGGACACCTTAAGTTTATATGATGTCATATGTCAATTATATCTCAGTAAAGCTGGAGGAAAATATAAATAAATAAATAAATAAAGCATCTTTTGCTTTATTTTTGCTAATTTAGTTACTGTAAGAAGCAAATGTTGGTGTTCAACTTTCTGTAACATGAAGGGATGATATAATCATTTTTTTAATCAAAAAAGTTTTTGCTATACATTTTTATTGCAACTTCAAAAAAAAGGAGGCCTAAACATTTACAAAACTAATTACTACAGAATAAAAGTAACATCCTAAGAGAAGCAATATTTTTTACTTATAAGACTTTGTGTTTTAGAGCAGTTTCAGGTTCACTGCAAAATTGAAGTGGAAAGTTCAGAGTTCCCATACACTTCCTGTCTGCAACATGCACAAAATTCTACCACTATCTACATCTGGCACCAGAGTGGTACATCTGTTACTATTGTTGAGCATACATTACATCATTTTCACCCAAACTCCATTATTTACATTAGGGTTTACTCTTGGTGTTGTGCATTCTTTGGGTTTTGACAAATGTATTATGACATGTGTCTGCCATTGTGGTATCATCAGAAATAATTTCTCTGCCCTAAAATTCCACTGTGTTTTGTCTATTCATCCATCCCATCCCTCAACCCCTGGCAACCAATGATCTTTTCAATGTCTCCATGGTTTTGCCTTTTCCAGAACATCATATAGTTGGAATTGTATAGTATGTAACCTTTTCAGATTGATTCCTTTCTCTTTATAACATGCATTTAATTTTTCTCCTTGTGTCAAAAAAAAAAAAAAAGAAATCCAGAACTGGGTAGTAGTTAAAGCAGTAAAGCATATTTTACTCAAGAACAATGGCAATGATGGAAAAGAGATGTTAGTATAGAACTGGGCTCAGTTCTGAAGTCAACATGCGCAAGTGGAGATTTATAGCAAAAGAATGAGGTAGGGGATCTTTTTTGTTCTGTGTCTTCTCCCTCTCTCTCTTGTATACATACATAGCCTTTATTAAAGAATTTTCACATTCTATGAAGTGAGGCTTTCTTAATGGAAATTTTAGACCCAATCTCGATCCTTAATGTTGCTATTGTTTTCTTATGTAACTTTGGGTGAGGTTTTCAACTTCAGATTAATTATGGTTTTTTAGACTAATGGTAGACTATACTCCAAACACACACTCAACTTTGAATCATGCTTTATGGTAAATATACAAAGAAAACATATGTAATTTATATAATTAAATGATATGGACTTTAATAATGCTAATAATAGTGATAATTCAAGTGAAGTTTATGTTTTCTTTGGTAGAATACACATAATAAATTTCTACAAGATTGCTTCATTTACTTGTAATAGAAACAGTATAATAAAATTTGCAAATATGTGATTAGCTAAGAAGTGTCATTTTATGGATAATTTATCTCCAGCTATTTTTTTCTGATATTTATATTTCAAACAGCATCTGCAGGGAAAAGAAAGAAGATGCTTTATTATTTTAATAAACTGTAGAAGATGATGAGTGGGAGTTTCTTTGCTAAGTAATGAAAGAGGACTCTCAGATGGAGAAATAGGAAATGCAAAACAAGTGGTTATAAATGTGTACTTAGAGAATTTACAGAAGAAAATATGTGTAGGTGATGGCTAAACTGAATAACTTATGTTGATTAATTGTAAGTTGAGACATGTTTAAATATTCTTAGAAGAAACACAGCTCATTAAGGCTGCCAAGTTGCAAACACCAGCTATGCCCCTCTTGGCAGTGGGCTCAGTGGAATAAAATGTAAATAGTGCCCTTTATATTGGTGCTATGCTGTGGTCCTGCAGCATTCTGTGTGTGACATGTTAAATTTAGAGCATTGTTAATAACTCAGGTATAATGATTATAGATTTAAGAATTTCCCCTAAAGAAGGCCAAGGGGAAATCTCTGGAATCATATCTTCTAGGCATCAGGAAGTTCCATCTTACTTTCCTGGCTGAAAGCTGAAGCGTTGAATTCATGACTACCTGCCTGCATTTAGGGTTAAGGTTCTGTTATCTAAGGAATCTGATGAGATCTCACCATATGTTGTAAGAAATTCCCTAAGATGTTCAACAAGGAATGCAATAGTTCAGTATATCTGAAAAAAATTTGGAAAGTTTTTTCACTCATCTTTCTTCATCACCATATTGATAGATTTATCTGCACCAAACAAATTCTTTGTGCAAGTGCAGTGGTGGATATCTCCTAGAGCAGATTGATGATTTCAAAATTCAGTTATATGTCTGACATTCAGTTGATTTGATAACAAATAGGGCAAGCTGCTCACATGAGTGAAATTGTGTGTGCCCCTTCTATACAGTGAAAGGGCTGAATAAGTTTTCTATTTAATAAAATTTTAATTTTGACTGTGTCAGTTTTAAATATACCAAAGGATGTTGTTTATATACTGTAATTCTTAGTATCTTCTCTTACTATGGAACTAGAGAAGAGTGGCTTAGCTAAACTTTTTAAACTCCTAATTTTAAAAAAATGTTAAAGACTATTTAATTCATCATGATGTAGGTTTATGCTTAAGCCATTTAAAAATACTGAGGCATAATGAGCTTTGTAATAATGAGACAGGTAACAAAGTTGAGAGTTGAAGGCGACCTTAGTCATTATCTAGATCTGTGCTGTCCAGTATGGTAGCCACTACCACCTGTGACCATCAAGCACTTGAAATGTGACTAATCCAAATTGAAACATGCTGTAAGTGTAAAATACACATTAAAGATTGGTGTGAAGAGATATGTAAACTATATCAATAATAATTTCATATTGATTATATGTTGACATGGTAATAGTTTAGATACGTTGGGTTAAATAAGTTATATTAAAATTAATTTTATTTGTTCCTTTTTCAGTGTGGACTCTAGACAATTTAAAGCTACATACATGGCTCACATGGCATTTCTATTAAAGGTCATTGCTCTAGATCATCCTTCTCAGTTCAAGTTTAGAAAACCAACTACTAATTGACTAGGTCCCCTAATCTCTAGTTCAATTATATTCTCACTGTACTGCCTTTGTGCAGGGTTCAGTAGGTTTAATATACATTATTTATTTCATCTGGTTTTTATAGCAACCTATTGAGAAATATGGATTAGGAAATAATGTCCAATTTACAGAGCTGGCACAGAAGCATAAGTGGTTTGGTGAATGTAATGTGTCTAATAAATAGGAACCATGGCTCTGGACCTAAACTTCTATGACTCCTAGATCATGTACTTTATTACCAGTCATGACAAGTGCAGGGGTCACCGTAGGTGGCACAACCAGTGTTTTTTTTTTTGAACCTGGCATAGGTGAGAAATTAGTAAAAGAGCATCCAGCAATACTTTAAAGTCCCTATGTTTTTAAAGGCACTATCAGTCATTTTGGTTACATTATAAAATCTAGGAGAGGTGAAAAGTTACACTCTATCCACATTTCAACAAATTAATTGATAAAACTTTCAAAATATGTTTGAGCATAACACGGTAAAATGTGAATTATTTGATTAAAAATCTGAATATCTTGCCTCTCTTTAAAAGAGAGCATCTGCCAATATCGGATTAGCATAATTACATGAGTAATTGCCTGCAACAGAGTGACCGCTGTCCTCCATGCACATTCTAGTTTGACACCCTCCCCACTACTCCCTGTTGTGCTAGAACTGTTCTGCTTCATTGTCTGCCTGATCCTATAGGTGTTTGGGTTTGTGGTCTCCAGGCTTAATGCTCTCAAAGTTACCTTCTAACTTTCAGTTAACTCCCAGTGCCTATCCATCTATGACCCACAATTATCTAACTGGTTTGTAAGGCTCATAATTGAAAGCTATTCAACAGCTAGTTAGATGATACTGTCACTTTTTTTCGCATAATGCATGTAAACTAATGTGCTTTCTCCAGCTTCAGATTTATTATCTTTATGTGTTGCTGAATGTGTTATACTTACAACATTATCATGCTTATTAATGCTATTTATAGTCTTCCTCCGATGCTGTGTTTTTAATATATTTCATTCTATTGAACAATACATAGCTCCCTACTGACCATTTTATAAAAGTGATTACCTTAGCTTGGCTCCCAAGGTTCCACTTGAATAGTCCTCAACCTACTGTTCTTCCTTGTTTTCTCATTATACTCTGACACAAAGATTTGACTCTGACCGGATAAGGCTCTTTCCTGTCATTCCCAGTTGAGCGGTGGTATAGTGCTGTGGTTTCCAAATACCAGTCGGTGCCTTTCTCACTATGTGTGAAAGTCTTATTCAAATACAGATTTCTCCGTCATTATCCCAGATTTACTGAATAAAAATCATCAAGGATGGGATTATGTCTACTGCATAGCATAGTGCTTACCAGTTACCCTGAAACCAAAAACATCAATATATTTGAATCTTGGCTTCTATATTTCTTAGCTGTGTGACCTGGGTAAATCACTTAGCTCTTGATGCCCCCACCCCCACCCGCAGTTTCCTAATCTGTAATCTGTAGTAATAGTGCCTACCTTAAATGGTTGTTAAGTAGATTCAATGAGATAACATTTGGAGAGTGTTTATAACAGTTTAGGCATAGTAAGCACTACCTAAATGTGTGTTAAGTGTGTTAACTAGATAAATCAGAAGTTTTTCCATATGGTTTTGGCACCAAGAAGGTTTAGGAACCAGTGGGATGGAACAAAGAAGGCACTGAAATGCTTGGCCCATTTCTCAATGAAGATCTGTCCTCTTTCTACTTCTAGTTATACTCAATGGAAGTAGTGCCATCCCCAGGGGATGCTTTGGCAAGTATGAGGAGACACTTTGAGTTGTCACATGATTGGACAGAGTAGTGAGCAGGAAGATATTAGACATCCTTCAGGGTGAGGACAGTCTTGCACAATAAAGAATTGTTCCTAATCCTCACCATATTTGAGTAGCCACTGGTAATTCATGTAAATGAAAAGCCTGTTTCTAATTATTTGAGACCAGAATTTAACTCTTTTACATAGAGGAAACAAGTGTTTTTGTACAGTTCTAATACACACTAAATTTTTACATGAGTGTAAACCACAATATAAACCAAGGGAAGATTTATTTTCCTTTGGAATTTGACCAAGAGTTGGTCAGCACTTTGGAAAACCACTCTTCAAACAGCCATGTTTCTCCTGATTTTCAAGTCACTGACACATTTGTAGTTGTCACATATAGGACCAAAATCTGACTCTATCTCATTTTGTCTGCTAGTGTACATGTGCTTGATTTTATATTTTGAAATATATATTTGATTATAAATTATTTTTGCTCTATCCGCCCTTATGTTGCAGACAAGGCATTGTATAAATTTCTCTGAAATTATGTGTATTGGAAGAGTTTATCATCTATTAATTTTATTTCAGGACAGTGAGGGCTGTCATACAATATTTCTTATAAAAGGAGGCATGATGTCTGAAAGGCTTGAGACTCAAAGCTCAGATCCTGAAGGAATTTCTTAATCAATCTTGCTTAGTACTAAATAAGATTGCATTCTTTCAGAATTCACATAAGGGTTATGCTAAATTAATACATGCTTATTTCAGGCTATTTTAGGATGTTTTGACACTTTTAATGGGAATGTATGTTCTGCCTCACCCAGTAGATTTTTACATTCCTCAAGGAAAGAAAATGTTGCCTTGATTCCTTTTGTATCTTTTCACAGCAGGCATTCAGTAAGTGGTGTTGACAGCCTGACTTGAGTTTAAAGAGAAGCAGGAAAATTCAGAGAGTAGAGTCAGAAGTTTAAAATAAATTGAAAGAAGTGCCTGAGAAGTGTTAGTTCACCAGAAGAAAATCAGCAAAGGTAAAGGAAACAGAAACAGAGAATGCTTTTAGGGCAATGTTAGGGAATGTGATGTTGAGGCAGCTGGAAAATTCAGCTGTTAAAAATATATGCAGGTGTGCCCTATCTTATGAAAACCCAGTACAAGCACTGAACATTAAAAAAAAAAAAAAGATAAATTAGAGGGTTTTTTTTGCGTGTGGGGGACAGGAGAGAGAGAACATCAATCACACAAGAGTTATGATTTGGCATCTGCTATGTGTTGACAACTTTACATTAGCAAGTATAGATTCTTTTTACTAGCTTTAAGTAACTCCACTTAAAATGGACTTAACTACATTCAAAGTAGGGTCCAGTTTACAAATCATTCATTTTATTCAAGCTTTTTCATAGCACATGATTCCAAAAATTAAATGGACCACAGTGTTGAATAAAGCTAGGTAATGATTTTATTGGTGGGCCTGATAATCAGGAAAGATCAATTTTACTATAGTAAACAGACACCATAATAAACTTCATGATTTCATCTCAAACAGGTATTTAGGCAAACCCACAAACAAAGAGAGAATAAACACATTGTAGATTATTTCAGTTGAAAGCAGATGAGGAGCTTTGTGACCTAAGTTGAGATGGAATGTTTACTTTGATGATTGACAATGAATACAAGTAGAAAGCAACCTGACTACATCCATAAAGATGATAAAGGTTTGCAGATGTGTGCAATAAGATGTGATACCGAGGACCCTGCTTGTTTCCTAACATCATCATTAAGTTAGAAACTCTTCAAATGACCTATAGATCACACAAACACACACAGATATATAAACATACATATGTATATTTAAAATACACATATAGCAATCATTATCTTAAAAATGAGGCAAGAAGAAAATGTAGGAAATAAACTTTCAGTTCAATATGGCTTCCTAAATACATGATTTACTTTTCCTACCAGCTCAAATCTCACTGAAACATACGGAAAAGAAAATGGGATAGAAAGGAATTTAGAAAGCTGGGCAAGAACCATCAAAAAACCAGAACAGTGATGCTTTTTTTTTTAAGAAATAGAACATGTGATATCAGGCTGATGATGAAATGCAAGATTCATGAAAAGTGCTACTGGGGAAAGAGAGGTGCTTTCCAAACTACTTTTTTTTCCCTAGAGGTAGTAGGTTTTAGAGAAGGAGGCCATATGAGGTTTGCTTGGTAATTAAAGGGCTGTGACATAGTCATGCCAGTTGTATTAATCAGGTTCTTAACTGTAAGCAAAAAATGCCTACTCTGGGTGAAGCAGATAAGGGCTTGGGTGGCTCAAGAACTGCAGGAAGGCTGGAGAATTAGACTGAAGGCTGAGCTGCCAGGAACAACAACCAAATCCAAGCCACAGACGTGGTCTTATTATGATATTTCTCGTCCTTCATTCAGGTGAAATCACAATGATTTGACATTGAGCCACTTCTGTTTTGTGACACTCAGGCATGGGCACAGGTTTTTGCTTTTAGAGCATCAAATCTGGCACAGATGCATTTTGATTGTCAGAACTTATGTCAGATAACTAGAAAAGCAGATCCCTACAGTCTCAGATTTTACAGAGGGATGCATTCTTTGGCTCAGCAAGACTCATTGAATGGAAACTTCTAACATAGGAGTTCAGATGCTAGGTGAAGCAAAACAAAGGACAAATGTCCATTCATTAATCTTTCCCACGCTTTCCTAATCTTGGCCTCAGGGTGGGGTGGGGGCATGAATAAGGCATTCTAATTTAGACATTCTCACAAGGGATTATAAGAGTTATGGAGTTGGTATGGAGAAAGTTTCCAGATAACTTATGCTTACCATGAAGAACGGGAGCCTCCCCTTCCCGGGCAGACAAAATATTCTCATGCGCTTACCAAATGCTAAACCAGCCACAAGTTCTGCCTTGTGCCCCACTGCATAGCCTCTGGAGATAGGACTCCTAAATCAGAACATTTTTTCACAGCCTGGGTTTTTTAATGTTTCTGAGATGCTATTCTAAACATTGGAACATTCAATAAGAGCTACCAGGCATGTAAGGAAACCTAAGAGAAATAAATTCAACAAAATTAAGAAATAATCATAGACAAAAAAATTCAACATAGGAGAAGAAGAACATTTAAGCATACTTAGTATTCTCTGTGAGAGAATAAAATAACAGACTTCAGTGAAAAAGAAAATATGAAGTCTTGGGAATTAAAAAAACATGATAATGAAATTAAAAAGTAAACAGAGGGATTAAATAGGAGAAAGGATACAGCTAAAATTAAATTACATAATGCATTGGAAGATTGATCCAAGTGATTCTTTAACTTTATTAAGTAGTAACTGATAAATACAATTGTATATATTGAAAGTATACAATGTAATGGTTTGATATACATATACAATTATATATGTATGATTGTAGAATGATTATCAAAATCCAGATAATTAACACGTCCATCACCTTACATAAGTAACTCTTTTTTTTTACTATGTTTTTGTGTGCGTGTGACTACTTAAGATTTATTCTCAGCAAGTTTCAAGTATACAATACTGTATTATTAACTATAGTTACCATGCTGTACACTAGATCCTCAGAACTTATTCTTCTTACAACTGAAAATTTGTGCTCTTTGACCCACATCACTCCATTTCTGTCCCCCACCTCATGTGATTCTTATCGAATGTGGTAAAAAGGATGAAAATATATTAAATGTGAGAAAAAATAGAAATAGGATTTATCTAGGAAGTCTGTATCAGTTAGGATTGACCTTAATTGCAAGTAAGAGAACAAAAATAATTGTGACTTTAAAAAAAATAAGCTTTTTATTGGTCATGTAAAAGTCCACAGGGAGGCCACCCAGAGATTTGCTCTTCAGGGACCCAGACTCTCATCCAGTCTAGAATGTTGGCCATGATAGCCATATTCCAGGCAGTAGGATGGAGGAAGGGACAAAAAAGAGAAGTTCCACCACACCCCACTGAATCTTGTACTGCAACTTTTCCTACAATTTCTCTTAATCCTCCTTCTACCTCTTCACAATAATGCACAAGCTGCAACATCTCTGTTGCCCCTGTACACAAGTCAGGTCCTTTTCAAAGTAAAATACCCTGTTTATTTATGTATTTTTAAACTATTTAACATGTGTAAAACGGTTCTACCAAATTCATTAGATTCTTATCTTTTTTTTTTCATTGTTTCACTAAGGAAGTTTTTGAGTAGTGTGCCTCTAGTCTCATTTTTTTTTTTTTTTTTTGCATAAGACCTTTGGTTTATTTATTTATTTATTTTAACATCTTTATTGGAGTATAATTGCTTTACAGTGGTGTGTTAGTTTCTGCTTCATAACAAAGTGAATCAACTATACATATATATATCCCCATATCTCCTCCCTCTTGCATCTCCCTCCCACCCTCCCTATTCCACTCCTCTAGTTGGTCACAAAGCACTGAGCTGATCTCCCTGTGCTATGCGGCTGCTTCCCACTAGCTATCTATTTTACATTTGGTAGTGTATATATGTCCATGCCACTCTCTCACTTTGTCCCAGCTTACCCTTCCCCCTCCCTGTATCCTCAAGTCCATTCTCTAGTAGGTCTGTGTCTTTATTCCGGTCTTGCCCCTAGGTTCTTCATGACCTTTTTTTTTTTTTTTTAGATTCCATATATATGTGTTAGCATACGGCATTTGTTTTTCTCTTTCTGACTTACTTCACTCTGTATGACAGACTCTAGGTCCATCCACCTCACTACAAAGAACACAATTTCATTTCCTTTTATGCTGAGTAATATTCCATTGTATATATGTGCCACATCTTCTTTATCCATTCACCTGTTGATGGACACTTAGGTTGCTTCCATGTCCTGGCTATTGTAAACAGAGCTGCAATGAACATTGTGGTACATGACTCTTTTTGAATTATGGTTTTCTCAGGGTATATGCCCAGTAGTGGGATTGCTGGGTCGTATGGTAGTTCTATTTTTAGTTTTGTAAGGAACCTCCATACTGTTCTCCATAGTGGCTATATCAATTTACATTGCCACCAGCTGTGCAAGAGGGTTCCCTTTTCTCCACACCCTCTCCAGCATTTATTGTTTGTAGACTTTTTTCATGATGGCCATTCTGACTGGTGTGAGGTGATACCTCATTGTAGTTTGATTTGCATTTCTCTAATGGTTAGTGATGTTGAGCATTCTTTAATGTGTTTGTTGGCCATCTGTATATCTTCTTTGGAGAAATGTCTGTTTAGGTCTTCTGCCCATTTTTGGATTGGGTTGTTTGTTTTTTTGATGTTGAGCTGCATGAGCTGCTTGTAAATTTCGGAGATTAATCCTTTGTCAGTTGCTTAATTTGCAAATATCTTCTCCAATTCTGAGGGTTGTCTTTTCGTCTTCTTTATGGTTTCCTTTGCTGTGCCAAAGCTTTTAAGTTTCATTAAGTCCCATTTGTTTATTTTTGTTTTTATTTCCATTTCTCTAGGAGGTGGGTCAAAAAGGATGTTGCTGTGATGTATGTCATAGAGTGTTCTGCCTATATTTTCCTCTAACAGTTTGATAGTGTCAGGCCTTACATTTAGGTCTTTAATCCATTTTGAGTTTATTTTTTGTGTATGGTGTTAGGGAGTGTTCTAATTTCATTCTTTTACATGTAGCTGTCCAGTTTTCCCAGCATCGCTTATTGAAGAGGCTATCTTTTCTCCACTGTATATTCTTGCCTCCTTTATCAAAGATAAGGTGACCATATGTGCGTGGGTTTATCTCTGGGCTTTCTATCCTGTTCCATTGATCTATATTTCTGTTTCTGTGCCAGTACCATACTGTCTTGATTACTGTAGCTTTGTAGTATAGTCTGAAGTCAGGGAGCCTGATTCCTCCAGCTCTGTTTTTCTTTCTCAAGATTGCTTTGGCTATTCAGGGTCTTTTGTGTTTCCCTACAAATTGTGAAATTTTTTGTTCTAGTTTTGTGAAAAATGCCAGTGGTAGTTTGATAGTGATTGCATTGAATCTGTAGATTGCTTTGGGTAGTAGAGTCATTTTCACAATGTTGATTCTTCCAATCCCAGAACATGGTATATCTCTCCATCTATTTGTATCATCTTTAATTTCTTTCATCAGTGTCTTATAGTTTTCTGCATAAAGGTCTTCTGTCTCCTTTCGTAGGTTTATTCCTAGATATTTTATTCTTTTTGTTGCAGTGGTAATTGGGAATGTTTTCTTAATTTCTCTTTCAGATTTTTCATCATTAGTGTATAGGAATGCAAGAGATTCCTGCGCATTAATTTTGTATCCTGCTACTTTACCAAATTCATTGATTAGCTGTAGTAGTTTTCTGGTAGCATCTTTAGGATTCTCTATGTATAATATCATGTCATCTGCAAACAGTGACAGCTTTACTTATTCTTTTCTGATTTGGATTCCTTTTATTTCTTTTTCTTCTCTGATTGCTGTGGCTAAAACTTCCAAAACTATGTTGAATAATAGTGGTGAGAGTGGGCAACCTTGTCTTGTTCCTGATCTTAGTGGAAATGGTTTCATTTTTTCACCATTGAGGACGATGTTGGCTGTGGGTTTGTCTTATATGGCCTTTATTATATTGAGGAAAGTTCCCTCTGGGCCTACTTTCTGGAGGGTTTTTATCATAAATGGGTGATGAATTTTGTCAAAAGCTTTCTCTGCATCTATTGAGATGACCATATGGTTTTTCTCCTTCAATTTATTAATATAGGGTTTCACATTGATTGATTTGCATATATTGAAGAATCCTTGCATTCCTGGGATAAACCCCACTTGGTCATGGTGTATGATCCTTTTTATGTGCTCTTGGATTCTGTTTGCTAGTATTTTGTTGAGGATTTTTGCATCTATGTTTGTCGGTGATATTGGCCTGTAGTTTTCTTTCTTTGTGACATCTTTGTCTGGTTTTGTTATCAGGGTGATGGTGGCCTCGTAGAATGAGTTTGGGAGTGTTCTTCCCTCTGCTATATTTTGTAAGAGTTGAGAAGGATAGGTGTTAGCTCTTCTCTAAATATTTGATAGAATTCGCCTGTGAAGCCATCTGGTCCTGGGTTTTTTTTTGTTGGAAGATTTTTAATCACAGTTTCAATTTCAGTGCTTGTGATTGGTCTGTTCATATTTTCTATTTCTTCTTGGTTCAGTCTTGGAAGGTTGTGCATTTCTAAGAAGTTTTCCATTTATTCCAGGTTGTCCATTTTATTGGCATATAGTTGATTGTAGTAATCTCTCATGATCCTTTGTATTTCTTCAGTGTCAGTTGTTACTTCTCCTTTTTCATTTCTAATTCTATTGACTTGAGTCTTCTCCCTTTTTTTGTTAATAAGTCTGGCTAATGGATTATCAATTTTGTTTATCTTCTCAAAGAACCAGCTTTTAGTTTTATTGATCTTTGCTATCGTTTCCTTCATTTCTTTTTCATTTATTTCTGATCTGATCTTTATGATTTCTTTCCTTCTGCTAACTTTGGGGTTTTTTTGTTCTTCTTTCTCTAATTGCTTTAGGTGTAAGGTTAGGTTGTTTATTTGAGATGTTTCTTGTTTCTTGTGGTAGGATTGTATTGCTATAAACTTCCCTCTTAGAATTGCCTTTGCTGCATCCCATAGGTTTTGGGTCCTTGCATTTTCATTGTCATTTGTTCCTAGGTAATTTTTGATTTCCTCTTTGATTTCTTCAGTGATCTTTTGGTTATTTAATAGTATACTGTTGTTTAGCCTCCATGTGTTTGTATTTTTTACAGATTTTTTTCCTGTTATTGATATCTAGTCTCATAGCGTTGTGGTCGGAAAAGATACTTGATACAATTTCAATTTTCTTAAATTTACCAAGGCTTGATTTGTGACCCAAGGTATGATCTATCCTGGAGAATGTTCCGTGCGCACTTGAGAAGAATGTGTATTCTGTTTTTTTGGGGTGGAATGTCCTATAAATATCAATTAAGTCCATCTTCTTTAATGTATCATTTAAAGCTTGTATTTCCTTATTTATTTTCATTTTGGATGATCTGTCCATTGGTGAAAGTGGGGTGTTAAAGTCCCCTACTATGATTGTGTTACTGTCGATTTCCCCTTTTATGGCTGTTAGTATTTGCCATGTGTACTGAGGTGCTCCTATGTTGGGTGCATAAATATTTACAATTGTTATATCTTCTTCTTGGATCGATCCGTTGATCATTATGTAGTGTCCTTCTTTGTTTCTTATAATAGTCTTTGTTTTAAAGTCTATTTTGTCTGATATGAGAATTGCTACTCCAGCTTTCTTTTGATTTCCCTTTGCATGGAATATCTTTTTCCATCCCCTCACTTTCAGTGTGTATGTGTCTCTAGGTCTCAAGTGGGTCTCTTATAGACAGTATATATATGGGTCTTGTTTTTGGATCCATTTAACCAGTCTGTGTCTTTTGGTTGCAGCATTTAATCCATTGACATTTAAGGTAATTATAGATATGTATGTTCCTATTACCATTTTCTTAATTGTTTTGGGTTTGTTATTGTAGGTCTTTTCCTTCTCTTGTGTTTCCTGCCTAGAGAATTTTCTTTAGCATTTGTTGTAAAGCTGGTTTGGTGATGCTGAAATCTCTTAGCTTTTGCTTGTCTGCGAAGGTTTTAATTTCTCCGTCAAATCTGAATGAGATCCTTGCTGGATAGAGTAATCTTGGTTGTAGGTTTTTTCCTTTCATCACTTTCAGTATGTCCTGCCACTCCCTTCTGGCTTTCAGAGTTTCTGCTGAAAGATCAGCTGTTATCCTTATGGGGATTCCCTTGTGTGTTATTTGTTGTTTTTCCTTTACTGCTTTTAATATTTTTTCTTTGTGTTTAATTTTTGATAGTTTGATTAATATGTATCTTGTCATGTTTCTCCTTGGATTTATCCTGTATGGGACTCTCTTCTCTTGCTGAACTTGATTGCCTATTTCCTTACCCATATTAGGGAAGTTTTCAACTATAATTTCTTTATATATTTTCTCAAAATATATTTGTTTTTCTCTTCTTCTTCTGGGACCCCTATAATTTGAATGTTGGTGTGTTTAATGTTGTCCCATAGGTCTCTGAGAGTGTCCTCAATTCTTTTCATTCTTTTTTCTTTATTCTGCTCTGTGGCAGTTATTTCCACTATTCTATTTTCCAGGTCACTTATCTGTTCTGCCTCAGTTATTCTGCTATTCATTCCTTGTAGAGAATTTTTAATTTCATTTATTTTGTTTTTCATTATTGTTTGTTTGCTCTTTAGTTCTTCTAGGTCCTTGTTAATCATTTCTTTTGTTTTCTCCATTCTATTTAAGCTTTTGGATCATCTTTACTATCATTACTCTGAATTCTTTTTCAGGAACACTGCCTATTTCCTCCTCATTTGTTTGATCTGATGGGTTTTTGCCTTACTCCTTCATCTGCTGTGTGTTTCTCTGTGTTCTTATTTTGCTTAACTTACTGTTTTTGGGGTTTCCTTTTCGCAAGATGCAGGTTCATAGTTCCCCTTGTTTTTGGTGTTTGCCCCCAGTGGCTAAGGTTGTTTCAGTGGGTTGTGTAGGCTTCCTGGTGGAGGGGACTGGTGCCTATGTTCTGGTGGATGAGGCTGGATCTTGTCTTTCATCTGGGCAGGACCGCCTCCAGTGGTGTGTTTTGGGGTGTCTGTGACCTTATAATGATTTTAGGTAGCCTCTCTGCTAATGGGTGGGGTTGTGTTCCTGTCTTGCTAGTTGTTTGGCATAGGGTGTCCAGCACTGTAGCTTGCTGGTCGTTGAGTGGAGGTGGGTCTTAGCATTGAGATGGAGATCTCTGGGAGATTTTCGCTGTTTGATATTATGTGGTGCCGGGAGGTGTCTGGTGGATCAGTGTCTGAAACTCGGCTTTCCCTCCTCCGAGGCACAGGCCTGACACCCGGCCAGAGCATCAAGACCCTGTCAGCCACACGGCTCAGAAGAGAAGGGAGAAAAAAAGAAAGAAAGAAAGATAAAATAAAATAAAATATAGTTATTAATATAAAAAATAAAAAAATTATTAAAAATAAAAAATTAATAACAAAAAAGAAAGAAAGAAAGAAGAGAGCAACCAAACCAAAAAACATACACCAATGATAAAAAAATGGACAGTCATAACTCTAGGACAAATGGTAAAAGCAAAGCTATACAGACAAAATCACACAAAGAAGCATACACATACACACTCACAAAAAGAGAAAAAGGAAAATATATATATATCTATATATTAAAAAAAAAGGAAGAGAGCAACCAAATCAATTAACAAATCTACCAATGATAATAAACTCTAAATACTAAACTAAGATAAATATAAAACCAGATATGAATTAGATGCAGAAAGCAAACCCCAAGTCTACAGTTGCTCCCTGTGTCCACTGCCTCAAGTTTGGGATGATTTGTTGTCTATTCAGGTATTCCAGAGATTCCGGGTACATCAAGTTGTTTGTGGAGATTTAATCCGCTGCTCCTGAGGCTGCTCGGAGAATTTTCCCGTTCTCCTCTTTGGATCTGTCCTCTGAAGCCGGAGCCTCAGCTCCCAGCCCTTACCCATCCTGGCAGGTGAGCAGACAAGCTTCTCAGGCTGGTGAGTGCTGGTCGGCATCAATCCTCTGTGCAGGAATCTCTCTGCTTTGCCCTCTGCATCCCTATTGCTGCCCTCTGAAGCTTCCCCCCCTGTCACTCTCCATCTCCGCCAGTGAAGGGGCTTCCTAGTCTGTGGAATCTTTTGCTCCTTCACAGCTCCCTCCCAGAGGTGCAAGGTCCTGTCCCTATTCTTTTGTCTCTTTTTTTTTCTTTTCTCTTTTGCCCTACCCAGGTAAGTGGGAAGTTTCTTGCCTTTTGGGAAGACTTAGGTCTTCTGTGAGCATTCAGTAGGTGTTCTGTAGGAGTTGTTCCACATGTAGATGTATTTTTGATGTATCTGTGGGGAGGAAGGTGATCTCCACGTCTTACTCCTCCGCCATCTTGAAGGTGTCCTCAGACCTATGGTTTTTATTGCAGAATTTCTCTGAATGAAGTGATTTTCAGAAACACATATATCTCATTATCACAGAACTTACTGGGATATCTTATTAGCTGAGACTCTGCTCTCTGCTTTTCTTGCTCTATAGTCATTTCACCATACTTACAGATTAAAGTCCTGACTGAGATGCTTCCCATAAATAAATTTAAGACTTTCGCATTTCATTACTATGAGTTTAGCTACCAAGACATTTTGCTGGATGTTCTCTTTTTTGTGTCTAAATTCTATATTTTTTGTGCTTTTTCCATTGTTTCAACTGAAAGTTCATTTGGCAGGCAATAGACTCAGCTATTTGGAAACAAGTTATACTTTGAGATTTTATACTATGAGTATTTTAGAACTTTATGCTTAGAGGGGTATGGTCTTGCCTCATGTTTTCTAATAAAAATGACTGGAACACTGCCTCTCCAATGTTCATGTGAATTCATTACTCAGAGCAAACAAATGCCAATTATGAGATTTCAAAATTTCACTAACTTAATAGCCTCTTGATTAGAATTTAGTCAAAGTATTGACCACTGCCCAATTGATGTGACATTCAGAGGTATTCAGAGCTGTTAAATAACTTTAGCTACATTTTTCTCCCTTAAATTAACCTGGTGATACCCTTAATAGATAATTTTAAAATCTGTATTTTTATCTTGATATTTTCAATAATTATTTAAAGAATAATATTGGAATCTGTCAGATGACATGAGTTCAGATATTTAGAAGATAATATTAATTTGCTATTTCCTAAGCACTGTCTTAACAGTTGTTAAAAAAATGGGTACCAAAATCTCTTCCTTTTACATATGAGAAACCCCAAGTCACCTTAAAGTAATTTGTCTAAATTTACATAACTAGTGGTGAAGCTTGAGATTTGAACCCAGGCACTCTGACCCCTGAGTCTGTGTGCTTAATCATTACAGTAAGCCTTTAAGTTGGAAGAATTGAACATGTTATTTTTCTCTCTGGGAGAGGCATCTTGCCTTGTGGTAGTAACATATCAAATCGGTCACTTGGTTTAGCTCCTAGATCTTTGGCCAGCAAATTTCAAGTAAGAGTAGGATGATAACTGTTAGTCTATTTACCCCCAAACTCTAGGGATTCATCCACCATAACCCTCTTATTTCACTCACTAGGTGCTGGGCCAGACATTAGTCACTCTGTACTCAAGAACTGCTTCTTGGTTGCATCTGTACCTTGCTCTAACTATATTTTATCTCAATGAAGATGGTGAATAATAGCCTAGATCTGTCTTTTAACCGTAGAAAGCCACTCCTTAACATTCTCTTCTCTAGATCTTACAACTCCAATTCCTCTAATTACCCCACAGATATTTGGCTTTCTTTTTTTTAAAATTCTTGTTTCTATTGTTCATTTCTGTACTACCTCATGTTCTACTTTAAATGATGTTTATTTAAAACATATAGATCTAGAATCTTCTTTTCTCTTTTTGAAATTGTATTGTATTGAAGATTAAATTATATGGGCCATAACTAGAATTTGTCAGTTATTTCTCCCCTAGAGAGTTTAACTGTAGATGAATTAAATATTCAATTATAGGACCAATTACCATAGTGAAAAAAACGTTGGAGTTTGTAGGAATAAAAAAGCTAAAGATTTTGATTGTGGAACAACAACATACTTGTTGCATGGGCCATTAACTATTTGTGAGGAGCTGAATGAGTTCCTTCTTTCATTTGATCTCAGTTGCCTCTCTATAAAAATAAGGTTTGGACTAATTGTTCTATACTATTACTCTCAGCTTGAACATTGATGTAGAAGTGACTTCTCATGTCATTCAGTCATAGTGTGGTATATTTTTGTTAATAGAGAAGATATTTTGTTATTAATTCAAATGATAACTCATTATTGTTTTCCTGTTCATGTCTAAGAAACTTTGTGCCATTAAGAACTTTTTAATTTGGTTTTATCCCCAAGGACTTATTTTACTTAAAATTTATTTGGCCTTTGGCTTATTTCTAATTGATTAAGATCACTCTTTTTTCTTTTATTATTTTAAAAAGTTTTCCTATATGGAGTTAAGTTTTTTTTTTTTTTTTTCCTCTGTATTTTCATTCAAACACTGATTAGGATTAAAGCATGTCAGTTCTTCAACTGACCTCCATGGACTGGAAAAAAAAAAGTTTGGCTCCTTCAGGATGATCTATGATTTGGCAAATACAAAACATATAATATATTAGGTTTGCTTTCTGTTTTTACCAGTACTCCAAAGCTGGACAATCAGAGGCCAGAAAGATTTTCCACAGTGCTTTGAACAACTTAAATAAATTTCATTTAATTATATGTTGCCATAGTCTCAACATTCATAAAGTGAAGCTTTTATGTTTTAACTTGTACAGTTTACTTTATAACTAAAACAATTAAGGGCATTGTGAGGTATAGTCTAATAAAATTTTTTGATACTTAGAAAGATGAAAATGAACATTAAATAAATGCATTATATTTTATGGTCATCTTAATAAGGGAAAATGTTGCATCCATTAAAAAGAACAGAATGTCATATATAATGAAAAGAATATAGCAACAGTAAACTATTATAAAGCATAGAGATATTACAGAATGTGTAAATGAATAGGAAACTGGTATAAAAAGGTATCAACAGACATGGTTTTTCAGAATGAAAAGGCCCACTGAGTGTCCAGCACAATGAATGGGAAAATACCCACACCAAAGGACATAGTTGTGAAATTTCAGAACAGTAGGGACAAAGGAAATATCTTTTAAAATCTTCTAAAGGAGGAAAAAGCAGGTCGCATACAAAAGATGAGCAATTATCATTGGACCAGTAAATTCCACAATATGAAGTGTGACTTAATTCCATGTCCCATTACATGGAAATCAAGTGGAGATGCATTATTGAAATATGTACTTTCACTCCTAGTTTGGCTCAGTATCCAAGGCAAGCCTGAGCCAGCAAGTGAATGTTATCTGAGAGAGTGAAAAACTTGGTAAGATGGGCCAAAGAAAGTGTAACACCTACTAAGCACAAGGCTGACCTGGGAACACAGAGATGCAAGACACAGACACTAAGCAGATTGAAGCGAATCTTTCCAGTAAAGTTCTAGCTTATATCAAAAGGGCAAAGAGGAGGGTGGCATTTAGGCCAAATCTCAATGAAGCAAAGCCTTGGCACTCATTCTCAGTATATTTTTAAACTCGTGTATGTGTTTGGGAAGAGACTGGGCAGTGATTTTTTTTTTTTTTTTTAGATGAAGGAAACTGTTGAGGGAATGAATATGAAGTAAGGTAGTCCCTTGGTTGGGCTTGGAGGAGAAAGATGTAAATCTCCAGAACGACTTAGAAAGAAAGGACTCATTCCTGGGATGTGAGACATTCAGGGCTAAAACTGTGACAGTCCCTGGCAAAGTGGGATGATTTGGTTACCCGAAGTGAAGTTCCAGGGATTCTGGGGATGAACAGATACATGCGGGACTGAGACTCTGATGGAAAGAAGAATAACAGAGGGAGAAAGATAAAAGTGGAATGGGACTAGCCAGAGCTTAAGAGTAGACTTCAGGATAAGTCAACCTTTGAGGAAACCCTTCAGCCATCTGGAAGAAAGGCATGAGGCAGACTCATTGTAGTCTATGCCCAAGAAATTGTGGACCGCTCCTGTCTGCCCTTTCTCAGGTTTAAGTGTCTCTGTGAAAAATAAAATATACAAAATTTCAAACCTATCTTTTCTCAGAATTAATTTGTAGTGCATATAAATTTAATCAAAATTAGATTTTTTTTTCTAGATAGGAGGACTCATGAGGTTTTGTTTTGATTCTGATTCTTTGCACCTACATACCATAGGGAATCATCACTATCATTAGAAACCAAATACCCCCATCAGAACTTCACAATGATACACTCTGCTCTGCCTCCCTCTGGTGCCCTCCTCAGGCCTTTGCTTCATTGCCTTTTGAAATTCCTAAGGACACAGTTCATTTTTATAGACACAAAATGTGACGGAAATTTCAACAAGGGCCCCATGACGTTGGCTGCTGTCAGAAAACAAGCCTAATTGGTCTATCCACTGAAGAATATGCTAAGAATGCAGCCCTAGACTGAAATCTCCAAGGCTGGTTTTGAAAGATCTGCTGAACAGGGGGGGTTGGCAATGTATATTTTAAGAAGAGAACACTAACCTGGAAATTGAAGTGTGATTTAAAATTGCATTTTAGTGTTTCCGTTTTTTTCTCATGTAGAGAAAAGTATAAGCTTTTTCCAGGTATGACTGCCACTTTTCCATTGTCAATACTGTGAGACCTGATGCCATAATTCTCCATCATCTAATTTACCCCAGCACTTCTGTATTTTGAAATACAGAGTAATTATTCTCTACACTGGCTCTTCATTTTGTGTTGTGTATGGGATTAACTGGAAATAATGTTTTAATATTTTAGGTATCTGCAAAAGTAACAAAGAAAATGAAATATGACAGAAAAGCAGGTTAATGCCTTTGAGGAAAAATAAATGATAGGAAAATTCAAATACTCAGTGGGAAGGTAAAGCTTGTAGAGAAATAATGCTGCAGGGTATACATAAGTGAGAAATAATAAATTAGGTATTGAAATAAAACATTTTTTACAAAGGACAACTGCAAGTTAGAAAATGTTTCATATTTCCCATTATGGTTGAGCCTATTGTTTTCAAAGTCACTGATGAGACTTAAAACAGACTGTCACTTTTTAAAATAGATTCAAATCTGTATAACCTTGGAGCTCTTAATTCATTTGCATTTTACCATCTGCTTTGCATGCTTCTTAATTTAATATGCATATCTCAGAATTGATTCAATTTACAAGCTCCTTAAGAGGAAGACATGCTACTATTGTATTGCAGAAATGATGATATTCAACAGCCTGTACAACGTAAATCTGAAAGCACAGCATGGAAAGAACACTAGACTAAGAATTAGTAGAATTCAATTCAGTCATACTAACTCACTTTATGACCTTGAACAACATATGTAAATCCTCCAGTCTTCGATTTTCACATGTACAATGGATTAGGCCACTTTTATAAGGCTTTTCCCAACTCCAAAATTCTCACAAATATATCATTCTTATTGAGGGAAGGATTGATCATTTCAACTAAGAAATAGACATGAACTGGTGCCTCTTCTCCCCTCTTTTGATAATTATATTTAGAAAAGGCTTTGCAAGAGTTTCAACTGAAAAATTATAGTCCTATAACAAATTTAACAACAGATAAATATTGCAAATTGGATATTAAAGGCTCAATACTAATAAAAATGAAGCATGAAAAATAAAAAAATAAGTTTGAATATATCAGTAGCACAATAATTGTAAATATAAGAAAATTGCTTGATGAGAAGGTCTTACCTAGAGAGAGAGAGAGACTTACTACAAAACAAAAACTAAATCCAGCTATAAACTAATTTAGGAGACAGCCATATGATATAAAGATATAGAGAAGTTGAAAAGTAAGAAATGGAAAATATCTATTAAAAAAACCTTCAATCTAAGTCAGAAAGAGAAAAACAAATACTGGATGCTAACACGTATATATGGAAACTAAAAAAAAAAAAAAACAAAGGTTCTGAAGAACCTAGGGGCAGGACAGGAATAAAGACACAGACATAGAGAATGGACTTGAGGACACGGGGAGGGGGAAGGGTAAGCTGGGACGAAGTGAGAGAGTAGCAGCTGCATAGCACAGGGAGATCAGCTCGGAGCTCAGTGCTCTGTGTCCACCTAGGGAGTGGGATAGGGAGGGTGGGAGGGAGATGCAGAGGGAGGAGATATGGGGATGTATGTATATGTATAGCTGATTCACTTTGTTATACAGCAGAAACTAACACACCATTGTAAAGCAATTATACTCCAATAAAGATGTTAAAAAAATAAAAAAAATTTTAAAACTTCAATCAAAAGAAAGTTGAGGTAGCAATATTATCAAAATTGGTAGACTTCAAAGGCAAATGTATTGCTAGGGATAATGAGGATTATCACTTAACGATAAAAGAAAAAAATTACCATAAAAATATCACAGTTCTGAAACCTGAATACATCAACCAGTGTAACCCCAAACATATGAGATAAGTATTGACAGAATTATCTAGGAAAATTGACAAAACAGAATTTTGATAGGGTATTTTTATACACTAATAATCAGACAATTTAATAAACAACCTCAACTTATAGACATATAAAGGACCCTGCAGTCAACACTGAAAAAGGACATATACTTTTCCATGGCAGCATAGCCTATTAACAAATATTTGTATACAATCTGTGCATGTCTGCATTTATGATGGCATCATTTGCATTATGCTGGTAAATGTCATAAATGTGTAGATCAAAAGCAAGCTCTACAAGGCTCCCAGACATGGGAGTCTTTCATTATGGTGGCCAAAGAGCAGAAAGGATGGGATTTTAAGTGTAGTTTTATGTGATTTGATAAATGTATGTATCTGTGTAACCACCACTAAAATCAATATACAGAACATTTCTGTCACCCCAACTTGGGTCCCAGGTAGCCACTGAGATGCTTTCTGTCATTTTACGTACGATTTGGGTTTTCTAGAGGTTCGCAGATATGGTATCATATAGCTTATACTTTTATGTGTCTGGTTTCTTTCACTCAGCATGTCGTTTTTGGATTCCACCACTTCATTGTCTTAGTTGTTTGTTCTTTTACACCACCAAGTAGTATCCTACAAATTCTTTTCCACTTGCCTCTTGAACACAGGCATTCTGGTTCCTAGTTTTTGACTAATGAAGAAAGTTGCCATGAACATTCTCATACAAGTGTTTTTGTACATATATTTTTAGTTTTCTTGGGTAAATATCTTAGTTGAATAACTGGATCATATAGTAACTATATGTTTAAATTTTTTGAAAAATCAAATTTCGCAAAGATTTAATCTTTTCATGTTCCCACCAGCCATGTATGAGTTCCAGTTGCTCTACTGCAAGGACAATAGTCTTTTTAATTTTACTTTTAAATTAATTAATTGATTGATTATCACAAGTTTGGTGAATATCCATCATCTCATATAGATACAAAATTAAAGAGAAAAACATTTTTTCTTTGTGATGAGAACTCTTAGGATTTACTCTCTTAACAACTTTTGTATATAACATGCAGCAGTGTTCATTATGTTCTATTATGTTGTACATTACATCTCTGGTACTTATTTATCTTATAACTGGAACATTGTACCTTTTGGACAATAGTCTTTTAAACTTTAGACATTTGAGTGTGAGTGTATAGTCTTATATCATTGCCATTTAAATTTGCATTTCTCTGATAATTAATGATGTTGGGCATCTTTTCCTGTACTTATTAGTTTTTTGAATATTCCTTTTTGGTGAAGTGTATGTTCAAATCATTTACCCATTTTTAAATTGGATCTCCTTCACATTAGTGTCTATTGCAAATATCTTCTTCCAGATTGTGACTTCTTTTTTATTTTCCAACAGTGTCTTTGGAAAAGCAGTAATTTGAAATTCTGATTAGGTTTTATTCTTTTATAGTTCATTTTGTGTGTGTGTGACTTAAGAACTATTTGCCTAGCCCAAGATCACACAGCCTTCTCTTATATTTTCTTGTAGAAGTTTATAATTTTAGTTTTTACATTTGAGTCTAAGTGTCATTTTGACATTTTTTTTTTAAGATGTAGGTAAGAATTGAGATTTGTTTTTCCCCATATGGTTACCCACTTGTTCCAATACCACTTTTGAAAAGGCTGTATTGTGTTCCTTTGGTGGAGTCATGTTTCCTTGATTTTTCATATTCCTTGAAGTCTTGTGTTGCTGTCTTTGCATTCGAAGGAGTTACCTTTTCCAGTCTTTACATTCCCCAGGTAAGATCCATTTGTGGATCTTAAGTCTTCATCATCATCTTTGCATTTCCAGGGTAGACCTCATATGTTATCCATATATATTACTGTATTTTATTTACTATAAATTGTTAAGGGTTTTTGCAGTTATATGCATGAGGATATGGTCTAGTAGTTCCCTATTTTGTAATATTTGTGTCTGATTTTGGTATCAGGATGATAAAATGATTTCAGTGTGCCCTCCTCTGTTTCATGAAAGAGTATGTATGTGGTTGATATTAATTCTTCCATAAATGTCTGACACTATTCATCATTGAAATCATAAGGTCCTGCAGGTTTGGGGGGGGGAATATTTTTGATAGAAAAATCAATGTTTTTAATAAATATTGCAAAAACTAGATTTTCTGTCTTCTCTTTTGTTAGTTTTGGTCCATTGTGATATTCAAGGAATTTATTTTTTTTGAAAGGACCATATATTTTTATTATGAAAATTGTCCTCTGTTATATTTTTAATATCTGTGGGATGTTTAGTGATGTCTTCTTTTTAATTTCTGGTAATTTATATCTTCTCTCTTTTTTTCTTGGTCAGGCTAGCTAGATAGTTATCACTTTTGTTTGCCTTCTCAAAGAAACAACTTTTGTTTTTACTAATTTTTCTCTATTGTTTTCTATTTTATTGATTTTCAGTTGTGTATCTATTTCCTTCATTATACTAATTTATGTATAATTAGCTCTTCTTTTTCTAGTTTCTTAAGTAAAAAGTCTACCTCATTTGTTTTTAGATCTTTCTTCTTTTCTAATGTAAGTATGTAAAGCTATAAATATCTAAGTTCTGTTTTGGCTGAACCTTACAAATCTTGATATTTTGATAATCTCATTTTCATTCAGTTCAAGTTCTTTGGTGATTCTTTCTTTGACATATTTATTTAGTAAGTGCATTGTTTAATGTGCGAATATTTGGGAATTTTTCCAGATAGCTTTCTCTTGTTGATTTCTATGTTAGTTCTGTTGTTGTCAGAGAACATGCTATGTATTTGAATCTTTTAAAATTTATTGATTTGTTTTACAGCACAACGTATGGTTTATCTTGGTGGATGTGGCATGTTTGATTGACAGTAATGTATATTCTGCTGTTCTTTGGTTAAGTTCTCTATCAATAAATGTCAATTAGGTCAAGTGTTTGATTGCATTGTTTAATCTTCTGCATCTTCACTGATTTTCTGTCTGCATGTTCTATCATTACAAAGGTAAGAGTGTTGAAATATTCAATAATGATAATAGGTTTGTCTCTTTCTTTTCAATTCTTCCAGATTTTGCTTCATGAATTTTGAAATTCTGTTTAGGCACATACAGTGTAGGATTGTTGTATCTCATTAGGACTTGACTCATTTATCATTATGGAATGTCCCTTTTTAATCTCTATGGATATTCCTTGATTTGAAGTTTAGTTTAACTAACTGTAGCCACTACAGCTTTCTTAATATTAGTGTTTGTATAGAACATCTTTTTTGTTTGTTTGTTTACATTCTTTTACTTTTATCCTTAGGTATCTTTATACTTAAAATAAGTATTCTTAAAATGTAGACAGGATATAGTTCATTATTGCTTTTTTTTGGTCCAGTGTGATAATCTCTGATTTTTAATTAGAGTTTCTTAAACTATTTATATTTAAGTAATTTTTGACATCATTGGGCTTAAATCTACCATCATGCTATATGATTTTTGTTTCCTTTTCTCTCATTTTTCTTTTGGATTAATTCAGTTTTGTTTTATTTTGTTTTATTAATATGCCACCTTATCTCCTCTATTGGTTTATTAGCTATACTTATTTGTGTATCTTTTTGTGACTACTCTAGATTTTATACAATATATCTTTAACAAAACATTTAAATTATATGTATGACTTAAGAACCTTAAAATATTTCCCTATAACATTTCCTTTCTAATCCTTTGTGCTTTTTTTGTGGTACATTTTACATATGTATACATATATATTAAACTCTATAACATTGTTGATTTAAAAAGCCAATAATTAAAAAAATTTTAAGAAATGAAATTAGCATGTTTTTATATTTACCTGAGTATTTACCATGTTTGGTGCTTTTTTCCCTTTCCTGTCCTTTTTCTTTCTTAACTTTTCTTTTTCTTTCTTTTATCTTTCTTTCCTTTTTTTTTTTTTTTGGTTGTTGTTGTCATTGTTGTCTACTTTTCCAACTGGTATCATTTTATAGTACCTGAAAAATTTCTTTCAACACTTCTTTTAGTGCACACTTGCTGGCAAACATTCTTTCTGATGTGTTTGCTTGAAAAAGTCTTCGTTGCTTATTTTTTTGTAAGTTATTTTCACTAACTGTGTTCTAGTTTAATGGGTTTTTTTCTTTCATTTCATTAACTTGGGCTCACTGCGTCTTTGATGTGTTTTCTTTGTGTTCATTATGTTTGGTGTTCATTGATCTTGAATCTTCGGGTTTAATGTTTTCACCAAATTTGGAAAACTTTTAGACGACTTTGGAATTTTAATTTCTTTAAATTATTTTTTCTATCTCTCACTTTCTTTTCCTTCTTCTGGTACTTTGATTACATGTTTGTTATATAGCTTGTAATTAACCACAAGTCACTGAGATTCTTCTTTTTAAAAATTATTTTTCTTTTCTTTTCTCTCATTGCTTTATTTTGGATACTTTCTATTGTTATATCTTCAAGCTCACTGATCATTCTTTATGCAGTGTCTAATCTGGTGCTAAATTCTTCCACCGATAGTTTCATTTCAGATATTGTATATTTCATCTCCAGAAGTTCCATTTGATTTTTTCTTATATTTTCTATTTCCCTTCTCATTATGGTTTTCTTTAAATTTTTGAGGATTTGGACATAGTGGTAATAATGGCTTTAACGTTATTTTGGCCTAATGCCCTCATCTTTGTCATTTCTATGTCTGCTTCTGTTAATTGATTCTTCTCCTGGTTATAGGTTACATTTTCCTGCCTTTTCACATATCTAGTCACTTTGATTGGCTGTTGGGCATTATGATTTTACATTTTTTGAGTATTGGACTTGCTAAGTCTATATAAAGAGTGTCTTGGCAGACAAAGTTGCTTACAGATTGTTTTGATGCTTTTGTGGTTTGTTTCCAAGCTTCTGGGATTGGGGCAGGTATAGAGTAGCCTTCATTCTAGCTTTATTACTAAAGCATGATTCTTCTGGGACATCTGTTGACTGCCCCATATATTAACATGGTTTTTCCATTCTGGCTGGTGGGAACACAAATGATTTCTATTTCTGAATAAGCCCTGAGAGTTATTTGTCTACAGATCCCCAATAACTTTTCTTTTCCTGAAAGTTGTTTTTTGCCTGGCCCACAGCAAACATGTACAAATCCCTATTTAGCTAATGACTCAAGGGGAGTGTTATGCATATCTGGGCCTCTTTCTCTGCATAACTTTCTCCTCTTTGGTATTCTACAGTCCCTTTCCCCAACCAAGTTGAGCTTCCTTGGCCTCATTGAACTTCAATCTCTGTCTCCTATATTGAGACAGATGGCAGCTCTATTTGAATTATCCTTCCCTATTGTTCAGTCCTAAACCTGCCTGCAGGAAGAAAGCCAAGGGCTTCTGTTTTCAGCACATGTCTGTGCTATCTGCTTTCCATTGTCTGAAAAGAGTGGTTTCATATATTTTTCCACTTTTTAATTTATTTACAGTGGAAGAATTATTTTTGTACTATTGCTCCATTGTGAACAGGCAGGAGTTGAATTTCCTTTTAAAGATATTTAGATATGTTTTTCTGCTGTGTAAAAATTCTCTTTATTCCAAAATGTCAGTCTTAGCAGATTTACTACACATAGAAACAATAATTTTATCTTATCAAAAAAAATCATTTCCAAAACTGTGAGAAATCTAAAGGTTAGATCATGAATATAAGTATACTTTGAAATATGACCTCCTTTTTCCTTGCCTGCTCCATTTTGATTGCCTATCAGTGATCTATGATTGCTCAGTCAATCAATGGGGCCAGGTCAGATAATATGTGGGACACAATGAGTTTTAAAATATTATTGTTTCTCTTGACCAGGTTATAATCTAGTAAAAAAAAGTCAAGACATAAAACATAATCCTTAGTGAAGTACTAGAATTTTTCAGAGTCTAGAGAGGGAACACTTGGGTGGTATATACAGAGAATTCCAATGACCAGATTTTAACATTTGGCAGTTCTAAGAGTAGTTCTATGGACAAATCACTTAACATTTCCATGTTACAACCAAGTAGTGGCTCACTCAGAAGTGTCTGAGAGCAGGTGAGACCCTAGGCAAAACTTATACCCTGGATAGATTCCATTCATCTGGAATAACAGGCTTTTCTCTTTTTGCATAATCTTCTCATATTCTTTTCTACTTATGGGCAATTATGTGCTGGGTATAATATGTAGTTTATGTTTTCAATTAATCTATACTATTTATACTTTGTATATCCTTTTGATTACTAAATTCTGATAACTGGCATTAACAAAGGATTCCATGAGTGACCAGAGCTTTACTGGGTTCTGTCTGACTGGTTAATTTCACTTGTGGTTTGATTTCTCTGAATATCAATCAGTGAAATAAAATTGCAATATCCTTGCAGTGAGGTAATGCTGCCTCCATCTTACATTTTACATGGTAAATAATAGTTTTAATTTGTTTTTAGTACATTTCTGAGACCATCTACTTCAATGGAGTCTGCAAATGCAATACCAAATAGTGCAATTCTCTGTAGAATGGCTAAATATATGTGCACACACATTAGTGAAGAGGGAACATGCTCACCAGCTATGACTGAGCAGTTCTACTTTCTCAAGTTAGCCCAGGAGGGATGTTTACTATGGTTTACCTCAAGGTCAGTGGTTTGGGGAAACATCTACATATGCAAAACCTTAGGTAGGCATACCATTTACTTTCTGTAGAGCAGCTCACCAGGATGAATTTTAAAATCAAGTAAGCCATAAAGATGTTGATTTCCATAATTTCAGTTTCCCTTAACAGAAATTATCTCCAAGTTTCTTCCCTTAGTTTGGGCTTCAAAAATGAGAACTGAAGAAGTTAGTAAAGAAACTAAATTTATGTGGATTTCAAGGCACATGATGGAGGAGATAGATAGACGAGGTAGATATCAATAGAATACCTTAAACTGTTACTAAGAAATTAATTTCCTGATTGATGAAGGAGAACCACAGTGATTCCTGCTCTGCGTATGCATCTTGATGCAGCTCTGCTATGTTCTATAATTTTATTTATACTTTGCAGTGCAGAGGGAAGGAAGTTGATGCTCTTATCTGCAAATTTTGGAGAATTCTCTGACTAGGAATCAGAAAAACTGATTTTAGATATTTCTTATTTTTCTATCAACCAACTGGATGACCTGAGGTAAGTCAACATGACTCTGGGACTCAAGTTTCCTATGACTAATAGGAGGAAGTTAAACTAGATAGGCTCTAAGTTTTCTTCCATCTTATTTTATGATTTTATCAATTTTAAATTAGGAGGATAAAGCTTAGAAACTTAGAAATAACCAGGACTGATCTAGATTAATGTTCCATCCAGACCCCCAATCTGTGCAAACAATGGCCCTGGGGAATGAATTGTGAGTGGTTGTAGTTTTTCATCTTGACATCAACCTTAAAGGTAAGTAAGCATGCATCAGCTCCTCGTAATCTCCATTGATGGCACTGTGGTATATAAATCCAGCCAGTCCCTTTTAAAATTCACTTACACTTGCTGTTAGTACCCACCTCTTAGGGGTTAAGAGTTTCATAAGATTATTGTCTGCTGTATAAAGAAGTGCTTAAGTACTTCCTTTTTTCTTTTTTTTCGGTCCTAAGTTTATCTTGTTCAGTTTTAAAAAGGACCTTCCCTAAAGGAGACTCACCCTAGTATTTTAGATTTTGAAAGTTCAGTCTCTGCTTGTTTTAGGTATATCAGTCACCACTTTTTGATATTTTTAAGCTCTTAATCTGGTTGGCATCCTCTGGTTTTGTCTTTCCAGGTTGAAAAGTTTTACTCTTTCAGTTCCTTCTTGCATTGCTGGCTCTCTTCCCTAGCACTATTGCCACTTTGAATCCTTGTGATTGCTTTAGCTTTCCTTTTCTGAAATTTTACCATGTCCGTTTGGCATTTCTGAAAGTGCAAAAACAAAGAAATATATAGGGTTATAAAGAGAGAAGCAGAAGGAAAAGACAATGTATTTTCTTATATTTTTGCTAACAATCCATGTCTGGCTGGACTTTTGGATTACAGAAGCACCCTATGTCTGTGTTCTCAAGGAGGTACCCACTACTTACCTAACTGAAATTAGATTTTAAAAAATGTCCTATTTACTCTTTCTGTTTTTTCTCTTCCTTTTTCCCTCTCTCTTTCTCTCTTTTCTACTCTCTTTTTCATTCCCCTTCCTTTCTCACTTACTGTTACTTAAGTAAGCCAGCCACTTAGGCTGTGGGGTTTTAGAATGGGACAGCCCATCCTCTAGTGATTTATTACCTAAATTTCAATTTAAGGTATTAAACAATAAGAAATATTATTATATACTACCACTGTAAGTCCACTTCCTTTAAATTATTGAAAATATAATAAGCCTAATTTAAATATATAGCATCAAAATAAATAATCAAAATAAAAGGCACGGATTTTCTAGAAAGCAATGGAGAATGCTGAAGAAAGGCCCTCAGAGAGTCAAACTACAAGAATTAAAGACATATAAGCTTGAGCTATTTTATTACCTGTTTGAGATGTATCGCTTTGTTGCCCTGTTTCTCCTCAGGTCTAGTCCTTTTTCGGATTCAATCACTGTAAATTTATGTTTTCTTCTTTCCCTGATTCCATCTCATCTGAAGCCAACAAGCATTTAATTTGCTTTTGTATCTGCTGCTCAGGCTGATGGTCAGTAGGGATATAAAACCAGCAGAAGAGGACACGGTGCCAACATTTACTGAGTACCTACTATATGCAGGCACTTTATTAGGCACTTTTGTTGTTTCATGAAATCCTCACAACATCTCTGTGGGAGAATTGTTATATTCTTCCTTTTACACATGAGTTATCTGGGGCTCATTAAATGATTTTCCCTAGGACATGCAGGTGGAAAGTGGCAGAATTAGAATTAGAGCTCAAGCTTTACCCTGCCACTATGCAGCTTTCAAACACCTCCACTAACCACGGCATTAAGAGATTGTTAGAATCAAAACTGTTCATTATTTAGTTAACCTTTGTTTGAACATTACAATATCAAACTATCCCCTTCATAAGGTACTTTTTCTCTCTATTCCTATTTTTCAGGAGACTAAAATTTACTACAGAATTTTGTAGATCAAGCAGAATGGCTCAAAACTAAGCCTTTTTCATAAAATGGGTCTTCAGAAAATATTGAAAACAAGCTTTATGCACTCATCAGCCATTCTTCCTTTATATACTGTTCTTTGCTCTCACATAGTCAAGAATCAAGGTGTACGTCTTTTCCTATGTTAAGGAAACAGTCAGAGGTGGCCTTTCTTTATGTGGGCCAGTTACTGTTACAGTTGTTGACAATTTTTAGTACTTTTAGAATAATGCCATAGATTAATTTTTAATTGTAGCAAACTTCAGAGACTTCATAGTAAGTGGTTTTCTCTATTTATATCTAAACTTCTAAAAGATTCTAGAATTGATCAGATTTAGCAGACTTAAATGCAAATGAATAAATATGAAATAAAATAAAATAAAGTTTCTTGGTAGGTCTCATATGAAATATTGATTTGAAATTAGAGTAGCAGTTGACTTAAAAAATATCTACTGATGAACATGCATGCTTCTAATGTTTAACTATCAATTAGCTAATTTTATAATTGTGTATGGTCTGCTGAACATTGAATTTCCTCAGTAGGAAAATGTTATACCTTCCTTCTTGGGGGCCTTAAGAGGAAAAGAAGTAATTACTGTCAATGGTCCTTCACTTCCTAAGTGCCATAAGTTGCAAACCCACTCGTTTGTAATTCTAGCCACGGATTTTCTTTCTCAAATTAGTTTAGGTAATAACTGGGGGCTGACAGTATGCTTATTTAAAATCATCACTAGAATATATGTATGTGTGTGTGTGTGTGTGTGTATATATATATATATATAAATATATATTTATATGGTCTTTAGTTACTGAAAGAGGATTGGAACATTATTTATAAGAGAAAAAATGATGGAAGTGATGGGATTTATATTTTTTCATTACCCCTTCCAGATTCAGTACAACCTGTACTTATGTTCCTTAACTGGTAGTCAAGTTGAGTGACTTGACTCAGCATGATAATACCACTTACTCTTTCATCAGCCATAACATGTAAAGACTTCAGCTATAGCAGAAACAAAAATTTTTATCTTTTCTATTTGTCAGTCGGGGGTTCTTAACCCTTTTAGGTGCCCTGCACCCATTTGGAATTCTGATGAAGTCTGTGTATCCCTTCTCAGAATAATGTTCTAAAATTCATATAATAAAATACATAGGATCACAAAGGAAACCAATTACACTGAAACGCAATTAACAAAGTATTAAAAACAATTTTGTGATATAGTAATTTCATGCTTTCTTATTAATGCATTAAATAATACTATCTAGTGGTGAGTCTAATAAGTACCATCATTTTGAAGTTGTGATCCATATGTCAGGATTTCTGGGACAACTTGTTATAGGATGTGAAAATTTCTGATTTCTATTGATGACAAAATTAAAGTTATTTTTATATATTACTGTTTATTTTCCTACATCCATAATTGAAAATAATTCTAATTTCAGTTAGAGGTTAGTAAAGCTAAGGATATCTTTTTTCCCATCATGAACTGCCTGAATTCTATCCATGGCTGCCTTGGGAAGTTATGGATCCAGGGTGCTTGGAGAAACACACTGCTTTCTAGTAGCAGGTGATAAATGCAATCTCATCTTTATATTATAAATATAAAAATTATTTATAATTTCCAAAGTGCCTTATTTTTTCCCTTAGCCTCTATCAGAGAATCCTTCTCATGACACCTAGTATGTTAATTTAGGATGAAAAAAGGGAAAAGAGACCTTGGGAAAAGGAGCATATCTTAGTAGAAATATGTTTCATAAATATCATACTTCAAATTAAGCAAAAGACACAATTTGTGATAAGTGTAAAAGACACATTTAATTACAGTAAACCCAAGGATGGTAATGGGAAGTCTTCAGTCATCAAGTTAGTCAGTTAGTTTCCCTCTCTTTTTCCCCCTCCTACTTCCTACCTGGTCTCTTATTTCTGCACTTTCTTTGTGATTCCTCTATTCTTCTCTCTACATTGCGGCTTTTCCTCCTTCTATATGCATATGGCCACCCATGCAGCTTTTGAATTTTTTCCTCCTCAGTTCAATCTAGCAGATACTGTTGTCAGTGAATCTCAATCCCAAATTTTCAAGAGACAAAATTTAATTAGTCTAACTTGAGTCTGTTATCTCCTTTTTCAGTAGCAACTGAGGGACAGGGTCATGAAATATAAACATAACTTCTGGGTCAACTGCTTTTGAGGTAGAGGAGGTGTTGAAAGTACTCAGAAAAGTATATTTATGGGATGGGCTAACAGCTCTCAAATTTCAATTCAGAATGGCTGAGTCAATCCTCATAGACTTGCTAGAACTATGTTCATGTGCCATGTCTTCTCACCCTTTGCCTACCATAGATCATGTCCTGGAAATACAGATTCACCAAGAACTTGGTCTATGAGCAGCAACCAAATAACCAAGGCCTTCCTTCCCTTTCCTTTCCTTCCCCTCTCCTTCCCCTCTCCTTCCCCTTCCCCTTCCCTTCCCTTCCCCTCTCCTTCCCCTTCCCCTTCCCTTTCCCTCCCTTCCCTTCCCTTCTCTCTCCTCCCCTCCCCTCCCCTCCTCTCCCCTCCACTCCACTCCTTTCCTCTCTTTTTCAGTAACCAAAAACCAACTGCCAGGCACTGTGCTAAACTTTGCATATAGGAAGCAAAATGAGACATGACCCTTTCCTGAAGGTTCTCAGAGCCTTTTATAAAAGACAGGTACTTACACAGAAGTTATTTACATGTAGTACATAGAAGACTCTGAAAAGTGACATAAGAGAAAAGTGATAAAAAAAAACAGAGGCAAATAAATAACCAAATGCAAAGTTGTGTAAGGCACTAGGAAGGTTTAGCATAAATGCCAAATAGCAGCCTTGTAAAAACGTATTAGATGTTATAATTCTAGATCCATCCACTCTTGTCATCATTACCATGCATTCACTAATTCATATAGCTAATTCCTATAAATTGGCTCCTATAAGATTGCACATTTCAAACCAGGATGCATATAAATCTGGAGATATGTGATCGTGTTCCAGAGAGTATAGAGTGTTACAAATAAACATGGCACATAATCCAAAATCATAAATTTTCTTCGAAAATCCTGGGATATAAAGATAGCGTTTACCCCATGAATACTGTTTTAAGAGGCCCATGATCACTGTGATCTGAGTCAACTGGTAAGTGTTTCTACCTCACAGAATTTCTGGCTCAGTCCCACACATATGGGGACAATTCTACTGCATATAATAGCACACAATAGATGCTTATATAAGTAAAACCACTGGATCTTGGGAGCCTATTATGGGCTAGGGCCACCTATACTGTAAAGGAATTTGTAGGCACAGTCTTGAACATAAATCTTCAGCTTATTCTGGATCCTTCTGTCAGAAGGAATAAGCTAGCTTATGCTGTGGTAATAAACAACTTCCAAAATTCAATGGCTGATGTATTAGTTTCTATTGCTACATAATAAATTACCAGAAACTTGGTGACTTAAAACATACTCATTAATTATCTCAGTTTCTACAGGTTAGAAGTTGGGGTTCTGGGTTCTCTGCAAGAGAGTCTCAAACAGGTTGCATTTAAGGTATTGGCAGGGGCTGAACTAGGGAAAGATTCACATCTAAGCTCCCGCATTTTGTTGGCAGAACTTATCTCATATTGGCTGTGGGACTGAGGCTTTAGTTTCATGCTGGAGGCCATATTTATCTCCTAGAGGCTGCCCATAGTTCTTTGTCACTGGCTTCTCCAGCACACGTCCTTATTTTATGGTAGTTTACTTCTTCAAGGCCAGTGAGGGGAGTCTGTAGTGTGTCTGTTAGTGAGACAGTCTTATATGTATTGTAATGTAATCACAGAAATGACCTCCCGTTATTTTTGCCATATTTTGTTGGTTAGAAGCAAGTCGTACAAGCAAGTCCCACCCACACTCAAGGGGAGGGAATTACACAAAAGTGTGAACACCAGGAGATAAGCATTACTGGGGATTACTGTAGGGTGTATCCAACAGAGCTTACAACAATACAGGTTTACTTCTCAATCATATTATATGTACATGTTTATTGGGGACAGTCAGGGAGCCAGGATGATGGAGACTCCATATTGACATGTATTTCCTTAATCACTGCAGCAGTGGGAAGGGATATGACAACTTGTGTGTGACTCAGAATGTCTTTGCTTGAAAGTGACTCAATCACTTCTTCTCACATTTCATCTCCCAAACAAGTTGGGTGGCCATGCCTAAGTTCAAAGGGGATGGAGAAACACAATAGCACCATGTGCCACAAAGAGAGAAGAAAAAGAAATACTTGTCAAGCAGTACTCAGGACTGCCAAACCTTCTTAGTAAAGTCGGGGGGCCGCTTAAGCTCACTTAGTGCCTGCAGTTGACTTCGGGGTCTGCATTGTACTTACCTCAATTCAAATTTCCCCCTCACTTTCAGTCTGCCAGCCTGTTTATTCTTGATCCCAGAGGGCAGCTAATGTCACATCACTCTCTCTTTCTCTGAAATAGATTCACTAATAGTAAGAATTTAGGGGCTCATAATCTGCTCATGCTGTCAAAATTTTTTCTAGTAAAGCATTGCTATAAATTGCTCCCTGGGTCTGATTTCCAAGCACTTTGTTGAATGGTTTACTTAAAAGTGTCTCACATGTCTTAAAATATTTCTGCCCCATTCCCTTCCTGCTGGTGGTCTGAAATTTGAACTTCAATCATGGAATTTCTCCATTTTTTGGAATACCCATTCTAGTGTTATAAACTCTTCTATTGGGAAGGTAGTTTCACTGGTGGCTTTAGTACAATATGCTGTATCCTCCCAACTTTCTATTAATTTCTGTCACTTTTTCACTCTCAAGATCTGTGGCTGTACTGCAATATTTCAAGAGCTTGTTTTCTTCACATCACTGAATCCTCCTCTGCAAACCCTAAATATATGCACCCTTAAAATGTACATTGCTTCTCGTAGTTTGTGGCCTGATTTAGAGATTCCAATACCTGCCTGTTAGGCAATGATATAGTAGCAGTCCAGTCCAGGGATTCTGCTCTCAATGGGTGAAATAGAAGAGAAAAACTTATCAGTTTAAATATATGTACAACAGACTTTTTCCCCCCTTCTAGAAAATATTTCTTCAATTTCTTAAAGCATGGTGTGTCAGTTAAGCTGTGTTAAAAATAACCTCTAGTCAGATGCTTCATGTGGGAGTTTCTTAAAACTGCTGAGCTAATAAGTTCACACCCCACTTCCTGTATGCTTACCTTTCCATTTGATGCCATTCAACAGTGTAGGTAGTAGTTTCCAAAACTTTGCTTTGACTTTGAGGTGTATTCCTAGACCAATAAGGATTTGTGCCTGGACAGGTTCTATATCCTTATCTGACTTGAGTCAAGGTAACAGTATCTGCAACCTTGATTGGGTTTGAGGGTGGATGACTACATACAAAATGTAGCTGACCAAGGCATGCTAGATCACAGGCTCCAAGACAGAGAGTCAAAACTAAAACCCGAGTGACTCCAGGCATGAGAGATTTCTATAAACTTGCTTCAAATCCACAGCATTTTATTACTTTTGTTTTCTTACCTTCCTCTTGGCCATCACCTGACTGTGTCTGTCCTTTCAGTCATAACTTCACCCCTGCCATGTGAGTGCAAAACTCCAACTTTCACCAGTTTCTCACAAAATCTACTGTCATTCAAGCATTTCATGAATTTGTATCTTTACATAGATACTCAGCAACATATGGGTGGGATCACGTTTTAAATCATGGGGCCCTCCATCATCCATCACCATTTCTTTGTCTTTTGATCTGCTCCTTCCTATCCCAGATGAGGAACAAGCAAATTCTTTTTCGTCGGTAGAAAAGGCTGTGGAATGATTCTGCTCATACTCAGGCCCCTCGAGATTTCCCTTTGTATTTGAAAAGAGCTTGTGCATTAATTTATGCTGAACAAACACATTGTACTTCTGGAAAGATATTACAAGGAGAAAAAGTTCTCTTTTTCACTAGGTATAATTATGTTTATGCCAAATAACATATGGTAGATATGAGTGATGTATATAGGCTTTAGGAACACAGAGGAAGAGATGACTGACTCTCATGTGGAAAGCTGGGATGAAGAAATAAAAGTGAGATGGGAAATCCAGGACATGGGCACAGTAGATGTGAAGGCATTAGTGATTATGATGTATTTAAAGAAATATGAACAGAGTGGTACTGAAACAAAGCATAGGAGAAAGAGAAGAGGATTGATGTGAAATGCTAAAAAGGTAGACTGTCATACCTAGGAAGAGTCACTCTGCCTTTGTACGTATAAATATCTTCAGGGATCTTCTGGAAAATTTGGATAGACTGCAGAACTGAGTCATTATCTTCAAATCTTTTCTCGCCTTAAAATTTCTGCTTCAAGTGGCAAGTGTGAATTTAAAATTTTGTAGAACAAAGTAACTAAGCAACAAGGTGGAACATGTTAAGTCAAGAAATAGTGGCGTTTGGTTTAATATTTCATAACAGCATATATTGTGCTTAAGACTATATGGAACATACAAAAGTAACAGAATTTCGTATTCTGAAAATTTACTCTGTGTGTATGTAGCTTTAATAAATCAGTAAGAGTTTACCCAAGCATTACTTGACAGCCAGAAAGAATAATTTCCCTTTCTTTCATAAGCTTAAACGCAAAACTTAAATTATATGGGATCTAACTGAAGTGAAAAAGTGCTTCTATTTTGATATATTTTACTTTGAAAATTTGGAAATTTTGTGAGGTTAAAAAGAATGTTGGATATTGAAGGTCATTGACCAGGAGTAGGAGAGGAGGGCTTCTTCCTTCCTTTCTCCCTCTCCCCAGCTATTCCTTCCTTTTACCCTTTCCTTCCTTCAACAAGTATTTATTGAGTGGCTGCTATGTGCCAGGGACTGTGCTAGGTGCTGGGAGGCAAAATGGCAGTTATAATACTATGTGATAAATATTCTGACAAAAAGTTTTCTAGAGGTATATAGGAGGAGTCTCAACCCAGACTTGAGGGATGAGAAAAACATTCCAATTCTTTTAACTTCTGTTAATTTTAAGTGGAAATGTGAAGAATGAGAGATGGCAAAGAGGCTTGAAGAAAAAATTTTGAATATTTAAAGGATTATTTACAGTTAGTTGACTTCTTTAAAATAAATTTATTTATTTTTGGCTGTGTTGGGTCTTCATTGCTGCGTGAGGGCTTTCCCTACTTGTGGCGAGCGGGGGCTACTCTTCATTGCAGTACACCGGCTTCTCATTGCGGTGGCTTCTCTTGTTGCGGAGCACAGGCTCTAGGCACACGGGCTTCAGTAGTTGTGGCATGTGGACTCAGTAGTTGTGGCTCATGGGCTCAGTAGCTGTGGCTCACGGGCTTAGTTGCTCTGCAGCACGTGGGATCTTCCCGGACCAGGGCTCGAACCCATGTCCCCTGCATTGGCAGGCAGATTCTTAACCATTAAGCCACCAGGGAAGCCCAGTTGACTTTTAAATAAGTAATAAATTTATAAAACAAAACATAAGCCTTTAAATTCAATTTATAAATTTTGAAAGAGTTTAGAGGAATATGTTAAAATATCAATAATCATATTGACTTGTGATTACTAATTTGGATAAACTCAAATTGAACACACCAAGTCCCCCTTAAGTAATCAGTCTTATTTATTACCTCAGTTAATCAAATTTCCTTAAATGTAGAAATGTTACGGAAACGATAAAACATGATACAAAGAGCAACTCAGAGAGGTGGGTTACAATTTTATATAAAGGAGTTATAGAAGACTTTTCTGATGAAGTGACATTTGAGCAGTGACCTGAAGAAAGTGAGAAAGAAAATCTTAAAGATATCTGTGGAGAAAGCATTCCAGGAAAAGGTAACACCATGTGCAAAGACAAGCTGTTCATGTATGTGCAAAGGCATGCTTTTTGAAGGTTAAAGATGCACATTGTAACCTATCCAGTAAACACTAAAAATATGACAAAGAAGCATAGTTAAAGTGTCAATAGAGGACATAAATGGAATATTAAAAGATACTTGATTTAGTACATCGTACTGCACCTCCCCCAACTCCATAAAAAGGCTTGGAAGGAGGAGCAAAGGAACAAGAAATACAGGACACATAGAAAACACCAAGATCATAGGCTTAAATATAGACCTCTCAATCATTACATGAAATATACATAGCTTAAAGAACCTGATTAAAAAGACGCAGATTATTAGGCAGGATTAAAAAAAAACAAGAATGATCTACATGTTGCTTTTAAGAAGTACTTTAAAAACGGAGGCACACAGGCACTGGCTGTAAGTTAAAGGACAGAAATATATACATTTCCTGCGAACACTAAGCATAAGAAAGCTGATGTGACTGTGTTAATATCAGATAAAAGTGTCAAATAATCAAGAATCTACATTAATTTTAAATGTGTCTGAATCTAACATAAAAATTTCTAAAGCTTTTTTAACCAAAAATTGTCAAAACTAAAAAGAAAATGGGCAAATCTGCAATATTATTTGGGGATTTTAAAGACCCCTCTTTCAGAAATTGATAGTATGAGTTCATATAGTTATATAGAAGAGTTGATTAACACTATCAACCAAATTAACCTAATTGACATTTTCAGAACACTACAAAAATAAATAAATAAACCTACAAATGGAACATGCATTCTTTTCAAATGATTATAGAATTTTCATGAAAATAGATCATATTCAGGGCCATGTGAAAAAACCCAATAAATTTCAAAGAATGAAAATAATACAAAGTGAACTCTTGAACATAAATGTAATAAACTAGAAATCAATATCAATAAAAATTGATAAATTTCACAAAGTATTTCATAATTAAACACAACACTTCCAAATAACTCATGCATCAAAAAATAAACCACAAGATAAAGATAAATTTAGACCTGTTATGAACTGAATAATAAAATGCACACACACACGAGCACACAGACACACAAACACAGAGACATACATACACACACACACACCCCATATCGAAATTAGTGGGATGCAACTAAAACAATCCATTAAAGGAAATGTGTAGCTTTAAATGCTTATTTTGTGAAAGAAAAAAGGTATGAAATGAATGATCTGGTCTCCTACCTTCAGAAGACACTAAAAAGAAGAAAGCAAACAAAAGGAAATAAAAGAGTCAAAAATCAATGCAATTGAAAATTAACAAATAATAGAGAAAATCACAAAGTCAGTTAATTCATTGAAAAGGTTAATAAAATTGATAAACCTACTAACAAGACTGATCAAGAAAAAAAGAAAAAACCCTCAAAAACCAAATTACTACAGTCAGGAAAAAAAAAGGGACATCACTAGAGATGTTAAAGGAAATAGGAGGATATAATGAAGAGCTTCCTAACATTAAATATAACAATTTATAGGAAATTGATATTCTTTTAAAAACACAACTTACTATAATTTTTACAGTGAGAAGTGGGATTTTTATATTGTTGTATATGTGTTAAAGAAATAAAATTTCCCACAAAGAAAACTCCAGGTCCAAATGGCTTAACTAATAAATTCTATTAAATACTTAAGGAAAAAAATCATACCTGTATTACTGAAACTCTTCACAAAGTAGATAAGGACAATCACCCTCCAATTCATTTTATGAGGCCAGCATAATCTTGATACCAAAATAAGACAAGGATATTACAAAAAATTGCAAGAGAATAACGTACAGGATAATATCTTTCATGAGTATAAATGCAAAAATCCTTAAAGTATTACCAGTAGATAATAGGAATAATACATTATGAGCAAATAGGTTTTATGCTAGGAATTCAAGATGGGTTCACATATGAAAATCAATCAGTATAATTCACCAGAGTAACAGATTATGAGAGAAGAATTACATGGTCATTTCAATAGAGCTGGAAAAGTATTTGCTAAATTCAGTGACCGTTGAATTTGTGATTTAAAAAAAATCCCAGCAATAGCCAGGAATGGAAGAAAATTTATTCAACCTGATAAAGAACACCTATGAAAACTTTATAGCTAGTATCAAATTTAATTGTGAGCTAAGGGTTGAGAGTCTTCCTCCTCTCCCCCCACCATCCAATTAGTCCAGCAACTTTTTCTGAAAAGACTTTCTGTCCCCTCACTGAATTACTTTGGTACTTTGGTTGACAGTCCTTTGATTATACTTGCGGGAATATTTCTAGACTCTCATTTTGTATTTTGATCTATTTGTGCTTTCACTAATACCACACCCTCTGATTACAAAGCTTTATAGTAAGTCATGAAGTAAAGCATTCAAATTAATCCCTTTTCTCCTAGATCAAGGACAAAAAAAAAAAACTGCTCTCATTTTTTTTTTCCAGCATTGTAGTAAAGATCCCAGAAATTTAATAAGGAAGGAAAAAGAACTAAAAGAAATAAAAAAAGAAATAAAGTTTGGAAAAGATGAAATAAAGCTATCATTATTCATAGACAACCCAATCGTACATAAAATATCCAAAGGAACTTATAGGATCTGTCCTATGAACTAATAAGGGAATTTTGTAAGATTTCACCAAATAAAGTCAATATACAAAAATCAATTGTTTTCTTTAAATTTTCAAAGTATAATTGAGAAATAAAAATTTTAAATATTCCCTTTGAAGTAACATACAGTGTTTAGAAATAAATCTAATGATAGATACTTTAGATGTGTACACTGAAAACTACAAAACATTTGAGAGATTAAAACTCTAAATTATGGGAAATAACATAGCAAGTTCATGGACTGCAAGAAGCAGTACTGTTAAGGTATCAGTTCTCCACAAACTGGTGTAAAGATTCAATGAAAATCCAGTAAAACTGCAATGGTTTATTTTTCCTTTGTTTTGATAAAAAATGATAAGGGACTTCCCTGGTGGTCCAGTGGTTAAGACTCTGCACTTCCATTGCAGGGGGTACGGGTTCGATCCCTGGTCAGGGAATTAAGATCCCACATGCCGTGCAGCATGGCCAAAAAAAAAAAAAAGGTACTATATATAAAATAGATAATAATGAGAACTTACTGTATAGTACAGGGAACTCTACTCAATGCTCTGTGGTGACTTAAATGGGAAGCAAGTCCAAAAAAGAGTGGATATATGTATATGTATAGCTGATTCATTTTGCTGTACAGTAGAAATTAACACAACATTGTAAAGCAACTATACTCCAATACAAATTATTAAAAAAATTGTAAGCACATTCTGAAATCTAAGTTGCAAGGAAAAGAACCTAAAGTGACAAAAATAAGTTGAAAGAAAAGAACAACTTTGAATGTTTTATTTTTACTTCGGGACTTACTATTAAGCAGTGTAATCAAGAGGGTGTGGTAGTAGTGAAAGCACAGATAAATAGATCAAAGTACAAAATGAGGGTCCAGAAATATTCCCGCAAGTATGATCAAATGACTGTTGACCAAAGTATCAAAGCAATTTGGTGAGGGGACAGAAAGTCTTTTCAGAAAAAGTTGCTGGACTAATTGGATGGGGGGGGAGAGGAAGAAGAATCCCAACCCTTGACTCACATCATACAAAAAAATTGACTTGAGTTAAATAATAAATCAAAAATGTTAAAGTTAAAACAGTAATGCTTCCAGAAGAAAGCCTAGGAGAATATCTTCACAACTTTGGGGTAGATAAAGATTTCTTAGAGAGTACACAGAAAGCACTAACCATAAAAGAAAGGAAAAAAGAGGTAATTTTGATGTCATAAAAATTAAAAATTTGTGTTCAGTCTGAGCAATAAAATAAATAACAACAGTATTGTATTATAACCCAAAGAGTTAAATATATATTCATGAGTTCATACTAATATAAATAAATTGCCAGATTAATAAAAAATGGAGGAGAAATGACAACTTCTCCTATGTAAGAATTACAATTCATAAATGAAGAGGAATGAAGAAAACAGAATATCCCCATTAGAACATCACAGTAATGACTGCCACAATCAGGTTCCACCAATGGATGCTAAAATTAGTGGGCAAAATTTTAAGCAGAGACAACATATCTGGGTACTCTCAAAGTATCTCCCCCCAAATATTTATAAATTTCAGAGCAAAAAGTACTAACTTTACAGTGGAGAATCTTGGTAGACACTTCTTTAAGTTAAGTGATTAATGTTAATATCATTAGTAATACATATCAACATTATGTGCCCCTTGAAAAGGTCACATCACCCTGTGGTATCCTTCTTAATAACGCATAACCTCAATTTCATTATGAGAAATTCAAATTGAGCGAAATCATACAAAATATGATTTTACTTCAAAATGCCCAGGTTGTGAAAGATGAGAATAGACTGTCACACATTGAAGGAGACTTAGGAGATATGACAACTGAGTGCATTGTGGGATACTGGAACAGAAAAGGACATGGATGGAGAAACTGGTGAAATATGAATATATTTTGTACCTTAGTTTTATGTTATTATACCAAATTTCATTTCTTAGTTTTGATTACTGCTATATGGCTATGTAAATGTTAACATAGGGGAAATTGGGTGAAGGGTATATGGGAACTCTCTGGATTATTTTTTCCACTCTTTGTAAGTCTAAAGTTATCTTAAAAGAAAATTTTAAATAAAACAATGACCAAAACCAAAAACTAATTTCCAAGTCAGGAGTTACAGCCCTGAAATCAAATTACATTGATAGTTGTGTACTCAGCTGTCTGTGTTGAGTTTAGATAATCTTTGTAATATTTAACAATTCTAAAATATATTTTACTGCTTTAAGAACGAAAGTTACCTCAATTTCAGAAACTCAGTTCAGCACATTATCTTTCCATCCATGCTGTATTGATTTTTGATAGCTGTTGAGACAGCACTCTTGGTAGTCCTAACAGTGTACAGCAGAAAGCTCACAATGCTAAATCAGAGTAGAAAAGAAGAACACAAATTAAGTGAAATTAATAAAGCAAACTGAATAACAGTGAATGTAGCCCATAGGTAAACTTCCTCCTGGACTGAAAACAAAAGCAACTTCATAAACATTTTTAACAGCACCCTTGAGTAAACTGTACTTAATTCACAAGGTTACATCTTCACAAATGTTATTTAAAGAGGAACCATGTTTATTCATTTTCATGTTTCCTCTGTTATTCTCAGTAGTGTCAACTAATGGTTAAATATGTCAATTATCTTTTTGTTGTAGCGGCTTTTCAACCAGGGAAGTAAATATACTGCACCGAAATTACAGATAAATTTTTACCCCATGTTACAAAGTCATAAACTGCTTGTTTATTTAGTGATTTTCACTGATAATAAATATGGTGTTCTGTTGAGTGTTGATTGCAGTGCTTCCCTTGTCATCCATCGCCTGCAGTAATATTGATACTTTGTGTTTAGAGGTGTTTTCTCTTGAAGAACTCAGTTCTCCTTGAAGAGAGACCTACCCTGGCACTATGGACCAAGTATGCTGTTAACTTCCTAAGGCCACTAGGGGACAATGTAAAGAACTGCAAACGTAATGGCAAATGTAACGCTAAGTGGTATATCCTGCTATCCTTCAAAAAGTTTACTGAGGTCCTGTTTCTGGTGATCAGGGTTGGAATACCTCTTATGTTTGTTTCATGACATTCAAGTCTGCTTTTTGTAACACTGCAAAGTGGAAGGGCAGATATATCAATACCTAAAGGAGCATAGAAGGTAGATTCCTTTCCCAGGTTATTTTCTTACTACTTACTAACTTTAAAATTAGGCAATTTACTAAGCCTACTTTTTAGCTTTATTTTACTTAACTATTTTTTAAAAAGTAATTTATAAAGGCTTATCTAAGTGTTCCATAAGGATATTACAGGGATCTAGGATGGGGTAGTTTTGTAAACTACCAAGAAAAATTCAAATGCATTCAAATGCAGGGTATTATTACTTATTACTTATACATTATGACTTATAACAACTGGAATTCGATCTTCAGAATTGGAATTACTTACAACAATTAGAATTCAATCTTCAGGCACCTGGTATCCAAACGTTCACTCACATATTTAAAAAAAAAATCCTAAGTTACGCTTTCTGGTGACTATGATTTACTCTTCTATACAATTCTTTTTTTTAATTTTTCACATTTTAATGCAATACAGATATTGATCCAAAGGAACAAGGCTAAAATAATAGAATTTCATGTAGGATAAGGCATCTTCTAGAGATGGGACACAGTATATTTTTCTCCATGTCTCTGAACCAAGTTTAATTTATAACATTAACAATTGTCAAATATCTTGGGGGAAGAGTTGCAAGTACCTAAATGTGCTAGGGTTATTTCAAATTAAATTGGCCTTGATACATTTTTAAGGCACTTTGTGATGATTGGAAAACACTGAGTTGGCACAAAACAATGGCTGAGAAACAACTTAGGAATTTGGGAGATGAGATCTCTTATGTAATTTATACTCAAAATACGTCTGTGAGCATAATGGGGTTATAAATTCCTCATTTTACCTGTGGAACAACTGGGGCCAGAAAAGTTGAGTAACTTGTTCAAAATGACAGAGAACCCAGTGGAGGTGCTACAAGACCAGGCACTGATGCTTTGAACACTGTTTCTCCAGAAGGAGGCTAAAAGGGGTGACGGGGCAGACCCTGTTCGAACCAGAGAAACTCTGTTTTGTTTGGTTTTGTTTTTTCCATTTTTTATTTGAAGGTTCCCAGTGAAATTTTGTTTGAGAAAGGTAAAATAGTTCAAATGCAAACATTTATCAAACCAGTTGATTAGACTAAGTGCACATTGTTCCCAGTCATACACCGTTGCCTCCCTTTGTATCCATCTATAGTGACTCAATTAAAAAAAATAGAATAGGACGATAGCATTAGCAAAGTTAGTTTAAAACAGTAGCTTTCAATTTTTTTTAACTGCAACCCACAAAAAGAAATGCTGTAAAATCAAGATAAAAATACCAACACATAGCAGAAGCAAAAGCACTAAAAAGCAAAGACTATGAATTCTGGTATTTTTATTCTTTCCTATTGAGTTAAAAATTAGCTTTATGATCTAGTTTGGAAAACAGAAATATAAAGGATCATTTAAAAAATTCTTTTTGGGGCTTCTCTGGTGGCACAGTGGTTGAGAATCTGCCTGCCAATGCAGGGGACACGGGTTCGAGCCCTGGTCTGGGAAGATCCCACATGCTGCGGAGCAACTAGGCCCGTGAGCCACAACTACTGAGCCTGCGCGTCTGGAGCCTGTGCTCCGCAACAAGAGAGGCCACGATAGTGAGAGGCCCGCGCATCGCGATGAAGAGTGGCCCCCACTTGCCGCAACTAGAGAAAGCCCTTGCACAGAAACGAAGACCCAACACAGCCATAAATAAATTAATTAATTAATTAAAAATAAAGGAATTCCTTTAAAAAAAATAAAATAAATAACATTTCAGTATCAACACCCATGTAATTATAAAAAAAAATTCTTTTCAACTTCAATCACATTTATTTCATTAATTAAAATGTTACAACAAAAGAGTAAAATATTCTAGAGTTAAAACTGATGCATGGGCTTCTCTGGTGGCGCAGTGGTTGAGAATCTGCCTGCCAATGCAGGGGACACGGGTTCGAGCCCTGGTCTGGGAAGATCCCACATGCCGCAGAGTAACTGGGCCCGTGAGCCACAATTACTGAGCCTGCGCGTCTGGAGCCTGTGCTCCACAACAAGAGAGGCCGCGACAGTGAGAGGCCTGCGTACCGTGATGAACAGTGACCCCCGCTTGCTGCAACTAGAGAAAGCCTTTGCACAGAAACGTAGACCCAACACAGCCATAAAAATTTTAAAAAAAACAAAAAACTGATAGATGATACCATTTAATAATGAAACTTTAAGTCAAAGGGGACTTCATCACCATTTCAAGAATTAATCTTTAGTATGAATTATTTGAATCACCAGTGGTTTCCCCACTGCACTAGAAGTTGTCTTATGTTTAAATTTTCAAAATTGACTTTAGCAGCAACGATATTGGTAACATGATTGAGGTTAGGGCAAATGACATATGGGATAGGAATCATTTTTCTGTGCAGTCTTAACCATTTTATTCCAAAAAGTATCAAGAACACAGGAAGCTTAGAGGAAAATAAATAAATAAATAAAGATCATTATGATTAACTTTTTGAAGACCCTGCTGAGACTTCCAGGATGGTTGTTAAATGGCACATTAAGAGTTATTGGTGACCATTTCCCATGTTTCCCCTGCCTCTTTCTTGTCTCTTTCATTCAGTTTTCTCAAGTTTTCTCCTGTATCCTTTCCTCTATTTCCTTCTTTTCCTTTTTTTACTTTCTTCTGACTGTGCCTTAGGCTTAGAAAAAATTGTAACTTTATCTGCTTTTAAAAGGCAAATGAGTCTAAAATGCTGAAGATACCCTGAGGGGGTCAACTATCAAATCTCAGAGAAGGCTGTAAATTGTTTAATTTTAATTTGAAAATGATGTTCCTTTTTCATGCCTTTATTGTAGCACTTACCAGTTATCACTTCTTGTCTTGCATTATAAATAATTGGTTGTCTGTTTTTGTCCTCTCCTGATATATTCACTCAATATGTAAATGAATAATGAGCAGAAATTCAACTTAGAAATATTTATACTTGTTACCAGATATTTTTGGAGTCAACAGAGGTGCAATGTACATATGTTACACAGTTTAGTTAAATCAACAAAACCAAAGATGGCAAATACTTGGCAAGCTAGTTACCATTCTTAGAAGAATGGTAACTGGCTTGCCATTCTGCTGGGCTCCAGGCAGAAATCCTTAAACACAGATCTTTCAACTGAGCTGGGGCTGGACCTTAGCATCCCCCCTAATGTGGCATTTTAGAAGTTGTGATTAGTTGTTGTGTAATTAGTTCATTAGACTTGGCATTCTAAATATAACATGACTGCCATCCCTCTCTTAACTGAGATAAATTCAGATATTAAATATTACTTTTTTCTGTAGCTCTGGTTTACATTGAGGAAATTGCCAAAGACACAGGTAAGTGAATTGCAGCCAAAGTGAGCGAACTGCTGGAGGTGGCATCTGTTGGCTCTCTTTTTCTTTCCCTCCTATTATAAACTAGATTTTGCTTTATTCCTTTTGTCTTTATTAATGATCAAAATATAAGAAGCCCTTTTCTGAAAGTGTTGTCTTAGGGAGTCTATCACCTCTGATTCAAATGCAAACTTTCCTTCAAAGCCTTATCTGAAGCTCAGTTGCTATTAATTTGCCATCATCTGTCCTCATGTCCCAGATGGCTATTGATTTCCCAGCATCAGAGAAATCAGCATCCAAAGACTGTGAGAGGAGAAAAATCACAAAATTATATTCCATACTCATGCCTGAACCCCTCTTCCAGGAAGAGGAGTGAGACCCCACAATAGGCTTAGACCAATCAGCAGATTCACTCCCTCCAATTATTGTTGGAAGCTGGTCCCTGAAAATCATGGCCATTTGGAGGATATTGAACAAAATAGGGGTTAGTTAGAAGGAAAAAGAGAGGGAAATTGGATAAGCAGTGGACAATGTCTGCTACATGGCACCGATGTGACCATCAAATTTTTGATGGTGTGGAGTCAATTATTGAAATACATTTCAAGAGCACCATATCCTCAGTCCTAGATCTTGCCATCCCTCATGGAAAGCAAAAGAAACTTGATAATCTCTTAGGCTCAGTTTGACCATGTACAGATCTATTAATTTTCAGTGAGCATATTTGTGGCTTAATAACCTATTGATAGGGACCTGCACGTGAATTTTATTATGTTTGTGTTTGATGGTGTTGATGTGAGAATCATTTTCTGTAATACAGGAAAATTTATAGGGACTCTTTTACTGAGAATTAGGCCCTGGTCTAAATAGCCTTTATTTTTTTCAGATGAGAAAAGTTTTGAAGATGAAACATAGAGTTGATCATTATAGGAGCTCCAGATACAGAACTGATAATGTTACATCAAATATAATAGAAAAATACATTACATATGTACAATAATATCTTCAGTGATACAACTAAGTGATGCATCTAATATTTGTAAAGACTAATGACAGCATATTTAAACTTTAAGTAATATATCCACACATCTATATCTACTTAAATTGTGCACAATCTATATTAAGTTCTACTTAGCACTTTTTACTCTGTTGTCATTGCAGTTTGGCGTCTTGTCATATTTTAATCTACTTTTGGGTACCTTCAGGAAATTGCTTTGGAGTGTGGTAATATGCCTATAGAACCCCATTACAATGATTTGCAAATAATGTTACCACCACTATTGCATTCTCCACTTGGAAAAGTATCTTAACTAGGAAATCTCTCTTAAGGCAAGCAATAAACAATTTCATTAGAAATAGGGTTTTTGTTTTCGTTTTTGTACATTTCACAGTTATTACCAGTTTTTTTCTGTCATCTTTGTAAATTTGCAAGAAACTGGGTGATCAGTTGTCTTCAATTATTTTGTGTCCTCTACAATATGACTGTGTGTTTCTAAGCATCAAAACCTAACCCATGATGGGACACTGCATGGATAGCCTTACTGTAATAGTCTTCTGTCTATCCTTTAAACATAAGCTTAGAAGGTCAAGTGAATTACCTATCGCATTCCTTATAAACTTCCTATGGCCTCCATATGAGGCTGGACCTGAGCCCTGCTGGGTAGAATGACTTGAGAAAAAGCCATTTTGGACTTTCAGAACTAAAAGGAGGGGGAGAATCTGCATCACTTGAGACTGGGTGACTAGATGCACTTCCGTCTGTGATGAGTTTGTTGTGGGAGTGAGAGGTTGAGGGGAAACAGCCTGCTCTTGCTTCTGTTATATTCCACATGGAACCACCCATGTCTGCACCTCCCAGGAAACATGAAAATATCTCCAGCTAGTGGAATAGCAGCCTCTTTCCTACTGTCTTTGACTTTTCATTCGGCTGCTTTTGAAATGACTCTTAAAAAAGTGAAAGATTAAAGGAAAGCAGGCTGCCAAGTACCTGAAAGAAACCAGCTTTTGGAGCTAAGCTTATAATATAAGCTTATAAACAAGGGCTCAGGCTTCAACAGAAGAAGGAAGGATAAGAGGGCCAAGGAATTCCTCTGTCCTCTGTGCTCAGAGGATGTAGCTTCCTTGTCAGAGGAAGAAATGAATAGAATGAACCTCTCTTGGCCTCAAAGTGTGCAGAGAGAGTGTTGAGAAGGAGGAAGATGAACTTTCAGACATCTGTGAAGGGCAGAACATTTTCTCCAATATGATTGGTTTAGACTGTGTGAAGCCACCATTCTCGTGGGCCATCCTGTATACCATGGCAAGGGCAGAGCTATAGGAGAAAAGGGGAAGTCACATGTTTGGGATTTTCCTGTAATTGTTCCTAGGTTCCCAGTCACGCTAATTTTGGAGATAAGAAAGACACTTCTTAATGGACCTGTGACTGCCAGATGACGTCTTGCTTTCCCCTTTGTATCTGACACAGCTGTACTTCTGCCTTTGTTTTTCATTGTACCCTTCAGGATAACTCTGTATGTAGAATACATGGCTTTCTTCAGGAATCTAGCCCCTCCCAGCATTCAGCCCAAGGTTTCAATATCGCTTAGCACATGAATGAAGGACATCTTAGCATGATGAGAGAAGCTCTGTGAACAGTTACGGCTCCACTTTCTGAAGTTTCTGCTTCAGGAAGACTGTTTTACATCTCCACATAGTACTCTCGTATATAGTCAGTTCTAACCTTGGAGCATCTTCCTTAAATAAGTCTGAATTATTTTACTCTGTGCATCTTCAGTGTTTTATCTTGCTTCTCACAGATGGTTAGGCTCCACTTGAATATATTATTCATATGTTATGCTCCTCCTAGCAAAGATAGAAATTGTTGGGATACTATTCTTAAACCATTAAGAAAGACTTCTCTCATTCTGATAATCATCCATTACTTTTATTATGACCACAATAGCAAAACACAATCTTGCCCCAAAGGGACATTATTATTTTACATTTATAACTTTGTAAATACCTGTCATATGAAATGCTGAAGGCGTCCTTTAATTATTGTTGTTTCTTTCTGAGAAGCAAGAAAGTGAGACCATATGATTGATTCCTGTGTCTGTGCCACATGACCATTTTAATTACATGAAAAATGGTTATAGTTTAAATTAGTGGGTACCTGGCATAATTCAGGCTTTGTAAGAATGAATATCCTCTGGCAACCCCACTGCCACAACAATTTACATTTCAATTACTCTTATGACTAATATTTCCAACTAAGAAGTACTAGAAAGGAACAATAACAAATTCTGAGAAGTAGCAATTTAAACTTTTTACTTCCATTATGACTGTTTTTAAACTTAAGAAGCCAGCCTACAGGATGGTTAGGGACACTACTCGAAGGTACTTCTCTCTCTGAGCGAGGTCTTCTGAAGAGATGTTATTTATGAATAAGTAAGAGAACAAAGAGGATCAGGCCACAATAGGCTAATGACAGAAAGCAGACTTCTAAGTACAGGAATGATGGCTGCCCTAAAATAGTACAAAGAAGTTAAATACTAAGGGAGGAAATGAGGCCCCATAGATAACAGACTCTGTGTTTGCAATTCTCTTAAAATATCTTCTTAAGTAAATGGCAATGCTCATATGGCCCACAACTATGAAGATATTTTGGGTATGGAATTAAAAGATACAAACTACTATGTTTAGAATAGATAAGCAACAAGGATATATTACACAGCACAGGGAATTATAACCATTATCTTATAATAACTCTCAATGGAGTACAATCTGTAAAAGTACTGAATCACTGTGCTGTAGACCTAAAACTAATATAATATTGTAAATCAACTATACTTCAATTAAAAAAATACTTTGCTAGTGTGGGGGAATTTCCATGAATGATTTATTGAGACACGATCTATATGTCAAGTATTTTGCTTCTAACTAGTACTCTTAAATGATCTGGCATGTTGAGTAGAAACCGAAATATTTCTTAAGAAGCAGGTTGAATGTCATTTCAATAAATTCTCCATTGTCTTTAATGTATCAGTTCAGAGCATCAATTACTAACGTCACTCATGACCATTATAAATTGCTCCAAATGTTTCTTGTGTTCTTAACATGGATTTTTCAGAAAGTTTCAGTGGTAGCATTTGCCTAATGCCAGTCCCAGCCACATGACATGGCTTGAAAATATGTAGGAGAGTTTAGGTGGAATGGAAGAAAAAGCAGCTGTTTGTTCATTTTTGAACCAGTATCTTAGGAGCTGGTGAGAGCTGAAGGAGGTGGCAGGAGGGACAGGTTCCTGCTGCTAAATGTTTAATTTCATGTCTCGAGAACAGGTGCACAAAGGAAAGTACTAACTTATCTGCTCTTGCCTCATTGATTTTTCAGTGAATAGACCATGAACTATTCCCACCTCATTCATAACATCTATGTCACAGTCACCTCACCTGTCATAAAGACACAAAAGTGAATGAAGTAAATGTTCTTTTTTTTTTTTTTTTTTTTGATGAGTAGAGCTTGTCAGTTGCTGCCTGACTGTCAAACTGTGAGTTGAAACTCTGGGAAGTTTTGGGTTCTTTGAGTTCTTTGACTAGCTTATGTATTTGTTCAGCTGCTGGAGATTGCTTTGTTACCAAATAAGTGCATTAATTTTAGATATTAAAAAATAAAAATAATCAACCTCTGGAATAGGTCGGTATATTTATAAAGCTTTCTTCTTTAGCCACAGGCATTTCCTTGAAAGTGAACTGTAGTCTGTTTTTGTTTTTTGTTTTTATCAAGCAATATTTACATTTTATTTTCTCTTCCTGTTGTCTACAAACATAATTCCACATAGCTTCAATATAATTTGCCATTCTTTTCATATTAAATTTAAATTTTATTATTCATAGTTATGCTTTTTAACATTGTATTCACAAGGTTTCATTGAGTTGGTCAATTTTTTTTTTTTTACATTTTTATTGGAGTATAATTGCTTTACAATGGTGTGTTAGTTTCTGCTTTATAACAAAGTGAATCAGTTATACGTATACATATATCCCCATATCTCTTCCCTCTTGCGTCTCCCTCCTTCCCACCCTCCCTATCCCACCCTTCTAGCTGGTCACAAAGCACCGAGCTGATCTCCCTGTGCAAGTGAAGCAACTGACAAAGGATTAATCTCCAAAATTTACAAGCAGCTCATGCAGCTCAATATCAAAGAAACAAACAACCCAATCCAAAAATGGGCAGAAGACCTAAATAGACATTTCTCCAAAGAAGATATACAGATTGCCAACAAACACGAGAGAATGCTCAACATCATTAATCATTAGAGAAATACAAATCAAAACTACAATGTGATATCATCTCACACCAGTCAGAATGGCCATCATCAAAAAATCTACAAACAATAAATGCTGGAGAGGGTGTGGAGGAAAGGGAACCCTCTTGCACTGTTGGTGGCAATGTAAATTGATACAGCCACTATGGAGAACAGTATGGAGGTTCCTTACAAAACTAAAAGTAGAACTACCATACGACCCAGCAATCCCACTACTGGGCATATACCCTGAGAAAACCATAATTCAAAAAGAGTCATGTACCACAATGTTCATTGCAGCTCTGTTTACAATAGCCAGGACATGGAAGCAACCTAAGTGTCCATCGATAGATGAATGGATAAAGAAGATGTGGCACATATATAGAATGGAATATTACTCAGCCATAAAAAGAAACGAAATTGAGTTATTTGTAGTGAGGTGGATGGACCTAGAGTCTGTCATACAGAGTGAAGTAAGTCAGAAAGAGAAAAACAAATACTGTATGCTAACACATATATATGGAATCTTAAAAAAAAAAAAAGGTCATGAAGAACCTTTTTTAGGGGCAAGAACCTTTTTTTAGGGCAACCTTTTAGGGGCAAGATGGGAATAAAGATGCAGACCTACTATATGACTGTTTTTAAATGTAGGCTTTTTGTGGGGTGGTTTTTAGCCTTGAAGATGACACTCCCTATTGATCATATTGTATTATAGTAATTATTACAGGGAAGTGGGGATGACCAATTATGTAGGCCCAAGCCTTGGTTACATTCTTCAACTGATCATAAGAGGCTATCAACTCTACCCCCATTTTAGCTTACTGTCAAATAAAAGTATACTAAATTAGTAATACAGAATATGGTAATCCACATATTTTTTAGAGTACAACCCAGATTTTTTGCTACCGGATATTTATGAGAAGATTGGTTGTGAGAAAATTGTCCTGATGAATGATTACTGAAGGACTGATTGTGAAAGGTTGTCTGGAGAATATAGTATATATATGTGGTGTTAGAATAGCGTTTCTCACACTAGGTTTCCTGAGTGACAGTGTTCCTCAAGAGTTAATAAGGTGTTCAGAAACTTTAAGGAGAAAACAGTTGCTGCTCTAGCTGCTTTGAATTTCAATCTTGACTAATTTAGGATATTAAAGCATTGTGGTTTTGGAGCACAATATTTTGGCTTTCATTGAGTTGTAATTTGGTGATAGCCATTGTCCTTCATTGAGGGATCTTCTGGAACAGACCTTTGAAAATCATTGCTAAGTGTACTTCAGGAATGTTGTTGAGAACCTGATTTATTATAGTCACACTTTCCCTTTAGGAGGACCCATGAGAAGAAGTTCCCTCAGGTCTCACTGTTAAGTGCAGTTGTTGTTGTTTTTTCTTCAAAGAAAGATGTATTTTTATTCATTGTTAAGTATTTTAAATGCAAGAACTATAAACTGAGGATTCAAATATGCTTTTACTTCACACTGAGTACCAGCAAGCGCAGAGTCAAATTTGCCACTGATCTCTATAAAACCTTCTAGACCTTTTGGTATATCTTTAATATACTTCAAGCTTCATTTTCTTTTTCCTAAATTTATTTTACCGTTTCCCAATCTTCTTCAAAAATTTAAGCTAGTTTTATTGCATATATCTGTGTAGAATGATTTGTATCTTTTTGGAATGGGATGGAGATATAAGTACAGTATGATTTTATGCTTATTCTTACCAACTCTACTTGATTCTAAGCTTTCCCATGACAACCTTCACATCATAATCACGTTATTTCTGTGTCAGATAATCACATTCTCTTGCTTATAATACATAGTGTATTCATTTGTTTACCTGTTATGTTTTAGTCACCATTATAGGTACTAGAGAAACAGTACTACCTTGAGTGTGTCCTAAGGGAAGTGAAAAGTGGAGTTGCCGTTTACTGAGATGAGGAAGACTGCAGGAGCAGGAGTTTGGGGTGGGGATGGGAAATTACAAGAGCAGTTTTGGATAAGTTAAGTCTGAGATGAACACATTTGCAATTATATTTTCCTAAGAACTCTTTTGGTCCCACTTATAAGCAATGAGTCACATCTAAGAAGCAGTGGTGTAGATTTAGGCCATTACTCAATGATCTTTTCCCTCTTCCTTTGATGGAGTGTCAGGCAGCGTCTGTCTTGTCAGGGCACGTCAAATACATCATATCCTCTGAATCCAGGTCTCAGATCCTTGATTCCTAAAGAAGACAAATGCATTTGCAGTGGTGTTGGCGTGGGCCCTCTCCTCGCGTCAACCCCTTCATTGTCAAAATTCAGGAAGATCTGCAGATTCCAGCTAAAACCACCATACCATCATTGGCAGAGATGAGCAAAGAACTCCAGAACTCAGCATGCTTTGCTTTCACCTATTCCTAAAACATTTACAGTCTCCTCCCCCACCACTTTTTTGAACCTCAGGGCAGGACTAAGATGGGGCCAGTGAAGCACTGACCTCAAGGGTCAAAATTAAGAAGACCCCAGAAAATCTCAGAAATCAAGATAAACACTATTTGAATACAATATTTTTAAAAAATCAAAATTAATGTAAAAATCCATGGATTAGTAAAGTGCCATGCCTAGCCATATTGGAGTCTGAGGCAAAAGGAAAAATCAATCAACATTAATATTGTTTTTATTTAAAATTCTGATCGTTTGTTCATCATAATTTTTTTTTATTTGGCACACCCTTAAATTTTGCCCCCAGAAGCCAGTGCCTTACTCTGCCCTGACCGTAGCCCCAGTTTATATCAGTTACCCCAGGAATACTAGGTCTCATCCTCTGGGTGTCAACCTTATATGATTTTCCTTTGTCTTACTCCATTCAACTTTTCCTTAACTATTACCCTGCCTTCTGGAATTCTTGGCTATTTAAGAGCTTATAAGAGTTATATTAAGAGCTTATATCTCTCATACTTTCAAGATGTTCTCTGAATGCTTCTTTAATCTTTTGCCCTGATTCTCCTATTTCCATTGTTGTGCTCTCAAGTGGTAGATGTTTTCTTTCCCACATTCCTTATAACATTGAGATGTGGTAGGAGTCTTTGCTCATTATAACTTGAGATGGGATAGAAGTCTTTGCTCATTATAACTGCTTCTAGACACTTCCACCTTCTTTCTCCCTATAATCACTAAGTTTTGAATATCATGTGGTCAAAACATACCACAAACTACCCTTTTCTTTGTAGTTATCCATGGACCCCAACATCACTTCCTGGAAGATTTTAGTTCCTTGCCAACTGTGAAATTCCTTGGTGATTTCAATATCCACTTAGGTTATTATTCTAGTAAACTGTCCTCAAACTTCTTTGCCCACATCCCCTCCAATGATCTTGTTCTTCACCCTTCCACAGCCATTCAGTCCTGGGGCCATACCCTAGATGACATCATCTTCATTATAAAAAGTAACATCTTTGTAGTCTTAATTTCAAGCATCCCACTTTCCAAGCAGCTCTTCCTATCTTTCCATCTCACCTTTTCTAGTACCCCCAATTCAACATTCTTAAGCTTATTGGCATAATCTATAGATCCTTCCAGTTTTTTGCCCTCCCTCACCACCCTCTTCTGTCTATAGATGCTTCTTTATCCAAGTTAGATTCTGTCATTGGGCATTAAATCTCTCCTTTACATATATCCTCACTTCCTTACCCATCTTCACTTTTCCATAGTTGCCTGACAAAATTCCAAACCTGGTTAAATACCTCTCTCCACCTACATTGTCTCTGTACCTGCACAGCAAATGTAGTTGGAGCAACATACAAAACCAGGCTTTCAGGTCTCACTTAAAATTCATGATGTCTAATCTTGAATGGACTCTCAGTGCTGCTGAGTCATTCTCCTCTACTGCCCTAGTTCATTCATTCTCACTCTGCTAGGCCAATTTTTCCTACTTTTTCCCTATTTTCCAAACTTCCAGTTTTCTATCCTCATTCTTAACTGATTACTTTGCTTTAACTCACTGAGAAAATAATGCAAATAGCAAGACAATGTGTACAGACTCTCACCACCACATCTACCTATTTACCTACATTTGCACCTGTATATTATGATTTCCATTCCCCATGGATAAACTGACCATGTTACTAGTAAAGGTGAACTATCCACTCGTGCATCTGAACTACTTTCCTCTCACCTGCTGAAAATACCAGTGTAGACATTTTCTTCCTACTCGCCTGATTCCCCTTTCTATTAGATCATACTAAACAGTTTATAAATATCTACAGTTTCTCCCATCTTTAAACAAGCAAAGTAAACACCAAAAACTTTCCTAGTCTCCTCATTTTCTCTAGTCTCTTGAAATTTCATTGTCACCTTTTAGAAACTAATAGCTGAAATCAGTGTCTATACCTGCTGTCTCTGATTATGTTCACCTTCTCTCTTGAAAACTTCTCATTTAGGTTTTGCTTCCATCCACTACTCTATCAAAACTGATCTTTTCAAAGCACCAAATTTTATTCCTTTGTAAACCCAATAATCTGTTCTAAGTCTTGGTCTTTCTTGACCTATCAGCTGCAGTTGACTTGGTTGTCAACCTTCCTCCTTGAAATACCTTCTACACCAGCTTCCTAGAACACCACTCTTCTGGTTTTACTCCTAACTCACTGCCACCCCTTTGCTTATTCTTATTTATCTCCTGAAACTTTAAATATTAGAGTACCCCAGTACAATCCTCAGAACTCTACTTATATTTCTCACACATTCTCTTGGTTAATATCATCCAGTTTCATGATTTTAATTACCATTTTTATACAGTAGAATCGCAAAATTTATCTTTAGCCCAGACATCTTTAGCCTATTTGAATATATAAAAAGCATCTGAAACTTAAATTCCCTATCAAGCCCCCTTACCCACCCCACCCATAATGGAATCATTTCAGTCCTCTCCATCTTGGTAAATGTTGACTTTACCCTACAGCTTCTCAGGCCAAGAAACCTTGGAGTCACACATTTGACTTCTTCTTTCTCTTCATGCTACATACAATCCATTAGCAAATCCTACCTTAAAATATATTACAAATCTGAGGACTCTTCACCATTTCCATTGTTTTGATCTTGGTCCAAGTCAATTCTCTCCTCCCTGGATAGACTCCTTAAGTAATATTCCTGTTTCCTCCCTTTCCCTCCTACACTCTAACTCAACACAGCAGCCAAAATGATGCCTTGAAATATAATATCAGGTGATATCATATCTCTGCTCTACACACTCCTTGGCTTCTGTCCCCCTCAGAGTAGATCCAACTTACTTAAAATGACATATAGCAGCTTACATGATTTGTCCTCCCACAGCTTCCCTGGCCTCACCTTCTGCTATTCTCCCTCTTGCTCATTCATCCAGATACTCTGTTGTCCTTTATATCTCTTGAACATGCCAGTGATGCTCCCATCGTCTCAAGTCCTTTGCCCTTGTTTTACCCTCTGCTTTGAGGGTTCTTCTCCAAGATATTGCATGGCTTGTTTTCTCATCTCCTTCAAGTATTGTCTTCTTAAGTGATACTTTCCCTAAGTACCTTTTAAAAAATTGCTTTGACCCAGACTTCCCTATTCCCTTTTCTTGCTTTATTTTTCTTAAAACCTGTCATCACAATTTGACTATTATATTTTAAAATATTTATTTATTTTTTATTCTCTTCTTTCCCCTTTCTCCCTAAACGCTAACACTAGACAAGAAGATCTATGAGAGCAGGGATATGGGTCTATTTTTTTTCCCTGCTAAAATCCAACATTATGAATAATGCTTAGCAATATGTTCAACAAGCCTTTTTTCAACACTTTGGTGAATGTGTGTGTATATATATGTCTATATATATGACTATATCTATACCTCCACATTATTGTTTCTTTAGGACCAACACATTAGTTTTCCTTTATTCATTGGTCAACTTCCCAGTTCATGGCACCAAAACAGGAGATGGAAAGAAAGGCACATCTTTCTGCTGTCAACAGTCTGGCGAGAAAGAAGCCTGAGCAGTATATTATACAATTTAGAGATATCAGCTTATTTTCCCATACCCATAGCTACAGTGCTTTTATTATTTGTTCTAAATACTAATACTTTAAAACTGAAGACATTTATGTACATGCAGTCACCTACATTAGGTTTTCTAGATGACGACAGACCAAGAGTGACAAAGTCAAATGCCTTGAAAGTTCAGGGAAGAGGCATGCATTTGTGAAGAAGAGCAACTGGAAAAATAGGGAATGCTTTCCCCATCTGAAGTGGACAGCTGGTACTCAGACTCAGTCAATAATTGCTATATATTAATTTGAAATCAATAATACCAGATCTTCAGGTTTTCAAAAAAAAAGTTGGAAATATATATTTCTATCTAAAATACCCCTATGTTTAAAACCTGGCAATAAATTAAAAATGTGAAAAATACTGGTGCCCACCAAGGGTCTCTGCAAGTTGGATTTTGTTCCTGGGCCTCCCGTCTGCATTTTTTGCCTTTTGGTCTTGTGTGCCCTGCTGGCTAGGCTCAACCTCTCCTAGTAATTAAGGCCTGCTGATAGGATGTGGGCAGAAAGCCCCCTTCCTTCTTCCCTAGGGCTTATGGTATTTCCATATTGTGAGCAAATGCATCCAAATTCTGTGACAGGAGTTTCATTCCAGGTTGTTAAGACACCTCCAAGAATTGTAAAGCGTGTCCTCTCTGGATAAAGTTAGAGTTTCCAGTTTTAGATAAGACTTTACAGTTTATTGTACTTTATAAATTTGTCCCGTTACCATATGCTTTCTTCTCATCAATATAATTCTAGGTCATTCATTCACTTGTTTCTTCAAAAAATATTTAGTGAGGGTCTACTACCTGCCACACAACATACTGGATGCTGTGTAGGTGCTCAATGACAAATACTATTTGATAAGACAGACAATATCGATTCTCTTCTTTCATAGTAACAGCATCAGTTTAATTTGGGATGGTAGTATCTAGCCAATGATGACACTTCCCCTGATGCTTGCATATTGTTGTGGACATGTGGCTGAGCTCTGTCTAATGAGATTGTTATGGGTTGAATTATTTCCCCCCAAAAGATATGTTGAATTCCTAAACCCTAGTACCTCAGAATGTGACCTTATTTGGAAATAGTGTTGTTGCATATGTAATAAGTTAAGATGAGCTTATACTGGAGTAGGTAGGGACCTCAACCCAATGATTGATATCCTCATAAAAAGAGAAGACACACAGACAAAGGGAAGAAAATTACATGGGAAAACACAAAGAGAGAACACCGTGTGACAACAGAGATAGCAATTAAAGTGAATCGCAGCTATAAATGAAAGAACATAAAGAATTGATGGCCACACCAGAAGCTAGAGGGGGGCAAGGAAGAATTCTCCCCAGGATCTCAGAAGGAGCATGGCCCTACTAATACCTTGATTTCAGACTTCTGGACTCCAGAACTGTGAGACATAAAGTTCTTTTTTTCTGAGACACCCAGTTTGTGGTACTTTGTTATAGAAGCCCTAGGAAACTAATACAGAGGTATAAGCAAAAATAGTCAGGTGGGTTTTCTGGTAATACTCCTTTTAAAAAGTTGTATATTTAGTTAGAAAGATGGACATAATAACCTGAGACCCAGCTGGCATGTTGAACCATGTGGCATATTTGAGGATGAGATGCACACACTAAGGATGGTGGCAAAGAGCTCTAGAAGAAGTCTGGGACATGGAGGTATTGTGAATTGCTTTTCTGGTCCTGGAAGCCCTACCTCTGGCCTTCTTTTATATGACATTTAAATAAAATTCTGTGTGGTTTAAGTGTGCCATTTGGACTTCATGTTTATGCAGCCACACCTAATCCTAACTAATATACTGGTCTTCAAACAGATGTTAAGTATAGTGTAGAGGAGTCGCATGGGTGGAGGCAGGTGGCAAATTTCAGGAAATGCTTCATGGAAGGGGAGATCTTTAAAGTGGGGGAAGAAAAGAATAAATGGAATTGGGAAAGCACCCCAAATTAAGTTCATTTATATTATCATAATATTTATTGGTGGCCTTACTGATACCCACTACTAGGGTGATACAGAAAATTATCTCATGTTCATGTTGACTGTCATGTGCAAATGCCTGCTTTGGAGAGTTGATTCCTACATGACAGCCAAACGTTAGAAAGGCACAGATTTTGAGGTCCAGCAAGTTTATAATGTTTTCTCTCTGGTACTCATTAACTGTGTATTGTGACCTAACATATCTGAGCATCAGTTTTCCCATCTATAAAATTTAAATAAATACATCTGACACCCAGGCTCTTACAAGGAGTAAATGAGATAGTAAATGCACCAGTGCTAAATGAGGAATAAATGAGATAGTTCATCTAGGAATAACTGAAGTACAAATGAGATATGAGGAATAAATTAAGATAATATAAGTAAAAGTGCCTTAACATCTGCCTTTTGTATAGCAGATAGTCAATAAATGTTATTTCCCTGCCATTCTTTCATCTCTCAGTTTTTCTTCTGCAATATCAAGTAAGTCAAAGAACTTAGACTTTTGGTGGGAGGAGGAGGTAATTCTTAAAGCAAATTGTCTTTATGCTTTGCTGTGTGTAGCACATCATGTTGTAATACACTAAAAGGCCAACCTTGTGTGTTTAAATTACGGCTTCAACAAGGATACTTGCTTTAGGGGAATAAATAGAGCTTCTGGTGCCTGCTTAGTTCAACCAGCTCAAGGGTATATTATCTTTCAGGTATTAAGTGGAAACCTTTAATTCAAGAAGGAACTTCTTTACAGTATCCTGGGGAAAAGGCTGTATGCTTAACCTTATTAGTCAACTGAATTTTTTTTCACTTGAATCTTTTTATAGAAAAATTTTATAGAAACAGCTTGGCACCCAATGGAAAAAAAATATATACTTACTCTTAGATCTAGCTTAGCCATCTAGTCAACATGATTAGGACATTCGGATATTTCCAAAATATTTTATATATATATGAAAAAAAAATATATATATATATATACTTTTTCCTATATACTTTCTTTCTCCTAGTGTAGCTCAGGACATAGGAGTTATTATGGAATCCTTAGAATATATCACATCTCATTCAGATCCTTCCTTTTCCTTCCCCACCCTGGTCTCAGAGTTTTCTATATTTTGAGGTCAATTCCTTTCCTGGATAGGAAATCTATAAGAATTTGTGACTTGGGTAATATATAGTAATCTTTTATTTTGGATTAATGATCCTCAAAATTCATCCATGTATCCTCTCTAGATCATTGTTGCAGGTACCCAGATGAACTGCCTCATGGTTCTGATTTTGAAACCACTTGTTCATTTCTGTTAAAATTTCCTCTATTCTCTACAACTTCAGTCACCTTTACTTAAAGCCGTAGCCAAACTATAGAAGTAGTTTGGCTCCCAATGAGAAAAAGGTAGCTCCTCTTAGACCTATAGATTCTATATGAAGCCAGCTGTGTTATTGGTCTTATTGTGATTGGTAACGTGGGTCTAATTATCAGGCCATATACTACAGTTAACTGGGTTTCCTTTTCATGACATTTGACCCCAGTGCATTTCTTAGTTTTAGAAGTCTCATGGATTCTGTGCAGTTCACTTGGGAGGTGACATACTGACTGTGTTTCATTTACCCAGCACTGATTTCTGATCTGTATTTATACTTATTGTAAGATGTTAGAGCCCACCTCTTGCTCACCATGAATATACTTGACACTGACTACTTGTCTCTAGCCATGGCTGATGGTAGGACTCATCTTCCCTGCCTGCCTAGTCCCCCAAGCAATCTACCTCTAATTTGGTACACGTTGTTGATGACTGAACTGCTGTTCTGACTTTTCTGCCTTGATTTTCCTGGACTGGATCCTATAACTTTCAAGTTGGTACTCTAATGTCCTGTAGTAAGGATAGAGGATAATGAGCTTGAATAATCTGGTGGTTTGTTTTCTGTGCAGAAAAGAGTAAAAGATTTAAAATGTTAAGCTGTAGCTAAACAATATCTCAGTGTGTCCTTTGGCAAAACTGTAATGTGAGTCAAGTGTATTAAGAGTGTTTTTCCACCTCTTCATAAGGTGACCCTTTTTCTCCTTTTTCCTTCAAAAATTCTAATCTTTAGCTGCCCCAGGTTGTCCCAATTGGAAGTTGATAAGCAAACTTTAGGTGTTAATGATAACATGTTAAGTCTTCTAGAATATTTGCATGATAAAAGAGCACCACAGAAAGGATCTTTGAGAGTAGATTTTAAGACTTTGCGGCCCCCTCCAACTGCATTACTTTACAGAAAATTATCTCCTATGCTTTTGGATTCAAATAACTAAATCGATTAACAAAAAATTAAGACAATAAGTATATCGTTATTAACATTTTTATCTTAAAAAAGAATGCCATTTAAAAAAATGTATCATAAATCATCATTTTCTATATGATGGGAAATTTTAATAAGAAAAAAGTAGAGAGGTCATCATCTCAAAATCAAGGACAGTATTTTTCAGGAAAGAACATACATTGTTAATTTTAAATGCAGAAATTTTACACAAAATTTTGTATTGTATGTGCTTTTGTGCTAAAAGTATTTCAAATTGACATAGTTTCATAGAAACAAAAACAAAAGAAGGAAAAAAGGAAGGAAGGAAAAAACGAAAACCAAATGTTCATTTTTTTCCCAGGACACTAAAGTCACAACCACTGTTAAAAATCTAGCTTCATGTAAATGTATTTATGATGACAATGTTGCACTTTATCTGAGTCCTATGCTTCCTTAAGGTAAGGTAAGAATGGTTGGAAAATTCCCTCCCACCCCCTTCTCTGTTCTGACAGACTGCTAGGTTAACGACAGACCACCCTGCCCCAGCATCTTCCAAGACAAGACACACACCCACCCCTCCTCAGTAACTCCCTTGTTTTATAAAACCCCAGGTTTTCCCTCTCTTCTTTTAGACGTTTCTTATTAATGAATGTTTTCCCCCTAATGCAAGAGCCTGAGTAAAATCATCTTAATTATCTGGTGCGTTTTGTCTTTCACAATGAAAATATCCAACCTCATTCACCTCCCCCTCACCATTTCTGATGTAATCAATTCAGCATTCTCTTTGGATTCAGAAAAGTCAAGTTGCAATTGCTTTGTCCCCTTTCTCTTTGCCAAAAGAGAACAAAAGTGGGCAGGGAGTCTGTCTACTGCTGCTCCAAGTGGCCCTTTAGACAGTGGACCCTCAGCCTGTGGTAACTGTTACTTACTCAACACGGGACAGGTATTTTCCTGACTGAGATGTCATGTGTCCCTGTGAGGTTTTTTGTTTTTGTTTATGTTTTTTTTTTTCCCGGAGTTGATGGGGAAAGGCTTTTGTGAGCAGAAAATAAATGAATGATTGTTACTTGACACTTTAAGTTAGAATTCAGTTTATTAAAGGAATAGTTTAAAACCTGGTTTTTCTTAAGCCTTTAAACTCAATATCCACATGTGATTATACTATTATTAATCTAGTAAACTTTAAGGATCACTGTGGGGGATGGGTGATAATTTTCCATCAATTCAAATTGAAATGAATAAGCTTAAGTAATCAGGCTCATTTTAAGCTTAGTCTATTAAATTCCTTTAAACCTTTAAAAATATGTTTAAATTCTTTCATTCCTTGATTTTACAAAGTACAAAGTAAATTTGCTCATCTGTATACCTAATTCTAAGGTTTGCTGGGGTTAAGAGAGACTTTCTCACTAGTGAAGTAGCTTTACTATTCCAGGTAAGCTGGAGCTTCCCATCCCACAAGAACTGGGACAGCTTGTTGACTAGAGGGTTTTTTGCCTGGATGCTGAATGAAGCCAATTCATTTTGTACCACTGAGATAACATGCACTCTTGCTTCTAGTTGCTTTTACAACAGCCATTCTTAGTCTAAACTCTCTAGATTCAATTGGTTTCTGTTGCATTTCAGTCACATCTCACCAAATATTTTTCACCTGAGTTGAGTTTGCAACATCTCAGAAAAGTAGCAGCTTCCTTTAACCAATCTTTCTCTGATTAATTGAATGCTAGATTGTTTTTATATTCTTTTTCTATGACCACAGCAATTTTGTGGATATTAAAAAGACCTGCAGTTGGATTCTGCATATCTCCCGTGATTTGGTCTGTCTGTAAGACCACAATTTCTAAGATCCCACTAATTACATCATCAATCTACACACACTTCTTCATGGACTAGTGTTTGTAACTCAGTGGACAAAACTACCACAGCCTCAACCAATTTGGAAACCCAAGAGTCCAAGATTCTAGAAGGTAGGGAGAAGATAGGGGAGCACAGAGTATAACCTAATTGCCAACATGATCTTTGGTCATGTACCAACGGCAGTCTCAGATTCTTTAACAGTATAATATCTATCACAAGGTGTGTGATAAAAACTCAGTGAAATCATATGCTTGGAAAGTGTATGAAATTTATTTTTTTGCAAATAAAAGGCATGAGGCCTATGATTATCATATTTATATTTTTCATCATTTGGATATAAAATAATTCTTTTAGGAGTAAACATCTAATGTATATTTTATTTTTAAGAGATGTATTGTGGATGAAAAAAGATTGCATAGAAAACACCATACAACAAGAGTAGTCCTTCAAATTTTGTGAGTATATATCACAGAAGGAAATAGTCTTGGGTAATAAAAAAGCCCAACTCTGCTATATAGACTATGTGACACAAAATATGTATTGCTTCTGAAGTAAATTAAATATGACTTAGGAGAATGAGCTAAAGAGACAATTTCTGGGACCAAGAGGCTAGAACCTTTTACAATAAATAAAATAAATCCTAACAAGTACCCTTTTTTTCCCTTCAGGCCTTTCCTATTAAAGTGATAAATGCTTACAAAACAGATATTCAGCTACATAACCAAATAGATTGAATGGGACGGAGGAACAATTCACAACTGTAATTTTGATTCTTCAGACTTTTGGAAACAAAACTACTTTGGGATAAATAATGAAATTTTAAATCAGAATAGCATCTGATTGAAAAGATTTTAAATCTGTGACTTCTTTTTGAAGTTGTATCTTTTTGGATGCTCACCGTTAATCTCAAGGGTGAGTTGGATTTACAGCCACAAGTCAAACTTTCAGAAGTCCTTGGCTGTAGGAGCTTGGCTGCCCTCACCCAGCCAGCAGGCCTATAAAACACCTGAGTTGATTCTATTTATTCTGGAGGGGAGGAGCAAAGTTGTGCAAAAAAACACAGGAAGAGAGTTCCCTAGGCAAAACTATGATGGATTCAAAATTTCTTTATCTTCTCACTGTCCTTGTGGCATCTGTTCTTTCTCAGCCTCCCACGCATTCCCTGTGCTCTCGTGACCAGAGAGTATGATCAAGCTTCTTGATCATAGCATCAGTTCATTAACCCATTGCTTTATCATAGGATTTGTCAACCCCACCATCCATACAAACTTGTTGGTTATCTGTGCCACTCTCTCCTTACTGTGCTTTTTAGGTGGAAATAGGTTTTAATAAATTGATCATACATAAAGGTAGTCTATCAGTGTCTTAGCTTGGGCTGATATAACAAAACACCATAGACTGGGCGGCTTAAACAGCAAATATTTATTTCTCATAGTTCTGGAGGCTAGACATCTAAGATCGGCGTGTTGGCATGGTCTGGCTCTGGTGAGAGCTCTCTTCCTGGCTTACAGATGACTGCCTTCTTGCTATATCCTCATATGGCAGAGAGAGACAGACAGAGACAAACAAGGAAAATGCACACTCTAGTCTCTCTTCCTTCTCCCTCTCTCTTTTTTTAAAATAGTTATTTATTTTTTTATTTGGCTGTGTTGGGTCTTAGTTGCAGCACGCAGGCTCTTCATTGTGGTGCGCGGGCTTCTTTCTAATTGTGGCACGTGGGCTCAGTAGTTGCAGCATGCGGGCTTTCTAGTTGTGGCACAAGGACTCTAGAGCACACGGGCTTAGTTGCCCCATGGCATGTGGGATCTTTGTTCCCTGACCAGGGATCGAACCCGCGTTCCCTGCACTGGAAGGCAGACTCAACCACTGGACCCTCTCTTCCTTCTCTTATAAGGATACTAATTCCATCATCACAGGGCCTCCACTCTCATGATCTTATCTAAACCCAATTACCTTGTGAAAGTCCCACCTCTGGATATCATCACACTTGGGATTAAAGCTTTAACATATGAATTTTCATGGGACACAACCATTCAGTCCATAGAAATCAGTGTATGAGTTATCGTTTTCTAAGGCAACATATTAAAGTCTCTCCAGCAGGTTGTCATGGCAATATAGCAGGTAGGGGCAGATAAATGAGTAAGTAAGGGAGATAGTTTAGCAGTGGCCAGATCTTTAGCCCTCTTCTAAATGTTTTTACCATTCACCTCTGTCTGGAGCTTGTCCAGGATATGTAGGGTTCAGTCAATAAAGGCATGACCTCTTTTTTTCCATCTCATGACCAAAGATGGATTCTCTGTTTGTCCTTGTGCCCAACTACACTAGCAGGTACCTGTAGCAAGGACAAGGTGACTGTTTGCAATAGACTAAACCCCCGTACTTCCCAGCCAGAGGTCAGCTATTCTGCTTCTGAAGAGGTAAACAATACCACCTTATGAGTACTTTTCTTAAAGAATGTGGATGCTTTTTTAGTGTCAGCATAAGTGAATGAGTAAGAGGATCTGGAGGACACAACATAAGGAGCCAGGATGTGAGTGCCAGGAACCCTCTGAGCAGCGAGCAGGTGATTAGACTGGTAAGACTGGGGAGGTAGGTTTCAGCTGTGGGAGAGGTGAGCTGAACAAGCAGCTCCAGTAGAGTTGTTGATACCCACAGCACAGAGCAGCAGGGACCAGAAAACTGGAATAGAGCTGCCAAGCAAGGAAGGGGAAGAGGCAAGCCCAAAACCAGTCTGAGGTCTCGGAATAGGGGTCTGGAGATTTAGTGGGGATGGAAAAGTCGGAAGATGAGCAGGTAGGGTAATAAGAACATGAACCAGAGCTGAGGAGAGGGGTTTATTTAACTGACTTCCCAGGTCATTCTCTTGGCAGGAGGCAATACCCAGTGGTAGGAGAAAGGATACTAGGTGTCTCCAGGCTGAGAGGCAGGTATCCAGAGGACAGCTGCTGGGAGGTAAACCCTGGTGTTCTATGTAGCCAAATCAGAGGTAACCTCATAGCCCTTCCACCTTCCACCAGTTCTTAGATACCAGGAGCACTGCCTGAGGGAATGCTGCATGATCAGAGCGTTCTGCCAGACCAGAAACAAACATGAGCAGTGTCCCACAGAACTGCCCATGTCTGAGAATCAGAGACTCTCAGAGTCAGAAGGACCTGTGCCAGTGAGCGACCCTACGGAACTGAGATTTGTCCTGACCTCCTGAAAGCTTTCCTTCCTATAAGACAGAACCTCGGAGCCCACTAGAAGAATCCTGAGCCTTATTTCTTTGTCTTTAGTATTGCTCTTTACCCAGAACATCCTAAAAGAAGAAAAGGAGTTATTTTGACTGCTTTCCAGTAGATTTATTACCCAATGTAAGGCAGGGAACCTTTTGCTTACATTCAGCCCACAGACATGTTTCCTAGGGTTGCCTTAACTAAGTACCAAGAAGTATGTGGCTCAAAAGAACAGAAATTTGTTGGCTCACAGTTCTGGCAGCTAGAAGTCCAAAATCAAGGTGATGGAAATGCCATGCTCCCTTTGAAACTTAGAAGGGTATTTTTCCTTGCCTTTTCCTACCTTCTGGTCATTGCTGGCAGTCATTGGTATTTCTTGGCTTGTAGACGGATCCCTCCAATCCTCTGTCTTCACATGATGTTCTCCCTGTGTGTCTCTGTCTTCACATGGCCATGTTCTATAAGGACACCAGTCGTATTGAATTAGGGGCCCACTTTACTCCAGTATGACCTCATTTTAACTAATTACATCTGCAAAGAACCTATTTCCAAGAAAGGTCACATTCTTAGGTACAAGAGGTTGAAACTTCAATATACCTTTCTGGGGGGACACAATTTAACACATGACACTTTACGTGAGAATTTTCTGGCAATTTGTGGAAGCACTCTGGTTTCAGCCCTAGTAGCCCCAACACTAGAATTGGATTACATGAATTGAGGGTAAAAGAACTGATTTTATTTTCACAGGACTTTTATCCAATGTGAACTGAAGTCATTCTACAATAGTAAGATACATGACCGCCTCTTACTGTTCACCCTGAATCCATAGTGAAGGAACATCTCACCAGCCCCCTTCTATTAGAGACACTAATAATGCTTGCTTCTCAGTCTAGGAGAGTTATATGATACTACAAAAGGGAATATGTTTTTAGGATAATTTTCAGATTTTTCCAATTCTGCCCTGAGAAGTTTTAGTTCTAGTTTCAGTTTAAAAGTATCTAGCACTGGTCTCCAGGGTTAGGGTCAAATGGGAGCTGGGTCATGGTGGCGTGCTGTTAAGGGCTGAATGTGTCCCCCTCAGAATTCATATGTTGAAGTCCTTACTCCGAATGTAATGGTTTTTGGGGATGGAGTCTTTGGGAGATAATTAGGTTTAGAAGAGGTCTTATAAGGTGGAACTTTGTAAGAAGAGACACCAGAGAGCTTGCTTGCTCTCTCTCCACCATGTGAGAATACAGTGAGAAGGCATCTGCAAGTTAGGAAAAGAGCTCTCACCAGAAACCAGCTACTCTGGCACCCTGATCTTGGACCTCCAGCCTCCAGAACTGTGAGAAAATAAATTTCTGTGGTTTATGCTACCCAGTCTATGGTATTATGTCATGGCAGCCCAAGAAGACCAAGATATGCTCTATATTCTCATGCTACCTCAGCATTATGGAAACTATTAAATTACAAGTGCCTTGTGGGCAGTAGCTGGCTCTTTTATGCATAATAGACAGTAGTGCTTTACCTAAGCCCCACATTTGTGTTACACTGAAAATGCCCCTATTTTACAGATGAAGAAACAGAATTAGGAAGATTTGATGAACCTAAGCTGAGCTCAAATTTCTCTTACAACCTGCCTGTCTACCCCACTGCCCTGCCCTGTACCTGGTATCATCTCAGTGTCTTGGACATAACTTCATTAAATTGAATCTGCTATATAGAAACATGTTGTGGACAGTATGGGAAAAAAGGAGACTGTGTGGGTTGAGTCCAGTGAAAATAGTGTGGTTAGGTTTTTTTGCTTTCCCTCTGGAGTGTACCTGTAATTGTTGTTATTACAGCTTTACAGATATCCTTGTCTCCTGAAATCCATACAGACGAGCAGAAGGTTGGAATGGGCAGGAGAGATACACCTACTGACAAAGGCAGGGGGTGGCCAGACAGGAGGAAATGAGCAGCCCTTGGTGATGGTGATGCAGAGGCAGGTGGGGTATCTAGAGAGAAGAACTGCAATTTCACAGCTTCAATACGCCCAGCAGTGCTTTTGCTCCTGCTGCGGTTCTGTACTTTTATCCTCCTGATTGGTAAAGACCACACAGTTTCATGCTGGCTTATGAGCATGACTGAATGTTTCCCAGGGTGGACAAGCAAATGGAGGAAATTTAATCAAGTGGCTCTGAGGGCCTTGAAGTACAAATGGGCTCTAACAGATTTGATATTAAAAAAAAATTATCATCCGGGTTGCCAATTGCATTATTAATTTTTCTTCATTATAAATAATATCCCAAACCTAAGTATTTAGGGAGAGATTAGTCAGAGTCATAACACTCTCCTTGCCAGATATACACACAGGGTCTTCCTTGCCTACTTTTCTTGAAGCTCACAGAAGAAAGGGTAGTCTAAATAGGATCAATGAGATCTGGGAAGGAAAGTTTAAAGTTAGCTATTGCACATTCTTTGGAAATTGGGTGAATGGTCTACATTCTGGGGAAGTGGGTAAATTGGTAGCGATTCTATTCTTGAGTGTCAGTGTTTATAAATCATGGTGTTAGATATCATTTGGAGATGTGGAGGGAATGAGGACTGTTCCAACTACCTAAGAATTTACAGTCTCCAGGTGGCTGGGATAATTTAGAATGAGTGGAGCTGGGAAGACTTAAGAGGGAAATATTGGGGACAACTGAGAAGAGTATTTCATTAAACATAATGTGGCTATGGACCACTCAGGTAAGCTGATAATAATGTAAATTTCTGGGACCTGCCGCAGACTCTAATTCAGATATTTTTTATAATTATCTCTGGTTGTTTTGATGCAGATGGACACAGTTAAGAATTGTAGGTTCAGAAAAAGAAGAATTCTGTGGTTTGGCTGTAACAGACCATTCTCAGTAACAAAAAAGTGGCATAAGATGAAAGCAAGCATGGGGCACCAAAACTTGCTAGGCTAGAGAGATAGAAGACAAATGCAATGGGATAGGTAAAATAATCTTAAACACAGGCACAACACTGTAGAATTTGGAATACCTTTTTAAAATTCAAAATTCTTTAACACTTCCTAATTTTTTCAGCAGTTTCCTTAACTTCAGCCCATAAATTAGAATTTTTTAAATATCCAAATATTATTTGTTTTTACAATTTTTCAATTTTATTATCAAAAATACAAGTCATCAATTTTGCAAAGCTTAACCTTACAGAATTGAAGCAATACCTTCTCAAGCACTGTCAGCTGCTAGATTGTTCTGGAGGTAATTACTTTGCATTTAAAAAAATGTCATTTTATTGAAGAATGACTGACGTACAAAATGCTGCACATGTTTAATGTATAAAACTTGATGAGTTTGGAGATAAGTATACTACCATGAAACCATCACCAATATATATGCCATAAATATATCCATCCTCTCCAAAAGTTTCCTCCTGCCCTCTTTATTATTAATTTGTCATAAGAACACTTAACATAAAATCTAGCCTCTTAGCAAAATTTAAGGATGTATGATGCTTAATTTTTTGTGTCAACTTGACTGGCCAATGCCCAGATAGCTGGTAAAACATTTCTGGGTGTGTCTGTGAGGATGTTTCTGGAAGAGATTAGCATTTGAACCTGTAGAATGAATAAAGAAGATTGCCAGTGCAGGTGGACATCATCTAATCCATTTAGGGCCTGAGTAGAACAAAAAGATGGAGGAATGGTGAATTTGCTCTCTTTGCTTGAGTTGGGACATCTATCTTCTCCTGCCCTTGGATATCAGTACTCCTGTTTCTCAGACCTTCAGATTCAGACTGGGACTTGCTCTGTCAGCTCCCCTGGTTTTCAGGCCTTTGGACTCAGACTGAATTCACCATCAGCTTCCCTGTTTCTCCAGCTTGCTGATGTTAGATCATTGGACTTCTCTGCCTCCATGATCACATCTTGATCCTCTCTCTCTCTCTGGAGAACCTGACTAATAGGATACAATACAGTAATGTTACCTGTAGGCACCATGATGTACAATGGATCTCTAGGACTTACCTTACATAATTAAAATTCCATAAATTGCCATTTTAATGTGATCACTACTACTACCATTATTGTTCTGCTAGCTATTTTAATGCCTTTGAAATCAGAGACTCTTGCTTTTCTTCTTAACCCTGCATGGAACAATGGTCATCAAGTACTTACTGATTATCTAGTTTGGAAATATGGCACATATGCATGAGGTTGACACACTTCTACAGATTTAACCAAAGTTACCACTTTGCTTTATTATTTTTTATCATCTATGTCATTTAACTTTCCTTGTATATTTTTCATCTCCTAATTTATTTGTGTACATTCTGGATGGTTTCCCCAGGTATTTCCAAATTTATAAATTTTCTTTTCAACTGTATCTAGTCTCCACTTATGCATCTATTGAATGTTTAAAAATTTTTGAAGATTATATTTGAATATCTGTATTATTCTTTTTCAGATTGGTTTGTTCTTTTTCACATAATGTTATATTCTTGTTTTATGCATTCTCTCCTTTCCCTTTTTCTTTTTTTGATTATTTAAAGTATATTTTAAGGTTCTTTAAACTTGCTCTATTTCCTTCAGTTGGTCAGATATGGATTCTCTGATTTTGTTGCACTTTCTTCCTATTGTATATGGTGGTGTGTTTTCTTACATTTTTGGACATTTTGTTAATGAGTTCATCCTTACTGGGTTTGTCTTCCATGGGCATCCCACATATGCCTTGAGCTGTGTAGACACCGTAATTGGATGGTTCGGGATGTCCTATGAGATTTGCTGATCATAGATCAATTCTTAAGTTAGTCTTTGGTTCAGGATATCTTCATCATTTTGGTAGTCTAACTTTGGTCACCTTGCCCATATTGGGCACAGGATAAGGACTCCAGTTTTATTTAGAGCCCAGATTGACTGGCTTATCTTCAACATAATCCTGGACCTCTGGATGCAGTTTTTTTTTTTTCTGGTTCCAGCTCACAGACTATGAAATCCTTTCTTCACTCTTAGCTTTAGCAATCCCTGTTTCAGGTACAGGGCCTTGTGGCCATAGCTCCTGACTATGCCCAAACATTAGAACTCTAGCCCCTAGTATCTGATCCTGGTATCCCTGTGGGTGGTGAAGAATTTCCCTTTTGCTTAGCACTTTTCATATTTCCCTCATTTATGACTTTTCCTAAGGAAAATTTTCCCTTTTTCCTTTTGAGGTCAGCTACCTTTTTTGGATTTCTAAAGGTTATTTCATCCAAAAGTACTACATAGTTATAGCAAGATGAAGAGATGTCTGTATCTGCCTAGATCACCATCTTGTCTGGAGGACTTAGAGAATTTTATCATTATTCCCATTTTATTGATGAAGATAGAGGAGGTTGGGGTCAGCTGAGTCCATGTTAGAGGCACAAATTTTTTATTATTGAAGCACATTTTATATTTTCCTGTTAATAAGTAGGTGAATTTAGGTGAACCCAAGGAAGTCACATAGGAAGTTAGAGGTGAGGAGGGTGGTGGGGAGTGATAAATGTAGGTTATAAGAGTCATCAAGGCATGAGGTGAGGTACGGATTCAAATGTATTCAAGAGGCAGGCCAGAAACAATGGCATTCACCATATTATAATACAAAAGGAGTGGTGAGGAGATTCTAACTGGGGCAGGCATACTCTGCTAAACATCTTCAAATTCTAAAACTTTGAAATAACATTCTGGCAAAAACCAGAACTGCTGACTAAATTCAAATTGGCCGCTATTTTGCCACCTGTGGATTAAGTCATTCAGATTTTGTCTTTTAAGCAGGGGGGGTAGGTGGTACAAAATCCCTCCTTTGAAGTCCACTTCATTATTCTTAGCATAGTTGATTTTCATAATGCATATCAAAGTTTATTTTGCATTCCATGAGCACATAAAAAATAAGAGTTGGGAGAGGTAGCCAAACATATGCTAAACAGTATGAGATACCTTATTAAAGTGACCCTTTTACAATATGGGTAATGTGCTCATAAAATTTTGAAAAAAAGTCTGTTTTATGATTTGCAGGCCATAGGGAATAGATAAACATTGTTTCATACGTACCTAAGTTTCCAAAAGGCAGATTTCTTTTGTCTGGTAGAATTTCAAGGTCCCAAAGGGGAAAAAAAGGGAAAGATGTATGCTGATGCCATGGATCTCTTTGAAAAGGAAAAGCTGGTCTAGGGCAAGATAACCAGAGTAATACAGGGACAAACCTGATGAGATATGATCAAAGTAGGGTACCAGAGGATGGGGCTGTTAATTATCCTCCTCCTCCTCTTCTCCCCCCTCCCTCCTCCTCCTCCTCCTTTTCCCCCTCCTTTCCCCTCTTCCTCCCCCTCCCCTCCCTCTCTTCCTTCCCTCCACCTCCCCTCCCCCTCCCCCTTCTTCTTTTTCTTCTTCTTTCTTCTTCCTTCTTCTTCTTCCTCTTCTTTTTGGCAGCGTGACCATTTGGTTATTTTTCAGCCTTTGTAGGGTCAGACTTTTTCAGCTTCTTGTTCCAGGGTGGGGGTTCTCAAAGTGTGGTCCCTAGACCAGCAGCACAACATCACCTGGGAACTTGTTAGAGCCGCAAATAGTCTCCCTCTCAGATTCACTGAATCAGAAGCTCTCTGGGTGGGGCCCAAAAGTGGGTTTTAAGAAACTCTTCAGGTGATTCTGATGCACTGCTGATGTTTAAGAACAACTATCCTAGGGAAATAAATTTTATATGGTAGACATTTCTGCATCCTTAACTGACATGTAGTAGACGGAGCCATCAGGATCAGGCAGAACTTAAAAAATAGCCAGACTGGACTAATGATAATAATAGCTGGTTCTTATTGAGTACTAACTACTTCTCTAAGTATTTTACATGCATTGACTTACTTACCCTACAGGAACACTATTACTATTCCAATATTATCTCAGAAGCTCAGAGAAGTAACTAGTCCTAGGTCACACAGTGCTGGCTGCATATCAAAATCCATTCTTGAAAACTCAACTTGGACTGTTCCCTAAGTGAGAAATAAACTTCCCATGTTTGAACCACAATATATTTGGGGGTCTTTTTTGCTGCAGTCTGGGTTACCCTAACAAATAAATACAAGTAAATGGCAGGGCTTACAGTTTAGCCTGAGTAGTTTAGGCTATTTAGGGTAGCCTAAGAGTTCAGATTCTATACTCTTAACTTTAACATTGTATTACCTGTCTGGAACTGCTGCAGATGCCAGAAATCTACTCAAAGGATTTTATCCTGCTTTTTTCTTATATTGTCTGTTGATCTCTGCCCTAAATTGAGCCCTTCAGTTTGGTGATTTTATGCAACTTTTAGAGCATCATGTCTAATACAAGAATGTAAATGTTTATTCTCCATTAACTTAGGGTGTTCATTCACCAATGTCTTTCTCTCTTAAAAATATATTCTTGCATTATTTTTTGAAAATCTCATATTACATTGTGATATTATTGCTTTGCTAAATTCTTGCCTGTCATATTTAGTCAATTATAAAATCATATTCCTTCCTCAACCCCACCTTTAGAGAATTATCATTAGGCTATCTTAGAATCCTGATGCTCTTTAAATTTTACTCTTATGTCATTTTTTGTGACCTCTTCTATAAGTCGCTTCTATCTTCATTTATATGAAAATAAATACCTCTCATATTATTAATATGTGTTCCCATTGTTAATTTCCACTATATTTAATAGGCTTCTACAAATTTGGTAAAAAATTGTATATATATAAAGAAAGAATAGAGCCATAAAATTGCTAATTAATTCCTCTAAGATAACTTTGGCCAGTAGCACTGAAATATATATCTGTGTGCAGAGTTTGGTATCAAACAGGTAAACATACCACAGAAGAACTATGGAACAATGGAAATACTCTGGACATGGACAGAGCTAGCCTTGGCATTGCCATTTAAGAACTGTGTGAGACTAGGCATGGCACTTGGAACAGCTCCATATTGTGAAATGACAGACTTAGATGATGCGTAAAGTTCTTTCTAGCAATAAAATTCTAAATTCCTCATTCTACACCTGAAGGTTAATTTCAATGACATTTCCTGCTGGGTCTTATTTCCCAAAGAGAGGCCCTTGATGCTTAAGCTTATAGAATATAAGGTCAGTGTATCAGGGTGAAGCCAGTCAAATGGAACCTATTCTAAATTGTTCAGTAGAAGAAATTTAATATGAGGAACACATTTTAAAGGCTTAGGAAGAGCTGAAGAGGCAATAATAGTATGATACTTCCAGCTCCAGTGAAGGAGGGACAAAGGGAAGAGGTGGTTTTCCCAGAACCCAAGGACAGGGCTACCAGGAAAGCGTTGGGATCCTGATGGTAGAGGCCTTATTAAATAAGTGCTAAAATCAGTGTGGGAGGAGTCCCTTGAGTGAGATGGAAACATGTTGAGAAGGGCTTCTTGAATGAGCTTGAGCCACAGAGAGATATAGTCAATGCCAGAGACCATGCCAGAGTCAATGCTGGAGCCATGAGAGAAAGTCTGTAGCTTCTCTCCCCTTTGTCCTATCTAATCCCCTTCCAGAGCTTCCCACTGGTCAAATTTAACTAGAAGTCAGTGGATAAAGAATGCTAGCGAATGTAGCTTGCAGGGGTCAGTTTCCTGTAACAAAGAACATAAAAAGGAAAAGTTTTAACTGATTGATGCAGTGAATACAGGGCATCTTTCACAGAATCCTTCACTTCCATTTTCAGTGAACTTCTTATCCTAAATTCCAGGCTGGTTGGCCATGTATTTGATTCTCAGCCCCAACTCAGATTAATCAGCTGTGGAGACTATAAACCAAAGACACTTGTTCCAGAATATTCCTCCACAACTCCTGTCAACATAGTCACCTCCACACCAAATCCTGGTAGGATGCAAATCCTCCATGAAGGGAGCCAGAATAAAGAGATTTATCCTGGAGCTGGTCATCAGGAGGAGGCTCTTTCTGTAGAAGAGGAGTATGGACCTTCTGTGGCAGTAGGAGTAGCATGTCACTTCATCTTCATGGACAGAAGCATGTTTTTCAAAAAGCAGCTAGATTTGTTTAGAGCGGTGCCTCCTAGCTAAGGGCACGAGGGAGGGCCTCCCACCCTAGGCTGCAACAGTAACTAAAAAGCCATAGTGCATCAGCTGAATCAGGTCAAGGGGATTCTTTCCTTTTTACAGCTTCCCACTAACTGCTAATTGGGTCCCATGGTACTAGACACTTTTGACATTGTTTCCCAGCTCATTCTCCCCCCCCCCCTTTTTTTAAAATTTTTATTTATTTATTTATTTATTTTTGGCTGTTTTGGGTCTTTGTTTCTGTGCAAGGGCTTTCTCTAGTTGTGGCAAGTGGGGGCCACTCTTCATCGCGGTGCACGGGCCTGTCACTGTCGCGGCCTCTCTTGTTGCGGAGCACAGGCTCCAGACGCGCAGGCTCAGTAGTTGTGGCTCACGGGCCTAGTTGCTCCGCGGCATGTGGGATCTTCCCAGACCAGGGCTCGAACCCGTGCCCCCGGAATTGGCAGGCAGATTCTCAACCACTGCGCCACCAAGGAAGCCCTCATTCTTCCCCTTTTGACTTGAACTTGGTAGCATGATTCTCAACGGACTTAAGCTAAAGACCGAATCTCTAGCATAGAGCTTCTCAACTTTGATACATATAATATCTCCTAAGATCTGATTCCTGACATACAGATTCAGATTCACTAGGTCTGAGCTGGGCTCAAGGTTTTCTAGTTCTAGAAAGCTCCCAGGTGTTGTTGATGGTGTTAGCTCACATGCCTCACTAAGGATTTTTGTTTTTGTTTTGTTTTTGTTGTTGATCTAGGAGGTATTCCTCAGAATTGTGCTCATGTACCACATTCTAAAAACCCCCAAAAAACACACAAACACAACTAAAAGCAAAAACAAAGGCTTGTGTGTCTGAGTGGATGTAGAATCTAAACCACTCTGTTCGATCATCTTACTCTGTTCGAGGACCTCAGGGTGGCATGGAGGTCACTAACTCTGATGAGACTGGGTAATGCTGGTCTCCTGGGAGCAATAAATGAAGATGCTTCACTTCAGTGTATGGTGGCTCCATTTTAATAACTGGCTAGAGAATATCCTTCAGGCAGAGCAGACAGGATAGAAATAAAGTAAGATGGAAATAACTCTGGTTGGGTCACAGCCAAGTCATGAACCATGTTGATTCCCCCAATTTACTATCACTTGCTTAGTGCCTGTCAGGGCAGCCAGCTGGTTTTCCTCCAAGACACTGTCAGCATACTCAACTCTGTTTTCTCTGCTTCCACAGATATTGCAATGATTGTCCCCACAAGGAAGAATCTGAAAGTTGAATGTCTTAAAAACTGGAGCTTCCTTTTTTAACAGCTGTAAGGAAATTTGACAGCTCTAGATCTCTGAAAATAAGATTATTTTATTTCACAGGGTATTAGTAATGGCTGATTTGCATTTTGATCTGTTCTGCCTCTACATTGAGGGTCTAGTGTTTATTTGTTGCCTTCTTGTCTATTTTCCTGGACTTTCTAGATCTTGTACAGGAAACAGAAATTATTCTATAGGAGCAAAGAAATAGTAGGCTGTTTCTATTTTATACACAGACTGAAGTGAGTCATTAGTAAAAGTGGTGGTATCAGTGAAAGAGACAAATTGGTCAAATTCCTAGGGAAAAACAAATAAATAAGCAAGCAAGCAAGCAAACAAATCAAAAGCAATGATGAATTGGGAATTGCCCCAAGATTAAGAAGAGATTCCCAGGATATTGGTTTCCTTTCCTCATGATTCTTAGTGATTTTGAGGTCCTTTGTTGACAATTAAAGGTATTATATACACAACTGATGACTCCATGCCTGAACAGATTGTGTGTGTGTGTGTGTGTCTTTGTTTGATTTGGATGTTATTATTTGGAAGGAGAAAGGGGACTCTGGGAAATCAACTTCACTTTCTTCATATGTGAAATCAGACAACATATCTCAATCTCAGAACAGTTTTATTAATTGAATGTAAAAAATATATAAAACGCTCAGCATTTTCACTTGCACATAACATATCCTCAAGAACTTTCAACAGTCCATGTGAGTATTTCATAGGCTTCTATGTCTGACTCCACCTCACTTAATCCTGAGAACATTCTTATGAAGGAGATCTTGTCTCCTTTTGAAAACACCTGCCTGAACTGAAGCTTAAAGGGGTTAAGGGATTTGCCTAAGGTCACATAACTGGGAATTTACACAATTAAGTTTAAACCCCAATTCTCTGATTTCAAATCTCTGCCTTATATCTACACACTGTTAAGAAGTGAATGAATGTCTGGGGCATCAGGGGAATATGAGCATACCACTTTAAGGATCTTGGAGCAAGATGTTATATAGGGAGTGGATGAACTTCTCTCTGTTAGGATGACTGGAGGTGGTCTGATTATGTCCAGACCTCTTAAAAATGAATTCTCTTGGCTCATCTCTGGACCAGCAACCATCAGTCTCACTAGTATTTTGCCATCTGTGTGTAGACTTGTTGATTTCCCTTAACTCTTCCCCGTTTAGTTTCCAGTCACTTACCCTGCTTTTAATTCAGCTTGCTGATCAATTATGATAGTTTTGTCATCCCTTCCAAACATTTCCCTACTCTTCACCCTCACTGAAACTTGACTCCTTTATATAAGAGCTAGAGTGGATTGTTTCCTCTACTACTTTACTTTTTCTGCTTTCAGCACCATGCAAGATTGATTACCCTTAGAGTCGAGTTAACTCCATTTTATTTATCTTTTGAGATGTGTCTTTAATTGCTAAAGGAGCTTCCTGCTATTTCTTTTCAAATTATACTGAAATTGCTGACTGAATTTCACTACAACTACCTGGAGGCAAATTTGGTGGAAAATATTTTATGTTGCTTCCTGAGCCCCATAATGAAACAAGCAATGTTTGTTTCAAACTACCAAAGCTGGCTTCAGTCCTAAATGAAGTTTCTAAATTTTTTTCTAACCAAACATTTAATTGTTCGAATTTTTAAAACTGCCAGCGTAAACAGCTAGGATCTTCTAACTGTGCTTGTGAAATATTTGATCTCATTTAGAAGCAAATCACTCACACCCTCTGCCAGGGGACTATTGTTGATAAAATCAGGACTCTTGTATCTGCCTAGGTACTGTCTCCTCTTATGAGTGGGATTCTTAATAAGATGACTTAAGTGCTGCCTCTGCCTGGTTGGAAACGGTACTGCTTGTTGCTTTCTGGTTGGCAGAGGAAATCCCTCCATCTGCATTTACTCTTCCATTTGAGCCTGAAGGACCAAATACTGCCTTCAGATTCTGCCACATGCCTGTGGGTTGGATTTGGAATCTAGATGTCCTCTTTACCTAAAGTTTTGTGAAAAACTTACAAAGGGGGACACTTGAGGGGAGGTAGTATGAGAGATACCTTGTGCGCATTTACAGGAGCAAATGTCTTGAGAGCATATCTCCTACTCACCTCCTCCTTCTTCTGTTTTCCCCTCTCAGTTGGGTCTTTGTGGAGGTGAATTCCCTGCTCACTGACATAATGCATCTACTGTAGATGGTTAGATTGCTTTCTGGGTCATAGGTAATATTTGTGGTTGCTGAATGTTAGGGATGTGTTACAGCTGGTGGCAAAATGAGAGCTCAGATCTATCTGCAGATGTTACCAGTTAGGGCCAGTGCCATTTTCCACAGCGGCGGGCCCTGAAACTCTCTCACCTGCAGGTTCAGAGCTATCTAATCCTTAAACCAATGAGAGCCTGGGCTGATGGGATTCTGTAGTTCCTTTCTTTTTGGATAAGTGAGCTCCATAAAAGATTTGTTCTCCCCACGGACAGCCCAGTCTCCTGGCTTGACTTTTTCTTGGGACTCTGGCAACTAGCTCCCAATCCAGCCACCTTCTGGGTCTGGCCCTGACTCTCACTTAGGGGTCCTAAATTCCTGGCCTGGTTCTTGGACCCCAAGGGTGGCCTCTGCTTTGGATACACCCACGTCTATTCACAGTTGTGGCGTGGATTTCTACTTGTACTAAAAACTTCTGCCAGCTGAAGCTGTGCCCTGCCCTGCATCCACAGGGCAGATCTCTTGGACCTGAAGACTGGCTCACATTGAAATCAAGAGCACCACACCTCTTGGACTTGGTAATCTATACTCTTGGCTCCTCTCTAGAGTGAACCAGCCATTTATTTCTGCCTGCTTATCCCCATCCATTTTCAAAACTGTCCTTGGCTCATAACTTCTTGCTGATGGGATCTTCCAGCATGCCACCCTTTATTTAGAAAGGTTTCTCATGTATGTAAAATCACCTGCTACAATGTACAAGTTAGCATGGGTTAATAGCATCACAAGCAATAAATAATAAAGTAAAAGAAAAATAGAATTTTACAGTTTTCTTATATCTTAATTTAGTTCTAGTTTATTTTATTTCTGACCCCGCCCCAAGATTGTGTAAGATTTCTTTGTTTTAAAACAAATATTAAGAATCCAATAGGTGACAAATACTTTTATGTCTTTTTTTTTAATCTTTATTGGAGTAAAATTGCTTTACAATGTTGTATTAGTTTCTGCTAAAAGTAAATCAGCTATACGTATACGTATACATATACATATATCCCCATATCTCCTCCTTCTTGCATCTCCCTCCCACCCTCCCTGTCCCACCCCTCTAGGTGGTCACGAAGCACCGAGTTGATCTCCCTGTGCTGTGCAGCTGCTTCCCACTAGCTATTTTATATTTGGTAGTGTATATATGTCCATGTCATCTATTGAGATTATCATATGGTTTTTATCCTTAAATTTGTTAATATGGTGTATCACATTGATTGATTTGTGTGTATTGAAGAATCCTTGCACTCCTGGGATAAACCCCACTTGATCATGGTGTATGATCCTTTTAATGTGCTGTTGGATTCTGTTTGCTAGTATTTTGTTGAGGATTTTTGCATCTATGTTCATTAGAGATATTGGCCTGTAGTTTTCTTTTTTTGTGACATCTTTGTCTGGTTTTGGTATCCGGGTGATGGTGGCCTCATAGAATGAGTTTGGGAGTGTTCCTCCCTCTGCTATATTTTGGAAGAGTTTGAGAAGGATAGGTGTTAGCTCTTCTCTAAATGTTTGATAGAATTTGCCTGTGAAGGCATCTGGTCCTGGGCTTCTGTTTGTTGGAAAATTTTAAATCACAGTTTGAATTTCAGTGCTTGTGATTGGTCTGTTCATATTTTCTATTTCTTCCTGGTTCAGTCTTGGAAGGTTGTGCTTTCCTAAGAATTTGTCCATTTCTTCCAGGTTGGCCATTTTATTGGCATAGAGTTGCTTGTAGTAATCTCTCATGATCCTTTGTATTTCTGCAGTGTCCATTGTTACTTCTCCGTTTTCATTTCTAATTCTGTTGATTTGAGTCTTCTCCCTTTTTTTCTTGATGAGTCTGGCTAATGGTTTATCAATTTTGTTTATCTTCCCAAAGAACCAGCTTTTAGTTTTATTGATCTTTGCTATCATTTCCTTCATTTCCTTCTCCTTTATTTCTGATCTGATCTTTATGATTTCTTTCCTTCTGCTAACTTTGGGGTTTTTTTGTTCTTATTTCTCTAATTGCTTTGGCTGTAAAGTTAGGTTGTTTGTTTGAGATTTTTCTTGTTTCTTGAGGTAGGATTGTATTGCTATAAACTTCCCTCTTAGAACAGCTTTTGCTGAATCCCATAGGTTTTGGGTCATCTTGTTTTCATTGTCATTTGTTTCCAGTTATTTTTTGATTTCCTCTTGGATTTCTTCAGTGATCTCTTGCTTATTTAGTAGCATATTGTTTAGCCTCCATGTGTTTGTGTTTTTTACAGTTTTTTCCTGTAATTGATATCTAGTCTCATAGCGTTGTGGTCAGAAAAGATACTTCATACCATTTCAATTTCCTTAAATTTACCAGAGGCTTAAATGTCCCAGAGGCTTGATTTGTGACCCAAGATATGATCTATCCTGGAGAATGTTCCACGAGCACTTGAGAAGAAAGTGTATTCTGGTATTTTTGGATGGAATGTCCTATAAATGTCAATTAAGTCCATCTTGTTTAATGTGTCATTTAAAGCTTGTGTTTCCTTATTTATTTTCATTTTAGATGATCTGTCCATCGGTGAAAGTGGGGTGTTGAAGTCCCTTACTATTACTGTGTTACTGTTGACTTCCCCTTGTATGGCTGTTAGCATTTGCTTTATGTATTGAGGTGCTCCTATGTTGGGTGCATAAGTATTTACAATTGTTATATCTTCTTCTTGGATTGATCCCTTGATCATTATGTACTGTCCTTCTTTGTCTCTTATAATAGTCTTTATTTTAAAGTCCATTTTGTCTGATATGAGTATTGCTACTCCAGCTTTCTTTTGATTTCCATTTGCATGAAATATCTTTTTCCATCCCCTCACTTTCAGTCTGTATGTGTCCCTTGGTCTGAAGTGGGTCTCTTGTAGACAGCATATATATGGGTCTTGGTTTTGTAACCATTCAGCCAATCTGTGTCTTTTGGTTGGAGCCTTTAAACCATTCACATTTAAGGTAGTTATCGATATGTATGTTCCTATTACCATTTTCTTAATTGTTTTGGGTTTGTTTTGGTAGGTCCTTTTCTTCTCTTGTGTTTCCCACTTAGAGAAGTTCCTTTAGCATTTGTTGTAAAGCTGGTTTGGTGGTGCTGAATTCTCTTAGCTTTTCTTGTCTGTAAAGGTTTTAATTTCTTCATTGAATCTGAATGAGATCCTTGCTGGGTAGAGTAATTTGGTTGTAGGTTTTTCCCTTTCATCACTTTCAATATGTCCTGCCACTCCCTTCTGGCTTGCAGAGTTTCTGCTGAAAGATCAGCTGTTAACCTTATGGGGATTTCCTTGTATGTTATTTGTTGTTTTTCCCTTGCTGCTTTTAATACTTTTTCTTTGTATTTAATTTTTGATAGTTTGATTAATATGTGTCTTGGCATGTTTCTTCTTGGATTTGTCCTGTATGGGACTCTCTGCACTTCCTGGGCTTGAGTGACTATTTCCTTTCCCATGTTAGGGAAGTTTTTGACTATAATCTCTTCAAATATTTTCTCAGACACTTCCTTTTTCTCTTCTTCTTCTGGGACCCTATAATTCGAATGTTGATGTGTTAAATATTGTCCCAGAGGTCTCTGAGACTGTCCTCAATTCTTTACATTCTTTTTTCTTTATTCTGCTCTGTGGCAGTTATTTCCACTATTCTATTTTCCACGTCACTTGTGGCTTCTTTTGCCTCAGTTATTCTGCTATTGATTCCTTCTAGAGTATTTTTAATTTCATTTTTGTGTTGTTCATCATTGTTTGTTTGCTCTTTAGTTCTTCTAGGTCCTTATTAAATGTTTCTTGTATTTCCTCCATTCTATTTCCGAGATTTGGGATCATCTTTACTATCATTACTCTGAATTCTTTCTCAGGTAGACTGCCTATTTCCTCTTCATTTGATGTCTTCTTTTTTATTGTAGCCAAATAACTACACTTTGAGCTAGATGTTCTCCCTTCCCTATTTGCAGATGATGAAACTGAGACTTAGAGGGAAAAGGAATTTGCCCTAAACCACACACACATTAGACATATCCATAGCATGATTCAAGCCCCAGTATGTCTGATGTACAAAACCCATTTAACTCTTCAGAACCAATGCTTTGATTTCACAGTTAAGGAGAATGATGCTCAGAGAAATTAAGTTACTTGCATAAACTATTTGATTACATCTTGTAGGTTTTCTGGCTTCCAATACTTCTTCCACTGGACCACACTAACTTTTAACTTAATTAGATAAAGCAATTGAAGTAGATTATACTAATGTCCATACAGTAGTGGAACATCACCCTTTATTTTCTCTCCCTTGGCCTGTCCCTACTATCTTTTGTGCTCCTTGTTTCTTCCTTGGATCTTTTATTCTGTTCCTGTGACCATGCCCTCTGGGTGGTGCAGGGCTGGCAGCCTCAGAGGAAATTTGAGTTGCTTGGACCTGAGCAAAGTTGCTCCTTTTTTTTTTTTTAAATAAGCTCCTGACAGAATAAGCTCTTTCCCACCAGGTTAGTCCTCTTGTCCTATATTTCCTGTACCGTTAAATTGTCACTGTTTAAGCATCAGAAACCTCATCCTAATTCAGCTACGCAAATTAGTTTACATCAGTATCCTGAGGGTCTGAAAAAAATCAGTGAAGTGTAGAATTTTTGAGCTGGAAGAGATCCTCACTGCAGGTCTAAAGGAATTTAGGGAGTGGTTCTACTGAATTTGGGCATCATGCCTAAAAGGAATCTGATATATTCAGTGTCTGCTTTCAGTTCCCCTTTGATTTCCTTTTATATGTGTTGGGCAGGTATAGATTTTTGCCCTCTTAATCCATTTCTGTGAAAAACCAGTAGAATAAGGTGTGAATGGCCTGGAGAGCAAACCACAGCTCTGTTATATGTGTGTAATGTCAGTGTATATTTCCAGAGTGAATGCTTTTGAAAATCTGTATGAGCAAGACTGATCCCTGTGACAGTGGTCTTTGAACTCAGCGAAATAAAGAAGCACGTTCTGTAATTAGGCAGAAATGCATGGTGGGACTCACCTTGGAAACCCTGAATATCAATGGACAATTCTGGGTCTTCTGCCTTCCTCACAATCCTATATACCACTCAGTGCAAGTTTGTATAAAACTCTTTGATTTTGTGAATTAAAGCCCAACAAGCAACCAGTGAACAATATGACTGAAAGATTTTACTACAGGACTATGATACCAAAAGGATTCGGAGGACCACAATATATATCCACATTCACATTTGTTTGCACATCTGTGACTGCGTTGTCACAGTTTCATGTCAGTATATTATGAAGCAAATATTTAAACAAGATGTTAAGGGGCTAAATCACCCAGGCATGCTTATTTTCAAATAATTTCTTATGACCCAAATCCATTGAGCTTTGCCGGACTCATAAATTGCATTGGCATTTAGAGAGAAGACATTGTGCCCAGAAATAGTGTTATCATGTTAGGTAAGCCCAGGACATAAAATATATTCATATTGTACTGGGTGAGCACAGGCTGTTGGGGAGATAATAGTGTGCCTTAAAATCTCTTACAGCATGATGGAGCAAGATTTGTTTTGAACCATAGAACTGACCAAAGTCCATATGTATAACTGACATAAATTTTGCAACACAAATAAGGCTTACTTCCTTTCTTAGGGAACTTGAAGATAGGAAATAAGAAAAGGATATACCGAAACCTTTGTTTATCTATTAATTATACATAAATCTGTTGCTTACCAACTATTTGTTGGGCTGTTTTATAGGCACTGGAGTTACTGGAGGAGAAAATTGACAAAAATTTCTGTTTCCCTGAAATTTACTTCCAAGTAGAGGAAAACCAGAAATAAACATACTAAATAAACCAAATCTATAGTATGACAGAAGAAAATAAACACTATGGGAAAAACTAGAGCAAGATAAGAGGGCTTAGGTAGTTGCATATTTAAATAGGGTAATCTGATACTTCTCTGAGAAGACAACATTTAAGCAAAATGTCCATGGAGGAAAAGTGAGCCATGTGGATATCTGGGGGAAGGGAGTGTCAGGAAGAGAAAGCTGCAAGTGCAAAAACCCTGAGATGGGAGTGTGCCTGGATAGTTCCAGAAACAGTAAAGAAGCTAGGTTATCTGGAGGGAAGTGAGCAAGGGGATAAGACCTGCAAGAAAATGGTGGGGTGTGGTGGGGAGTGGGAGAGGTTAGATTTTGTAGCTTTGTATGCTTTGTTTTGACTCTGATGACATGGGAACAACTGTAGTGCTTTGAGCAGAGAAGTAACATGATCTCATTTTCATCTGGAAAACTCTGGCTGCTGTGTTGAGTGGAGTGTAATGGGGAATGGTAGACACAGAGAGACTGGTTAGTGGCATAAGCAGTAATGCCAGGTCAAGCTGAATACAAGAATAATGGAAATTTCTATACTGGCAGAGTAGCCAAAGTCACTGCAATATAGATGTAAATGTGTCAAAAAGCAACACCTTACTTGATTTGCAGTAGTGCAGAGTCAGTAGTAATGGGACAGTGTGCTTGGAAAGACTAGTTTATTCACTTTTCTGTGACACAGTGAAGTGTGAATAGGACTGCACTTATTGTTAGAGACCAGGCTGTTTTTAGCCCAATGTGATTTGAACTGTGCCACATGGTCTTCTAACTAATTGTTCCAAACTCCAGTCTGCTTAAATGAATAAAAGTATCAGTTCTAGAAATCCTTATTTTAATGGTGGTGAAAAATCATTTAATCATTAATAGGTACTAAGATCCCAGCAAGAAATAATATATTAGGCTGTTAAGGTCAGGGGTAGGGCTTCAGAGAAGAGGACGCAGAGGTGAAGTTTTGGTGGTTGAGAGGAATGATATTGTAAGTTTCACTATGGACAATTCAAAGCAACCAAGCATGAGGTGACAGCTTTGAGTGCTTGAGAGGTGTTGAGGCCACTGAGAGTGGTTGTGGTGAATTAGCTAAAAGAAACTCCACCTAATTCACGCTTCTGTTTTAGGGCTTCCTTGCACCCCAAGTGCTAGAAGAAGCTTTCACCCATGTGTTCAGATGAGATCTCATTTAGCATCAACATTTGCTGGAATTCTTTATGCGCAGTGTGTTTTCTTTATGCTTGCAGTTGATTACTTGATTTCATTAGATGCATTCTGTAATGCAATGATGGAAACACTTCAGTGGAAAATTGCTTTAGCTCTTTATTGGAAGGAAATCTTTGGTGACAGTAACACTAGTCTAATTTTGATAGTTTTACTGAAGAGAAGGGAAGAAAGGTAAAAAGAGAAGAGAGTTTCCATGAGTGGGACTGAAATTTAAAAGAACCAGAGCAGAGTAAGAGTCATGGATTGAGGCATGAGGAACCAGGGAAGCTTTACCCAGGGGAACAGGGGAACATGAGGCTTATCCTTAGCATTTCCATGCTCCGCCAGTGCATCTTCTCACTGTCACTTTGGAATGTCCCCTTATTTGGGTTTTGAGCTAAAATCATTTTTAACCAGTCATTCTAAAACGGCTCTTTTAGACAGAGAAACATGTTTGTCTGCCTGATACTTTAAAACAAGCAACTAAGAAATATAGAAATGGAAAGGGAAAAATACTCGGCAGATAGGATATGCTTTGTCTCAGATGGAATTGTAAATAGCAGAAAAGCCTAGGCCATTAGCTGATTTAGTCTCCAGTGCTAAAGTTGCTATGTGATGATTCAGGAAATGTCCTCATAGTTGCTCTCTGTGTCATCATTCCCCATGACCCCCTACACTAACTCTAGGGCAACTGCCTTTTAGGTACCATTTCAGGAGGTAATGGAAGGATTACTATGGTCTCCTCCCTCAAATGTTTCTTCTACCTCTGTGAGAATTCCATAAATTATTTTAATAAGGTTAAATTCTTTTCCATTTAGAAATTAACATGGAAATAAATTTAGAAGGGAGAATATTCATGTTTTAAGATGACTAAGATCACTTTCTTATTGTTTCCTCTTAAAGCTTCACAGAATGCTAGGCTAACAAGACATGAAGAGACACTGAAGGAGGTACAGGAATGTGAAGCTGTTATGTAGTGTGTTTGCTGATGGAAAGTTGTTTAAATAGGGGAATGTGATCTATCTGGGCTTTCACAGTTTCAGTCCCTCTGATAATCCCTTGCCCCATATTTTATATCTTTCTTTTCTGCGCCCCTTCTTCTTTATTATCGTGGCCTTAGCCTAGTCTTTAAAAAACTCTAAACTAGTTTTAATACAACATAAATGGTGAAATTTTCCTGTTACAGTCTTCATCACATTGTAAGAACTCCCCTTTGACTCTCCGAAAGCACATATGAAGCATTCATGATTACTCCCTGACAGGACCCTGCACTTTCTGCCCACCTGGCAGCAAACAAAGATGGCAGGAAGAACTCCTGCCTCTGAAGTTAGATATTGGCTGGAACATTTGTAGAGTGTTAGTGCTAAGAAGAGGAAGGTGAGGGGCCACTTCTGGGGGCATCCAGTTAAGCAAGTATTGAACTTAAACTTTCTGGCTAACCATTTCCCAACAAACATTCTCTCTCGGCTTCTTTCTTCCTCCGTTTTGTTTATGCATTGAACAAATATAATAACTATTCTGTAATAAGATTGAGAAATATAGCAGATTACATTCCTTTCAAAATGGCCTTAGCAAGATTTTTGGTCCTGTGTACTCTTACTCTTCTGGAAAAAATTTTTTTAATTTAATTATTTAATTAATTTTTGGCTGCTTGGGTCTTTGTTGCTGTGCGCGGGCTATCTCTAGTTGCCATGAGCGGGGGCTACCCTTTGTTGTGGTGCGCGGGCTTCTTATTTCAGTGGCTTCTCTTTGTTGCGGAGCACGGGCTCTAGGCACGTGGGCTTCAGTAGTTGTGGCTCATGGGCTCTAGAGCGCAGACTCAGTAGTTGTGGTGCATGGGCTTATTGTTCCGTGGCATGTGGGATCTTCCTGGACCAGGACTCAAACCCATGTTCCCTACATTGGCAGGCAGATTCTTAACCACTGTGCCACCAGGGAAGTCCCACTGTCCTGGAATTTTGCCACACCCCTATTATGAGGTGGAGTACGTTTCTTCTCCCTTCCTCTTGAACCTAGAAGAGTATTTTGATTTCCTCAGTGAATACAGTGTTGCAGAAATGACACCACCTGACTTCTGAGGCTGCGTCACAAAATGGATTACGGCTTCTGTGTGTGTGTCTCTCTCTCAGAATGCTTGCTCATAGAACCCAGCCACCATGTTGTCAGGAAGCCCAAGCTGCATGGAGAGGTTATGTATAAGTGTTAGGGCAATCAGCCCCAGATAAGGTCCCAGACAACAGTTGGCATCAACTGCCAGATATTTGAGTGAATGAGATTTCAGATGATTTTAGTACCTAGCCATTGAGGTATGCCAACTGATGCCAAGTGGAACAGAAATGAACTGTCCCTGACAAGCTCTGCCCAAATTGCAGATTTGTAAGCAAGATAAATGTTGTTGCTTTAAAACACTAAGTTTGGAGATTGTATGCTACAGAGCAGTAGACAATCAGACTAGGAAGAAAGAAGAAAAACCTATATTCTGAAAAGAGGAAATTCTAGTCTATAGCAAGGGCAGCTTTTCCTTCTAAGAAGCAATAATGATACAATATAATTATAGCAGACATAGCTGCTTTGTCCTTTTCATTAATTTCCCTAAATAAAGCATTTTTCTTAAAATTAAATCATTGGATAGTGAAGTAAAGAAAAATGTGAAACACTCTGTCTTCTAACAGACTAGGAATATGTATAAAACCTAGATACTACTGTGCTTTTCCCTAAAGATGCAACACTTTATTATTTGGGAGTCTTCTAATCTAACACCCTCCACTCCAAGGGTAGGCCCCAGACTTGCTTTGTTTCCTGTCTCCCATCTCCTGTGCAGCTGTCGAAAATGAGACTCAAGGTCACCAAAGATTATCAGGTGACTTCAAAGTAGCCAGCAGCTTTAGAGTTTGCTTAACTCTCTAGATTACTGCTTTCATTTTGGTTTTGGCCTCTGAGGACATCCCTTGCATTCTTGTAAAGTAAAAACAAAACTCTTTTACTAAATCCAGTATTTGTAGCTGTTTCTAGCAGGAAGATTAGTTTTGAGGATATGTGTGTGCTCATTTGCCAGAAATAAAAATTTGGCCTCTTTTTTTTTTTTTTTTTTTTAAGGTAGTTTATGTTGAGTAATACAGACCCTTTTGTTTGTTTCTCCGTCGGTGTCAGAATATAATTTTCAAGTAACTCGACTGAGATAGGAATTCAGTTGAAAGTCAGAGCTTCAAGTTTATTCTCTGCATAATTCTCTCAAATAATTAGGACATTGAAATGGCAACCTTGACTTTTCTTATTCAACCTTTAACCAAATGAACTACTGGCCACAAATTACCGCTCCTGACTCTGCTTTCTTTGAGCTTCATTTGATGACCAAACTTTATTGAAATCATAGTGGTTGGTTTCTTTCTTCATGGATGTGATTTTGAGTGTCATGAAGATACTCAGGTATAAACTGCACCCTAGTTTATTTTATAAATTGAATCAGCTACTCTATTCAGAAGTAGTTTCACAGCCCTGAAAAACAGAATTAAGGTGAGTAGAAACCAGCTATTTAAAATGTTTAAGTTCCTAAGCAATTTTGTGGTCCTTACTGAGACCTATGGACCTTTCCATACATAGTATTTCTTTGGTGCTTCCATTAGAAAATATATATTTACATGTGGAACATATTCAGCTGGAAGAGTGTGGAGAGAGATGCAAGTTAAGTGTGCAGCTGGATTCCAGGCGCTTTGTTAAAATTTTAAAACTTGCAGGCTAGAGGCAATTTTTAAAATTGTAACTTTTGCTTCTGAGGCGGAACAGACATTATCTCTAGCTAGTTCATTTTTTTTGATTCTCTGTGTTTTTTAAGGGCATTTTAAACTAACTGACCAATCTGGGAAGACCTGGGAAATGAATGTCTTATCTATTATGGCTTGAAGTTCTCAATGCGCAAATCATAAATCAAATGTCAACAGATGCTGCATGAAGCAAACATTAAACTCAAAGATTCAAAGCTTCAGATGGTAATTTTTGTAGGGAAGTTGATATATAGTCAATAAAGGAAACAAAAGTTATTGGGAGAAAAATGAACCAAATAGGTTTGACTTAGAAAGAAAGTCATTCAAAATAGCAGCTGTGTATGAGGCAGTGTGACTTGTATGAAGTGAGATATATTCACAACAACCGTTAGAGATCATTTGATTATTAAGTAACTCCACTCACCTGTGATAACTTGGAAATACAATAAAAACTAGCTTGTAAAGTTTCAAAAATCTTGATTATGGTGCAATTTTATTTACTGAAGGTCAAATATCATCCTACAGGCTCATGAGGATGAGCTGGGTTACTGAAAACTGGAAGGATTACTCTGAAGAATATGGGATGGTTAAGCTAATTGTCCATTTTTCCCCAAATTGAACTTCATTTAAAACAAGCTTAAAAGCTTCTGACTTTTGACATTACAAAGCCTTATCAAAATAGCAGTAAATCGAGAGTAATTTAAATGCAAGCTGTCAAAGTTTCTTAAATAAATAGGATTAACCAGCTCTCAGAACGCTGGATTCAAGTTTTATAACATACAATACTGTGTATAAGTGGTATTTGAAAGCAAAACACCTAAAGTACTGCATTAAGAGGAGCTATTCAAATTAGTACTTTGAACAGAAGCATTTACAGGTAGGTAACATTTAATTATCAAAGCAAACAGAAATTGAAATACACACTAACTGTGTAAACATTTCAGGTAAATTAAATTGGTCCCTAACAGAAAGATAAATCAGGAATCCCATATGAGACAAGGGACTTCAAAAAATCAAGCCCTTGAGCAAAGTGTTAATTAAACTGAATGCTTGAGAACTATATTCTTGACCAATGAGAGAGGAAGGAGGGAACAGAAGCAGTAAAAAGATCATCGTGTTGCTCTTTTAAAAATTTCCTCCTGGTTTAAGTAGACTGAAACACAGCAATCTAATTAACTAAACCTCTTTTCCAAAGAGTTTTGGGATTGACAATTTCTACGTAAATTCTAAACACCTGTGTCTCCTGGCCGTATAAAAGATGGTAATATCAGTCATAGCTCTTCCCTCTTCCTTATTCATATCCATTCATTCATGCTTCATTTATTCATTGAAAAAACATAATTAATAATGGGCACTCTTCTAGATATGAGGGCCAATGATGTGAACAGAAAAAACAAGAGTCTGAAGTCATGCACAAAACCTGTTGATTCTTTATTCACTACTCCAATAGTTACTCTGATCAACCATTAATTCATTATATTAATTTACTTTCTTGAGCATAGCAAGATCCAAATTCCTGTCCATGTTTGAGGAGTTTATGGTTTATAGCTGGACCAAAAAAATAAACGCTATAAAGCAACATTATAAGTGCCCCCATATTTGTGAGCGCAGGGAATCATGTAAGTAATTAGGGAGAATTACTACCTCACATGGCAGGTGTATGGGAAGGCTACCTAGAGGAGAGGATTTATGTCTTGAAATGTGAAGGTAGTTGCAAGTTAGAAGGAGGAAGGTGGATGTGTAGGATATTCTATGTAAAAAGCAGCATGTTCAAAATTGCAAAGGTGTGTAAGGCTGAATTTTCAGTTAAGTAATGTAACTACAACACAGGTGGGAATGCAGGACCTGGTAAGAAAAGATGAGGGCAGAGAGGTGGATAAACCCAGAAGAGTTTAAAGGACAATGTTAGGAAATTTGAATTTTCACCTGAGAACTGATGAAGGCTATGTAACAGGAAGAGACAGGGTGAGAGATTTGCTTCTCAGAGAAGCCAGCCTGGCATCAGGGTAGAGCCTCTGCTCCAGCTGTACTGTTGTATAATGGAATATGTTATTTGAAGGCACATTCTTGCTGCTGTGCTCTTTATTTTTACTGTTCTGTCTACAATAGTACTTTTTTTCATTTCTTCCCATCCTAATCACAGCTGTTTCTCGAGGCCCAGTAAAATCCTCATTTCCTCATTCAGCAAACTTCAACAGATGTTATTGAGCACCTACAATATCAAACATGACTCCTGACCTCACGGAGGATTTCCTGATTATGCCAACTGGAAGTTAATCCTCTTTACTTCATACTCCTAAAGGAGTTTGTTCATACCACTCATATGACATTTATTTGGAATTCCCTTTGTATCCCTCAGGGTTCTGTCAGGGAACAGGCAACTCACTGAAATAGGACAATTTGCAAAGCGTTGAGTAAAAGGACTATTTACAAAGATGTGAGCAGGTGCTCTGATCCATATTGCTGTGTAACAAACAACCCCAAACTTAGTGATATAAAGTAGTAAGACTTTTATTACACCAATGGATTCTGTGGGTCAGGAATTAGAGAAGGGCACAAAGAGGATGATTTTTTTCTGCCTCATGATATCTGGGGCTTCAGCTGAGAAGGCTTGATAGGGGTTGATTTGATGGCTGGGGTTAGATTCATTAGAAGGCATCTTCCCTCACATGTTTATCACCTGGGCTGGCACCATTGAATGGAGCACATATATATGGTCTTTCCACGTGGCTTGGCTGCCCTTCTTCACAATAACCTTGCCATGAGATTGTGGAACTCTATATTTTGTCCTGGAGCTCAGAGGAAATAAGGCATAAGCAGAACAGCCCTTTTTGACATAGTCTCAGAAGTCAAAAATACTGGTTCTGCTGCATTCTATTAGTTACGAGTAAGTGTCCAAGGCCAGCCCAGGTTCAAGCAAAAATGTCCTGGACTTCACTGAGTGATGGGAGAAGTGCCAAAGGATTCGCAAATGTCTTAAAATGCTGCAACAGGGTTTACAGAAGCTAACAAGGGATAGTGTAGTGCCCTAGGTCCAGCCACAGCAATAGCTGAATTCCTATTTCTATTTCTGAAGAAGCAAAGGAAGGGAGAATTTCCCAGAATCGAGAGCTATAAGAAAGAGCCACATGATGGTACCATGGCCTTCAGTATAGAGATATAGCTAAATGAGGGCAAGAAGGAAGAAGGACGCAGGAAAATAAACACCTAACCTCACTTTGTTGATGCCTTCTGGTGCCTCTCCATTGGCCAAACCCAAATGAAAGACTGGGAATTCATTCAATACAGATCAACCTCTGAGGCTAAGAGCAGGGTAAGAATGGTAGAAAGTGGATCTGGAGGGACAAACAGAAGATATCCAACACATCCTTTTATTACAGTTAATTACTTACTCCCCATGTTCAGACATGTACCCCCGTCATTCTTTCTCCATTTGACAATGCACAAACATGTAAGGTATGTTTTGTATAGTAGGAGCTTAGTACTTGTTTATTGACCAAGTGATTAATGGGTAATTCTACAAGTGAATAAATACACAGAATATCCTTTTTTACATCAGATTCTCCCTTTTAAATTCCATGTGGATTTAGAGATGATACAAATTACTTATCTACTAGATAGTCAATAAGTTACATTATTTTTACCATATACATTTTTTTAAAGCCTAAAGCGTAGGACTTAAACAGCTTTTATCAAAAATGTTTAAAATGGAAGCAGTCAAGAGTACAGATTTATTCATAACAAATAATGGGACCATGTTTCTAACCTGTAATGCGAGCCAAGAGGTTAAGAGAACTTTGGGGCAGCTTAATTCTATTGGTTGTGGTGACTCCAGGCAGTATTGTCATTTCTAGGAAATGGCTTTGGAATTTCTTCTCTTGCTATCAGTTTTCTCATAGAGAAGGACATTGGGAAGTTAAGAGAAAAAAGAAGTCTCTCATGTAAAATATGCACTAGACTGTAAGAAAACCAAGATGTATTGGGGGTTGGGAGGCAGTGTAGGTAAAAAAGTGCCATTATGGTAAATGGAGGTTAATGTATCCTGACATTGTAAATATTTCTATCAAGATGACTTAAACAGTGCTAACAAAGAAACTAATGCAAGGGGGGGAAGATGAGTGACTTAACCAGCTGAAGCAAAATGAAGGGCTGAAAGCCTTTAATATCTTCCCTACTTATTTGTTTTTCATTATGGATCAAATAAAATAATACATACAAAAACTACGGTATGGCAGAAAAATTCTTATTTCAACATATTCAGGAAAGTATTGGGGTGAAATCATAGTTACTCTATTCAAGGAAATGTTCTGAAAGTAGTAACTAAAATTGTTAGAAAACATCTATTAAGTACTTGACCTGAGTGGCCCTCCACTCCCCCAACTGGGTTTTTAATTGAACGGTGTAGATAATTATTTCATTCTGACCCCCAAGAAACTTTGGCTATGATTAAAGAGCCAAAGTAAGCACCAGATCAAGGACAGAGATCCAGAATCTTAAGCTTCATTCTGTGGCCTTTCCCATAATCATGCCACCTCACAATTCATGATTAGGTAGTACATTAAAAAATGAAAGAGAACATGATTTAGTGTGTCACTGGAGAAAGGTAATAATTATATTTAGAATGTACTCAAGGCACAAATGATATGTATATGAGACTTGACTCTCAGTTTTTAAAACCATGGCTTTATGGGTTTCCTGAAAGGGCATACAGTGGTACATCTATTGTAATGAGAAATCTTAAATTATTTTAAGTAGATCAATATGAATTCAGCATCTTGATTAGCAGTGTTGACATTTCTCAAATTCCAGTTTTACAGTATCTGAACACCTAATTATGGGTAAAAATGAGTTCTTAGGTGGCTAATCAAAGAGTAATCTTATTTGGTCCCTGTTGGAATTTGAATGCCAACAAAGGAAGCAGAAAGCCTGGATGTGTATTTTAGTTGGCAGAGTACAGTTGTTTCTTAAGTCTTTTCCTTCCTTGCATCTCATGTCTTAAATATTATGTATTTTTTTCCCTGTACCACACCCTACATTGAATTTAATATCACAAACTCTAATGAATCAATGTGTTGCATTCAAATTCAATAGTGATAATGTATATTTTTTATTTTCATATGCCACCATGAAACAAAAATATTTCACAGAAATTTACTGCCTCATGTATATGAACCAGAGGTGGCTTATGTATTTTAACAATATTTGTACACTCTCTACCTTAATCAATGTATTGTGTTTCCAAAGCTGAGTTGAGGACAATCATTGTCAATTTAATAAAGAGAAATAAACTTACCTAACTAAGGATATGTTATAATGTAGGTGGAAATTGTATACTATTGATTTAACTTTCAGAGAGAATAGTTATGTGGTGACTATTCTTATTATGATGTTGCTTCATCCAAAAGAAATGGCTATACACAGGTTTAACTCTCTTCAGCAAATGTTTTCCTAAACTTTCATGTTATATTTTAAATTAAACCTATTCAAATGAATAGACTCATATTAGAACATATCTTCTTCCTTCCTGAATCCCCATTTACCATCCTTTATATATAACTTCCCTGCCTTTGTCAATGAGACACCATTCTCCTAGACTTAGAGTAGTAATTTTAAGCTTGGGGTGAATTTCTTTCACTGACCCCCATTCTCTTTTTTCATTAGTCATTATGTTCTGTCACTTTTCTTTCAAAAAGCCTCTTATACTCATATTTCCTCTGCTTTTCTATTCTCACTGTCACTGTAATTCATACCTAAGGTAACTTGAAGAATTACCAGGAGAATGGGGGACCAATCTTGGATACTACACAACCAAGAATAATGCAGCCACAGGAAACACCATCTATGTTACAATCTTCGTTTATAAACCAAGGAAGCTGAAACTCAGATAAGTTGAGGGTTTTGCCCAAGGTCAGGAAGTTAGCAACTGGCAGAGGTGAGCTTGAAATCTTGGCCCATGCTCATCCCACTCTGCTACCACAACCTGCTTCAAGGAGAGGGACCTTGTGATGCTTGATATTGTTTTAAGTGTGCTTGTTTTCCCAACAAATTATTAATTTCTTAAATTAATGATGTCTTTAATTTCTTAAAAAATTGTTATTTAAATACTGATGCAGTAAGCATAATTCTCTGTGAGTTAGGCTGTGATACAGAGAACATTAGGAGGAAAACTGAGTGTTTCTATTTCCCAGATCATAAAACTCTGATCTCTGTGTATGATCATGTGATCTCTAGTTAGGAGCTCAGCTTGCATTTAATTGATAGAGAAAAGGGAGATACGTTGGAGGCCATAATGGGGCCTATCAGAACAAATATCAAATGCTGGATTACAGAAGAATCTACAAGATGTTGGGGGCAGAGGAGCTAGAATGGTCCAATATAATACTCTTGGTAAATATTTAAAATAATGCTCTATGAATATCGTCATCAGCAAAGAAATGCGCTGTGATTCAGAGTCATACTCTGAACTGAAAGTTGTAAGTTTGTATTTTAATATATTTTATATATTGGTTTTGAGGTTTGGAGGAACATTGTATATGTAAAAAATATTCATCTAGCCTGTCCAGGAATATTTGAAAATGTACCTGAAAAGGTTAAAATGTTACATAAGCAGTGTGACACAACCAAGTTATGCTCATTATTAAAAGTTTAATATCATGTTACAATATCTAGTTTCAGGCTCCTTTGCTGTCTGCTATACAAGGCAATATAATTATTCTCCCTAGGAATGGCATACTGTCTTTTCTTCGTCAAGAACTTAGCCAAACTCTATTTTGATCATTTCAGTTCAATCAATTCCCTCTTTTGCTTAATTAGCTTGTTATCTTTTTTTTTTTTAATTTTTTTTCCCTTTGTTACACTCTCTGCTATGGGAACATAGACAACTTTCTACTTCAGAAATGTACCAAAATTGCCTCGGGTTATTTCTAGCTTCAAATTTCTCAGACTCTGTGACTAGAGCATCACAGGTCATCTCATCAGGCTTACTCGTTAAAAGACAGTCAGTCCATAACGCGTGATATTGTCTCTTCTTGTGACTTGTCTAAGATCAGTAATTTTTTTCTAGGTTATTACTTCCATGGGTCTTTTGCTGTTAAACATTTGTGATTTGCATAATTTCTTCCCAGAAAATGAACTCATTAGTTTTCAAAAGTTTAGTACTGTTTTCTGTCTTTTGTTCATATTTATAACTTTATATTTAGGCTTTGCAACTGTAGAGCACATCTTATGCTTTACATATATGTCTGTCTTCTGAATAACAAAAAATTCTTTACATTACAGTAAGTCCCCTACATACAAATGAGTTCTGTTCCAAGAGTGCGTTTGCCAGTCCAATTTGTTCCTAAGTCCAACAGAGTTCGCCTAGGTACCCAACTAACACAATCGGCTACATAGTATTGTACTATAATAGCTTTGTAATACTTTTCACACAAATACTACATAAAAAACAAACACAAAAAATTAAAAAATATTTTAATCTTACAGTACAGTACAACATCTGGCATACAGGGGTTGGCATCAAGTGAACAGGCAAGAAGAGTTACTGACTGGAGGAGGGAAAGGAGGTGGGAGATGGTAGAGCTGAAGGATCATCTGCAATAGGAGATGGAGGGCAAGCTGCAGTTTCACTCACGCCTGATGTTGATGGCACAGGTTCTGGTTCCTTGCCGGATTCAATTCTACCTACCCTCTTGAAAACATGATCCAGCGATGTCTGGATAGTAGCTCTTTTTTTCTCATCATGGATGACTGGGTAGCACTGGATTGTATTCTGAACTTCTGCTGCAACCTTTGTGTACCGTTCTACATTCAGGTCCTGTGTCTCAAAACCTAGCAGTGCCTCCTCAAATAAAGAAAATCCCCTTGCCATTTCCTGCATGATGAATCTCATCAGTTCTTCAGTTACTTCTTCTTCCCCTTGTCTCTCTTCGTCCTTTCTCTGGGCCTCCAATTCCATCAGGTCTTCATTAGTAAGCTCCTCGTGTTGCACAGCAAGGAGTTCAATATAGTCGTCCTTTTGCAGATCTAGCTCCAGCTTCTCTCTGAGGGTCACTACGTTGCTGAAGACATTTTGGACTCTTCATCCACCTTCTCAAATCCACGAAAATCATGAACAAACTGCAGGCAAAGGTTCTTCACATTCATGGTGATGGCTGTAACCTCACGCCAAGCAAAGTCAATGTTTTTTATGGCCTTATAGATATTGTAGTCATTCCAAAATTGTTGCAAGGTTGTTCCTGTTTCGTTACTCACCTCTACTTCCTGACGAAAAATGTGACATAAATAATATTTCTTGAAGGTCGCTATAACTCCCTGGTCCATAGGTTGGATGAGCGACATAGTATTCGGTGGCAGATGCACTACTTTGACGTTGGGATGAAAGTCATCCATGAATGAGGGGTGGCCTGGAGCATTGTCGAGCAGCAAAAGAATGTTGAATGGGACATCCTTCTGCAAGCAATATTTCTCGGCCTCCAGGATGAAGTGGTGGAAAAACCAGTAGTGGAAAATAGCCTGTGTAACCCAGGCTTTGGGGTTACTCTTCCACACAACAGAAAGAGAGCCCTTGGCTATGTTTTTAAGGGCTCTTGGGTTCTCTGAATGATAAACTAAGAGAGGCTTCAGCTTCATATCACCAGAAGCATTGCCACCAAACAACACAGTTAGCCTATCCTTTGCTGCTTTATAGCCTGGCGTCAACTTTTTCTTCTTACTGATGTAACTTTGGTCTGGTATCCTCTTCCAATACAGTCCTGTCTCATCACATTAAAAACCTGTTCGGGTAAATACGCGCTTTCATCAATAATTTCTTGAAGTGTTTCAGGAAATTCCCGGGCAGCTACCATATCTGCACTTGCTGCCTCTCCACTTACTTTTACATTATGAAGGTTGGCTCTAGCCTTGAACTGATGGAACCAGCCATGGCTGACATTAAAAGATGTGGCCTCTGATTCTTCACTGTGTTTCTTCTTCAAGTCTTCATAAGGGCTTTTATCTTTCTCTTGAATCAGCATTAAGCTGAGTGGGACTTGACGCTGATGCTGATCCTGCATCCACACACTGAGAAGTTTCTCCATCTCCTCCATCACTTTTCCACACTTCTTCAATATTATTGTCAACATCATCGACCCAGCAGACTTCACATGTTCCACGATCTTGTCCTCATTCTTTAGAATCGTGCTGATGGTTGAACGATTCATGTTAAGAACAAGCGACATCTACCATCTTTTCGCCTCACTCCACTCTTTCAATTATTATCACTTTTGTTTCCATCGTTATCACTTGGCGCTTCTTAGCAGTACCAGCTACATCACTGCTGCTTTTATGCTTGCTTCCAGACATCCTGGGCTTGAAACAAAGATACTGTACTACTGTACTCTGTACAGTACACAAAAGCACAACCACTTGTAGAGGATACATGCATGTGACAATGTATGCCAGACATGTGAACTAACTTACGTGAGTGGACATGCAAATGCACGTTCGCATCTTTGAAAGTTTGCAACTTGAAGGTTCGTATGTAGGGGACTTACTGTTTTCATTCAATTACTCCTTTATCTGTTCAAAAATCAGTTATTGATTTCTGTGTTAGATATTGTAGTTATGACAAAGACAGCTGGTAACAGTATCTGCCCTTAATGAATTTATGATCTAGTAGGAATGATAAACAATATATAACTCATACTTTGTATTCATTGTTTTAATTCCAGATCTGCCACGTATACACTGAATCATTGGACAAGCCATAAGATCTTACTTGAATAGCTTCTCATGTGGTCACTGTAGCCATCAGACAAGAAAATATGCACAAATTACTTGTAATAACTCAAAATTCACTATATGCTACTTGCTATATTTTCATGACATGGTAGAATTATAAGTGTTACAAGAGATACTGAGAAGGTGTCCTGAAAATTCAGTTGAATCACAAGATTTGATATCACTCAAATCTTATTTAATTGGGTATAATAGGGGGATAAATGTTAGTCAAACTTCTACTGTTACGATATACTCCTGTATCTTTCAGTCTTCCATGTGCTTGGGTAGATTTCTACTGATTATAAACAAATAAAAGAAGGAAAGAGAAAGTGAAAGTCTGGAAAGAGGGGAAAAAAAGAAGGAAAGTAGGCAAAATTGAAAAATGACAAATAAAAGGCCAAAAAAATTTGGAAAGGAGACTAAAATAAAAGTATTAGAAGGATGCAGAATACTAGGGAGAGAAGGATAATGTTAAAAAAAATTCAAGTGAGCATATTTTAAAGATCTTAATAGCTTTATTCAATGATTCATGAATCGAACAACATCCAGTCTAGCAGACAGAGAGCTCTGAGGAGCTGTACAAAATGCAAAAGACTTAATATGCAGAAGGGAATGGGAACAAGAGAGTTACACTAGGCAAAAAGCCTAGTGGTTGGTTATGGTTATGGCAAGGTCACTTTCCTTTAGGGGATGGCAGATTACCTAACTAGTGCTGATTAGGTGATTCCTGATTGACTGGTTTAAGATTCCATTTTTGGGAGAGCAGAAACTATAATTAAGTCTCCTCTCAGTTTCATGACATGAGGCTTAGCATAAGTGACTCCATTTGAGGCCTATTGTCTTGTTTTTAACAATAGAAAGAGGACAAGAGTGTTATAGATGAAAACAGATTACAGAAGTTATTATTAATTCAACCCTAATAAACTTGCCTAAAATTAAGAAAGGAGTCTGCATTATTTGGCAAAAAGCTTAGCTAATAATCAGCATTTTCAGATTTTTTTGTAGTGACAAAATAGCTTCAATATCTCTTATTCATAAAACCACATCTATACATATTCATATTTCATTTATTTTTAAGGATAGAATCATCAATGGCAGGAGGGAGAAGTATATATAAAAATAAAAGATTGTAATGAATATAAGTAACAATCACATCTGGTTACCTACCTTTTTTTTTTTTTTTTCAGAACCCAATTTTTTGGGATATGAGTGGCACTATTTTCAGGGTCTGTCAGCCCTTAGACAATCCATTTCTCCCCTGGTTTCTAAAGGTGGGCAAATAACCTGTTAGGACTAATGAGACCTGAGGGGAATTTTCTGAGAAAGACTTTCCTCCTTAATAAAAAGAAAGAGATGGGCATAAAGAATTTCAGACTTGCATCTTTCCCCTTGTTCCTGCTTTGGATTGCAATTGTTAGAGGAATTACTATAGTTATCCATGTGATTGTAAAACTCAGAAGAATCACTGAGAAGGTAACTCAGGGTTTTAAGATCATCGGGCCACTGAACCAATTTTGTGATAACTACTTACCTTTGAAATTAATACTACCCAAGACAATAAACTTTCATTTTAGGCTACCTTTGGTGTTTTTATCTTGCTGATTGAGAAATCCTAATTGAATCATAATACAAATTAATTAAAAAATAGACTTACCGTTTAATGTGACTCTTCAAGAACTCAGAGAAAGTATCCATGAAGATGATGGAGAAATAATATTCCGCGTGTTTCCTATAACACATTGCAAAATGTCATAAAATGCTCAAATAGTCATGTTGCTTCTCTAATGTATATATTTACTGACCCTAGAAAATTGTTTATGGGAATTTTGATCATTAAAAAACCCTCATTTTGTAGCATCTGAACTTTTAAGATCGTATCAACCATCACATTTGAAATTCATCACTGAAACGTCTTCCTTTGGAAAATTAGTTTTATCAAGAGGGTGTTTATAAAATTATAAAAATCATGCATCTAAAAAACACACATATACAAGAACACATGCATACATGCATAAGCTTAACTTTCAGGGTCAGCTAGCCTCCATTTGCCTTTGAATATATCAATAAATGAGTAAGTTTTCTAATTTGAAATGCATTATAAGTATATATTAAAATATATTCTGATTTGTCTACCTATGCATAGAAATTTTAGGACCAGATTTTTAATATGTAAAAAAACCCCAGCTTGCTGACATTCTGATTGGTATTGCATTGAATCTATAGAAAAAATTGGGGAGAACTAATACTTTAAAAGTATTGGGTGTTCCAGTCCTTGAATACAATATAACTCTTCATTTATTCAGATATACATTGGTTTCCTTTGTTAGTGGTGTGTAGTGTTCATCATTATAAATCCTGCTCCTATTTTGTTAGATATACATATCTAAGTATTTCATTTTTTGGTTCTATTGTAAGTGGCATTCTTTTTTATAATTTCAAATTCCAGTTGTTTATTGCTGGTATATAAGATAAAGATTAACTTATATATTGACCTTATATCCTGAAATCTGTAAAATGTAAGTTATATAATATTAACTCATATGTTAATTTGCTCTACTTTTTCTGGCTTTTTGAGGGAGAAGTTTAGCTTATAGATTTAAGACCCATCTTCTTCTCTAATGTAAGCACTTAATGCTATAATTTTCTCTCTCAGTGCTGCTTTAGTCACATTCAACAAATTTGGATATGCTATATTTTAATTTTCATTCAATTCTAAATATTCTAATTTATTTTGACTTTTTCTTTGATCCATGAGCTTTTTAGATATGTTTTATTTAATTTCTAAATGGTTTGAGGGCATTCCAGCAGTTATTTCTGATTTAATTTTATTATAGAGAGAGAACATTCTATAGGACTTTTGTTCTTTTAAATTTGTTAAGATTTGTGTGGTAGTTCATAATATGGTCTATCTTGGAGAATATTACTTTTGCATTTGAAAAAAAGTATATTCTGATTCTGCTGTTTTTGGGTAGTGTTCTATAAAGTTCAAGGTTTAGTTGGTTAATAGTCTTGCTTAAATCCTCTATTTCCTTACTAATTTTCTGCCTTCTTGTTCTATCAATTACTTAGAGTGGAGTGTTAAACTATCCAACTATAAATATAGATTTGTTTGTTTCTCCTTTCAGTCTGTCCTTTTTTTCCCTTCATGTAAATTTAAGGTCTGTTGTAAGGAGTATACACATATAGGATCATTACATCTTCTTAGCGAGAGTTGATGTTCACCTAATTGTTTTACTTAGTTGACTCTATCTTGATGAAGATGGACAGATGTATACAAATGTTCTCACTTTATTTTTTTCTTTTTGAGAAGAGGTGGGAAGCATCCCACAGTAAAAACTACCACATTGGAAAAAGGTTCTTCTTGGATATTTTGTGGTAAAGAAGATTCTCCATTTATAGTATTGATGACATGCCGAACAGATTGATAGCTTATTATTTTATTTTGTCATTATTATTATTTTGCTGGTTTGGTATTATGGACAACCAAAAATGTTCTTTGTTTCTTTCAAGTTCTTCATTCTCCCTCAGATATTTATAGGCCACCTTTGGTGTGGGATGCCAGGTACTGGGATACAAAGTTGAAAATATGAGCTCTCTTTTTTCTCAGTCTGTTTACAGCATATAGTTCATAACTAGAAATTATTAATCTCCTCCTTTGAGATCCTTATGTTTGTCTGTAGTCTGGAGCAATTTTTAATGTCATGGGCATTTTGGTTTTGGTGTTGAAAGTATAGAAGTATAACTTTAATGCCAAACCCAAGAAAGTCTTATATATACTCTTTGTCTCTATTTCAAGTTTGGATACCTTCAAATTGAGCACTTAAATATTAACTGCTACAATCTGAAGATTTTACTTTGATCTATACATTTAATTTATTGATTGTCTTTAGTTTGCAGGAAAATGTCACCGATTAAATTCACATTGTACAGTTCAGTAGCTACAATTCTTAGATAAAAAAAACACATGTGCCATAAGAAAAAGCATGTTTTATGGAAGTTTGGATACTCTGTTTTCTCACGGTTCAATAAAAACCTCAGCCTGTTGAATTTCAACTCACAGTGCAAGGCACATAACTTTAGCTAAGACTTTTTCAGTTTGGCTATGAGCATCCTATTGCTATGAGAACCTGAAAGCTCAGCATTTCTTTTATTTGCTGATTTTATGCCTAATGTGTTTCCAGTGTAATAGTAAGTGCAACTGTTATTATGAATTTTATATATAAATATATATCTTAGAGTCTTGCAGAAGCAATAACAACAACAGCAAACTATAGTTTTAGATCCCTAGAGTAAGAAACAAATATGTATTCAGTTATATCTACACATTTTAATAATGGATATATTAAATTAATAATAATAGCCTAAAATATTTCCTTACATAAATCTAAGGATAGCTTTAAATGGAGAACCATTATTGATATGCAGGCAACCAGGGTATGGGTTTTCTATACATCTCTTAAAGAAAGCAGATAAAGTTGTGATTTACTATTTAAAATCTTTGCCACTGGGGATTTATTAAAAAAGTGTCTCAAGCACATTTATTTTTCTATGCAGAAGTGAGTGAGTGTGTGTGCGTCATTAGTTCATTCTACTAAATGTTGTGTATTGTGTTATAGACTGAACTTGACCCAGCTCTCTCTCTGGAGGTCCAGTATTTTTTATCCAATTGATTTCTTTTTTTTTTAAAACATCTTTATTGGAGTATAATTGCTTTACAATGGTGTGTTAGTTTCTGCTTTATAACAAAGTGAATCAGTTATCCATATACATATATACCAATGTCTACTCCCTCTTGCATCTCCTTCCCACCCACGTTATCCCACCCCTCTAGGTGGTCACAAAGCACTGAGCTGATCTCCCTTTGCTATGCGGCTGTTTCCCACTAGCTATCTATCTTACATTTGGTAGTGCATATAAGTCCATGCCACTGTCTCCTTCGTGCCAGCTTACACTTCCCCCTCCCCGTGTCCTCAAGTCCATTCTCTATGTCTGTGTCTTTATTCCTGTCCTGCCCATAGGTTCTTCAGACCCTTTTTTTTTTTTAGATTCCATATATATGTGTTAGCATACAGTATGTGTTTTTCTCTTTCTGACTTAGTTCACTCTGTATGACAGACTCTAGGTCCATCCACCTCACGACAAATAACTCAATTTCGTTTCCTTTTATGGCTGAGTAATATTCCACTGCATATATGTGCCACATCTTCTTTATCCATTCATCTGTCGATGGACACTTAGGTTGCTTCCATGTACTGGCTATTGTAAATAGAACTGCAATGAACATTGTGGTACATGACTCTTTTTGAATTATGGTTTTCTCAGGGTATATGCCCAGTAGTGGGATTGCTGGGTCGTATGGTAGTTCTATTTTTAGTTTTTTAAGGAACATCCATACTGTTCTCCATAGTGGCTGTATCAATTTACATTCCCACCAACAGTGCAAGAGGGTTTCCTTTTCTCCACACCCTCTCCAGCATTTGACGTTTGTAGATTTTCTGATGATGCCCATTTTGACTGGTGTGAGGTAATGCCTCATTGTAGTTTTGATTTGCATTTCTCTAATGATTGGTGATGTTGAGCATTCTTTGATGTGTTTGTTGGACATCTGTATATCTTCTTTGGAGGAGTGTCTATTTAGGTCTTCTGCCCTTTTTGGATTGAGTTGTTTGTTTTTTTGATATTGAGCTGCATGAGCTGTCTGTATATTTTGGAGATTAATCCTTTGTCAGTTGCTTCATTTGCAAATATTTTCTCCAATTCTGAGGGTTTTCTTTTCGTCTTGTTTATGGTTTCCTTTGCTGTGCCAAAGCTTTTAAGTTTCATTAGGTCCCATTTGTTTATTTTTGTTTTTATTTCCATTTCTCTAGGAGGTGGGTCAAAAAGGATCTTGCTGTGATGTATGTCATAGAGTGTTGGTCCCATTTGTTTATTTTTGTTTTTATTTCCATTTCTCTAGGAGGTGGGTGAAAAAGGATCTTGCTGTGATGTATGTCATAGAGTGTTATGCCTATGTTTTCCTCTAAGAATTTTATAGTGTCTGGCCTTACATTTAGGTCTTGAATCCATTTTGAGTTTATTTTTGTGTATGGTGTTAGGGAGTGTTATAATTTCATTCTTTCACATGTAGCTGTCCAGTTTTCCCAGCACCAATTATTGAAGAGGTTGTCTTTTCTCCATTGTATATTCTTGCCTCCTTTATCAAAAATCAGGTGATATGTGTTGGTTTAACTCTGGGCTTTCTATCCTGTTCCATTGATCTATATTTCTGTTTCTGTGCCAGTATCATACTGTCTTGATTACTGTAACTTTGTAGTATAGTCTGAAGTCTGGGAGCCTGATTCCTCCAGCTTAGTTTTTGTTCTCAAGATTGCTTTGGCTATTCGGGGTCTTTTGTGTTTCCATACAAATTATGAAAAATTTTTTTTTAGTCTGTGAAAAATTCCATTGGTAGTTTGACAGGGATTGCATTGAATCTATAGATTGCTACGAGTAGTATAGTCATTTTCACAATGTTGATTCTTCCAATCCAAGATCATGGTATATCTCTCCATCTGTTTGTATCATCTTTAATTTCTTTCATCAGTGTCATAGTTTTCTGCATACAGGTCTTTTGTCTCCTTCGGTAGGTTTATTCCTAGGTATTTTATTCTGTTTGTTGCAATGGTGAATGGGAGTGTTTCCTTAATTTCTCTTTCAGATTTTTCATCATTAGTGTATAGGAATGCAAGAGATTTCTGTGCATTAATTTTGTATCCTGCTACTTTACCAAATTCATTGATTAGCTCAAGAAGTTTTCTGGTAGCATCTTTAGGATTCTCTATGTATAGTATCATGTCATGTGCAAAGAGTGACAGCTTTACTTCTTCTGTTCCAATTTGGATTCCTCTTATTTCTTTTTCTTCTCTGTTTGCTGTGGCTAAAACTTCCAAAACTATGTTGAATAATAGTGGTGAGAGTGGGCAACCTTGTCTTGTTCCTGATCTTAGTGGAAATGGTTTCAGTTTTTCACCATTGAGAATGATGTGGCTGTGGGTTTTTCATATATGGCCTTTATTATGTTGAGGTAAGTTCCCTCTATGCCTACTTTCTGGAGAGTTTTTTTTATCATAAATGGGTGTTGAATTTTGTCGAAAGCTTTTTTGTGCATCTATTGAGATGATCATATCATTTTTCTCCTTCAGTTTGTTAATATGGTGTATCACATTGATTGCTTTGCGTATATTGAAGAATCCTTGCATTCCTGGGATAAACCCCACTTGATCATGGTGTATGATCCTTTTAATGTGCTGTTGGATTCTGTTTGCTAGTATTTTGTTGAGGATTTTTGCATCTATGTTCATCAGTGATATTGGCCTATAGTTTTCTTTCTTTGTGACATCTTTGTCTGGTTTTGGTATCCGGGTGATGGTGGCCTCATAGAATGAGTTTGGGAGTGTTCCTCCCTCTGCTATATTTTGGAAGAGTTTGAGAAGGATATGTGTTAGCTCTTCTCTAAATATTTGATAGAATTCACCTGTGAAGCCATCTGGTCCTGGGCTTTTGTTTGTTGGAAGATTTTAAATCACAGTTTCAATTTCAGTCCTTGTGATTGGTGTGTTTATGTTTTCTCCTTCTTCCTGGTTCAGTCTTGGGAGGTTGTGCTTTTCTAAGAATTTGTCCATTTCTTCCAGGTTGTCCATTTTATTGCCATAGAGTTGCTTGCTGCCGTCTCTCATGATACTTTGTATTTCTGAAGTTTCCATTGTTACTTCTCCTTTTTCATTTCTGATTCTGTTGATTTGAGTCTTCTCCCTTTTTTTCGTGATGAGTCTGGCTAATGGTTTTTCAATTTTGTTTACCTTCTCAAGGAACCAGCTTTTAGTTTTATTGATCTTTGTTATTGTTTCCTTCATTTCTTTTCCCTTTATTTCAGATCTGATCTTTATGATTTCTTTCATTCTGCTAACTTTGGGGTTTTTTTTTTTGTTATTATTTCTCTAATTGCTTTAGGTGTAAAGTTAGGTATGTGTTTATTTGAGATTTTTCTTGTTTCATGAGGTAGGATTGTATTGCTGTAAGCTTCCCTCTTAGAACTACTTTTGCTGCATCCCATAGGTTTTGGCTCGTCGTGTTTTCATTGTCATTTTTTTCCAGGTATTTTTTGATTTCTTCTTTGATTTCTTCAGTGATCTCTTGGTTATTAAGTAGTGTATTGTTTAGCCTCCATGTGTTTTTATTTCTTACAGATTATTTCCTGTAAGTGATATCTAGTCTCATAACGCTGTGGTTGGAAAAGCTACTTGATACAATTTCAGTTTTCTTAAATTTATCAAGGCTTGATTTGTGACCCAAGATATGATCTACCCTGGAGAATGTTCCATGAGCACTTGAGAAGAAAGTGTATTCTGTTGTTTTTGGATGGAATGTCCTATAAATATCAATTAAGTCCATCTTGTTTAATGTATCATTTAAAGCTTGTGTTTCCTTATTTATTTTCATTTTGAATGATCTGTCCATTGGCAAAACTGGGGTGTTAAAGTCCCCTAGTATGGTTGTGTTACTGTCAATTTCCCCTTTTATGGCTGTTAGTATTTGCCTTTTGTATTGAGGTCCTCCTATGTTGGGTGCATAAATATTTACAATTGTTATATCTTCTTCTTGGATTGACCCCTTGATCATTATGTAGTGTCCTTCTTTGTCTCTTGTAATAGTCTTAAGTTTAAAGTCTATTTTTTCTGATATGAGAATTGCTACTTCAACTTTCTTTTGATTTCCATTTGCATGGAATATCTTTTTCCATCCCCTCACTTTCAGTCTGTATGTGTCCCTAGGTCTGAAGTGGGTCTCTTTTAGGAACCCACATGTATACAGGTCTTCTGTTTGTATCCATTCAGCCAGTATATGTCTTTTGGTTGGAGCATTTAAACCATTTACATTTAAGGTAGTTACCGATATTTATGTTCCTATTAGCATTTTCTTAATTGTTTTGGGTGTGTTATTGTAGGTCTTTTCCTTCTCTTGTGTTTCCTGCCTAGAGAATTTCCTTTTGCATTTGTTGTAAAGCTGGTTTGGTGGTGCTGAATTCTCTTAGCTTTTGCTTGTCTGTAAAGGTTTTAATTTATTCGTCAAATCTGAATGAGATCCTTGCTGGGTAGAGTAATCTTGGTTGTAGGGCTTTCCCCTTCATCACTTTCAATATGTCTTGCCACTCCCTTCTGGCTTGCAGAGTTTCTGCTGAAAGATCAGCTGTCAACCTTATGAGGATTCCCTTATATGTTATTTGTTGTTTCTCCCTTGCTGCTTTTAATATTTTTTCTTTGTATTTAATTTTTGATAGTTTGATTAATATGTGTCTTGGCATGTTTCTCCTCGGATTTATCCTGTATGGGACTCTCTTCACTTCCTGGACTTGATTGACTATTTCCTTTCCCATATTAGGGAAGTTTACAACTATAATCTCTTCAATATTTTCTCAGTCCCTTTCTTTTTCTCTTCTTCTGGCACCCCTATAATTCGAATGTTGGTGCATTTAATGTTGTCCCAGAGGTCTCTGAGACTGTCCTGAATTCTTTTCATTCTTTTGTCTTTATTCTGCTCTACAGTAGTTATTTACACTATTTTATCTTCCAGGTCACTTATCTATTCTTCTGCCTCTGTTATTCTGCAATTGATTCCTTCTAGAGAATTTTTAATTTCTTTTTTTGTGTTGTTCATCATTGTTTGTTTGCTCTTTAATTCTTCTAGGCCCTTGTTAAACGTTTTTTGTATTTTCTCCATTCTATTTTGAAGATTTTGGATCATCTTTACTGTCATTACTCTGAATTCCTTTTCAGGTAGACTACCTGTTTCCTCTTCATTTGTTTGGTCTGGTGGGTTTTTACCTTGCTCCTTCATCTGTTGTGTGTTTCTCTGTCTTCTCCTTTTGCTTAACTTACTATGTTTGGGGTCTCCTTTTCACAGGCTGCAGGTTCATAGTGCCCGTTCTTTTTGGTGTCTGCCCCCAGTGGCTAAGGTTGTTTCAGTGTGTTGTGTAGGCTTCCTGGTGGAGGGGACTAGTGCCTGTGTTCTGGTGGATGTGGCTGGATCTTGTCTTTCTGGTTGGCAGGACCACGTCCAGTGATGTGTTTTCGGGTGTCTGTGAACTTATTTTGATTTTAGGCAGCCTCTCTGCTAATGGGTGATGCGGTGTTCCTGTCTTGCTAGTTGTTTGGCATAGGGTTTTGAGCACCTTAGCTTGCTGGTCGTTGAGTGGAGCTGGGTGTTAGCATTGATATGGAGATCTCTGGGAGAGCCTTCACCGTTTGATATTTCGTGGAGCCTGGACGTCTCTGGTGGACCAATGTCCTGAACTCGGCTCTCCCACCTCAGAGGCACAGGCCTGACACCTGGCCAGAGCATCAAGACCCTATCAGCCACACGGCATAGGTCTTTTCCACGATACATTCAATTTTTAGGGCAGTTGCAGGGCTTCCATAAAAAACATCTAAAGCATGTCTCAAAGCATATATAGGTGATCCATGGTTTCAGGATTCCTCTAGTCCCAAAGAACCCTGAAGGCTCTCACCCAGGGCTCAGGTAACTCTTTCTCACCTGGGCCTTGCAGAAGTCCATATCCAATTGACTTTTAAACATCTCTTCATAAATGTCCTTGGGGTAGCTCAAGTTCAACGCATCTAATACTGAATCCCTCTACAGAAAGTCCTTGATAAGTTAAGTGCTTGATCTTTCTTGATACCCAGTGAATTAGAGCCTGGGATTCATGAAAGACACTACTCTCTCCCTGGCTGCTCAAGACAGAAACTCTTCTTTTACATCACCTACTCTATCAATTAAGTGGATCAAATAATTCTCTCCATCTCACCACTACTCTCTGCTTTTAGGTTTTCAACATTCCTCATTTAAAATTCTGAAATAACCCCAAATTAGTCCCTTTGGTTTAAAATGAGTGTCCCTACAATCCATTGTTCACATTTCTACCTTGCCTTCAGAGTAAAATATAAATTTTTATATACAATATGCCAGATATTTTATGGCATGTCTTTGCTCTATGCTTGTTTATGCTGGTTACACAAGGCCTGGACATTTATGAAGCCACTTTCAGTCTAAACCTCATGCTCTTTTCTGCCTCCATGTTTTTGCCCCTACGAGTCTTTTAGCCAGTAATGTCTATCTATCCTTCCACTGACTAACTTCTATAGCATTTTTCTGGGATTCTGTTCCTTATTCTGCCATGATTTAGATTTCCTCTTCCAACCCTGTTGGGTACCATTCACTTCCATGTCTACTTAATTTATCTGATCACCAGAAGAGCCATGGATTAAAGCTCACCATCTTGGGACAGAACTCCTCCTTGAAGAGTCTTTTCAAGAGTCAACATCATCACTGGATCTCTTTCCCATCCACTCTTTGATGTTTTATTTGCTCTTTGTATGGTTGTTGTTTTGTTTGTATGGTTGGTCATAATTTTAAACTAAACCTTTGTCATTCCACTCAATCCATTAAACTACTTTTGTTCCTTTCTGCAGAGAGGATTCTTACATTAAGTGGAGTGCTGAACTAAATGATCCCAGAAGTCCCTTTGACTGAGATTTTTGGATTCCATTATTCTTCAGTCTTTTACTTCCTGTCTTCAGTATTCTAATGGAAAAAGATGCAGAGTTGTATACACGATAACCTGGAACTCTCTGTTGCCTGGATCCTGGGTTTTCTGTATGAATTAGCATATCAGTCTCTTTCTTGAGTCCCTAAGCATGCTTTCCTCTAGATGATGCTCTAGGTTTGCCACTGCAATTCCCAGGCTTTCCAGCAACTCTACTCATAACTGTTTAGCAGGTAGTCATATTTTAGGGATTAGCCCTGATCTTAAAATATTGCTAGTCTCTTCACGTTGCTGTGAGTTTCTGTAAAACAATGCTTAAGACATTCTTAACGTAGTCATTGAAAAATAGTAAAGCCTCAGTAAATGTCATCTATTATTTAACACATTAAATATACAATACTATTGTAAAACTGCAAACCATGTTTCTGGAATGACACATATCTTTGGAATGAGGCATATGTATGTAAGGGAACAAAGAGAAAAAAGTTGGATGAAATGTAAGTCAGTACAAGAGTCCAGGGGATGTGAATGAAGCTGCTAAACTGAGCTTTGAAGTGTTTGATCTTCAGTGGTCTCAGAACTCTGTTGCTTATAAGGTAAGATTTGAAGACCTTGAAAGATAACAAAGAATCCTTTATTTGAGTGCCATACACATTCTCTTGCCTCTTGAAGAATTATTGAGCCACTATAAGAATTAGTTTTCTTAGAAAATGAGACTATATTATTTCATAGTTTTTGACCATATGGGTAAAAGGCAGTGAATGAGTTCCTTTCTATCAGAAGTGAAAATGTTCTTTAGCTATAATTTTGATCACCATGAATCTGTGGTAAGTGGAATATGTTTGTAAGAAAAACGTCTAATCCTCATGACTTCTAGAGCCTACCATTAAAGATATTAGGGGCTTACTTTGTATCTATTATCCTACTGCCAACTCTGCTTTCAATCAGAAAGGTAGAAGTATCCTTAATCAAAAGTTCTTGTTCAAACAGATAACCAAATTAAAGACATGCTCACTTAAATTTGTGTTTTTTTTTTTTCTGTATTATATGACTGTCTTCTCTTTATTGCTTTTCCAGGCTTGCCTTAGAAATCTGGAGGTTTAGCCAATTATTCTCCCACTTCTCAACACTTTATATTAAATTCAATTTTGTAACTGGTCCACTCCTTAGAAACACACTATGCATTCAGATTTAGGTATCATGCAAAAAGTAATTGTAGATTTCATTTTACCCATAATTTGAATATGGAGCCTCTATAACTAAAGCCTTCCTATACTTTCTAATGCTATCTTTACAATCCTACTTGGGGGAAAAAAATCCATATAAAATATTGCAGCAAAATGAAATTGACCTCTAGCTATAATTTAGAGCCCCATGAATCTGTGGTAAATGGAATAGCTTTAGAAGGAAAATTTCTAATCCTCATGACTTCTAAAGTCTTCCATTGAAAATAATTAGGGACTTACTTTTGTATATATTATTTTACTTCCAAATTCTACTTTTTTTAAATACCAGAGCTAGTAAGATAGCCTTCTACAATAAAACTTGAATTTTTAGAGCTGCTTCTCAGATTGGTCTTCACTCACAGTATGATGAAAAGAAAAACAAATTTCTCTCTTTTTCCATCTCTAGGCATGTGTGAATATATGAATTAAAAGAAAGACATTGCATATGTGTGACTCAAAACAATACTTATTATTTTTTAATTACTTATGATAAAATTACCTCTATGTTAAAAAAATTATTAACGTATTAATTCCAATCCCTAGAACAATACTCTGAAGAATCTTTTATTTCCTCCTTGTATAGGCAAGAGAACAGAGTCCCATGTGGATAAACTGATTAGCCCAGGGCCACCAAACCAGCAAATGTCAAAGCTGGGAGTCAAACTCAAGACTATTGGCTTCCAAATTTCACATGTTCAATTTTAGCATATTGTTTTATTGAATTATACAAATTGAACATGGAAGAGCAAAGTACATTGAGGGTACAGATACTGGTAAATTTAAAGTATTATTTAGGAAATTTCAGGCCAGGGGAAGTAATTAGTGATTTGTGAAAAAAAAAAGTGATTAGTGATTAGTGAAAAAAAGTGATTATAAAAATAACTGAGTAAAATGTATTCTGAATTACCCCTTGCAAAGTTAAAGTGACTAAAATACTTGTTTTAGTTTTGGGAATAGAATATTAGAGTCTATATGCTGCTCATTAAATATAATTAGAAAAGTATTCAATAATAAGTCAAAATAGGACTTCCCTGGTGGCACAGTGGTTAAGAATCCACCTGCCAATGCAGGGGAAACGGCTTTGATCCCTGGTCCGGGAAGATCCCACATGCCGCGGAGCAACTAACTAAGCCCGTGTGCCACAACTACTGAGCCTGTGCTCTAGACCCTGTGAGCCACAACTACTGAGCCCACGCACCACAACTACTGAAGCCCACGCAGCTAGAGCTCGTGCTCTGCAACAAGAGAAGCCACCTCAATGAGAAACCGGTGCACCGCAACGAAGAGTAGCCCCCTCTTGCAGTAACTAGAGAAAGGCTGTGCACAGCCAAAAATTAAAAAAAGAAAGTCAAAATATGCAAAGGTGACAGAAGTATAATACTGATGGAGAGAATACGATTTCAGTATTAACTAATTTTCTTCTCAGTCCTTGCCATTGCGTTCATGTTTTTCCATTGGAACACAACTGATAGAGTGAAGGAGGATGAATTTTATGCTCAGCACCCAGACCCCATGGAGCTCAGAGAATTAGGTGGCTATAGCAAATTCTAATGGCATGGCTGGGAACCACTATATAATTTTTTTTTTTAATTTTTGCAATGCCTGTGGTATTTAGAGACAGAGAAAAGCAATATCCAACTCTCCACCTCTTTTTTGTCTTGTAACACATTTCTTCTTGATGTAGAGATAGTCTTTATCATAAGACAGAACCAAGGATGGATACTGTAAACAAAATAAAGGAAATGGTTGGATATTAGAGAGTGATCTGAGACCTATACTTGGAGATCATTCAGTTCCTCACATTTTGCTTTGCTCCCAGAAAAAAAGAATACACATTTTTGCCCTCAAAATCACATAAATTAAGAAATATTGACCACACATTAGGCCATAAACTAAGTCTCAGCAAATTTCAAATCATTCCCACTACAGAGAACACATGTGGTTAAAACGATTATATTATTAAATTTAACACCAAAATAAAAAATCTCTACCTTTAGTGGGGGAAAAGGAACCCAACTTAAAAACCATTCATGTATCAAAGTATATTTCATAATTGACATTAGTGAATATTTAGAGCTAAAGAATAATACAGAGCACGTCTAGATTTATGGAATATTGTATTCAGAAGGAAATTTATATCCTTAACTGCTTATATTAGAAAAGTAGAATGGTTGAAAATCAATGATCAAAAATATCTATCATAAGGATTGAAAATAGGAATTGAGAAATAAATCATAAAAACCAAAACAACAAAAAAACTAACCTACAAGTCAGGGAATATAAAAAAAAATTTAAAAAGTTATTGAAATACATAATACAAAGAAAATAAAGTAGAAACAATATTTGGCAAGATTGATTAAAGATAAAAAGAGAGACAGCATAATTAATATTAAGAATGAATAATAGAATATGATCTCAGATAAAACAGAAAGTTAAAATAATTTTTAAAATTATAAGCAATTTCATGTTAAGGAATTTGAAATCTCAGAAAGAAATAAATAATTTCTTAGGCAGATAAAATGAAACTACTACCAAAAATGAAATTAAGAGGAATTATAAAATCTAAAATGAGTTTTAACCTTATTATAAGAATTGAATCGGAAGTTGTCTTCATACAGAAACACAAGCTTTAAACATAAAAGGATCAGATAATTCCAAGCTTATGTAAACTCTTCCAGAGAATAGAAAAACAGGAAAAATCTCTTTTAATGGACCCAGTGTGACTTTCATACAAATTCCTTTAAAAGGTTACAACATAAATGATAATCTCAGGACAATTTCATTCATGAACATAAGTGTAAAAGTCCTAAATAAAATATCATCAAGATGAATCCAGCACTGTATTATTAAAATAGACCTCATGCCCAAGTTGGTTTGATCCTAGGAATACAAGGATGTTTTACCATTAGAAAATCTGTTTAGGTAATCTACCACTGTAAGAGATCATGGAGAAAGAACATATGATTATATCAGTAGGCAAAAAAATTCAAATATTAATCAAACTAGGAATTAAATAAAACTTTTTAATCCTAATAATGAGAATCTAGTAAACTTCAAATCAAACACACAATTAGTGGGGTAATTTTAGAAATTATACCAGAATACCTGCTATGACTGGCTAGTTTCTCTAGCCAGTGCAATATGATGAGAAAAACAAATGATAGATATTAAGATTGAAAAGAAACAAAATTGTCATTATTCCAGACTAGAATTTTCTACAGTTTAAAAGAACCTACCAATGGATTATTAGAATTATCGAGTGCAGCAATTATGCTACAACAAGAATAATTCTTATACACTAGCAACATAAATTTGGAAAATTTAATATTTAAAAAGACAGCATTTTTCTGTCTAAATCCTGAGTTCTCATCACAAGGAAAAAATTTTTTCTATTTCTTTAATTTTGTGTCCATATGAGATGATGGGTATTTACTAAACTTAACTGTGATTATCATTACATGATGTATGTAAATCAAATCATTATGCTATACACCTTAAACTTACACAGTGCTGTATGTCAATTATATCTCAATAATACTGGACGAAAAATAATAGAATGAACAAAAATAAAGATAAAAAGACAGCATTTGTAATAGCAATAAAGTTATCAAGGAATAAATTTAACAAAATAGATACCAGATCTTTATGGAGAAAAGTATACATGTTATTGAAACCCATTTTAGAAGTTCTAAATACATGTAGAATTTTACCGGAAATGATAATGGTTAAAAATTCTATATTGTTACTATGTTATAAACAGTATTCAAATGCTTTATACCCATTCATTCTTATAATTCCCATAACAATCATATGAGATAGACAGTATTATTATTCTAATTTTACATATAAGACAACAGGAGGTGCTGAGAGATTAAATGACTTTTCTTTTGCTATCTAGCTAGTGGATGGGGTCGTAGGAGTCAAATCAGCAGACTTTCTCCAGAACCTCTGTACTTAAACATAGACAATGCTACCGCTTCAATAAAACATTAAGATATTCTATTATTGATGCAGTTGTAGGCAGCTAGATCGAGGGAAATGAATACAAACGTCAGAAAAAATCCACAATTAATAAAGGACAGAAGTGCCATTCCAGATCTGTGAGAAAGCATATTTAGTAAATGATAATAGGACAATTGGCTCTCCATACGAATAAAAATAGAATTGGATGCCTATCTCATACCATATGTAGCAATCAATTAAAATTTCAGTGGAAAAAAACCCCTCAAGTTTTTAGGTGATAAAATAAGAGAATATCTTTAGGATTTAAAGTGGAGAAGGGTTTCTTTAAAAAGACATAACGTTCCTGAACAATAAAAAGGAAATTAATTCTTTTCATCAATGTCATTATTTTAAAAATGAAAGATAGCTCACATTCTGGAACAGAAGATATTTACAGACAGAGAGAATTTTTAAAATTTGGATTTGTAAAGATGATTCATTCTCTATCTTTCATTTATAAATTAAAACAAACAATTCAGTTATATATATATATATATGGTACATATCCTGGAAGTTAACAGATAATGAAACAAGAATCATCAATAAGCTTATAAAAAGATCCTCATCCTTTCTAATAATCACTAATGGTCACACATTATCTCAAGGACAAATGAAAGAAGAGTGCACAACATATAGTAGTTTGAAATAGTATTCCTTGACATAGTGATAAACAGGAAATAATTTGTGTTTAATATGAAAAGAGATAACTATTATGTTTACACAGTGCAATTAATGTACAGAGAAAATTAAAATACAGCTACATATATCTTTCAAGTACAAGGTTTCAATTTAAAAGCAAATAGAAGAATACAAAAAAAATATGATTTACATAAAGTTTCACAGCTTTTCAAATGAAACAAGATAATGTTTGACAAATATGGTCATTATAAAGCCATGCAAAGAAATGAAAATTATGTAAGTCTGGATAACTGAGAACCTTTGGTAAGTGGAGGATGGTGACATAGGGGTTGGGGTTAAGTAAAGAAGAAGCGCCAATCATATTCAAATTGATTTTTGATGCTGCGTTTTGGGTATCAAAGAGTTTGTTGTATTCTATATAGTTTTTATATCAAAAATAGTTAAAACCATAAGGAATAGGAAAAATCCTAATCAATAAGAAACTAAGAATTCTTCTTCTAAAAACAAACAAGCCAAACCAAATGAAGCCACTGAAACAAGGATGCAAAGATTTTATACTTCAAAAATGGGACCTATTTAAACCATACACAGGTACTCCTAGGAAAAAATAAATTAGCCTTAAATGTTCTCATGATTAAAATTAAAGGAAAATAAAATTAACTTAGTATTCATCTTCAAATTATGAAGTAAGCAACAAAATAAAAAACAACCAGAAGGATTAGAATATCATTTATAAAGATAACAATTAGAAACTGAAGTAAATGAATGAATGGAAGCAATAAAAAGATTCCAAATGCAGCTCCATAAAATAATAATAAAATAGTTAAATTTCTGAAAGCCTAATAAAAGAAAGAGTAAAAAAAAGATATTCAATATTCAGACTGAGATGAGTATATGAATACAGGTATAAAACAGATTAAATAAAAATACCAAAGATCATTGAATGCCAATCTATGGTTATAAATTTGAAAATCTGAAGAAATACTGTCTTACCAAAACAAAAACTGCCCATACTGATGCAAAGTAAGTAAAAAACTTATCCTATAAACTTACGAAAAACTTGTAAGTAAAAAGGCTAAAACTTACATAAGAAAATAGAATGGTAGTTTCAAAATCTAGCAAGTGCAGATTTCACATATGAATTTACATAACCTTTAAAGCTAAGTTTCCCAAACCGTGTTCAGTGACATACTGGTGTGTCTAGATCAGCATTTTGGGGTCCTAGGAATTTGAGTCACTCTTAAAAATTAATGAAATTCCCCCAAAGAGCTTTTGTTTACGTGAATTGTGTCTATCAATTTTTACTGTTTTAGAAATTAAAAGTGAGAAATTTTAAAAGTATCTTATTTTATTTAAAGATAATAAATACATTTCATGTTAATTTAAAACACACTTTTAATGAAAAATAACATTTTCCAAATAAGTCATACGAATGGTGTTATTGTTTTACATTTTAAAAAATCTCTTTACTGTCTAGTTTAATAGAAGATAACTTGATTATCATATATGATTTTTTATTCAATCTGTTACAATATGGTGTTTACATTGAAATATAAAAAGAAAATTTGGCCTCATACAGATATGTAGTTGGAAAAAGGAAGCACATTTTAATAGTCTTCACATAATTGCAAATATTTTTTTATACTACACTAAAACTTGACAGATGGCAGTTTCTTAAAGTTTAGTTTCAGTGTGGAATCTTAAACCTATAAAAACTTTTCGTCTTTAGTTGAATTAAAACCTTTCATATTCAGTTAAATTGGTCTTAGATGTTGAATGAATATTTTATTCATGAAAACGTTGTGATATAATGCATTGGTCAAATGGAAAAACTGTTGGTTTCCTGAGTTATACAGATCTTCCAAATGTTGAAGCTTTTCATTATACAATATAAAAATAACACTTGCTAGTATCACCACTCATTTCATCAGAAAAGACTGTAACTTGTGAAAGGCTCTCAACCTTATTGTAGAAGATATAAGTTTTCCAAAATTCTAATTTTTGCTTGAAAGCTTGAATTTCATCATTGGCAACAAATACTGTGAGTTCTTCTTAAAATGGTGTGCTTACTTCATTCATTTTTGAGAAAATGTTTGCCAAATAACTCTGGAAAATCAGTTTGTCAGTTATCCTTTTTTGTAAAAATGTGTTTAATGGAAAAAAGCAAGGATTCAGCCTGTAAATCAAAAAAAGAAATTATGTAAATGTTGTTCTTTGAGACAACCACTGTACTTTTCGTATGAAGAAGAAGTGCTCTATAGGTATGTCCTATTTTGTCACACAGACTATTAAAACTATAAACTCAGGGGTTGATACTTAATAAAATAATTTTTCTGTTTCATCAAGGACATTTTTAAGTAAGTTAGATTTTTTCTCTTTTCCTGTGTGTGGTGGTGAAAAATACAATGAATACCAGTAAAGTTTTGTGCCACTGCTTTGATTCATGCTAAGATGCCAGAAGTTTTACCCATCAATGCTTTTGGTTTAATAGTGCAAATATCATTACAGTAAAATTGGCAAACAACTCCTTTAATTATGAAAATTGTTCTTTCTGGACTCCTGAAATGGTCTTGAGGACTGCTCAGGGTCAAAAGAATAGATTTTTGGAAATTTGAGTCTAGAGATAATGGGTTACAGGTGTACCAATACATTGATGCTTCAAATTTTGCAGTGATAGAGAAAGGAATAATTATAAAAATTATAAAAAAGTAATGGAGATCTTGCCTTACCAGATTGTGTGTCCTTTAGTAAAGCCTAAAGTTCACAGATATAAGAAAATAACGGAGAAAAAGACACAGATCAGTGAATCAGACTGTAGAGTTGAGGTCCAGAAGGAGATTAAAATATATTCTGGAATAAAGTAAATGAAAATATGGCATTTTAATTAAGTGGGGGAAAATGTGGCATATATAATCCATGGTACTTTCTTAGTTGGTCCTAGATCTGGTTGGAAAAAAAATCAGATATATATACAATATCATGTACCAAATAAATTCTAGAGAGATTTTTCTAAGGAAAAATTAAAAAGAATGAAAAAGAAAATTAGGATTCTATTTTTGAAAATGTGGAGGGGGATCTTCCTAAATAAGACTAAGAAATTAAAATGTATGCATAGGGGTGGGAGGAAACTTACTACAAACAAAAAATAATGCTAGGTTGGCATCCAAATAATTATGAAACATATGTAATCATTTATTAACAGTAATAAACAAAAACTTTCTACAGTTAATGAGAAAAAGACAAACTGCCCAATAGAACACTGAAGAAAAGATATGAATCAATAGATAGGAAAGGAAATTAAAATGTTTAATAAACTTGAAAAAATTCTCAGTTTTACTCATATTCAGGGAAATATATGAAAGCAAAGAAGATATTATTTTTCTTTGAGAAATCGGCAAAATAAAGAACGATAATTTCCAGTGATGACAAGAAGAGGGAAAATGTACTAATGGGGATTGTAAATAACCTGTAATATATGTGAAAATAATCTGGCAACATTTATTAAAGTAAAAACTAATATAATGATTTTTTTTGAATTTTATTTTATTTTTTATACAGCAGGTTCTTATTAGTTATCTATCTTATACATATTAGTGTATACATGTCAATCCCAATCTCCCAGTTCATCCCACCACCGCCACCACCCCCCACCACTTTTCCCCCTTTGTGTCCATACGTTTGTTCTCTACATCTGTGTCTCTATTTCTGCCCTGCAAACTGGTTCATCTGTACCATTTTTCTAGGTTTCACATATATGTGTTAATATACGATATTTGTTTTTCTCTTTCTGACTTACTTCACTCTGTATGAAGTCTCTAGATCCATCCACATCTCTACAAATGACCCAATTTTGTTCCTTTTTAGGGCTGAGTAATATTCCATTGTATATATGTACCACATTTTCTTTATCCATTCATCTGTCGATGGGCATTTAGGTTGCTTCCATGACCTGGCTATTGTAAATATTGCTGCAATGAACATTGGGGTGCATCTGTCTTTTTGAATTATGGTTTTCTCTGGGTATATGCCCAGTAGTGGGATTGCTGGGTCATATGGTAATTCTATTTTTACTTTTTAAAGAACCTCCATACTGTTTTCCATAGTGGCTGTATCAATTTACATTCCCACCAACAGTGCAAGAGGGTTCCCTTTTCTCCACACCCTCTCCAGCATTTGTTGTTTGTAGACTTTCTGATGATGACCCTTATAATTGGTGTGAGGTGATACCTCATTGTAGTTTTGATTTGCATTTCTCTAATAATTTAGAGAAATTTAGTGAGTAGTGAGTAGGCATACGTATGTAATAATGTTGCAGTCTTGTTTATAGGATCAAATCTTGAAAAATAAAATTCTGAATCTTTGAATAGGGAAATTTTGAAATATTTGCTAAATCCCTGCCATGGGATATTATACAACAATTAAACATAAATTAGATCTGTATGTCTGACTGGAAGAATTTCTGTGCTGGATTAAATAAGAAAAATAAGTAGCAAAATAATGTTTGTAATATATAATACTATACATGTGTATATACATACGCGCATACATACATACATACTTGAGAAAGAAGAAGTTGGAAATTGAGAGGGTGAATAGAGGAAGGTTATATATTTTTCCTTTAAATTCTTTTTGTGTTTGTCACCAGTTATGTGTTTATACCTATGTTGGTTTTTTTTTAATGTAGTGGATATTTTGAAGAAACATTAAACACCATAATTGTCATATTTCCAGCACTTTGCATGCAAGTGTTATGAAATGTAAGGAAAAAGAGAATAAAAGTAGTTAGCTGGATAATTTAGGTTGAATTATTAATTTTGGTTCCTATGTTAATTTGATGCTTGATCTAAAACATGCATTATGACTCAGATTATTTCTCCATACTTCATTTATCAGTCTATCCTAATATCAAGACCACACTCTCTTAATTATGAATAACAAATCCATATATAAAAAAGGACAAGTACCATTTCTCTGTTCTTTAGTAGCTTTGCGTAATATTTGCCTAAAGTCTTCCATACACATATAAAATATATATATTAACTAACAATGAAAAAAACAATTTTTTTCATTTTTTAGGTATTATTTAACAGCTCAATAAAATTTTATAGCATTCTCTTAGAGATTTTGCATGCTTTTGTTAGATTTATTCTCTAGTACTTAAAATTCCCTCATGCTAAAAATAGATATATATACAAAATGATGTTATATGTAATTATTTTTCTAGTTGTTTGTTGCCTGTGTCAAATATAAATGATTTTGTACAATAATTTTGTATCTATTTCTTTTGCTAAGCTCTCCTATATTTTTTCAATAATTTGCAGATTCTTTTCTACCTTGAAACTCAAATTTATTCTTATCCTAGTACATTGGCTTGGATTGCCAATAAAATGTAATAATATACATTTCTCTTTTATTCCTTATTTGAAAGGAAATAGTTCTAACATTTAGATGACATTTGCTGTGTGTGTGTGTTTATATTTCCTTTTATTTCTCACTTACTAATAATTTTTGTATGTAAAATGTGTTGAGTGTTTTGAAATGTTTTTACTGTATCTGCTGTGATGATCATACATTTTGTCTCTTTTCACCAGTTAATGTGCTAAATTAATTTTTAAAATGTCTAATATTACAATTTTACCATTTACTTTAAGAAATGTATTGAGAATCTCTTTCTGCCTCAATGGTCAATTTATATTCCTTCAGCCCATGAAAACTAGATGTATTCTCTATTTCAAGAAGATCAACTCTTAAACCAATGATGCATTAATTATAATTTTTGGTCCTCTCTATCCTTACTTTTTTTCCTTCATATGTCTTGTGATAGAGTGGTAAGACAAATTAATAATAAATACTTTGATAATTAAAAAAATTTCTTTCCATATTTCTTGCAGTCCTAGTTTTCTTTATTTTGATGCTATCTACATTTGCTACATGAAGATTCATTTTCATTGTGGATTATATTTTTATATTCATATCTGTCACATTTATTTGGACACAGTTTAACCTAGTTTGATGTTAATTTTGTGATCATTATAAATACTTTCTAATAAACACATTATTTAATGCATTTAGAAGACTTTCCAGTGGGAAAAATGAGGAAGGATATTATATATTAGATAAAAGCAGTACATAGAAGCAAGAAGTTAATGTCTGGTATCATCACAGTAATTTTCATTAAGAATCCCTATTTCTTCAGTTTATGGTAATGGGGTTTTAATGCAAGTAATGAAACTTCTCTAAGTCTTAAGAGCCTCATTTTAAAATTGTAATAAGGAAAATGTATAACTCATAAGTTGATGTGGTGATTGAACTTGTTGAGCTACCTAAATCATAGTGCTTGTATACAGTATGATTACTATTATTATTAGCTTTTTTCTTTTTTTTATCTTGACCTCTAAATAGAGACAGAGTTATGGAAGTCAGATAGAAAAGAGGTATTCCAGGAAGAGAAAGTTGTCTGGACGAGGATATTGATTTGTAAAACAAAATACATTTACGTTAACCTCCTGAGAAAAATCTGTATTCAGAATAGAAGGAAATAAAAATGTAAATAAATCAGGAACTGTTGAATGATAGGCTGAGGTTTGTTTTTTATTTTCTCATAGTTATTAAGAAAATATTGACCTTCAAAATGGTACACTTGAATTATAGGATAGAAGCATGGTGATGGAAAATAGTTGTTTTTTGCTATACTTTTATGTCTTGACCACATTTCTTGCCAGTAAACTGGTAAATATTTTATGACATGCTGCTTTTAGCTGTGCATTTGTTTTATCTTTTCTGTGTATCTGGCTGCAGGAAAGGCATAATCTGTATCCTTAATGCCAAGTCATAGATAACCTTAAACCCTGTTTACTGACCTGAAGCTAGAAATTGACCTTATGGGATCAATTATTAGCTATCTGAAGAAAGATGCATTTGAGATAAGCTGGACAATGGATTAAAAGATTTAAAAATATTGACTAGTCAGTCCAATTTTGAAGAGCAGAAAAAAATGAATTTTCAGGTAATCTTTTTTTAATCAGAGACCAAGGATTATTATATGTAAAATACATGGGCAGATCTTCCTTGAGTTATGATGGGGTTACATCCCAATAAACCCATCATAAGTTGAAAATATCATAAATCGAAATTGCATTTGATACACCTAACTTACTGAACATTATAGCTTAGCCTAGCCTACTTTAAACATGCTCAGAAGATTTACATTAGCCTAAAGTTGGGCAAAATCATCTAACACAAAGCCAACTTTGTAAAAAAGAATTATTGAATATCATGTAATTTATTGACTACTGAAAGTGAAAAACAGAATGTTTGTCTGGGTACAGAATAGTTGTAAGTGTATCAGTTGTTTACCCTTGTGATCATGTGGCTGACTGGGAGCTGGGACTGCTGCCGCTGCCCCAGCATCACAAGAGAGGATCAGACCGCATATCACTAGCCCTGGAAAAGATCAAAATTCAAAATTCGAAGTATGGTTTCTACTGAATGCTTTTCGCTTTTGCAACATTGCAAAGTCAAAAAATGTTAAGTCAAGAGCTGTCTGTGTGTGTATACGTATAAGAATATGTATATGTATATATACATACAACTCAATTAGCTGAAATAACCTTGCCTTACAGTAAAATCTTTTTAGCATATAAGTCCAATTTTTCTATTGTTGATTTTGATAGTGCTCTTTAAATTATATTGTTGGCAAAACTTTCTATCATTGGTGTGTAATAATATATGTGGTGTTAACACAAGAATTAATAGTATAGTGGGAAAAAATTGAGCATTAAAATAACACTTTTTTGTTGAAATATTCACGATGTGTCCTAAGCAACGTTAACTGACACTCTGACAAGGGCCAGTCCTTTGGTGGTTATCCTTCTATTGGCAGATTTGCAGACTTTACCTCCAAGCATGCACTAGATTTCTCTTCACATGCTCTCCTTGTCTTTTTGTTTGTTTATTTGTTTGTTATGAATCACATTGTTTATTTTGTACATGGCAACACTTTAACATGTACAATGGTGAAGTGATAAAAGAGTTTACATGGTTTTAGATGAATTTTATCAGAATTATGTCCAGAAATTCTCACATCTTTCTAGTACCATATCTCTAGACAGTTTAAAACGTTAACACTCAAGTTTTGCAGGAAGATATAAATATCTTAAAGACAGGCTTTTTCAAAGGTGTATAAACTAAGCTCAATAATATCATGAGTTGACAGTCACAAAATTAAACAGGAACTCGCCTGATGTGAATATGAAAGAGGACAAATTTTTAGAGGACAATAGTTGTAATAGTAAATGATTTGTACTTTTTAACTCAGTTAAATTTATAGGCATTCATGCTATAGACGCACTCGTACAAATATTCATATACAGTGATATAAATATAGACATGAATGCTCATTGTTGCCTTGTTAAAGCAAAAAAACTAGAAATGGTTGGATTGTATAATATTAAAGATTGTGTTTTTAAATATATACAGATATAGATATATGGACATGGGTATATTCATTGACATATTTTCCTAGATTGCATTTGTATCACTATCCTGTTAATGATATCTTATGATAGATGCAGGCCAGGTGGCAGTCATGATATGATGTCTCTGCCTGAACATATGCAAACAACAAAAGTACAGCATCAAAATTTGCAGAATAGGTGTAGTAGCCACGAAGAATTGAGAACTCATTATTATCTGAAAAACAAAATGATTATGAAGAGTGGTTGGAAAAGGTAAGAAATCAAAAATCTTTAACAATATTCCTGAAACAAAAGTTTAAAAACAGACTTTTTATACATAATTGCAAAGCCAACTTAAGAGCCCAGAACCAATGATTTTTGGTTCTTTGGGGGTTTCCTTAAGAAATACTTCATCACCCATGTTCTTGATGGCAACAAGCATAATATTATATGGAAAAATCTGTATGTGGCATATTTTACTGAGGCAAATTTTGTTAATCAGAGCATGCCTGCAATGAACAGAAGAGATGTCATATCTTGTCATTTTCCAGTTGTAAATATTTATCAGCTTAATTTAGTGTAACAAAATCATTTTACTGATTGGGAATTTATCATGCAGTGGTCAACTTCAAGTAATTGTCTCTGGAGCTCTCACAGGAGGCTGATCTTTCTCTTAAGTAAGTGGATAATTAAGCTCCTTTGTTTTATTGTTTAATTGTGAACTAACGATTCAATATGTATAGATTTCTTACAGCAACACTTTAGAGAATGAGGCCTTTTTCAGTAGTAATATTTGCATGAGTATTATTGCCCAGAGCTAAGGTTGTGCTCTGATGCTCTGTTACCCACTGCAGCTCTGATAACATGCTGATGAGGTGTCCTTTGATATGAACCAATGTTTTTCACTATTAGCTATTCAACTTTGTAGTGGTTTCTGTTACATTTTCTTGTAGGTGAATAGGGCCATCTGTCTGAATTAAATCTGATTTACCTTATTGCACTGATCTAAGGCCCTCATTTTTATTTTCACACTATAATATCTCTGAAATTGAGATGTATCACTATCTCACAGTTGATGATGTCTTACAATCATTGTCAATAAGAAGAAGCTGTGGTCAAAGTATGTGAAAATCTTCTGGTGAGACAAGTACAAGTGCAAGGAAGCACCAAACCATTTTAGATTGTGTGAAATCTAAAATCTAAGTCTAAGGACTATTCCTTAAATTCTTCTTAAATTCTTATCAAATTAATACATGCACATGGGTTAAAAATCAAATCAGATAACAGGTTATATTATGAAAAACATTGTTTTTGTTTTTTTTAATTAATTAATTTATTTATTTTTGGCTGCATTGGGTCTTCGTTGCTGCACGCAGGCTTCCTCTAGTTGCGGAGAGCAGGGGCTACACTTCGTTGTGGTGTGCGAGCTTCTCACTGTGGTGGCTTCTCTTGTTGCAGAGCACGGGCTCTAGGCGCTTGGGATCCAGTAGTTGTGGCATGTGGGTTCAGTAGTTGTGGCTCACAAGCTCTAGAGCGCAGGCTCAGTAGTTGTGGTGCACGGGCTTAATTGCTCCGTGGCATGTGGGATCTTCCCGGACTAGGGCTTGAACATTCTTAACCACTACGCCACCAGGGAAGTCTGAAAAACATTGTTTTTAGATTTCTATCTATATCTTTAAAAAACACTTGCCTCTCTGTTTATTGATTTATGAACTGATTAAATTATCTACATACTCCCTGCTATAAATGAGAGTTTTGTTGCTTAGACTCTCAGCCTCTTTTCAATTTAGTTCCCCAGCTTTCCTCCCACCTCAGTTTCTGTCATTTTACTTTAGCTTTTACATTGTCAAGGTTGATTGCATTTACATTTTACTCCATAACTATAATTAAGGCATCATGCTTAACTTTAGATTAATTCTCTCCCTACCCCCCCAAAACTCCAGTTAAATGTGTTTACATGATGATGATAGTGTACATATTATTCACTGAAAATCCTTAGTAGAATACTATTATTATTTTATTTTCCTTTTCCACAAATAAGATTTTTGTGCCATTCAAAGAATATTAATATCAATTATTCTTCCTTGCACTTCGCCAATGTTACTCCAAACCATGCCAAAGTAAACTTTGCCTTCAATGCACAGTGCTAATTTTCTTTTAATATCTTGTTAGAGTTTCTCAATGCCATCCCTTTTTCTTCTTGGGAGAAATATGGCTCCTTCCTCACATCCCTGATAGCTTCCAGTTTCTTATCCATTCAAACTTTGGGTGACTCCACCCATTCTTCTTGAAGGTACCTTTTTCAGTTTGGCCCATTTGCTCTATACCATGATTTTCTTGTCCAACATTTGAAAATTTTTCTTGAAATTACTGGCAGTCTTTCTTATTCTGTTATTATTTTTTTACTTGCATTATACACCTTTATTATAACCTTAAGTTTTTACAAATTATTAATCAGTGAATTTTGTCTATAAAATCTTTTTCCATTCCATCTGTTCCCCTCTCATTTTTTCTGAAGACTTCTCTTTGAAATTCTGCTTGGTCTCCTCTCTGAATTGTATGTTTACTAAGTCTTTTGCAAAGTTGCAGCTTCCCTTCACATATTTTCTGGACTGTATGTCTTTATTTATTGTCATCTTTGTTTTATTACAGTGTATCTACAAGTCACTTTGCAAGAGAAGATATGTTGGCAGTTAAACTTTCTGATTTCTTCATGTTTGAAAAAACTGCATTCATCTTTAATTGATGGCTAGGGTGAATGTAAAACTCAAAGAATTTTTTCATGGAGAATGTTTCTTCATTGCCTTCTAGCAAACAATATTGCTATTAAGAAGTGTGCAGCCAATTTGATCCCCCCCTTTTCAAAATTTTTTTTGTAAGTGACCTTTTTTCTTCTTTTCTCTAGGTTTTAGTACCTTGTATTTATTCTTTGGGTTTAGAAATTTTACCATGAGATTTTTAAGTGTGTTGATTTTTATTTACTGTGCTAGTTACTGTGTATAATTTTAATTAGAAGATTCCTGTTTTCCTTTAACTGGGTCATATTCCTTATTATTGTTATTATTTTTAAAATGTAATTCTTTAGCTGCATTCTTTCTTTTTAGAATTCCCATTATCTATTACTGAACTCACTAGATTACATTTTCTTTAACATTTTTATGTATATTTTTGTTCTGCATTCTGGAAGATTTTTTTTTGACTTGATCATTGAACAGTTCCTATGAACATTATTTTTGGCTTCATTAACTGCAATCTTTTTAAAAATACTAATGTTTTAAAGTTATTTTCACCCCAATTTTTTTTACATGTTTTCCTCCTTTTTCATCTATTATCTCTCACTCTTTAAACTTTGAACATGCTCTGCCATGCTCGGGATTTAAACAAATGCAGTTCGTTTTCTATTCATACTTAAGGATGAGTCAATAACCTGAGATTTATGAATGTGAATCCTTGTTGACTGGTAAATTTGTTTGAGGTGTAAGTACTTGGATACCCCCAAATGTCTTGAATACCAAAACCCGTATTACCTGTCCTAATTCTCTCCAGATAGTCTCCTCAGTTTGTTTGGAGAATAATTTTTTTTTTCCTATTTGACCTGCAGTGTAAACAGCAGTCTGTAACTTGGTTTTTCCTGGTGGTAGAGGGAAAGTAAAAGCTCCATTGAAGACTGTCAATTAATAGTCTTGTTTTCCACACCACCTTTCCCTTCTGTTTTCTAAGTACATGATTTCCAAGTTTCAAATATTTCCAAGGTATGACTAGCAAGGTCTGCACATGGCTCTTATCTGTCTATGGGTGTTCTGGAAAGTTGCTTTAATATTCTGGGTTTTTAAAAAAGTAATATTTATCTCCTTTTTTAAATTGCAGAAAAAAATTGAAATCTCTTGCCTCACCTGGCTCTCTTCTACTTTCCTCATTATTCTGAGCATATGCTTCTCTATTCCTTTCTTATCATTGTAATGGTCCTGAGAGGGTAAGAAGATAATGCCATCTTGAATCAGAATACCAATCTTAAAATCAAAAATATCTGAATTGATTAGATAAAACATGTAACATTTATTGTTAAATGGGCCTTATTATTTTTTAATACACATAATATCAATAAGAGATAGAAAAAAAACAAAAGGCAGCCAAGAGTGGTGGGTAAGGGTATGATCTCTGCATAGAGGGCCTGGAGGTAAATTCAGGTTCAGCCACTTTAGTAATGTGGAAATAAATTTCACCTCTCAAAATTTTGTTTTACCACCTGTCAATGGCATAAATAATACCTCATAGGGTTCTTGTAAAATTCAAATTAAATTATGAATATAAATAACTCAGTATGGGATTTGTGCATGGTATGCATGCAGTAAATGGTAGCTATCAGTCTTACTAATACTGTTAGTAGAGAAAAAAACAGAAAAAAATGCCACCTTATCTAGTTTATCACTTTTATTTTTGCATGCTTGCTTTAAGAGCTTGTCTACATTCAAAACAATTTTTTTTCAGTGTTTATTCTTACCTCAAACATTTATTGAATGATAAAAAGAGAAGAAAAGGATCAAGTGTCTGCTGTTAGGAGTTGGGTACTAGTGGGAGAATAAACCTACAAGCCTATACTTCAGTTTGTGAGATATATATATATATGTATATGTACATATATATATATGTACATATATATATATATATATGCACACACACACACACACACACATGCAGAATGCTATGGCAGGACAGATAAGGAGATAGATAACTGTCCCTAGAGGAGAGGCCAGGTAAAAAGGCTTCAGCTTAGCAATTAGCAGTCAGCAAGCAGGGTAGAGACACTCAAGCAGAGGGAAAAGTATGTGTAAAGTCTTCAGATATTAAAAACTCATTAATAAACTTATTCAGAGCATTTTGATGTGAATGATATTAAATGAACAAGATTAAAATGAATAGAATAGTTGAGGTGTTAAAAATGGCCTGTGTAGATTATGATACTTTCAAATGAAGCTTGAAAAGATTCAAGGGGAAAAATATTCTTCTACATGATGTTAGTATTGATAATATCACCAATTTGCCAATATTTACATCTTCCTTTAGTATCTCTTACTTTCTCATCTTTCTCTTTTATGATCTTCTTCTTTTTATTTCCCTTGTTATCCCATGGACATTACTGAATATTGCTGCTCAGCCAGACCCTCAGGGAAAGCATGTTGCTGATTCCTATATTAAACCAGCTGCCTAGGAGTAAAGGCCATCATCTCATTCTGTTCATATTCTTCAAATATAGTCAGCAGTTCTGCAACTTGATAGGCAAATGGTCTGGCAAAAAGTCAGATCCTTACACTAACCTTGTTAAGTGACATGAGTATGCACAAACATGTAAAATAATTCCATTCCCACTGACTCTCAGTTACCCATATACACAGCAACAAATTGTTGTCATGTTGGCACAGTTGATATGTCTAAACCTGTCATAGCACTGAAGAATTGGCAGCCCTGATTGTCTTTGAAGTCTTTGCTTTAAACAACAACAAAAAAATTAGAGTCAGTAATCCCTGTCTTAGTCTGGTCCCAAACAAAACAAAGTTAAGTGGACTTCAAAGGAAAAAGCCAACTGTCCATCCATTGGAAAAAGAGATGGAAGAAGGCAATCATGTGGCATATATAGAGTGAGGATGAGAGTAAAAAATGTTCAAATCAATTCAACTCAATCAGCCATGGGTGAAAAAAAAATCATTAAATTTAGTCAACTGGAATAATTTGGATTAAAGACTGAAAATGACTAAACGGATCTTTTAGAATGCTCCCGGAGTTAACTGATCACTGATCTGAACAACAACAGTAAAATCTATCAGATATTGCCAAGATTCAAATATCTTAAAATATATGAAAGACAAAGAACTTTACCTGTAGAGTTTTCTGCATCAGGGCTGTTGAGGAGATCAGGGCAGTTGGGAGCTGTACTGAAAGTCTGCTACTCTTGCAGCAGATGCATCAAAAACAACCATGTTCCTGTTCAGAGTAATCCTCTGTATAGAGTATTTGCCTGCCTCTCTTCTCCTCCTGCCAGAAAGCTTTCCGTTATCTTCCTTTACTCTCAGTTGGTGTAGATATTTCATTTACATTTACAAACAAAATGGATGTGGCTTATCAGCAATGTATGCTGACTGAACTGTGGGGACCAATGGAGGTGTTTAAGATGATATCAAAGGGATTCACATCAAGCTTAATCTATTAAATGCTTTTAATTAATGATCGGGGAGAGAGTAAAACTGTTATAAATTCCTCAGTGTTACTAAATTGTATGGTGTTAACCCACATAAGAAAACAAAAGAGTAATAAAATTATATATAGACAAATGACAAGAAAGGAAAACTTAATATTGAAGGTAAACTCACAAATTCCTGCCTAGTTAACATACCGACCCCAATATTCTGCAGTAGCCTTTTGTTTTGTAAAATGGTGGTGTGACAGTAGAAGTCAGTAATTAAGCAAGATTCTAAAAAGAACTTTGCAACTTTAAGTCCAGCTAAACTATTTGCTATTTGCACTTCCGTCATTCTAAAATAGTTGCTTCACATGACCTTTTAAATACTTTTAATATCCTTATGATGAATTAATCCTATTGTTTCAGTTATTTCCTAAAACTCTATAATTCTGAAACAGTAGATGTAGTTTTCCAAAATGTGCTTTAAGTTCAAATGTGAATCAAGCATGTCGGAGTAGATTATTACATATGTTTAAAAAAATAATGTCATTTTGGCTCCAAAAATAATTTGTTTGGAAAGTAATTTTATGTTTTTATGTAAGGTGACTTGAAAACAGGAAGCTATTGGAAGCAAATTAAATATTTCATTACATTGAACAATGTCTGGTTGAATAGGTTGAAACAGACCTACCAGCAAATTGAGCTCAGATATCAAGGTTGGGGCTTGTGTACTGTGGTTGACAACTTATGTTGAGAAACATTTTGGAGTAGAAGAGTAAAATGTTTGGCTTTCCAATCTGTTAGTACAAACTTAGAATTGGAAAAGGTCAGTTGTGTTTGACAGAAGCTCCGGAGGAGGAGCGAAAGTTCCCTTGTGAAGCATAATCTGTAAAGGAAAGGAAGAAGACAGTGCGTTCTGAAGTATGAAATGATGGGAAGGCTTTGGCAGAAAATATAAGAAAAGAAATGGGTAAGAGACATAGTCGATGTTCAATGTCAAATTTAGGTATGCTGAGCTATAGATTATTTCTGACAATGCTGACAGAATAAAGAGTAAAAACATTTAAGCAGAAAAGAAAAATGTAAACAGTGAATCAAGATATTGTGAGATTGGGGCAACAGAATGACAAGATTTTCTGTAAAGACAGAATAAGAACTGCACTGAAAAATGAAGCTGACTTGCATATTATCACTCTTAAAAATAAACATTTTATAATGGTATGCAAGAACAAATGGGGTCCTCAGAAGTAGGTGGCCAAGACTCACATATACTTGTAAGAAATGCTCTTCAATGCCTTTTGTCTCTTAAAAAAAAAAAAAAAAAAAAATCCTGTCTGAAAGCCAGGAGGGTCTATGACTTTAACATGGCTGTGACGCTTTGGAACTAAATTCTAGTGGTAAATAGGTATGAGTTGATTGTGTCCCCTGAAAGGAGTTTATAGCATCACAAGACCACGCATATTATGGTGTGTGAATGCACACTTCTCTCAATTCCCTTGCAAGTCTTATCACTCAGAGTTCAATAGTTATCATTACTCAGGGGCTAGTGTGAAAGAAATAATTGGATTTGGGGAGAAAAATAGAAAAATTTTTAAAAAGTTAAATATACTTGAGTTCTTGAAAAACTTGATTTCTTTCTTTTAACAGTAATCAGTGTGGAGCCAAACAATTAAGAAAATTTTATTTCTGGGGGATTCCCTGGTTGTCCAGTGGTTAGGACTTCACGCTTTCACTGCCAAAGGGAGTGGGTTCAATCCCTGGTTGGGGAACTAAAACTCCACAAGATGTGCAGAGCGGCCAAAAAAAAAATAATTTATTTCTGGTTGCACTTGCAACAATTCTAGAAGGTGAATGAATAGAAACTTTCAATTAAAAAAATGTCAGTGTGTTTATGTCTCTAAGATAAGGGATCTATAGATTCAATGGCATGTGATAAGTTGGAGGCAAAATGGTCACTTCAAAAAATCCATTCAACCAATGAGCATGATAATTTTCATAATTGGCAGTATGGAATTCAGAATGGTTCAAGGATGGCTTTTTGGAGGAAGAAGATATGCCCTTGATTAAAATATACTTTAAAAATCAGTTTGGTTATGAATTTGATTATTTTTTTTTCCCCCACAAATAACCAGCAACTGTATAACTGTTACACATCCTCTCTTCTCCATCCCCTTCAATCATAACGTACACAGGGAATAATTTTTTATCCAAATCAATTTCCTCAACTGGGTTGAGCATACCACAGTTGAATCTCTTTTCTTGACTATTAAAAATTGAAGGCGTTGCTCCCCTTCTATCTATCATCACTCTGAAGCTGTCTTTTTAAAATCTACCTATTTGAATTTAAGTATATACCCTTCATTCATTTAGTAAATATTTAATAAGCAACTATTCTTTGCAAGGCACTCTTTTAAGCAAAATCAAGGAGACAGTGGCAAGTACGCATGTTCATGCATTATTTAGTTCAGATTTCTTTACTTAAAAGTCTCTCACAAGTCATTGAATAGTTTCCCAGTGCATCTTTATTCAGAATTTATTCAGCACACTTATTTTCATGAAGAAAATATCAAAATATGATCTAATGGATTCATGAATCTCTAAACGTAGTTTTGTTTTATTTTTTAAGAGTTTCACATTGATGACTTTCTGAATGTGGATTCTGGATACAAAGACTTAAAAATTATCCATATAAGGAAACATCTCTCCCAAATAAACCATCACTCTGACTTTTCAGGGAATGCTTTTTTATGATCATTGCCTATCCTAAGAATCTCATGACCATTCTCTCTGACAGCATTTTTTCTAGTTCTTCAATGTGTGAAATTTGGGGACACTCTTTATGGATAGGGAATCTACTGACTTCTTTAAGAAGGCTAAACAAAGAACAACCAAGATGACTAATGGAGGGAAAATCTCCATGTGGAAAAAGTGGCTGGATCTCATAATCTTTTTTCCCTAAGAATTCCTTGTTTTTGAAAAACTCTCATTCATCTCACTGTTATCTCCGGTTGTAAGAACATCCACTGGTTCTCTTACCATGTAAAACATCCCAGATCATTCAAAGTTATCAATGAGGGATAGGAACCAAAGATTGAAGTTTTCCCGGTATTACCAATGCTTGAAAATCAGTGCTTAATTTTATTAATGAGCCAGTGAATTTCCTCACATAATTCCTCTTTAATTGGAAGCCAAATACCGAGATTCAGGCAGCAGTAGAATCATCTAAAGGAGCCTCTGTCCTTTGGCATTGACAGGCTTCTTAATTTTAGCTAGTCTAGTGGGCATGTTGTGGTATCTCTTTGTGGTTTTAATTTGCGGTTCCCTGACCTGATGACTAATGAAGTTGAGCACCTCTGCACATGGTTATGGGCTGTTTGTATGTCTTCTTTTGTGAAGTATCCGTTCAAGTCTTTTGCCAATTTTTAATTGGGTCTTTTGTCTTTTATTTTGGATTGTAAGTTATTTATATATTTTGGATAAAAGTCCTTTAGTTTGATATTAGTTTGTATGCATTGAGAATATACTCTTCAAATACGTTGTTTACCTCTTCATTTTTTTAACTGTCTTGCGAAAAGTAGAAGTTTTAATTTTGGTGAAGACCAATTTGTGAGACATAATACCATGCTGATTTTTCCCTACATTTTCTCCTGAAAGTTTTACATTTAAGATTATGATCCCACTCCAAAAGCTTTGAAGGTGGAGAAAATATTCCTAGCAACAGTTTGTCTCTTAGACTTACTTTTCAATTATGTAGCACATTAATTTTTAAAGATTTTTTTATTTTTACAGTTACTTATAAGAAAATTAGCAGAGATCCTTTTATGACATGTTAGCCATCTGCCACTCTAAATGAAAAATTTTATGCTTTTTAGGAAGTTTTATTTATTTTTAAAATTAGAGCTTCCTGATTTTGATTAGACTACAATAATTTTTGATTATAGAAATGATCCATTTCATTATTAATGTCAGATTTATTAACATATTCTTGCATTAAATATCTTATATTTTACTCTATTAGGTATATATTAATATGTCACCTTCCTCTATTCCAAATTTTTATGTTTTTACATATTTTTTGGATTTGAGTACTCTTTCTCATATATATATATATGTATATATATCATATGTAGGAGCACTAGCTCCTATACTCATTTACCACTTCAACTGTTTCTCACTTACAATCTAAATAGAAAAATAGGATAGTTTTTGCAGATCACTTTTCGTTAGAATGAGCACAGATTAAATCATGTGCCATTTTTGTATATCTCATGTGTAGACATATGTAGAAAAAATCTTGGTTTTCAATTTAAGAATCACTTCCATGTTGAAAAAGAATACCATTTATTTTCAAGGAAATAGACTTTAATCATTCTTTCAATTCAAGTGTTAGCATTCAGATAACTCTCACCAAATAGAGTGAAATTGGCATACTTAAACATGATGCAGGGTAAACAGGAGTTAAGGATCAATAAGTGGCTCAGTTTGAGATCTCATCACTAAGTGATTTATGATACACTTATCTTTCTTCAATCTACATCAAACTCTATTAACAAGTAATGGGATTTTATAGATTCTTGAGAAAATGATAAGCGTGTCCTGAGAGGTTTGAATGTATTTATTTCTAACACATTGTTTAGAAATTAGCTTAGTCTGAACAAAATAATTTCTTGAAAGTAGAACATGGCTTGATGGTTGGAAATGATTGGTTATTTTGAATTTTATAGAGTGAACCTTACTATTGGAAAAGAATAATACGAGTTTTTACGATGAGTATTAATGAGGCAAAATAGCATGTCTAAATAAAAACATCAAGCAACCCAAGTAGTTTATTTTTAATCTATAATTTTTGCCTTGTTTCAATTAAAATTTCTTAGAAGTGCTTTGAATATCTTTCCATATCAATTATTTTTGACATATATTTCCCAGTTTCACATGCTTGTCATTTCTCAATAACCTGTTTCTAGGAATCCATTGAAAACATGAAATGCAGTAACATTTGTCTTATATTGTGGTAAAAAGAAGATATTTAATTTTCTTAGTTTTCATAGTCTAACATATTTAATCTAAATTTAAGTAGAAGAGCTTCATAGTAAGAAGGTGGCAGAATTAGTAAAGTTTTTGAAATCTCCCCGATTTCTACCCTCACCCTCAAAAACAGCATTTCATTTTATAAAATGGCAAAAACAAAACCAACAATAATCAAAACACTAAATTGCATGGATAGCATTCAAAACAAAACTAAGTGACAAAATAAATTCCCAAATAATAGTTTTTAGGGCCAAACCACTAATAGCTTTAAGACCAAATTATTGTATGAACAATTGTGCAGGAGGAAATGTGAAGGGCAAAGGGGACTCTGATGACGTTGAGAGACAATCTAACAACTCAGTCACAACAAATTATCTTCCCCGAACTGAGGGGTTCCCTCTCAGTGTGGAAAGCCTGGGTGAATTGACATGAGAATAGCAAACTATGTGGCATTGCAGGCTCTGATTCACAGGTGGCTGCAAAGAGACTAGGAAAAGTCTGAATAAAACCAGGTGATGGGGCTTCCCTGGTGGCGCAGTGGTTGAGAATCTGCCTGCTAATGCAGGGGACACGGGTTCGAGCCCTGGTCTGGGAGGATCCCACATGCCGCGGAGCGGCTAAGCCCGTTAGCCACAACTACTGAGCTTGCGCGTCTGGAGCCTGTGCTCCGCAACAAGAGAGGCCACGATAGTGAGAGGCCCGCGCACCGCGATGAAGAGTGGCCCCCACTTGCCGCAACTAGAGAAAGCCCTAGCACAGAAACGAAGACCCAACATAGCAATCAATCAATAAATAAAAAAATAAATAAATCTTTAAAAAAAAAAAAAAACCAGGTGATGACAAAACCTAACCTGTAATTCAGAGAAGATGGCTCGTTTTAACCTGATTCACTTTGTTGTAAAGCAGAAACTAACACATCATTGTAAAGCAATTATACTCCAATAAAGATGTTAAAAAATAAAATAAAATAAAATAATGGCCTGCAAAAGAAGAAAGATGGATGGAATAAACTTTCTGTGTGATATGTCCTTGGAAAATTTTCTGACTATATAATCACAAACATGGGAAGTTAAAGAGATAGTATCTCTTTAGGTGTGTTCCCAGACTTCTTTTTTTTTTTTTTTCCCAGACTTCTAATAGTTATGATTTTTTATTTCTTAGTGTATTGAAATTATTTTATTTATGATTGCATCTAAGAACACATCTAAATATAAGGCTAAAAAAAAAAAGCTAGGTGGTGTGGTTCCAATTGATTTTTTGAACCTAATAATGTATGCTTACTTCCAGGACAAAACCACATATTGAAGAGAAATCGCGAGGAGTAGAATCTGGATTGAGTAATAGAGATATGTGGGCAAAAAAGAAGAGCCAGATAAAAGAAGGTGCATGGAAGAAAGACGAGAAAAATCTCAGAAGGTAAAAGATGCTATTGCAGGGTAGCTATAAAGGTAACCAAGTTATTGTTGATAGCTTCTAATATTCAGAAAAATAATCAAAAAAGCTGTCTTAAATCTCCCTCTCCTATAGCAATCCAAAAAAAACTCATCTCAAACAACATAAAAGGATTATGTTTGAATCCTACAAAAATTCATTATTAAAAACAGTAATAATAATGAGAAAAAGACTGGTTTATAGACCATGAAAGTATGAAAGAACAACATGCAGTCAAAAAGATGAGAATTTTAACATAGTTCTTTGAAAAAAGACATAAAATTCAAGATAATGATAGAGATAATGAAAAAAAGCTTAATTCATAATTAGACAAATTCTGAAATGATATGATAGGATATAAAAAGACATCTAAAGAGAGTTGATAAATGGATTGTTTGTTTTTTTGATATTGAGTTGTATGAGCTGTTTATATATTTTGGATATTAACCCCTTATCAGTTATATCATTTGCAAATATTTTCTCCCATTTTGTTGTTTCTCCCATTCAATAGGGTGTCTTTTTGTTTTGTTGATGGGTTCCTTTGCTGTGAAAAATCTTTTAAGTTTAATTATGTCCCATTTGTTTATTTTTGCTTTTGTTTCCTCTGCTTCAGGAGACAGATTCAAAAATATATTGCTGTGATTTATGTCAAATAGTGTGCCGCCTATGTTTTCCTCTGGGAGCTTTTTGGTATCCTGTCTTACATTTAGACCTTTAATCCATTTTGAGTTTATTTTTATATATGGTGTTAGAGAATGTTCTAATTTCATTCTTTTACATGTAGCTGTCCAGTTTTCCCAGCACCACTTATTGAAAAGACTGTCTTTTCTCCATTGTCTATTCTTGCCTTGATTAATTGACCGTAGGAGTGTTGGGTTTACTTATGGGCTCCCTGTTCTGTTCCATTGACCTCTGTGTCTTTTTTTTTTGCCAGTACCATACTGTTTGATGACTGTAGCTTTACAGTATAGTCTGAAGTCAGGGCATGTGATTCCTCCAGCTCTGTTCTTCTTTCTCAAGATTTTTTTGGCTGTTCAGAGTCTTTTGTGTTCCCATACAAATTTTTAAATTATTTTTTCTAGTTCTGTGAAAAACATCATTGGTATTTTGGTAGGGATTGCATTGAGTCTGTAGATTGCCTTGGGTAGTATGGTCATTTTAACAATATTAATTTTTCCAATCCAAGAACATGTTATATCTTTCCATCTGTTTGTGTCATCTTCAATTTCTTTCATCAGTGTCTCATAGTTTTTCAAGTATAGGTCTTTAATTTCCTTAGGTAGGATTATTCCTAGGTATTTTATTCTTTTTAATTAATTAATTAATTAATTTTTGGCTGTGTTGGGTCTTCGTTGCTACACACGGGCTTTCTCTAGTTGTGGCGAGTGGGGGCTACCCTTTGTTGCAGTGTGTGGGCTTCTCACTGTGGTGGTTTCTCTTTGTTGCAGAGAACGGGCTCTAGGCATGTGGGCTTCAGTAGTTGTGGCACGCAGGCTCAGTAGTTGTGGCTCATGGGCTCTAGAGTGCAGGCTCAGTAGTTGTGGCACACAGGCTTAGTTGCTCCGTGACATGTGGGATCTTCCCGGACCAGGGCTTGAACCCGTGTCCCCTGCATTGGCAGGCAGATTCTTAACCACTGAGCCACCAGGGAAGTCCAGTATTTTGTTCTTTTTGCTGTGATGGTAGATGGGATTGTTTTCTTGATTTCTCTTTCTGATAGTTCATTGTTAGTGTATAAAAATTCGACAGAATTCTGTATATTAATTTTGTATCCTGCAACTTTACCAATTTCATTGATGAGCTCTAGTAGTTTTCTTGCGGCATCTTTGGGATTTTCTATGTATAGTATCATGTCATCTGCAAACAGTGATAGTTTTACTTCTTCCTTTCCAATTTGGATTCCTTTTATTTTTCTTTTCTTCTCTGGCTGCTGTGGCTAGGACTTCCAAAACTGTCTTGAATAAAAGTGGTGGGCATCCTTGTCTTGTTCCAAACAACCCAATTAAAAAATGAGCAGAAGAACTGAATAGACATTTTTCCAAAGAGGAGATGTAGATGGCCAACAGGCACATGAAAAGATGCTCAACACCGCTAATCATTAGGGAAATGCAAATCAAAACCACAATGAGATATTACCTCACACCTGTCAGAATGGCTGTCATCAAACAGAACATAAATAACAAATGTTGATGAGGATGTGGAGAAAATGGAACCCTGGTACACTGTTTGTGGAAATGTAAATTGATGCAGCCACTGTGGAAAACAGATTGGTGGTTTCTCAAAAAACTAAAAATAGAACTACCATATGACCCAGCAATTTCACTCCTGGATATATATATCCAAAAAAGACAAAAACACTAATTCAAAAAGATACATGCTCCCCAGTAGTCATAGCAGCATTATTTACAGTTGCCAAGATATGGAAGCAACCTAATTGTCCATCAACAGATGAATGGATAAAGATGTTTTATACGCACACACACACACAGACACACACACACACACACAGACACACACAGACACACACACACACACACACACACACACACTAGAATACTCAGCCATAAAAAGAGTGATATTTTGCCATTTGCAGCAACATGGATGGACTTGGAGGGCATTATGCTAAGTGAACTAAGTCAGACACAGAAAAACAAACACTGTGTGATATCACTTATATGTGAAATCTAAAAAGTACAACAAACTAGTGAATATAACAAAAAGAAAGCAGACTCACAGATATAGAGAACAAACTTGTGGTTACCAGTGGGGAGAGGGAATGGGGGAGGGGTAATATAGGGGTAGGGTATTAAGAGGTACAAACTACTAGGTATAAAATAAACTACAAGGATATATTGTACAACATGGAGACGATAGCCAATATTTTATAATAACTATAAATGGAATATAACCTTTAAAAATTGTGAATCATTATATTGTACACCTGTAACTTATACAATATTATGCATCAACTATACGTCAATAAAAATAAAGATTAAAAATCAAAGCAAAATTACTTCAGAAATAAATACTGAATTAGAGAAACACTAGAACAAACATAATGTCAAAAGATAAATAGAAGATTAAAAGGAGGAAATGTATTTTTATTTAATCAAAATGAATTACATAAATAGATAAAAGGATTTGAGAGAAAGTGGGAAATATAATATGTTTCTATTATATTTCATCTATCTGTCTGTATATATATATGTGTGTATATATATACATATATACACACATATATATATGTAATAGAAAATCCAACATATTTGTCTCTGAATACAAAACCGAAACCCAAGAAACAAATTTAAAAATATTAAAATTATAATTCAAGAAATAAACTTACATAAAGAAGACAAACTTACTTTTTGAACATTCACACTGGATAGATGTATTCAGAGCAACCAACACCAGAAAAACTTCAATGAAAAAAAACTTGACAAAAGGTACAAGTCACCCATGAGGGAAAGGACAATCAGATTAACATGAGGTTTTTGAAGAACAAAAATTTCACCAGGAGCTTCCCTGGTGGCGCAGTGGTTGAGAATCTGCCTGCTAATGCAGGGGACATGGGTTCGAGCCCTGGTTTGGGAAGAGCCCACATGCCGCGGAGCAACTGGGCCCGTGAGCCACAACTACTGAGCCTGCGCGTCTGGAGCCTGTGCTCCACAACAAGAGAGGCCGCGATAGTGAGAGGCCCACGCACCGCGATGAAGAGTGGCCTCCACTTGCCACAACTAGAGAAAGCCCTCGCACAGAAACGAAGACCCAACAGAGCCAAAAATAAATAAATTAATTAATTAAAAAAAAAAGTAACAAAAAAAAATTTCACCAGAAGACAATGAAGTAACATATTGAGATATCAAAAAAAAAGGAAAACCTTCAAATATAAAGACATGCATGACATGCAATGAACATGCAAGATGTTAGGGAATATTTTTCTCATGAGCCCATAATGAGGAATCTACTTCTGGTAAATAAATTTAGACAACTAAAAGACTGGAAATGTATTAGCATAATGACTGCTAGTGAACAGTCAATATATACTTTTCCTTATAAATGAAATAAAATGAAGGATATGAGAAGATAGTATGTAATGATATGCACTCAGGTAATGTATACTGTGTATAATATATATTGTATAATATGTACTCTACCTATACTATAATAGTTTATGCTCTGATAATGTATATTCAACATAGATTTTTTTAAATGGGGAAACTATATGGCAAGTAGATTAAGCTCACTTATTGCTCCAGATTAGGTACTGAATGAGAGAGAAGGGAAAAGAAAGACTGAGATGACTAGCTAATTTCAATATTGTTCATAGCAGGGAACCAGACAGAATTGGCAAAAAGAATGACATTATAATAAAGATATAACAATAAAAGTGACCATTAGGACAAAAATGCCCTATTTTTTTAAAATTAATTAATTAATTAATTTATTTATGGCTGTGTTGGGTCTTCGTTTCTGTGCGCAGGCTTTCTCCAGTTGCGGCGAGCGGGGGCCACTCTTCATTGCAGTGCGCGGGCTTCTCATTGTCCTGGCTTCTCTTGTTGTGGAGCACAGGCTCTAGATGCGCAGGCTCAGTAGTTGTGCCTCACGGGCTTAGTTGCTCCACGGCATGTGGGATCCTCCCAGACCAGGGCTCGAACCCGTGTCCCCTGCATTGGCAGGCAGATTCCTAACCACTGCACCACCAGGGAAGCCCTGCCCTATTTTTAAAAACATATTTTTAAATGTTAAGTAACTTATTTAAGTAACAAAAGATCTTCCAAAATATTAAAAAAGATAAAATGAAGTGGTACATATAGAGAAAGACTCCCTATATATGTATCAGACAAATATAACAAAACTGAGATGAAATACATCAATCATATCAGTAAATATAAATAAACTTAACTCACCTATAAAAAAGAAACACAGACTTTCAATTGACTAAGAAAGCAGAATGCAAATATATGATTTATGAAAGATACATAATAAAACAAGTTTGGAAAGATTAAATGTAAAAAAAATAGAGAAAGATATATTAGATAAATTTAAATATTCGGTGAGCAAAAAAGTTTGTTCAAGTTTTTCTGTAAGATATTATGGAAAAAACCGAATGAACTTTTTGGTCAACCCAATAAAAAGAAAACAGGGGTCACAACCTTGAGTTTAGCATTGTGAAATTCAGATCAATACATACAGAAAGAAAACTTTATAATGCTGTTTACTGTAAAACACAGTAAAGGCATAATAGTTATTAATAATTATGCACCCAAAACAATGCAACAGCTTTCTTAAAATAGATACAAATATGTAATTAGAAAGAGACAATAGCATACTAATGGTAGAAGCTGACTTTAATATATCTCCTTCAATTCATGAAAGTCAAGGGGACAAAAATAATTCCCAGCACACGTCCTTTGCAAATAAGCAGGTAATATTCATAAAAATTGGCTGTGTCTTAGGCATGAAAAGAAACCTCAAAAATTCCAAATAATAGAAGTAATATAAGCATCATTCATTACCAAAGTGCAATAAAATAGTTAATATAAAATCATTTTAAAGATTTTTTTCCTGGAAATTTAAAGATTTATTTTCAACCAACGTTTGGATTACAGAGAAAATTTAGACCAAGATTTCAGAATTTCTTGAACATAAGGATAAAATTTAGAATGTATTATAACCTTTACCATTATAAATGAATTAATTTTCAGAGAAAATTATAACGTTAAAACCTATAAATAACAATTAAAAAGTTAAAATAAATGCCTTGACACTGAATCCAAAAAGCAAAAGAACAAAAGAACAATGAAATAAATTTAAATAAAAGGAGAACAGAGAAAATTAATAAATATAAAAACATATTATTTATACAAAAACTAGTACACCTAATAAAGCTCTGTGGAACTAATAAATATAACCAAAAATTACTTCTTTGACATAATTTTCAAACTATAAAAAACCTAACCTAAGAATCAGGAGAAAAGAGAAGGTACAAAAATAAAATCTATTTAAAAATATAAGGCTACTTTACACAATCCTATGCAGACTCTCTTGAAAGTCTCCATGAAGGACTCTAATTGACATTGAAATTTTAAAAAGACATTTAGCTCAGAAAATATAAAAATTAGAGTACTTCCATCAAATTCATCATTTCCAGGAAATTTCACAAGGGATTTCTCCCAACAAATAATCCCAATACTACTTAACATATTTTCACCAAAAAAGTAGGAAAAAAACAAGAAAACCCCAAGTTTTTCTATGATGTGAATGTAATTTTAATTCTAAAACTTGCCAAAGATTGGACTATAAAGAAGACTGTAGACAAATTTTATTCGTTTATAAATACTGATGAAAAAATAAATTAAATATTGGCAAACAGAATCCCATGACCCATTAAAAGTAAAACATGATGAGTTACTAGGGTTAATTCTAGTAATGCAATGGTAGTTCATTATTGGAAACCAGTTAAGATAATTTATTATATATAGTATCAGGAGAAAATTTTAGAGTAATCTCATTATGTATTTTAAACAAGACAAATTTAAATACCCGTTTATGTTGAAAAATGTAAATTTGTAGATATTTCAATAACATGATAAAATACATAAACTGCGGTCCCTAAGCCAGCACCTTATTTACTGTGGAAATACTAAAGGCTTTACTTATAAAGTCGAGAAAAATATCCCACCTCTCTTTAACACTGTGTAAGGAGTATTACTCAATATTGCTTTGGAAGTATTAGACTAGCAAAAAAATTAAAGGTATATATTGGAAAGGAAGAAGTAAAGCCACCTTTATTTGTAACTGATATGGTAATGTTTCATAATATGATATATCATAATCAATAGACACAGCAGAATCAATGGAAAACTCTTCCAAACAGGAAGAGAATTAGAAAAGTTAGCAAGTTATAGAGTTGACATTAAAAAATCAATAACTTTCAAAAATAAAACAAAGTTCAACTAGAAGATATATAGAAGTAAAAACCTCATATAAGATAATGAAACAAAACAAATCAACAAGCCGTTAAATAAACAAAGAACCTAGCCTAAATTTAACAGGAGCTAACCTATATGAAAAAAACCATAGAAGACTCTAGAAATACACAAAGGTAGACTTGAGCAAATGAAAAGACATACCGTGTTTTTGAAGGAAGAATTGACCTTATAAAGATATCCAACAATGTTGATATAATGCTGAATGGAGTAATTTGCAGGTGGAAAAGCAATAAAGGACATTTCTAAATACTCCTACTCTGGTATCTCCAAATTACATTAAGTGAAAACAGCATGGTGTAGAAAATTACATATATTCATATATCTACCATATATTCATCTATCCATCTAACAAAAGTAGATGAATATATGTATGCCTTTTAAATATTAAAATGCAAAGATGAATTAAAAGACTTAAATAAATTATAAAGGAAAATAGTATAGTAGAGGGGAAAGCAAAAAGGAGCTGGATTTTCCTGAAGGTAACTTGTTTTGCAGATTTTATTTTTGAAAATTGTACATATTTTACATAATTATAATTATAAAACAAAATTTACAGTAATTCATAAAAATTAAATGGAGAAAGTAATAGATAACCATAACTGTGTATCAGGAATTATTTTAAATTACCACATCCCAGGTGGTATAAACTTGAGGACAAAAAGAACAAAAAATCTTAAAATGTTTTCTTCAATGATTGTGTTGGTATAATGTTGGTATTGCAGTTCTGAGACTGTTATGTTTGTAGCATGTGATGAAACAAACAAACAAAAAAAGTATTAGGTTGGTGCCATTGAGAAATGAGATTTTCAGAATGGGAAAAAGAAGAAATATATACAAGATTAAAGAAATTAAGTTAAAATTCCAAAAGTTCTAAGTTTAAATTAGAAATACCTATGTAAACTCAATAAATATTTTATCAAAAGCTATTTACTGGACCTTTTCACTGAAAAGGTCTAGAAACAAGGATTAACCATAGTGCTTGGATTATGGTCTCTAAATATCATGTCTCACTAAGAGGAACTAGGACTCTGAAGACATATCTCATTCCAGATCTAGGAAATTCCAAAATGCATCTGGAGAATTTTGTCATTACTAGGAAAAAAGGAAGCTATCAAAGAATTCTAAATTGAGTCAAAGGACTCAGGAGCCAACTTATTTAGGATCCATTGACCAAATTTGGGTCAATTTGAATATAATTACAACAACAATAGAAATTGATTGAAATATTTCAAATGTATTTTAATCCATGAGTTCATAATGATAAATAAAAAAAAAACCTCATGAACACATTTGAAGGATGCTAGGGAACCAATTCATTATTTTTGAAAACCTGATAAATAATGAGAATCAAGAATTTGTCTAGTTTTCCTTTACTGTACAAACTATAGCTCAGGATAACCGAAATAGCTGATATGGGGAAGTTTATTTTTACAGAAGCAATTCAGATAGTTGGGCAGATAGTTGGATAAACATGTTAAACAGCACCATGGATTGCAATTTGCAAAACCCAGCCTGTGTAAAATTCAAAGGGCAAATGACCCAGTTTCTTCAAAGAGCAAATTGCAAGGGGGAAAAAAAAGGCACAAAAATTTGGAACTTGCCATAGTGGAAGAAGGATGGTTTCTGACTATTCTGATTCCACTATATGCATTGCCAAAGGGTGCACATGAATTTCCTTGCCATACTGGGTTTGGCAGTAAATATTGAAGGTTTTTGATCCAAATTATAGAACATATTGGGAGGTGGTACTTCCTCGGCTGTGCCCTGATGTAACTAGAATAGTAACATAGACTGGCATCTGTTTCATGAATACCTTGGGAGTCCTGGCAGCCATCTTTCAGATGGACAGCATATGAAGAATAAAAAGTGTGGCATAGAGGTTTCCAAAACAAAATAATTTAATTAGAAGTAGGAATCATGAAACAAAGATTTATGATTATATATAATTTTAATTTTAGCTTGCTTCTTTGTTAGAGTATTTCATTGAATAGCTGGCATGATTTAAATACTGTAAGAGAGATTTATCAAGCAGTACACAAAAGCAGACACTATAGGTATATGGCCTACAATCTGCTATTTATCTTTAAATTATACTTATTTTTTAATGCACAAGTAAAACATTTTTTATAGGAATTTTAGAATCTGTGGCTGTGTCATAGCCTACAATCCCAAGTTATAGGTGGTAGAAATGGTTTTCTGGGAATGAGAGTCAATGCACAGTCCAGTTCCTGTGGGGTCTGAAATTATCCTGCTGTTGTTTTACCCTTATTCCAGCCTCTTGTCTAATCTAGAAGATATAATGGGGCACATACTGGGAAACTGATATCAAGAAAAGCTAATTGATTACTAGGAGAAGATTAAGGAGGTAAGACAATGACAATTCCTATATCTCTTTATCTTAAAAATCTGGAACAACCAAACCGGATAAAGGATGCAAAATCAAACAAACAAAAAACTAAAGAAAAAACCCCCAGGAAATCTCTCATTTTAAATAACCTCATTATTTTGGAATAATGTTTGAGTTACAGAGAACATACAAAGATAGTACAGAGTTCCCGTATTCCCCTCACCCAGTTCCCCCATTGTTAACATCTAATATTACTACAATTTTTTGTCAAAATGAACACTGATACAGGTATTGGGTTGGCCAAAAAATTCATTTGTCTTTTTTTTCCGTAAGACGTCTCCAGTAGAGCTTTGTTGTCTTTAACTTCATTCAAAACTATTTTGTTAGATTGTATTGTGACAGCTGTCATATCAGTGTGCATTAAAAAAAAATAAAACTTATCAAAATTGGTGAATTTTTGTGTAGCCATTTAAAAAATTTAAAAGCATGGAGGGTTCAGTTTCAATCTAAACCTTTAGGAGAATTCCAGTGATGCAACTAGGATAAACAAAAGCACTCCTGCTATTTAACATATTATTGCAGAGAGGAGATCAAGATGGCAGAGTAGCAGGACATGGATCTCACCTTCTCCAACAAACACATCAAAAATCAATCTACATTTGGAACAATTCTCACTAAAAGCTAACTGGCAGAAATACTCTTATACAACCAAGGTTATAAGTAAGAGTCACATGGAATTGGGTAGGAATGGAAGAGAAGTGATCGGGTCATGACCTGTGCCCACAGGAGGAGACTGAGAGGAAAAGGGAGAATACATGGGCAGAGACCTGCCCTGGGGAGTGAGCAGTTCAAGCTACATACTGGGCACCCCAGGCCTGGGTTGGGACATAGGGAAGGCAAGCCCCCTTGACTGGTTGGAGGGATGGTGAGACTAACAGGAGGCCCGTGGGAAGACTGGACTCCATTCCTGAGGAGTGCACACGTGCTTGCTTCCTTCTGAAGCTGGGTGGAGAGGGCAGATTGAAAACGACAAGAGCAGCTCACCTGTTTCCTGCTACCACCTGGTCATGCACCCCAGCATGATCCAAACAAATGTTCCAGCCCTGGTTGCTTCACAACTCAGCTCCTCAGTGGGGTGAGGGGAGTAGAGGCCAGGGGGAAAGCTCAGCTGTGAGGGACAAAGGAGGATCAGACTTGAAGTGGCGTCTGAGCAGAGCAGGGGAAATCATCACTGGCATTTACACAGGCAGCCATCAGAAGAGTCCAGGTCTCAGACCTAGCTGGACCACCACAGCCCACACCGCAACCCATGCTGAGTGCACACACTAGCCCCTCTCTTTCCAGCACTGCTCCCCTCTGGGGCCAAGTTGCCAGTGCTGGGAGTAGGGAGAGCACACACTTAAAAGAAATGGAGCCAGTTCAGATCCAATCCTTAGAGGTTCTGCTACAGCAATTTGGGACCCAGTCCTGTCCCCTACAGGTTGGTGATGGCCACTGAGCAGAGGAGAAGCATTGGTTCACACCTGGCTCTGGCCCTACCCCCTTCATCTCCAGCCCCACCTCCTACTAAGGTGATAGCTATCAGCACATCCTGAAGAAAGATGCGTCTTATGTTCACATCAAATCCAGCTCTCCCATCAAAGCCACTGGGCACATGTGGACTCTACAGGGACACTCCCACATAAGGACACCTCTTCAAGATTGCAACAGATAGCTGTTTCACCTAATTTCATAGAGATAGAGACAGTTAAGCAAACTGAGACGACAGAGGAATTTGTCTCAATTAACAGAGCACGAGAAAACCCCTGAAAAAACAACTAATGAAACAGAAATAAACAATTTACCAGATGAAGAATTCAAAGCATTAGTAATAAGAATGGTAACTGAATTAAGGAGAAGAATAGATGAATACAGTGAGAATTTTAGCAAGGAACTAGAAAATATAAAAAGAACCAGTCAGGACTGAATAACACAATAGCTGAAATGTAGGTGATACAGAGGAACACATAAGTGATCCAGAATACACATTCTTTTCAAGCATGCATTGAACATTTTCCAGAATAGACCACATACTAGGTCACAAAACAAGCCTCAACAAATTTAAGAAGGAAGGAAGGAAAGAAAAAAATGAAAAAAGAACAAACACATGGAGACTAAACAACATGATACTGAAAAATCAGTGGGTCAGTGAAGAAATCAATGTGGAATTCAGAAAAGACCTTGAGACAAACGAAAATGGAAACACAACTTTCCAAAATCTATGAGATGCAGCAAAAGCAGTACTAAGAGATTTTATAGCAATACAGGCCTACTTCAAAAACAAGAAAAATCACAAACAACCTTACTTACCATCTAGAGGAATTAGAAAACGAAGAACAAACAAAGCACAAAGTCAGCAGAAGGAAGGAAATGATAAAGATCAGAGGTATTAAATAAATAAATTAGAGACCCCCCAAAAAAAAGAAAGAAAGAAAAAATCAATGAAAGCAAGAGCTGTTTTTATTTAAAGTTAAATAAAATTGATAAACCTGTAGCCAGGCTCATCAACAAGAAAAGAAAGAGCATGCAAATAAACATAATAAATGAAAGAGGAGAAATAACAACTGATACTATGAACAGTTATATGCCAACAGATTGAAAAACTTTGAAGAAATGGACAAATTTCTGGAAACATACAACCTACCAAGACTAAATAAGGAAGAAATAGACAATCTGAACAGATCAATCACTAGTAATGAAATTGAATTTGGAATAAAAAAATAATTCCCAGCAAACGGCTGGTTTCACAGGGGAATTCTACCAAACTTATGAAGAAGAACTAATACCTATCCTTCTCAAACTATTCTAAAAAATTGAAGAGATGGGCCACTTCCAAATTCATTCTATGAGGTCACCATGACCCTGAAACCAAAACCAGATAAAGACACTATAAAAAAATAGTGTCACTGGTCAACATCTCTGATGAATATAGTTGCAAAAATCTTCAAGAAGATATTATCAAACAGAATCCAACAATACATTAAAAGGATCATACACTATGATCAAGTGGGATTTATTCACGGGATGCAAGGATAGTTCAATATTCTTAAATCAATTAATGAGATATGCCACATTAACAAATAGAGGGATAAAAATTCACATGATAGTCTTAATAGACACAGAAGAAGCATTGGACAAAATTTGATATCCATTCATGATTAAAAACTCTCATTAAAGTGGGTATAGAGGGAACATATAATATACTAAGGGCCATTTAGGGCAAACTCACAGCTAACATAATACTCAATGGTGAAAAACTGAAAGCCTTTCCTCTAAAATCAGGAAAAAGATGAGAATGCCTACTCTCACCACTTCTATTAGTATTGGAAGTCCTAGCCACAGCAATCAGACCAGAGAAAGAAATAAAAGGCATCCAAACTGAAAGGGAAGAAATAAAACGGTCACAATTTGCAGATGACATGATACTATACATAGAAAACCCTGAAGTCTCCACCAGAAAACTATTAGAACTAATAAATGAATTCAGTAAAGTTACAGTATACATTAATACATAGAAATTTGTGGCTTTTCTATACACTAATAATTATCAGAAAGATAAAGCAAAAAAAAAAAATCCCATTTAAAATTGCATCAAAAAGAATAAAATACCTAGGAATAAACTCAGCCAAAAGGTGAAAGACCTACACTCTGAAATTGTAAAACATTGATGAAAGAATTTGAAAATGACACAAAGAAATGGAAGCATATCCCACATTCTTGGATTGGAAGAATTTATATTGTTAAAATGTCCATAATACCCAAAGCAATCTACAGATTTAATGCAATTCCTATCAAAATACCCAGGACATTTTTCACAGAACTAGGACAAATAATCCTAAAAATTATATGGAACAACAAGAGACCCAGAACTGCCAAAACCATCTTGAGAAAAAAAGAACATAACTGGAAGTATAACCTCCCAGACTTCAGACTACACTACAAAGCTACAGTAATCAAAACAGTATGGTAATGGCCCAAAAACAGACACATAGATCACTGGAAGAGAATAGAAAGCCCAGAAGTAAATCCACACATCTATGTTTAGTTAATCTATGACATAGTATGCAAGAATTTACAATGGAGAAAATATAGTCTCTTCAATAAGTGGTGCTGGGAACACTGGACAACTATATGTAACAGAATGAGATTAGAACATGTCCTCACACCATAAATAAAAATAAACTTAGAATGGATTAAAGACCTAAGTGTAAGACCTGAAACCATAAAACTCCTAGAAGAGAACATAGGCAGAACACTCTTTGACATAAATCATAGCAGTATTTATTTGCATCTGCTTCCTAGGGCAATGGAAATAAAAGCAAAAATAGACAAATGGGACTCATTTAAATTTAAAAGCTTTTGCACAGCAATGGAAACCATTGACAAAATGAAAAGAGGGCCTACTGAACGGGAGAAAACATTTGCAAGTGATATGACTGAAAAGGGGTTAATATCCAAAATATATAAACAGCTCATATAACTCAGTATCAAAAAAAAAAAAAACAACCCAATTAAAAAGTTGCAGAAGCCTGAATAGACATTTATCCAAAGACATACAGATGGCCAATAGGCACATGAAAAGTTTCTCAACTTCCAGTTATATATTCTAGCTACATTCTCATTCCTCTAGACCAGGAAACCTGTACAAGGGTGTTTATTGCCAGATTATTTGTAAAATGGAAATGTTGAAAATATTTAAATACCAATAACTATGAGAATGATAAATTATAGTATCTTCATACCATGAAGTATTATAGGCAGTCACAGTTAGGAAGAGATCCATATAATTAACATCGATTGAGTTAAAAACCATATTGCAGTTTTAAAAAAAGTTAGAATGAGGGATGCAATAACATTTATTTATGTATAGATTTAAAAGCACACAACATAGTACTATATAGTCTTCATGAAGACATATAATTTTAAAAAGATGTCTTTGAATGAATGATATGTATTTAACTCAAGATAATGAAAACAATGAATGCATCAACAATTAGAGGATATAAGTACAAAAACCGATTCTTTTGTGTAGAATAATTTTACTGAGAACTGGATTTCATCAAAATAATCCAGTTTGGTGGCTCTGAGGTTCAGTTCATTAAACAAATAAAAAATAAATTGTGCATTTTCTTCTATAGCATGAACAACATTTTTATTTGAATTCTTGGCTCCATTTTCTCAAATGAAGAATGATGAAAATTCTGAGTGTTTCACATCGTGGCACAAGTACTCCATAATTTATGTGTCTATAGTAATTAAGGTGTGCATATCAAAGCTCTTTTGCAGTACTTCGTTTATTGTTACGGGTGGATTCTTGGACTATTTAAAATTGAAAGGCAGTTATCTCTCATTCTCTCTCTTCTCGGTTCTCTTTCTCTCTCACTGTGCAACCTCTCTCTACACTGGTGTTTCTGCAACCTCTCCTTTACAACTCTGGTGTACTGACTAGTAGAGCACATCTCCCAGTGCCATCCTATATCCTGATTTGTACTTTTACCCTGGTTTTTGGCTGTTTTTTTGTTGTTGTTGCTGTTTTAGTTTCATTTCTTAAGACTCTAGATCTTGATTTCCATTTTTATCACCCCTATTTAGGAACCTAATTCTTATGTGTGACCATATGGCTTGACCCTGGCTCTGAATAACTTCCCCATAGTTTACCAGTGCACATAAACCTGTTTCCAGCATTTGTGGAACCATGGCACAAAAAAATCCACATATGTAGTTTATGAAATAGCTTATTATAAAGACACATATAGAATCATGGAACTGTTGGAATGGAAATTAATAAATTAAGTCTTCAGGAAAACTATAGCTGGAAGGTGGTTCTGGATTCATAGGGCCTCTAAGGAATTTTGGCAATAGGATTTGGGTATTGGATATAGCATGATTCAAGACTATCAACACAATTACTTCATTCAGTTTCATTGACAAGCAACTTCCTCCTCATCTTACCCTAAAGCTTAGTTATCTCATGCCGTGTACATGGCTTTGACTTGCCCAGACCCTGATTTTTCTTCACAGCATTTCCCAGCTTCTTTTTTTTACCACCAACTGGCAAAATCTCCTTATCTTCTTTTATTTGAAAGTAAGAAAGTGGGAGAGAGGTAATGGCACACATAAGCTTTCTGAGATAGTGCATACAGCACATAGTCCACAGCCCACCTGAACGCTGACTGTCCTTGAATTAGGGTCTCCTCACTTGTCTGTCAGCTGCCTTTATGCAGCAGGATAACAGGGTATAGGATATTTCTTCTCAGCAGTAGCCTGAGGAAAAATCAGTTTCCCTTACAAAAAGTGAACTGGGCAGTCATTACAAACAGCACAATCATGCTGGCACACACCATTTCTGACAAGCATCATGTCTTCAAGTTGTAAATGTGGAATATTCTTCTTCCATGTTATCTATGTATCAATAAGCTGTGCATACCCAAATTTTGGTTATTTTCAAAGCTTTTGAGAATACCCATGGCTGGAGTGAGTAGACAGAATGTTATACTGCACGTGGTGTGATTTGAGGACCACAGAAATGCCTTCTACCCACACCCCCTCCAAACCCCCCAAAAATCTCAGTTTTTCTTCTGTTGGACTAGTATTGCCTCATACCCTTGGGCTATGTAGTTTATCTCCAAGAGTACACCTGTCAAAATAGTAGTAAAAGCTTTCTAACAGAGGGAGCTGAGTAATCTTTCCTCATTGCAACCATATTTTTCAGTGCTTTCCTGGATAATGTTTAGCATATGTCACACTGTTTACTAATAGCTTCCTAGTCTGAGAACTACTGAGGACAGAAATTTCATTTTACTTATCTATATGTGCTCAGAATTTTATTACAATTCCTGGCATATGAAATTCACAATTAATGTGTGCTGAATTAAATGCAATGAAAGAATAACTAAAGAATCTGAGATCCCTCAGTAATGCTTTTTTTTTTTTTTAATTTATTTATTTTTGGCTGTGTTGGGTCTTCGTTTCTGTGCAAGGGCTTTCTCTAGTTGCGGCAAGCGGGGGCCACTCTTCATCGCGGTGCACGGGCCTCTCACTATCGCGGCCTCTCTTGTTGCGGAGCACAGGCTCCAGACGCGCAGGCTCAGTAGTTGTGGCTCACGGGCCTAGTTGCTCCACGGCATGTGGGATCTTCCCAGACCAGGGCTCGAACCCATGTCCCCTGCATTAGCAGGCAGATTCTCAACCACTGCGCCACCAGGGAAGCCCCAAGTTTCCTACTTTTTAACCCAATAGTAAACATGGCTCTTCTTTATGTAAAAAGGAATCAAAAGAACTTTTAAATTTGTTTGCTAGTAAGTTCAGAGTAGTTAAAAAAAATGTCAAGCGATCGACAACTCATCATGTTACAAATACATACTCTTTTTCAGTATCAACCTTTTTCAAGAGTGCCCAGTATTTCCTACTTAAGCTCCCACTCAGTCCTAATAATATGCCATCTCCATTACTTCACTGAAACTTCTTACCAAAGAACTCTTAATATTCTGAACTAGGGACCCATTCATTTTCTTTATTGTCTTTAATATTTTTGTGACTGGGGGACTTAGAACTTTTCTGCCCTTTTAGAAAATATCTTCTCCCTCACCCTCCAGAATAGTATATGGCATTGTCCTTCCATCTCCCTGATCCTCCACGCTCCCAAGTAAGCATGCTTTCTTTTTCTTCTCTGGGAAGGCTTTCCTCCAGGACTTTTGATGCATTATCTCATTTCATTCTTACAACTCTATAGGGAGTTCTAGAGCTCAAGTGTTTGTTTCCCTAGTGTTGTAACATTTCTATAAACTCTTGCTTAGACGATCATCTCCTAGAAACTGGTTTTTCTGTGCTTTCTTGCCCTCTTGTCCAATATGTGTACAGCTTAGAAATCAACAAATTCTCTGAGTGAGTAAAGTGGTAAATATAAGACTCACTTTGCTGTGTTTCCTTTCTCTTAGGGACCTTGATCCTGCAAGTTTTAGCTGCCTTGGCTGTATTCTGTTGTGTGCAAAGCTATTTTTTTTAATATTTTTTATTCAGTTTCATAACAGTTCTGTGTAGAAGACTCGGTCTGATCCAAGCTGTTCAGTCAAGGCTGGAAAGGAAACTTCTCAGCAGTGCTGCTCAAATGGCAATCTGATAACTCTATCTTACTGATGACATCAGATGATTGTGCCAGAATATATACCAACACTGCTTCCTTCATTTAGAAAGTCTTGTATATCTCCTACTCTCCAAATATCAGCTGAACCAAACAGTTGATTTCTGTTCCTTTCATGCCTTAGTTGATTTACATTTTGGCACAAGTTCCTTATCTCATCACAGATTGTAAAAGAACAGTTCACTGACCAGCTCTCTAAAGACTTCACTAGTTACAGGACCAGAAAATGAAGCACAGTACAGCCAAGAGTAAACTTAGTTGTATGCTAGCAACTTACAACATAATTTATTGAGGATTCTCTTTTGTTGAATGTCTATCTTGAGACAGAAATTTATCAGTTCAGCAAAGCTCTGATAACTGTGTGTAATTATTCTTAAAATTCTTGGTAATTTTGACATTATTTCAGATTAAAAAAAATGCAGTGGAAGAGTTTTCCCTTCTGTCACAGACTAATTCTTGTTTCTTCATTCTGAACCTCATCTCTATCCTGAAGTGTTGATGTTAATCAGGACTTACCTCTCTTCTCACTGGTTTCTTACAAAACTCTTATGGTTCAAATTGTCCATATTCTGATGGCAGTCCTAATCTCTCTTCTGAGTTTCCTTTCCATAATGCATACTTGTATGTCCCCTGCAGACACCTTACTCTCTGTATACCTAAGCTGAACTCTTTATTTACTTCCCAAATTCCACAAACATATTTTCTTACTGAAATAACACCATTATCCTCTTTGTTAACCAAGTTATAACAAGGATAATAATAATGACATCATGACTGAAGTCCTTTCACTCCTGCAATACCTAATGCATTCCCAATTCTACTTGAATCTACCTCCTAAATATTTCCTAATTTTTTCCTACCGTTCTTAGTCCCTCTTGTCACTAGAGTAATTAAGACTATGTTCTCTTACTTATCTTGCTAAAATACTCTCAAAATTGATGTCCTTAAGTAAGTTATTGCATTCTTTTCCATCCACGTATGACAAGAGTAATATTTTAATATTGAAATATTATTATATCACTCAGTTGCTCAAGGTTCTTCAATGCATTCCCATTGGGGATGAAATCAAGTTATCTTCTTATGTCTTCCCTGGCCTTCATTTACCTCCCAACCCATTTACTTCCCACTCTCCTCACATTCTATCTTTTAGTCACACAGATTTTCAATCCATTCGAAGACCAATGCTATTGCATCCAGGCCTTTCATTTTTTTCCCCCTCTTTTCTAGGGCTTTTTCAAAACAGGCTTTCTGTTTATGGTACCCGACTTCTAGCTTTGTTTCCAGATTAAAGTCTTCTCTTTAGACACATCAAGAATACTACCTGCAATACGAACCATGCACTTCCATTATATGGGATCCTGAATTGTATTTGTTAATTTACTAAGTCAATACATACCATGACATGCACACTAAATAAGAACTTAATATATTTAATAGCTTAATCAAAATATAAGTAATGTTGTAATCTTCACTTCATGTATTCATAGAATATTAAGAGAGCTGGAGATTTGCCAGGAGATCAGGAGTTTGACAAACTCCAAATCTCACTACTGGTTGCCAAAATAACCTGGTCTCACTCAATTATTTTCTTTTCGTTATTGTTATTTCCTGGTGCTACTAATTGAATTTAATTTTCCAGAGGATTACCAGCCAGGCAAGTCCCCATTACAAGTATGCTACAGAAGCAAAGAAAGTAAAACCCTTACTTCCTTATTGTTTTTTGTTTGTTTATTTTGTATTTTTTAAATAAAATACAGCCTCCTTGAGATATCATTCATATACTGTCCAATTCACCCACTTAAAATATACAATTCAGTAATTTTTTAGTATATTCACAGGGTGGTGCCATAATCATCATTATCTAATTTTAGAATATTTTTGTCTCCACTAATGGGAACCCTGTACCTACTAGCAGTCAATCCCTTTGTCTCACCTCACCTCACCAATTCACTCTGAGGCCAGTATTAAGCTAATACCCAAAAAGTCTAGGTAGGCTAAATAATGGTTCCCAAATAGATAAAGCTCCTAATCCCTAGAACCTGTAAATTTTACCTTATATGACAAAAGAGACTTTCTGATATGAATAAATTAAGGTTATTGAGATGAGGACATTCTCCTGGATTATCTGGGTGGGTGCTAAACCCATCACAAGTGTACTTACAGGGAGGCAGATGGAAACAGAAAACAGGTGATGTAATGATGAAAGCAGAGAGATTTGAAGATGTTACACTGATGGCTTTGAAGATAGAGAAAGGTGCCTTTGCAAATGGAGAAAGGGGCCTTAAGCAAAAGAATTAATTTCTAGAAGCTGGAAAAGACATTGAAACAAATTTTCCCTCAAGTGTCTCTGGAGGGAGTGCAGCCCTGCCAGCACCTTAGTTTTGGCCCAGTGAAATTGGACTCTTGGTCACCAGAACTGTTAAAAAATAAATTTATGCAATATTAAGCCACCAAGTTTGTCATAGGTTTTTATAGCAGCCACAGGACACTAATATAAAGACAAAGATATCACAAGAAAAGAAAACTATAGACTATATCCTTTATGAACGTATAAAAAAATCATCAACAAATTCTAGCAAACCAAATCCAGCAACATATAAAAAGGATAACACCTTATGACTAAATGGGGTCTGTCCCAAACATGCAAAGTTTGTTTAATATCCAAAAATCAATGAATATAAAACACCATATGAACATAACAATAAAAAAATATCATCTCCATAGCGCCAGAAAAAGCATTTGAAAAAATCCAACACTCTTTCATGATATAAATGCTTAACAATGTAGGACTATAAAGAAACTTCCTCAATCTGATAAAGGACATCTACAAAAACACATAGCTAGCGTCATACTTAGTGGTGAAAGACTGAATGTTTTCCCCGTTTAAGATCAAGAACATACAAAGATGCCTGCTTTCACCACTTTTATTCAAATTGTACTAGAAATTATGGCCAGAGATATTTGGCAAGAAAAATAAATAAAGGCATCTAGTTGGGATAGAAAGAAGTAAAACTATCTTTCTTTATAGATAAAAACATCTTGCATACAGAAATTCTTAAGGAATCCACCTGAAAACTACTAGAATTAAAATTTCTAACTTACATAGTATGCACAAAAATGACTACACTCCCAAAATAACTTTTAAATCATATTAATTATAATGGCCTTGGTTTTTAAGGGTTTAAACAATAAAAATCAGACATAAACCTAAGATCATTTCCTCAAATAGCATTTATATATAGAAGAAATATATAATTAGATGACCACATAAACTTTTTCATAAATAAGTCTGAAGAGTTAAAGTCAGACGTCACAGAAAAATATGAGTTACAGGAGTTGGAGGAATTTGATGGTTCTAAGTGATTGTGACCATATGCCCCAAAGCAAAATCTAAATGAAAAGTAATCTCAACAACAACAAAAAAAGTCATAATAGGGTTTAAAAAAAATCTTTTTTTGCCCCAATGCCAAACATATGGTTGTGTGTAAACACTTGGTTGACTGAATTTTCTTCCTTATATCTTTAAGTCATGTGTCCATAACACTGTCTACTTTGTTATATAATATACTTTAATGGAAAGTGCATTATACCTAGAGACTTGAAATCCAGGACTAGAAGCTTGATTCTACCTGGTCTAAATGTAGAACTTTTAAAATGTCACTTAACAACTTTGTCTTAGCTTTAATCAAATGATAGTAATGATTGTTCTTTACTTGTATCAAAGTAACAGAAACTGGGCGCGAATGAAATGTTTGAAGTCGTTGAGAAAAGTAGTTGATACATTCCAGGAAATAAAACATTAACCAGAGTGACTCCATTTGGCTTTAGAAGAGTCCATTCTATTTTTTTCTTTTTTTACATTTTTATTGGAGTATAATTGCTTTACAATGGTGTGTTAGTTTCTGCTGTATAGCAAAGTGTATCAGCTATACGTATACATATATCCCCATATCTCCTCCCTCTTGCATCTCCCTCCAACCCTCACTATCTCACCCCTCTAGGTGGTCACAAAGTACCGAACTGATCTCTCTATGTTATGCAGCTGCTTCCCACTAGCTATCTATTTTACATTTGGTAGTGTATATATGTCAATGCCACTCTTTCACTTTGTCCCAGGTTACCCTTCCCCCTCCCCATGTCCTCAAGTCCATTCTCTACATCTGCGTCTTTATTCCTGTCCTGCCCCTAGGTTCTTCAGAACCTTATTATTTTTTTTTTTTAGACTCAATATATATGTGTTAGCATACGGTATTTGTTTTTCTCTTTCTGACTTACTTCACTCTGTATGATAGTCTCTAAGTCCGTCCACCTCACGACAAATGACTCAATTTAGTTTCTTTTTATGGCTGAGTAATATTCCATTGTATATATGTGCCACATCTTCTTTATCCATTCATCTGTTGATGGACACTTAGGTTGCTTCTATGTCCTGGCTATTGTAGATAGAGCTGCAATGAACATTGTGATACATGACTTTTTTTGAATTATGGTTTTCTCAAGGTACATGCCCAGGAATGGGATTGCTCGTTGTATGGTAGTTCTATTTTTGGTTTTTTAAGGAACCCCCATACTGTTCTCCATAGTGGCTGTATCAATTTACATTCCCACCAACACTGCAAGAGGGTTCCCTTTTCTCCACATCCTCTCCAGCATTTATTGTTTGTAGATTTTTTGATGATGGCCATTCTGACTGGTGTGAAGTGATACCTCATTGTAGTTTTGATTTGCATTTCTCTAATGATTAGTGATGTTGAGCATCCTTTCATGTGTTTGTTGGCAATCTGTATATCTTCTTTGGAGAAATGTCTATTTAGGTCTTCTGCCCATGTTTGGATTGGGTTGCTTGTTTTTTTGTTATTGAGCTGCATGAGCTGTTTATATATTTTGGAGATTAATCCTTTGTCCTTTGTAGAAGAGTCCATTCTATTTTTATGGAATTTCCTTCATTCACTTTTGTTTTTCTGAGAAAATGAGGGAATTGTTGCCTTTTGCAGCTTTATTTGTTATATTCTATATGTACTTGTTTGTACACAACCTTGCACGTGCAAGAACACTGCATGCAAGAACAATTTCCAGATAATTGCCCCAGCTCTCTTCCGACCAGATTTTCACTTTAAATTTCCTTGAATATGGAATTTCTAGAACTGCCTTTTTATAATTAAAGCTTGTGATAAACGTTATGAAAGAAAATTTCAGAGTGCGTGAAAGCGTATTAAAGGAGCAACACAATTAGATGAAGAGATGGTCGGGAGAGACTTTTTGAAATAAGAAATCAAAGTAAACCTAAAAGATGAATGGGAGTTAGGTGAAGAATGTGGCGTGTATGGGTTGGGGTGGGGAAATTATGCTAGGCCCTGTTAACAGCATGTACACAGATACCAAAAGAAGTGGTCAATAATGTTAGAAAAATGGAACCAATATCATCTAGCTTGAACACAGTAAACCAGAGGGAAAGTGGTATAACCCAAACCAGGAGAGATCAGCAGGGGAGAGACAAATAGGTACTTCAGGAACTTATAAGATCTGGAGAATGCTTGCTGAAAAAGAAAAAGGAAAAGGAAAGCAAAAAGGAGAGCCATAGAACTTTTTTTTATTTTATTATTCTATGTCATCTTTCCTGAAATCTTTTAGATTATTTAAATATTCTTTAGTATTCCATTTTCATTTATCTGTTAGCTTTTGATGATCTTTTGCATCATATTTTTATTGGATGTTCTGGGTATTATCATACACTTTTCTAACTTTTTTTTTTTTTTTTGGCTGCGTTGGGTCTTCGTTGCTACGCATGGGCTTTTCTCTGGTTGCGGAGAGAGTGGGGGCTACTCTTCGTTGTGGTGTGCAGCTTCTCACTGTGGTGGTTTCTCTTGTTGTGGAGCACGGGCTCTAGGCGCACGGGCTTCAGTAGTTGCAGCTCACGGGCTCTAGAGTGCAGGCTCAATAGTTGTGGTGCACGGGCTTAGTTGCTCCACGGCATGTGGGATCTCCCTGGACCAGGGCTCAAAGCCATGTCCCCTGCATTGGCAGGCGGATTCTTAACCACTGTGCCACCAGAGGAGCCCCTTACTTAACTTTTTATAGACTACTTAGTTAATATTTTGCCACTTCAAGTAAAATGAGGAAGGGTTCCAACCATATAGATCCTTTCAAACTCTCTTCTTTATGGTATAGCCATCCGTACTACATTTACATCCATTGAAAATTGCATCAGACAATTACATATACATATATAATATCCTTTATATATTATTATGTCATATATAATAGTATATATTATGTTTTAGTATTCTTTAAAATATATCAGTATAATAGCTTCTTATAATATTGTAATATAATATATGTATATCTTTTAATATTCATACATATTTTAAATAATTTAGAAGAGAAAAAGTTATTGTATTTGACAAGTTATTTACCATCTTATCTTATTCCTGAAGTTCCAAGACACCTTTTTTATCCTTTCCCATAAACCTGAAGAATTTCCTTTAAAAGCAGGTCATCTCACAACAAATTATCTTAGTTTTTCTAATCTGAAATTGTCATTACTACAATATTATTGCCAAAGGATGTATTTATTGAGTATAGAATTATTTTCCTTCTGCACTTTAACAATGTTGTTCCACTGTTTTCTGGCCTCTAAGGATTCTGATGAAGAATTGATGGTCATTAGAAATTTTGCTCCCATTAGGTAGTTATGTAATGTGTCATTTTTCTCTCATAATTATATATATATGGTTTTTAGCATTTTGATTATGTTGCATCTGGGCATGGTTTTATAAGTGTATTCTGTTGTTTGGTGGTTTGTTGAGCTTCTTGAATCTATAAATTTATTTATTTCACCAAATTTGGAAAGTTTTCAGCCAGTATTTCTTTAATTTTTTTTCATCACTGTCTCCTATCCCTTGAGACTCTAATGACACAGATGTCAGATCTTATGATATTGTCTCATAGGTCTCTGAGGAGGTCCTGTTCATTTGTGTTTTAGTTTTTTTTTCTTTCCGTTCTTCAGATTGGATAATTTTTATTACTCCATTTTCAAGTTTACAAATTCTTTTCTCTGTCACCTCTAGTCTGCTATTTAATCTATCATTAAAATTTTAATTTTATTGTATTTTTTAGTTCTTAAATTTCTACTTACTTCTTTTATATATATTTTCTATTTTTCTGCTGAGAACTTCCATTAATGTCCAGAGTATTTACCTTTGCCTCATGGAGCACACTTATGTTAGATGCTTTAAAGTCTGATAATTTCAACATGTTTTTCCATGAGAATTAGTTAGATTTTCTTGATTCTTTGTATGTTGAGATCATGGATTGTTTCTTGGGAATTTTGAATATTATATTATGTGGCTCAGGATCCTATTAAGATCAACTGAAGAATGTTGTTTTGTTTTGTTTTGTCTTGTATTTTAGTTGGCAACCAACCAAACTTCAAGTCTGTGTCACCTTCTGTTCCAGTGTCAGTTCCATTTTCACCTTTTTCCATGATGTTTAAGCCTGTCCCATGCATATGACACTCAGGAGTAGACTGAGTTCTTTCCAGTGGTTTATATGGTAGTTCAGTTCTCAAAACCTTTGCTATGTTTCTTTGTTTTTATTCCACATATTTGCTAGTGAGTGAGCCAGAGCTTTTGTCAGTTATTTCACAGACCTAGGGGAAGTAGAGTCCCTGCTACACTCTCTGGAACTTAGCAGTCCCTTTTCCCAGTTCTGGCCAAAAACACATTCTTAGAATTTTCGCCCCTTGTATGTAATGTTGTTCTGTGTAATTAGTGTCGCCTTCAGGGTAAGCAGGGAATAAAGAGAGAGAGAGAGAAAAAGAAAGAGGATTCCCTTCTCTTTCTATGAACTTCAGGGGCTCACTTCCCAAGTTCTTCTGTCCAGACATATAGAGTTTTCTCTTGGAGTTTTAGGTTCTTTTGCTGCTGCAGTGCAGCTCTGTGACTGAGACTAAAGTTAGGGCAGGAATGAAATAGAACAAAAAAAGAAAAAAATGAGAAATTTCCTTCTACTCTCCAGCTACGGGGTCCCCTTTTCCTGATCCCTTCGACAAAAGCAGGGGGTTTCTCTCAGAGTTATTCCTCTGTGCATTCTACAACTGGGTTGCCCTTGGGTCAAAGCAAAAATGTAAACAGGGAAAATAAATCTTAATTCAGTACAGGCCATTCTCTAAGTGTTGACTTCTCTCCTTATTGTACTATGTTATTGTTTACTTTTCAATGTCCCCGTGGGGTTGTTTTTTGTATTCTGACTAGAGTTTTAATTATACTGAGTGGATGAGATAGGCTATAGTAGGTTTACAGCAACTTAAAATCATCTGAATTATCTTTTAGAGAGGATACTAAGTAGAGATATAAAATAAGCAACGAGATGTATACTTCTGAAGCCCAGACTAGAAGAATGAATTGGAGAAGTAGTAATTGGTCACCAGACCTTCAACTCTTTTACTTCCTTTCAAAAGAGAAAGCAAACATATCTTGTCCATATTGTTTCTTAGGGCAATGTATATATAAAATGTGGAGAAATATCTTAGAAATAAGTGATTAAAGTAAACCTTGAATTATCCCAATATAAACCTTATATTAACCCAAATTTCTTTCACCCATTTAAATATTTCATTAAGATTTCTATACACAAAACGGGAAATTGGAGAAATAATTAGAAGGAAGTCCCTTTAAAGTTGGAAAATTTCATGTCCTTGTTGAGCTATGCCAGCAAAGTAATAAAAAGAAAAAGCTATTTATAACTACTTTACAGACAGCTCCCCAAGTAACATTACATCACATAGATGTAAATAAAATGTTGACTTTTATCACTTTGCCTTAAGGAAGGCAATATGGATGGTTAAATCAAATAGCTTACTGTAATTTTGTGTGCCCTGCCATAAATATCCCAAACTATTACTGTGCTGATGGATTTACTGGCACTGACCACACTAATTTTCTCTACCGGTCTTTCCCCAGTGGATTTCTCCATTGAAGTGTGTGTTTGATTTCTAACTTCACAGTGCTGTACACTCAAGCACATTTGAAATGACTTAAATTTTGAGGTCAGTCTGAGGAATAAAATATACTACTGAAAAAAATCATGAGATGGTATGATTTGAGCTATGTATGCATAATTTCAGTAACACATTCCTACTCGTCTTCACCACTGAATAAGAAGGGATAATGAAATACTTTTTGAATAAAGACTATTAGAAATCAATATAATTGATCGTGGGTAAGAGCAGAAAATAAGACTTTACTATACAGAGAGACAGTTTAACATTCTCAGCATTAGTTTGCATGGGTTTTCTTTATAGCCACTAAATATATGCAAAAGATGCGAAGATGTTCAACAGATTCTTTTCATTGCTTATAGATAAATGAGAAAACTCCACATGGAGATAGCTGCCAACTTAATTATTCTGAATATTCATTCTCCTTACATAGCTCTCTATTCAGAGAACTTCAGTTGCTTCAGATATCTTAATCTAGACAAAGATATGTTATACTACTTTCCAACTATCTCCTTTTGGCATATTGAAAGTGACTATGAGTTCCTCATTTAAGTATGACCTCAAGGGAGGACCTGTGTCTTATTCACCTAACATAGGAGACAGTGAATACCGTACTTTTCTGCTTTTCCTCAATCTTATCAAAACCTTTTAGGCCAAGTTCAAATATTAAGTACTACTTCAAGATATTTTTGTTTCATTATTAATCTTTGTGTATTCATCTTGGGATTTCATTTATTCTCATGGTTTTTCTAATTTACATACAGTACCTCCTATATCATTGGGAGATTATAAGCTGCTTGTTGGTAAGAACTCCATCATCTCCTTTTTGCACATCCCAGAGTATATAGTGTAGTGCGGTGTACCTAGTAGGTATTATATTAAACAAATACTTGATACATTTAAATTTAACTGAAAGTAAATACTTCCTTTATACTCAGCAGATATAAAAATATAACCACCTGTTACAGAATTAAATCTCCTTTCAGTATCTCTCCTCTGCTATTCACTCTAGCTAGATTTGTTCTGTGTGAAGAGACACAAAAATAGATTTTGTAATCTAGTCAATATTGCCATTTTTAAAGCAGATTTTGGTAGTAATGGGAACACCAGATGTTAATATTATGCTTCATGTGTGACAGGGTTATCGAAGTTGAAATTAAATAGCATAAATGGAAATGAATCTGAAACCGTAAAGTGATATCTAAACATCAAGTATTGTGATTGGTATACCCACATTCTATCTCTATGGTGTGTCACTCCTTGATCTGCCCTCAAATTGGAGCCATGTGAGGAGTGAGACAAGATATCCCATCCCTTGTGAATGAGTGCAGGTTGCTATTTCTTAATTCCTACCACTTCAAATGTGGATTGGTAACACACTAATAAGCAGAAAAATGAGATTATTTCTCTCAATTACCATCCACTGCCCTTTAAAACAAAGAGATATAATGATTTTCTCTGCTTTCTCAGCAGTAGCTGTCAGAAATAGAAGTGATATTCCTGAACTTCATGATGTTATACAACCTGTGAAATTAAATCAGGATGATAGAAAAAGGGAAGAAGACAAAGTGTTTGCATAGTTCTATAGAAATCAAGTAAACTGGGTAAATATTTGTCAGTGTGGTGAGACATGCCAGAATAGAGAAAATATATTAGATTTTTATGATCTTCTAGTCAATTTCTTGCTATGAATCACTGAAAAACAAAAAACCCTAGATACATGGATTCAAACAAACATGAATGTGTTTTCCTATTGATGACAATATGTTTATAATCAGCAAATAGATGAAAATACTTTCAGTAGCAGCAGACACCTGTTCACCTAAAAATCCATCTGTTATTTGGGGATGGGGTTGATTATGTATTGACAAATACTGTGTCAGTATTAATGCAACTTTACAATCTTGAAACCCCGTAAGTACACACATTTACCTTAGTGCTTCTTGTTAACCTTGAAGAATAATTAGAACTAACAGTAATCCCTTCAGTGACTCAAAAGTAGCAACTGGCAAAGCTGACAATCTTTAAAAAAACAATTGTCCAACATATCCTTCCTAATTAAAACTCACACACACAAAAAAGCTGTTGAAATATCACATAGTTAAAGGATTCTCATAAAGATTGGTAGTTGACTCAGTCTACATAGACAATATTTGTTTTTTACATTTTTGAAATCAATTTCAAATTTCTCTTCTTTTAAGCCTTATCTATTTTATTTAACCTATTTTCTTTCAGACTGTGGGTGTGTCATGCCCTCTTCTTCAGAGCAGTTTTATTTCTAAATTCATCCAACAAGTTTCTTTAAATTCAATATCTCTACCTATTTTTCTCTGTTTGTAAAGCAGCTGTTGCACAGCATGACTGGCTTCTTGAAGAAGGTTAAGGATATCTTGTTGACATGATGGCAGAAATGGGTCCGTTGTGCCCTATATTAAATGGAGCAAAGTGACAATGCATAATGTGTTCGTTCTTGGTCAATTAGGGTAGTACAACGTTAAGGAGGCACTTGAAGGTGTTAGGTTTAGCATAGGCTTTTAATTATCGGGTTCCGTGTTTCTGTTGCAAAAGATACTGAGACTATGAAAGGCATTTAGTCATTAGAAAGTGTTGTGACTAGAGGGCAGATAGCAGAAGCAAGAAGAACTACAATCCTGCAGCCTATGGAACAAAAACCACATTCACAGAAAGGTAGACAAGATGAAAAGGCAGAGGGCTAGGTACCAGATGAACAAGATAAAACCCCAGAAAAACAACTAAATGAAGTGGAGATAGGCAACCTGCCAGAAAAAGAATTCAGAATAATGATAGTGAAGAAGATCCAGGACCTCGGAAAAAGAATGCAGGCAAAGATTGAGAAGATGCAAGAAACGTTTAACAAAGACCTAGAAGAATTAAAGAACAAACAAACAGAGATGAACAATACAATAACTGAAATGAAAACTACACTAGATGGAATCAATAGTAGAATAACTGAGGCAGAAGAACGGATAAGTGACCTGGAAGACAGAATGGTAGAATTCACTGCTGCAGAACAGAATAAAGCAAAAAGAATGAAAAGAAATGAAGACAGCCTAAGAGACCTCTGGGACAACATGAAACACAACAACATTCGCATTATAGGGGTCCCAGAAGAAGAAGAAGAGAGAGAGAAAGGACCCGAGAAAATATTTGAAGAGATTATAGTCAAAAACTTCCCTAACATGGGAAAGGAAATAGCCACCCAAGTCCAGGAAGCACAGAGAGTCCCATACAGGATAAATCCAAGGAGAATCACACGGAGACACATAGTAATCAAATTGGCAAAAACTAAACACAAAGAAAAATTATTGAAAGCAGCAAGGGAAAAATGACAAATAACATACAAGGGAACTCCCATAAGCTTAATAGCTGATTTCCCAGCAGAAACTCTACAAGCCAGAAGGGGGTGGCATGACATATTTAAAGTGATGAAAGGAAAGAACCTACAACCAAGATTACTCTACCTGGCAAGGATCTCATTCAGATTCGATGGAGAAATCAAAAACTTTACAGACAAGCAAAAGCTAAGAGAATTCAGCGCCACCAAACCAGCTCTACAACAAATGCGAAAGGAACTTCTCTAAGTGGGAAAAACAAGAGAAGAAAAGGACCTACAAAAACAAACCCAAAACAATTAAGAAAATAGTAATAGGAACATACATATCGATAATTACCTTAAATGTGAATGGATTAAATGCTCCAAACAAAAGACACAGGCTTGCTGAATGGATACAAAAACAAGACCCATCTATATGCTGTCTACAAGAGACCCACTTCAGACCTAGGGACACATACAGACTGAAAGTGAGGGGATGGAAAAAGATATTCCATGCAAATGGAAATCAAAAGAAAGCTGGAGTAGCAATACTCATATCAGAGAAAACAGACTTTAAAATAAAGAATGTTACAAGAGACAAGGAAGGACACTACATAATGATCAAGGGATCAATCCAAGAAGAAGATATAACAATTATAAACATATATGCTCCCAACATAGGGGAACCTCAATATATAAGGCCACTGCTAACAGCTATAAAAGAGGAAATCGACAGTAACACAATAATAGTGGGGGACTTTAACAACTCACTTACACCAATGGACAGATCATTCAAACAGAAAATTACTAAGGAAACACAAGCTTTAAATGACACAATAGACCAGATAGATTTAATTGATATTTACAGGACATTCCATCCAAAAACAGCAGATTACACTTTCTTCTCAAGTGCGCATGGAACATTCTCCACGATACATCACGTCTTGGGTCACAAATGAAGCCTCAGTAAATTGAAGAAAATTGAAATCATATCAAGCATCTTTTCAGACTACAGCGCTATGAGATTAGAAATCAATTACAGGGAAAAAACCGTGAAAAACACAAACACATGGAGGCTAAACAATACGTTACTAAATAACCAAGAGATCACTGAAGAAATCAAAGAGGAAATCAAAAAATACCTAGAGACAAATGACAATGAAAACACGATGATCCAAAACCTATGGGATGCAGCAAAAGCAGTTCTAAGAGGGAAGTTTATAGCAATACAAGCCTACCTCAAGAAACAAGAAAAATCTCAAAAAACAATCTAATGTTACACCTAAAAGAACTAGAGAAAGAAGAACAAACAAAACCCAAAGTTAGCAGAAGGAAAGAAATCATAAAGATCAGAGCAGAAATAAATGAAATAGAAACAAAGAAAAAATAGCAAAGATAAATAAAACTAAAAGCTGGTTCTTTGAGAAGATAAACAAAATAGATAAACCATTAGCCAGACTCATCAAGAAAAAGAGGGAGAGGACTGAAATCAATAAAATTAGAAATGAAAAGGAGAAGTTACAACAGACACCGCAGAAATACAAAGCATCCTAAGAGACTACTACAAGCAACTCTATGCCAATAAAATGGACAACCTGGAAGAAATGGACAAATTCTTAGAAAGGTATATCCTTCCAAGGCTGAACCAGGAAGAAATAGAAAATATGAACAGACCAATCACAAGCACTGAAATTGAAACTGTGATTAAAAATCTTCCAACAAACAAAAGTCCAGGACCAGATGGCTTCATAGGTGAATTCTATCAAACATTTAGAGAAGAGCTAACACCCATCCTTCTCAAATTCTTCCAAAAAATTGCAGAGGAAGGAACACTCCCAATCTCATTCTATGAGGCCACCATCACCCTGATACCAAAACCAGACAAAGATATTACAAAAAAAGAAAATTACAGACCAATATCACTGATGAATATAGATGCAAAAATCCTCAACAAAATACTAGCAAAGAGAATCCAACAACACATTGAAAGGATCATATACCATGATCAAGTGGGATTTATCCCAGGAATGCAAGGATTCTTCAATATATGCAAATCAATCAATGTGATACACCATGTTAACAAATTGAAGAATAAAAACCAGATGATCATCTCAATAGATGCAGAAAAAGCTTTTGACAAAATTCAACACCATTTATGATAAAAACTCTCCAGAAAGTGGGCATAGAGAGAACCTACCTCAACATAATAAAGGCCGTGTACGACAAACCCACAGCAAACGTCATTCTCAATGGTGAAAAACTGAAAGCATTTCCTCTAGGATCAGGAACAAGACAAGGATGTCCACTCTCCCCACTATTATTCAACATAGTTTTGGAAGTCCTAGCCATGCAATCAGAGAAGAAAAAGGAATTAAAGGAATACAAATTGGAAAATAAGAAGTAAAACTGTCACTGTTTGCAGATGACATGATACTATACATAGAGAATCCTAAAAATGCCTCCAGAAAACTACTAGAGCTAATTAATGAATTTGGTAAAGTTGCAGGATATAAAATTAATGGACAGAAATCTCTTGCATTCTTATACACTAATGAAAAAAAATCTGAAAGAGAAATTAAGGAAACACTCCCATTTACCTTTGCAACAAAAAGAATAAAATACCTAGGAATAAACCTACCTAGGGAGACCAAAGACCTGTATGCAGAAAACTATAAGATACTTTTGAAAGAAATTAAAGATGATACAAACAGATTGAGAGATATACCATGTTCTTGGATTGGAAGAATCAATATTGTGAAAATGACTATACTACCCAAAGCAATCTATAGATTCAATGCAATCACTCTCAAATTACCAATGGCATTTTTTACAGAACTAGAACAAAAAATCTGAAAATTTTTATGGAGACACAAAAGACCCCGAATAGCCAAAGCAGTCTTGAGGGAAAAAAGCAGAGCTGGAGGAATCAGACTCCCTGACTTCAGACTATACTACAAAGCTACAGTAATCAAGACAATATGGTACTGGCACAAAAACAGAGATATAGATCAATGGAACAGGATAGAAAGCCCAGAGATAAACCCATGCACCTATGGTCAGCTAATCTATGACAAAGGAGACAAGGATATACAATGGAGAAAAGACAGTCTCTTCAATATGTGGTGCTGGGAAAACTGGACAACTACATGTAAAAGAATGAAATTAGAACACTCCCTAACACCATACACAAAAATAAACTCAAAATGGATTAGAGACCTAAATGTAAGACCGGACACTATAAAACTCTTAGAGGAAAACATAGGAAGAACACTCTTTGACATAAATCACAGCAAGGTCTTTTTTGACCCACCTCCTAGAGAAATGGAAATAAAAACAAAAATAAACAAATGGGACCTACTGAAACTTAAAATCTTTTGCACAGCAAAGGAAACTGCAAACAAGACTAAAAGACAACCCTCAGAATGGGAGAAAATATTTGCAAACGTATCAACTGACAAAGGATTAATCTCCAAAATATATAAACAGCTCATGCAGCTCAATATTAAAAAAACAAACAACCCAATCCAAAAATGGGCAGAAGACCTAAATAGACATTTCTCCAAAGAAGACATACAGATGGCCAAAAGCACATGAAAAGCTGCTCAACATCACTAATTATTAGAGAAATGCAAATCAAAACTACAATGAGGTATCACCTCACACCAGTTAGAATGGGCATCATCAGAAAATCTACAAACAACAAATGCTAGACAGAGTGTGGAGAAAGGGGAACTCTCTTGCCCTGTTGGTGGGAATGTAAATTGATACAGCCACTATGGAGAACAATATGTAGGTTCCTTTAAAAACTAAAAATAGAATTACCATATGACCCAGCAGTCCCACTACTGGGCATATATCCAGAGAAAACCATAATTCAAAAAGAGTCATGTATCACAATGTTCATTGCAGTACTATTTACAATAGCCAAGTCATGGAAGCAACCTAAATGCCCATCGACAGATGAATGTATAAAGAAGATGTGGTACATATATACAATGAAATATTACTCAGCCATAAAAAGGAATGAAATTGGGTCATTTGTAGAGACGTGGATGAATCTAGAGACTGTCATACAGAGTGAAGTAAGTCAGAAAGAGAAAAGCAAATATCGTACATCAACGCATATATGTGGAACCTAGAAAAATGGTACAGATGAACTGGTTTGCAAGACAGGAATTGAGACAGATGCAGAGAAGAAAAGTATGGACACCAAGGGGGGAAAGTGGCGGGGGCGGTGTGGTGGTGGTGCTGCTGTGATGAATTTGGAGATTGGGATTGATATATATACACTAATATGTATAATATGGATAACTAATGAGAACCTGCTGTATAAAAAAATAAAATAAAATTCAAAAAAAAAGAAAAGAAAAAAAAAGAAACTGTTGTAAGTTGATGACTGATTCATTGATGACATTCAGACTATCTAATGTTAAAATGGCATTGCCTAATTCGCACAAGAATTTTGAGAAAAATCTTTATTTTAATATAATAAATATTAGATTAGATTTCCTTATTGTTTCCATCTGTGAATATAAAAGCTGAGGACAAAAATATGTGTCTGGGGTTGGAAAACTGAAAAACTAACCAACCAACAAATGACTAATCATAATTTAAAGTTAATTGTAGTGAAACTTCAGTCTGATCTTGTTACTTTTCTGACTTTCCTGGTAGATTTCGAACAGATGAGGGTGGGTTCCATTCATTTCTGTGTTTTCACAACTTAATGCAGTACCAGAATGTAGTCAGTAGAGAGTAAATGTTTGAAGAATAAGTAAATAAATGAGTTAATGTAGTTTTAATTTAATGAGGACATGTCCGAATTTTCAAGATTCCACTGGAAAAAAATTGGGGGTTAGGGTTTATATTTTTTCCCAAGGTACATTTGTCTACATTGACTAATGTGGTGTTAGGGTTAGGCTTAAAACCAGAGTTTTATAAGCACTCATGGGTAGCAGTGATCAAAAGTGCAGATTACATGGATTCCTTAGAGTGGACTTTGTGGGTTGTCTATAGACCATAGCATTAGTTTATTTTTATACCACAACTATGTTTACCATCTTAAAGCATCAATACTCAATTTCATGGAAAGAATTCTCTGAGTCATCTGTAGCAAGAACTTTTTTACTTCAATTTACATATCAACTCCTGTGTTGCTCAGTAGTCTCTGGGCATTAGATTATGTAGCTAGCTAGCTATCATCTATCTATCTAATATTTCTGGCAGCCATTCTAAAAGACAACTGAAAAGGCCATTTCTAAAAGCATCTGAAAAGCTGATAATTTCTTTTTGGTTTACAATTAAGTGTTCACCACATTTAATTCTCACAGGGGAACTTGCATTTTTTTCAGTTTGGTACAGCTCATTGTTTCCCCATGACTAATATAATGATGTACCTAACTGAGAAAATAGAAGAGTATTGCCAAAAAGTTAAATTAGCTTATCTGATTTCTTCTGGGAAAACTGCCATCAATTTACATGGGTTTCTTTATATAATAAACCTTTGCAAGCATGTATTGCCAAAGATTATAGTTTGAGGGATATCTGAGGATGCTTATTTAATTTATACACAAATGATTTCACTCTTTCTCTTTAAATTTTATTTCTGAGGCCTAATTATGAAAATATTTGCCATGGGAAAATAGTGTGTTAAATAATTAGAAGGTATAAATCTCAATTTATCACAAGGCTGCCATTCAATCTAATGCCTATTTTAGTCAGTATACATAAAACAAAAACAAAAAGTCTATTAAAGCAATTTCCTATCTTTTCTTAAATTTTAAAAATTATCAAATACCTGTTATTTGAATATTTGTCTGATAAATTCTGGGCACTGAGGAGAGAAAGAGTGAGGAAGATAATTAGGATAAGCCCCTAGACTATAAATGGAGTTTACCACTTGTCTATAAAGGAGTGAGCGATGAAGACATGCTTCTGGTTTGCTTAGTATGGATGTAATTGGGACAAAGGTGATAAGGGGTTATTTATGTGCCTAAGTAGAGAAGCACACACTTGAGAGTGGTTTTAGAGAGCTAAGCATAGAGAAAAAAACTATGCCTAGACCTTGTCCCAAAGGCATTATTCTTAGCACAGCAACATCCTGGTGTAGTACCTCTTTGAGTAAAAATAATTGTGTGAATTATTATTATTTTTAATTATGTGAATTTAAATAAAGTTACAGAATGCACAGATATCAAAGGACTAAATGTACTGTATTACAATGAAATCAAGTTCTCAATTTTTGGGTAAGAAGGACACTGCACACTCTCAAGATACGTGCCTTGACTAAATAAAAAAACAAAAACAAAGAACAAAACAAAAAAACAAGTTCCTCAATTGAATCAATACAGTGCATTTACTTACACTTGAAAGATAGTTTTACTGGGGACAGGATTCCAGGATAACAGTTATTTTTCCTCAGCATTTCTGGCAGTCTAATTGTCATTCCTTCCTAACTGATCTTTCTTTTCATTTGGGCTGATTTAATCCTCTTAGCTAATGGCTTTCTGCAGTTTTGCTAGAATGTGCTTAGATGTGGATTTCTAATTATTTATTCTGCATAGAATATAATATGATTTACAGATTTATAGATTCAAGTGTTGCAGTGGCGTTGAAAACTTCTCAAACCGTATCTTCTAATATTGCCTCTCCTCTTACCACTCTATTCTCTTTCTTGGATTGTGATTAGGTATCTTTAGATCCTCTCATTCTATACTTCACATCACTTAAGCCTTGCTTTCATATTTTGACTCTCCTTATCTATGTGCTACATTTTGTTAATTTCTTTAGTGCTAAGTTTCAGTTCAGTAATTTTCTCTTTAGCTGGACTAATCTGATGTTTAAATTTATTCATTGAGTCAAATTAATTTAATTTAATTTTTAAAATATTTTATTTCTTTATTTTTGGCTGTGCTGGGTCTGTGTTGCTGCACACAGGCTTTCTCTAGTTGCATCAAGCAGGGGCTACTCTTCGTTGTGGTATGCAGGCTTCTCTTATTGTGGAGCATGAGCTCTAGGCACGCGGGCTTCAGTAGTTGTGACACACGGGCTCAGTAGTTGTGGCTCATGGGCTCTAGAGCGCAGGCTCAGTAGTTGTGGCGCATGGGCTTAGTTGCTCCGCGGCATGTGGGATCTTCCCGGACCAGAGATCGAACCCATGTTTGCTGCATTGGCAGGCAGATTCTCAACCACTGCACCACCAGGGAAGTCCCAAGTCAAATTAATTTTAAACTTTAAAGTTTAATGACCTTTTCTTTATCTTCCCAGTCAAATTGATAATCACTTCTTGCTTTCTCATATTATGATTTTATGTTTTACGTTTTAGCATTTCATTCATTGTTATTTATGTACCATTATTACAGTGTTTGAGTATTCTGAATCTGATTATATACTTACCTTTATAGTGAGTTTTAGCTTTCATATGTTTTCATGTTGCTAATTAACACCCTTTCATTTCAACTAGAAGAACTTCATTTAACATTTCTTGTGAGGCAGATCTAGTGGTGATGAACTCCCTCAGCTTTTATTTGTCTGGGAAAGTCTATCTCTCCTTCATTTCTGAAGGACAGCTTTGTCAGGTATAGTATTCTTGGTTGGCAGTTTTTAAAAAAAAAAATCACGTTTAATTTATCTCACTTTCTCTTGGCCTACAAGTTTTCTGCTGAGAAATTTGCTGATAGCCTTATGGGGGTACCATTGTATGTGATGAGTCACTTTTATTTTGCTACTCTCAAAATTATTTTATATTCTCTTCCTGGTAATTTCAACATTAAGGTTTGGTTTTTGTTCTAACTCTCATTCATGGTGGCTTGTTTTTTGTGGGTTTCTTTTCAATACTGAGTTAATATTTCTTGATCTTAATCTTTATAGGCCTAAACTGGGCATGATTTTTTTTCCAGAAAGGATTTGCCTTTGCTTCTGCCTGAAGGCAGGTTATTCTTAGTTTCTATCTTAGATTGTGTTCCTCAGGAAGTAGATTCACAGATGGAGATCTGTGTATGAGAGGTTTGTTGTAGCATGTTGTTGGGGACAAAACCTGTAAGGGAGAGAGGGAAGCAGGATTGGGCGGAGAGAGAAGTTGAACATTGATACAGTTTTAGCATATACTTCAGCTCATCCCACTGTATTTGGAGAACATGAGAGAGTAACACAAAGTAAAACAACTTTGTGTAATGCAATTTTGCTACATTAATAAAATTGAATCCTCAATCATGTAAAATTTGGACATTTTACTAAAATTCAACATAACTTATTCACTTCTAAATTGTTCTGTGGTTCTTTTATATGCGCTGCCTGCATAACACTGGTTGAACAAATTCATGTTTTTTGTTATCTTTTTCAAATATTGTTTTGAACATGGAAAATTAGGAAAAACAGATACCTTGGGAGATTATTATCAGGGCCAAACTGGGCAAATGACTAAGTCCCTCCCTTCTTTTCTCAGGACCAAGGCTAACTCAACTCTTGTCTTTAGATGTCTCATTTAAAACTCCAGCATGCTATGATACTACCTTGTTAGAAAATAAGAAATGGAAAGTCATCTCACACTGTATCACCTTGGTTTATGAAAATTACTTTGCCTTCAACATTATCGTTTTGATCTATGGGAGCCCCTCAGGAAGGTACACTTGGAAAAACAAGAATTCTCATATGTAGTTATGAATAAAAACCAATGCATAACCCTCTGAATCTCAGTATTAGCTTCCTGTAGTTGCACTCTAACCATAAATTGAATTTATTTCTAATTGTCCTGTACAGATCCTAGCTCCAGGGGAACACCGAGTACCAATGTGACCTCTTGTCTCCTTACCTGGGCATTTTCAAACTAGGCTATTTTCTTTATGGAGGAACTTAGCTCTGTGCAAATTTATCATTCATCTTATTGGACAAACCCCTTACTCTGAATTATGGTAGTAGTAGCTACCATGGATTTTACAAGGTACCTTGTCTTACCTTGATGACAGTCATCAAAGGTGAACATTCTTCTTTCTCACACCCATTTTACAGTTAAAGAAGCCCAAGATCACACAGTTAGCAATGAAACTGCCAGAGTTTGAACCTAAGTCTGTCTGCATCTCTCTAGCATTTATTAAATACCTATGTTGTGTCTGGCTTTGCACTCATATGTTTACATTATTTATTTATTAAACTAATTCATTCCTGCAACAGCTCTTTACTGAACTCCCACTCTAACCAGAGATTGTTTTAGGCACTGGAGATGCAACAGTGGTAAAAAAAAAAAAAAAAAAAAAAAAAAGCCCCATGACTTTAGCAACTTACATGAGTTCAAGAGATAGAAAATAATTAATTGAATAAATATTTACCATGCCAAGTAATGATTAATGTTAGGATAAAATTAAAGCAAGGGGTTAGAGAATTCTTGAAACTGCTCAGCAAAGCAGAAAGTACCTTTATTTCTTAGAGTCGAGGCACAGAGAAATTAAATACCTTGTCCAGTATTAGTCAGAGCTTGTAAATGACCAGTAAGATTGGATTCTTTGCCTATTTCCAGAATCTGTGACCTTTTCAATATCGTGCTCATTCTCTGTTTCTCATCTTGTACCTCTCTTATTCCTTGGTGTTTCTTCAGTCCTCTTCAAAATTTCCACTCTAACATAGATTTGTCCCCTTTGCTCCCTGCCAAAGCTTGAAGGTAAAGTATTTCCCATGGGGAAGTGCACAGAAGAGCTAGAAAAAGAAGCTACAGCTCAGAACTAAACCCAGTATGAAGAATATTTTGTAGCATAGCAAGCTTGTTTCAAAATGTCTACCATCCACTGCCAATATTTTCCTCTTGTTTGAGTTCTCATGACGTCTGTGACTGCTTAGGGAACTACCTACTCATCTCTTTGTGTTTCTCTTTTCTCATCCTGTGCTCCTTTCTATGCTATTTCAGAAAGTTACAAAATTATTCAATTTAAGGTGTTATAATGTGAGATGGATTAATTCCATAGGACACCAAGATAGAGTAAATATTTAGAGTTGACTTTAGGGTTCATCATCTGAGTTGATACCTACCTAGAAAGATTCCTTCAGAAATATAGGGAAGCCACAATTTTGTCAGGAAATGTTTACTTATCTCATGAAATCACACTATAAGTATAATTGGCTTGTGTGGGAGTTCTGAGTGAAAAGTATTTTAACCAATATTATCAATATGTTCTTTCATATCTTGATGTGATTATACCTATGATGTCCTTCCCTGAAATGTCCTTCTATTCTCCACGTAGTAAATTCTTCTAGTCCTTCAAGATCTAGTACAGATTACATAATCCTTCTCTGTACATCTAAAGACTTTTGTACTTAGTTCTGTTATAGAACTATAGAACTTATTGCATTGTAATTACTGTATTAGATATAATATCCTTTTTAAGTGTACACACACGCACATGCACACAAAATGCCTAACCTAATCTATACCTTCAATAGTAAAATAAAGTTTTGAAAATTATATAAGATCTTTCTTTCTTAAATCCCACAGGAGTTTTCTTTTATTTTTAATTTATTTACTTATGTTTTTAAATTTAGTTTTAACTATTATTTTTAATTTAACAATATTATTATTATATTTTACAATCATATTCTTTTCTCTACATTACACTAAATTTTCTCTTATTGGTAGGCTTCTTAGTAATTTAGTCAAATTGTTAACATTTATGAAACACCATTTGCATTTAAAATGTCGTTTGTAAAGAAGATGTAGATATAGCTTCCAACTTTTAATATCTTACTAATAAAATCAGAAAACTGAAAATACTCATTTCCCTAAAGAAAAATACTCATTTCCCTAAAGGAATTTCACTGATAATTTACCATTATCAGTGATGGCATCTGTTTTCAGACTCATTCTTTGAAGCAAGAAATTTTGTTTTAACTGAAGCCATTATTAACCATGTGAAAATGAAAAAGCTATAAATTTCTAAAATGTGTTGGTCATTTGCACTCCTTTTACTGATTATAAGGAGCAATTGATGTTTTGATACTGAGTGATTTTGCAAAATCTTTTATGTCTGTTTCAGAAACTGAATGAAATTCATAGACCCATTTATTGGTTTTTTTTTTTTTTTTGACTAATTCCTGCTGGGACAAAATGATATTCTCCAGATGTAGACATATGGTTCTTTTGAGTTTCTCATACTGTTTCAATACATTCATGGTCAAGTTGGCAATGGATTATTTTGAGAGGTTTGTGAATTCCCCTAAAATAATAATACTGCTCCTTATAAATATCGATGAATTAATGTTATTATAGAACATTATGAAAATTTTACTCAAATTAATATTTTAGGTAGGGTAAAGATCAGTGACTGACTTAACTTCCCCTCAGACTCAGGGCTTTTAAGCATTAGGCTGGTATAAATGGCAGCTGAATTCCAAGTCAAACTTCCTTAGCTTGGCTTCCAGCTCTGCTGGTACTAACTGTATAAACCTGGGCAAACCTCTTAACACGTCTTTGAACTTCAGTTTCATCACTTGTAAGATGAGTATAATACTCTTTATCTCAGGGGTGCTGTGAGAATTAAAAATGATAATATATATTGAAGTGTTTTCTCAAGTATAAAATTGCAATATAGGATGGGATTAAAAACATATGGCCTCTTTAGTTTTCCTCAGTTAAATTAAACACATTATTATTGTCTCTCTGTCCAGTGTAAAGGGACATGATACATGGCGTAGATGAATTATGTTATTTTTCTCGCATTCTCCTGGAACTAATCATGCTACATCCATGCAACTATTCAAGATCTACTTGACAGATTTTTAGACTAAATGTAGTTGTTAAGGTTCTTTTTCCTGTTTAAAATTCTAGTTTTATCACTTCAGAAATGTCACTCTAAGAACACATGCTGACAGATGATTGAGGGTTCTACTCTGAAGCAATGTAGAAAGCAAATGCATTCTTAAGGGAAAAGTAAATTAGAAATATTGGATTCATTAAAAGGCACATAGCTTTTGTGATCTGTCTGTTAGCATCACCTGTCCTACTTAGAGAGACGTGATTTATCGGAACTATCACATCAATGAATTCAGAAGCAGGAAATATTAAAATGTACATTAAAATTAAAAAACACTGTGATATAGAGGAAATAAGGTTGGTCTTGATGAATAAAAAGAATGGAAAGAGTTTGGAAAACAATGGGTAGCAGTACCAGAATTCCTTTGGCATAATACTTTTCAAGTCAAAAGTATCCATTTTAAGATAAATATGAAATAGAATATATTTTTTATCTAATATATTTATCTAATATATTTTTTATCTAACTGAGGGAAAACCAACATATCTAATGTAAAGCATACCACACACACACACACACACCTGCAAAACAAATGCAAAACCTATCACTCTCTGAGCACTGCTGTCTCATAAATGTATTAAAATAAAGATGAGGACATAACATCTAGAGCATAAAGTTGGAGCTGGCTACATTTGGTCACTTTTGCTGTGGTGACCACCAAAACAGAATTCCTCTCATTGAGAAAGAGTAATCTCTTTAAATGTCCTCAGTTAATCAACTGAATTTTAAAATTTTTGTCATCACTTCAGAAGACCTAAAGAACTGGATGGAACCACAGGCTTATTTTAGTATTTCTTGTCTTGAAATATACATAGCAATATCACAATTTAAAGAAGAAAAAGGATATTTAATGTGTAAAATTGATTGATTATGATTGCTCACAGTCATGGGCAAAATTAACTGGTATACCTGGGGTCTGTCTTATTCAACTTTATTGTGGTGAGGAAAAGCTGACAATAAAATTCAAAAATTATATTGTCAGGTTAAAGTTCAGATTATAATTTAAAAACAAGTTTTGACGCTGCTTGCATCAAAAGTGATTTGGAAAGTCCAAAGAGAGTGAAAAAATATTGCCAGTGTAACACAACCTGGGGTCTTATAAAAACATCTTATCATTTGGATACTTTTGACTTTAAGGTGTAACTTGGTGTGCCCACACCTGGCAAAAACATCAAGCAAGCACCATCTAAGGTCCAATAGGTACAGAGGTAACAGAAGTTACCAGGTCTCTTTCACAGTAAGCCATGGTAATGCCAGAGGCAACATAACAAATTTTAATTGGGTATAGAAAGGTCAATCTCTCTTTAAGGGACTACCATGTAGAACACTGGGTGAAGTAAACAGGAAAAAAGTAAGCTATAGTTTGTAAGTGGATAGTTGACTGGAAAGCAGTCCTTCTTTGTTGCTATAAATATGTTTATTTGAAAATTTCTGAAGTTCAATAAAGCCAGTGCTTCTCATGCTTACTCTGATAAGGTCAGATAAGTTAATAAATCATGTGGTGATCTATCTACATTGTTTCACTAATTTTATTCAACTGTTGAAATTACTGCATTGAAGAAACTGTGGTTTGAGCAAGTTGAGATTGGTTTTATCTATAGCCTGGGGCAATCCAAAAGGGAGAGAGAACCTTGAAACAACACTTAGCATCCATATTTTTCCAGGTAATGCCCAGAAGAGAACCATTTATTGGTTCTCAATAAATGTTTGTTTTAGTGAAAGACTGAACAGAGGAAGTTTTCACTTAACATGTAATGTAAGAAACAAATCAATTAAAGGTGTGATAAAGTAGGTATGGAGCATAGACAATGATTCATGCAGATTTTACTACAAAGTGTTATTACTGGGCTTCCTTAGTGATCATGATGGAGATATTGAATTACATTGAAGCAATTCTATTTTCTCCAAACAAATATTAAACATATATTATACAAAGTAGCTAAGTCTGGTTTTTAGTTGTAGAAATTTTATAGAAAATTTTCTAGAATTAGTAATAATTATATCTAGATAAACAAAAGTTATTGGATATCAGTATAAAAAATGAGAAGCTATTTGAGATCATATAGATGGACAGGTTGCTGAGACATTTCGGAATGGAAATATGGGTCATTAGCATACCACTACAAACTCAGTTTGAGGTCTGCATACATTAATATTCTGCAAAGCCTTGAATACTATTTAAGTATTGAGTTATCAAATGGCTTTATATAATTGGCTTAAGGAAGAGTGTCTTACTGGACAATAATATTGTAACATTTCAGGTCAAAACATTTTAGGTTGTCTTCCTTCTGGACATAGGATAGAGAACCTGAAGAATATGCACTGGCCTGTGAATTGCACTAAGAATAAGGACTAGATTTTTGTTCTTTGACTCTTTTGATCATTGCAATTCTTCTCCTAGGAAGCACATGATCTATTAAATTTAAAAGCAGATGACTTCTGAGAGATGTCTTCTGTAAAATTTTCATCTGTCAGCACATTTATGGAAAATGTTTTTCCTTTCTGCTATAAGGCAACATTTAATGTGCACATGTATAGCAGTTTCATACCCTGACACCTAATTCCCAATTTACATGATAACAGCATCATAACAGCATAAAAGAGATATTAGGAAAAAATAACTTGAACCGCTTATGACTCTAAAATTGAAGAGATGCTATAAAAGCACTGTTGATTGGAAAACAGCTCTATTATTCCCTTCAGGCAGGGTTGTGATGAAGGCTTAATGGCTTATAAATACTAGAGCTTTCTTTATCCAATAAGATTAAGATGTATTTCTTTTCTTCTTACCAAGATCCCTTGTGACCAGCCTTCAGAAGGTGGTGCAAAGTTTCCAGTCCTGAAGGAAGGTTTAGAAGCCCTGTTAGCTGTGGAACATATATCCTAGTAGTAGGAGGAAGTTCCAGAGAAGTCTGTTGCATCAACATTTGGCACTATTCTGTCAATTTCCTATATACTAACACATACTCTCAAAGCACATTTTGTGTACATGAATTTCTTTCCTCACACCTAGCAGCTGAGCCATGGAATTGTCTTGCTCATGGGAATTCTCCTTTAGCCACTGTAGAATTCTCAATCAGTGCCTCTGGTCCTCCTTGTTTAAGTCCAGCACTTTTTCTCATGAGAGGATATTGCCTCTTTTGTATCAAGAGGAATTGAAGGAAATTTTTCCTTCTGGTGATCTTTTAGACGTGCAGTTGGGGTCTCTGTTGATAAGAAGAACAGAAGCAGAATAAAGCTCACATTATCCTTTGCACTTGATACAACCAAGTGCTCAAGTAGTATGGAGCCCTCAAAGACATTCCTTGACATCCTAATACTGACAAAAGAAATGAAGACAGGAAGACTTGGAGGTCTGATAAACTTAAATGTTACATACAATTTCTCTGAGAAGCCTTCTTGCTCCCCCATCTAAATGGGATGGGGTGCTTGTAAATGCAGATTTCTGTACCCTCTTCCTGAATTGCTAAATCAGAAGTCCTCTTGCTGAGGCTTTGATATGGGGCATCCTAGTTAATTTGCTAAACACACTAAAGTTTGAGGAGAACTTATTTCAGACTCCTGTTAGATTCTAGTAGCTGTCAATATCTTGTGGAATAGTTATGGGAATCTAGGCATCTGCATAGAATAGCAGAGCAGCTAGGTAGGTTTTAATTACTATTTCTTTCCCAGCAGCTGATCCAGGTATGCTAGGTTGGCCTGATAGAAAGCAATCTTAATTGTAGTCAATTACAGGAATTGTTTGTTTTTTATTACCATAAAGCCCAATAAACGATCTCATGGTTTGATGCTTGTCAGCATAATTTTGTTTTTTTCTTTCATGTCAATCCTTACCTGTGCTCACAAATGCTCAGACTTGACCATGACGCAGGTCACATAGCTAGTAAGTAGTGGATCCAGGATTAAAGTTCAGACACGTGGACTATGGAGATTTGCAGTTACTGCCACACTGCCCTGCAGCTAGATTAGTAGGTGTGCAGGAGATGGGGAGACACTGCATAATGCAGAGCATACAACATAAGTTATGTCTTAACTCAGACACATTTTACTAGCCATATCATTTTGTCACTTGTTATCAATTTAGAAGAGATAAATTATACTCTGAATGACCAACTAATCAATTTCAATCAACTAAGGTTTCCTTAGTGATAAACTAAGCTTTTCTCATGACTGAAACACTTTTACTTTCTGTAGCCATTTCTTATGGACAGTTTGAAGAGAAAACACATTTGCTTACATTCTACTGTGTCAAAAATCTGTGATCTTCTATTCAAATACACTTTGTATATGACCTCTACTTATCTCTGGGGGGAAGACAAAGAATGTAAAAGTGTATTTTAACTACAGGAACACATAGTGTTATGGCTCTAAGTGTCAGAAGTACACGCACATACACACACACACATTTTTTTAAATTAAAAGTTCTGTTATTTCCTAAACTATGTAAGTCAATATACTAAAATTGTATTCATTTAATTTATGTTTGTAGGGTGCTTAAAATTCCCTTTCTCAGGAAATCAAAGATCATTAGGAGAATTCTGAGATTTATATTAACCAAAAAGAAATTCTACCCATATTTTAAAAACATTTGCTTAGAGTTTACCTTTTCACAGAGGTTAATTGATATATTCTTTGGGAGCAAATGTTCTGAGAATTCACCTACTATTTGTGGAGATACAACTAATGTCAGATATAACACTGTGTGCTAAGCTGTTGGTTTCCACAATTTTGCTTATTTATTTGGCATGGTAAAAATTTTCCCATTTTGCATGCTGCTAATTTTGCAACCCCAATTTCCCAACAGTATTACACCATAACTGATTTCATCATCATTAAATATTTATTGAGTTTCCTCTTTGTGCCAGGGTTTAAGAATTCGAGCAGATATAAATCAGATTTTCCATCTGTAAGGAACGAAAACACACAAAAATTGTCAGAAAGATATTTTGGTTGAAATTTGCAGGTTAGATTCCATTGCCAAAAACTTTAAGGAATATTCCAAGTTCTTTGGCTTTTTGAAAGCTAAAGAACTTGGCTTTCACGTGAAAGAAGTAGAAGTGAAAAAGTGAAAGAAGTAGATCAAAATCTAGGAGATCTTTAGTTCTTATTATGCGCTAAGGTTTTTGCTAGGCGATTAATATATATTAATTTTCCTGTGTAACCTTTACAAAATTCATAAAATATGGTTAGTTTTAATTCTGCCTTACAAGTGAGGGTGGAGGAAGGTCTTACATAGGCGAAATGACTGGACAAAGTCACACATTCACTGAATGGCAGAGGTGAGATTTGAACAAAGATTGTTTAACTCCAAAGCCTATTCTCTTTCCACTACATGGTTTAAAAAATTAGACGCATTGATGAGAATGAAATGCCTTTTGTTGTGTAGGGAAAAGAGAGTCTTGAGATCTAATGAAAATGAAAATCTGAACTGCAGCAAAAGTCAGTTAACTAACTGAAAGCTCTTCTCATTAGTTTAGGAGAGGCATAGATCCAGAAAACTGAGTGCTTAAATGAAAGAGACTATTACTGATAGAAAATTGATTAAACGTTTCTACTTTGCAGATAAATGAAATATATATGATTAATGATAAATTATTACATGTTAATTAACACATGATAATCAACACCTTAGAATAAAAGATAGATTGAACATACAGTTGTGGAAAGAGGAGACTATTTAGAGGAGGAAAGAACAGTGATCAAATAGTTAACACATCATTTGTTTCCGCAGGAACTGGGTGAGCCAAAAATAGGTAGCTCCTATCCAGGGATTGGCGCCTACGTGCATTGTTTTTACTTTGATACCAATGCCTTCTCTGACAAAAAAATATATATATACTTAGGTTTTAATCTTACCACGATTGCTGGTACCTGTTCCTGACTTTGACTAGCTCCAGTCTCCTCGAATCCTGCTGCTTCTCTCCTTGGACACTTAATCTAGCTCTGACCATCTCTGATTCCCTCACCACAGAAGTGATGGAACTATCTTTACATTACTGACCACACTTCTACTGCACTTCTAATTCAGGTCTACCTCTGACCCTGCTTTTGACTTGCTTTCCCCAATCTTGGGCCCATTTCACATCTCTGTGATGCTACTATTCACAGTTAAAATGATGCATTTTACTTTATATCCAAAATCCTAACAGAAAGATACTCATATGTGGAATTTGCAATGCATGAGTTCATTTTTAGAATATAACTCATTTGTAGGTCACCTATATATTTCTTGTTTTAAAATCAATGACTAAATATGTGTAGTCTCCCAAGCTGGCTCATACTTACATATATATATACTTATATTTCTAATATATTTAAATGACTATGCACTGGAATAGAAATTTTAGAAACCAATACAGGAAATTAAATTTTTAAAATAAACTTAGTATCAAATACTATTGTTTTGCATTATCATAAATAGTGATGTTTGAGAAAAAGACATTAAGTAAGAGATGCACGTAAGGTTAACAGAGAGATTTGGGGGAATATGAATTTTTTCAAGGACTACATGTATAGGTGACACAGGTAGGCTCTTTTTTTACTAGAATTTTACTTGAAATTTATGGTGTCTGTTTTCCTGCATGTAGTGAGCCCAGACCACTATCTTAAGAATATCTGCTGAGTTTGGAGGCATTTAGTATAATAAATAGAATGAGAGAGGTAAATTGGAAGGGAAAAACAGGTAAGCATCAAGGACAAAGAATATTCCTGAGACAATTAAGTAATAGCTAGAACACAGAGGAAAGAGTGAGGACACTTTCAAGTAAATTTGTAACCAACTTTGAAAATCATTGTTTGAGGTAGAGTTAACTGAATGAAGGTTAGCACGGGTGAAAGAAAAGATGGAGCCCATGTAATCCACAATACAATTACAAAAAAGAAAATCGGGTCAGAGACGTCTTTGAATTACCCACTGTTAAGTTAACTAAAAAAGGAGCTCAGTAGACTGAGGTGGCTCTAATGCCATGGTGGCGTATGTAAGCAAACCAACACCTACGCCTGTAAATGCCCCAAGGTTACGAAGTCAAAATGCTGAGGACAGCCAGTCACAAACAGCTAACTAGGCTGTAAGCTGTAGCCAGTCAATAATTTCCTTTCTTGGTGGGGGAGGTGGGGGGATGCTCCTAACCACTTTCAGTTTGGAGCACCCAATCAGAACTGACTTCGGCTTAAATAAACTCTTCTTTCTTTCATTTAATGTATTTTTTTATTTTTATAAGTTCTATTTGGTCATTTTTAATAACTTCTTATTTACAGTGTCAGTTCTGCCTTTTATTCTTTTTTTTAAAACAGCTTTATTAGAGTATAATTGCTTTACAATGCTGTGTCAGTTTCTGCTTTATAACAAAGTGAATCAGTTATACATATACATATGTCCCCATATCTCTTCCCTCTTGCATCTCCCTCCCTCCCACCCTCCCTATCCCACCCCTCTAGGTGGTCACAAAGCACCGAACTTATCTCCCTGTGCTATGCGGCTGCTTCCCACTAGCTATCTATTTTACTTTTGGTAGTGTATATATGTCCATGCCACTCTCTCACTTTGTCCCAGCTTACACTTCCCCCTCCCCGTATCCTCAAGTCCATTCTCTACTAGGTCTGCATCTTTATTCCCGTCTTGCCCCTAGGGTCTTCTGACCATTTTCTTTTTTCTTTGTTTTTTTTCTTTTAGATTCCATATATATGTGTTAGCATACAGTATTTGCTTTTCTCTTTCTGACTTACTTCACTCTGTATGACAGTCTCTAGGTCCATCCACCTCACTACAAATAACTCAGTTTCGTTCCTTTTTATGGCTGAATAATATTCCATTGTATATATGTGCCACATCTTCTTTATCCATTCATCTGTTGATGGACACTTAGGTTGCTTCCATGTCCTGGCTATTGTAAATAAAGCTGCAATGAACATTTTGGTACATGACTCTTTTTGAATTACAGTTTTCTCAGGGTATATGCCCAGTAGTGGGATTGCTGAGTCGTATGGTAGTTCTATTTTTAGTTTTTTAAGGAAGCTAGATACTGTTCTCCATAGTGGCTGTATCAATTTACATTCCCACCAACAGTGCAAGAGGGTTCCCTTTTCTCCACACCCTCTCCAGCATTTATTGTTTGTAGATTTTTTGATGATGGCCATTCTGACCGGTGTGAGATGATATCTCATTGTAGTTTTGATTTGCATTTCTCTAATGATCAGTGATGTTGAGCATTCTTTCATGTGTTTGTTGGCAATCTGTATATCTTCTTTGGAGAAATGTCTATTTAGGTCTTCTGCCCATTTTTGGATTGGGTTGTTTGTTTTTTTGATATTGAGCTGCATGAGCTGCTTGTACGTTTTGGAGATTAATCTTTCGTCAGTTGCTTCATTTGCAAATATTTTCTCCCATTCTGAGGGTTGTCTTTTCGTCTTCTTTATGGTTTCCTTTGCTGTGCAAAAGCTTTTAAGTTTCATTAGGTCCCATTTGTTTATTTTTATTTTTATTTCCATTTCTCTAGGAGGTGGGTCAAAAAGGATCTTGCTCTGATTTATGTCATAGAATGTTCTGCCTATGTTTTCCTCTAAGAGTTTGATGGTGTCTGCCCTTACGTTTAGGTCTTTAGTCCATTTTGAGTTTATTTTTGTGTATGGTGTTAGGGAGTGTTCTAATTTCATTCTTTTACATGTAGCTGTCCAGTTTTCCCAGCACCACTTATTGAAGAGGCTGTCTTTTCTCCACTGTATGTTCTTGCCTCCTTTATCAAAGATAAGGTGACTATATGTACGTGGGTTTATCTCTGGGCTTTCTATCCTGTTCCATTGATCTATATTTGTTTCTGTGCCAGTACCATACTGTCTTGATTACTGTAGCTTTGTAGTATAGTCTGAAGTCAGGGAGCCTGATTCCTCCGTCTCCATTTTTCTTTCTCAAGATTGCTTTGGCTATTCGGGGTCTTTTGTGTTTCCATACAAATAGTGAAATTTTTTGTTCTAGTTCTGTGAAAAATGCCAGTGGTAGTTTGATAGGGATTGCATTGAATCTGTAGATTGCTTTGGGTAGTAGAGTCATTTTCACAATGTTGATTCTTCCAATCCAGGAACATGGTATATCTCTCCATCTATTTGTATCATCTTTAATTTCTTTCATCAGTGTCTTATAATTATCTGCATGCAGGTCTTTTGTCTCATTAGGTAGGTTTATTCCTAGATTTTTATTCTCTTTGTTGCAGTGGTAAATGGGAGTGTTTACTTAATTTCACTTTCAGATTTTTCATCATTAGTGTATAGGAATGCCAGAGATTTCTGTGCATTAATTTTGTATCCTGCTACTTTACCAAATTCATGGATTAGCTCTAGTAGTTTTCTGGTAGCATCTTTAGGATTCTCTATGTATAGTATCATGTCATCTGCAAACAGTGCCAGCTTTACTTCTTCTTTTCCGGTTTGTGTTCCTTTTATTTCTTTTTCTTCTCTGATTGCTGTGGCTAAAACTTCCAAAACTATGTTGAATAATAGTGGTGAGAGTGGGCAACCTTGTCTTGTTCCTGATCTTAGTGGAAATGGTTGAGTTTTTCACCATTGAGGACGATGTTGGCTGTGGGTTTGTCATATATGGCCTTTATTATGTTGAGGGAAGTTCCCTCTATGCCTACTTTCTGCAGGGCTTTTATCATAACTGGGTGTTGAATTTTGTCAAAAGCTTTTTCTGTATCTATTGAGATGATCATATGGTTTTTCTCCTTCATTTTGTTAATATGGTGTACCACATTGATTGATTTGCATGTATTGAAGAATCCTTGCATTCCTGGGATAAACCCCACTTCATCATAGTGTATGATCCTTTTGATGTGCTGTTGGATTCTGTTTGCTAGTATTTTGTTGAGGATTGTTCCATCTATGTTCATCAGTGATATTGGCCTGTAATTTTCTTTCTTTGTGACATCTTTGTCTGGTTTTGGTATCAGGGTGTTGGTGGCCTCGTAGAATGAGTTTAGGAGTGTTCCTCCCTCTGCTATATTTTGGAAGAGTTTCAGAAGGATGGGTGTTAGCTCTTCTCTAAATGTTTGATAGAATTCGCCTGTGAAGACATCTGGTCCTGGGCTTTTGTTTGTTGGGAGATTTTTAATCACAGTTTCAATTTCAGTGCTTGTGATTGGTCTGTTCATATTTTCAATTTCTTCCTGGTTCAGTCTTGGAAGGTTGTGCATATCTAGGAATTTGTCCATTTCTTCCAGGTTGTTCATTTTATTGGCATATAGTTGCTTGTAGCAATCTCTCATGGTCCTTTATATTTCTGCAGTGTCAGTTGTTACTTCTCCTTTTTCATTTCTAATTCTATTGATTTGAGTCTTCTCCCTTTTTTTCTTGATAAGTCTGGCTAATGGTTTATCAATTTTGTTTATCGTCTCAAAGAACCAGCTTTTAGTTTTATTGATCTTTGCTATCACTTCCTTCATTTCTTTTTCATTTATTTCTGATCTGATGTTTATGATTTCTTTCCTTCTGCTAACTTTGGGGGTTTTTTGGTCTTCTTTCTCTAATTGCTTTAGGTGTAAGGTTAGGTTGTTTATTTGAGATGTTTCTTGTTTCTTAAGGTAGGCTTGTATAGCTATAAACTTCCCTCTTAGAACTGCTTTTGCTGCATCCCATAAGTTTCGGGTCGTTGTGTTTTCATTGTCATTTGTTTCTAGGTATTTTTTGATTTCTTCTTAGATTTCTTCAGTGATCTCTTGGTTATTAAGTAGTGTGTTGTTTAGCCTCCATGTGTTTGTATTTCTTACAGATTTTTTCCTGTAATTGATATCTAGTCTCATAGTGTTGTGGTCAGAAAAGATACTTGATACTATTTCAATTTTCTTAAATATACCAAGGCTTGATTTGTGACCCAAGATATGATCTGTCCTGGAGAATGTTCCATGAGCACTTGAGAAGAATGTGTATTCTGTTGTTTTTGGATGGAATATCCTATAAATATCAATTAAGTCCATCTTGTTTAATGTATCATTTAAAGCTTGTGTTTCCTTATTTATTTTCATTTTGGATGATCTTTCCATTGATGAAAGTGAGGTGTTAAAGTCCCGTACTATGATTGCGTTACTGTCGATTTCCCCTTTTATGGCTGTTAGTATTTGCCTTATGTATTGAGGTGCTCCTATGTTGGGTGCATATATATTTACGATTGTTATATCTTCTTCTTGGATTGATCCTTTGATCATTATGGAGTGTCCTTCTTTGTCTCTTGTAGTAGTCTTTGTTTTAAAGTCTATTTTGTCTGATATGAGAATTGCTACTCCAGCTTTCTGTTGATTTCCATTTGCATGGAATATCTTTTTCCATCCCCTCACTTTCAGTGTGTATGTGTCCCTAGGTCTGAAGTGGGTCTCTTGTAGACAGCATATGTACGGGTCTTGTTTTTGTATCCATTCAGCCAGTCTGTGTCTTTTGGTTGGATCATTTAATCCATTTACATTTAAGGTAATTATTGATATGTATGTTCCTATTACCATTTTCTTAATTGTTTTGGGTTTATTATTGTAGGTCTTTTCCTTCTCTTGTGTTTCTTACCTAGAGAAGTTCCTTTAGCATTTGTTGTAAAGCTGGTTTGGTGATGCTGAATTCTCTTTGCTTTTGCTTGTCTGTAAAGCTTTTATTTTCTCCATCAAATCTGAATGAGATCCTTGCTGGGTAGAGTAATCTTAGTTGTGGGTTTTTCTTTTTCATCACTTTAAATATGTCCTGCCACTCCCTCCTGGCTTGCAGAGTTTCTGCTGAAATATCAGCTGTTAACATTATGGGGATTCCCTTGTGTGTTGCTTGTTGCTTTTCCCTTGCTGCTTTTAATATTTTTTCATTGTATTTAATTTTTTTTTAATTCAGTCATCAATTTTATACACATCAGTGTATACATGTCAATCCCATGTATTTAATTTTTTTAAATGTATTTAATTTTTGATAGTTTGATTAATATGTGTCTTGGTGTGTTTCTCCTTGGATTTATCCTGTATGGGACTCTCTGTGCTTCCTGGACTTGATTAACTATTTCCTTTCCCATATTAGGGAAGTTTTCAACTATAACCTCTTCAAATATTTTCTCAGTCCCTTTCTTTTTATCTTCTTCTTCTGGGACCCCTATAATTTGTTGGTGCGTTTATTGTTGTCCCAGATGTTTCTGAGACTGTCCTCAATTCTTTTCATTCTTTTTTCTTTATTCTGCTCTGCAGTAGTTATTTCCACTATTTTATCTTCCAGGTCACTTATCCGTTCTTCTGCCTCAGTTATTCTGCCATTGATCCCTTCTAGAGAATTTTTAATTTCATTTATTGTGTTGTTCATCTCTGTTTGCTTTTTAGTTCTTCTAGGTCCTTGTTAAACGTTTCTTGTATTTTCCCCATCTATTTCCAAGATTTTGGATCATCTTTACTATCATTATTCTGAATTCTTTTCAGGTAGACTGCTTATTTCCTCTTCATTTGTTTGGTCTGGTGGGTTTTTACCTTGCTCCTTCATCAGCTGTGTGTTTTTCTGTCTTCTCATTTTGCTTAACTTACTGTGTTTGAGGTTTCCTTTTCACAGGCTTCAAGTTTGTAGTTTCTGTTGTTTTTGGTGTCTGTCCCCAGTGGCTAAGGTTGGTTCAGTGGGTTGTGTAGGCTTCCTGGTGGAGGGGACTAGTGCCTGTGTTCTGGTGGATGAGGCTGGATCTTGTCTTTCTGGTGAGCAGGTCCACGTCTGGTGGTGTGTTTTGGGGTGTCTGTGGCCTTACTATGATTTTAGGCAGCCTGTGTGCTAATGGAAGGGGTTGTGTTTCTGTCTTTCTAGTTGTTTGGCATAGGGTGTCCTGCACTGTAGCTTGATGGTTGTTGAGTGGAGCTGGGTCTTGGCGTTGAGATGGAGATTTTCACCATTTGATATTACATGGAGCTGGGAGGTCTCATGTGGACCAGTGTCCTGAACTTGGCTCTCCCACCTCAGTGGCACAGCCCTGATGCCTGGCTGGAGCACAAAGAGCCTGTCCTCCACACGGCTCAGAATAAAAGGGAGAAAAGAAAGAAAGAAAGAAAGAAAAAGATAAAATAAAATAAAATAAAGTTATTAAAGTAAAAAATAATTATTAAGAAAAAAAAATTTTAAGTAACAATAAAAAAAAAAAGGACAGAACCCTAGGACAAGTGGTAAAAGCAAAGCTATACAGACAAAACCACACACAGAAGCATACACATACACACTCACAAAAAGAGAAAACGGGAAAAAAAAATATATATCGTTGCCCCCAAAGTCCAGTTCCTCAATTTGGGATGATTTGTTGTCTATTCAGGTATTCCACAGATGCAGGTACATCAAGTTGATTGTGGAGATTTAATCCACTGCTCCTGAGGCTGCTGGGAGAAATTTCCCTTTCTCTTCTTTGTTCGCACAGCTCCTGGGGTTCAGCTTTGGATTTGGACCCGCCTCTGCATGTAGGTCGCCTGAGGGCATCTGTTCTTCACTCAGACAGGACAGGGTTAAAGGAGCAGCTGATTTGGGGGCTCTGGCTCACTCAGGCAGGGAGGGGGCGAGGGAGGGGTACGGATGCGGGGTGAGCCTGCGGTGGCAGCGGCCGGCGTGACGTTCCACCAGCCTGAGGCGTGCCATGCGTTCTCCCAGGGAAGTTGTCCCTGGATCACGGGACCCTGGCAGTGGTGGGCTGCACAGGTTCCCAGGAGGGGAGGTGTGGAGAGTGACCCGTGCTTGCACACAGGCTTCTTGGTGGCGGCAGCAGCAGCCGTAGCATTTCATGCCCCTCTCTGGGGTCCGCGCCAATAGCCGCTGCTCGCGCCCGCCTCTGGAGCTCCTTTAAGCGGCGCTCTGAATCCCCTCTCCTCGCACACCAGGAAACAAAGAGGCAAGAAAAAGTCTCTTGACTCTTTGACAGCTCCAGACTTTTTCCCGGACTCCCTCCCGGCTAGCTGTGGCACATAGCCCCCGTCAGGCTGTGTTCACGCAGCCAACCCCAGTCCTCTCCCTGGGATCTGACCTCTGAAACCGGAGCCTCAGCTCCCAGCCCCCACCTGCCCCAGCAGGTGAGCAGACAAGCCTCTCGGGCTGGTGAGTGCTGGTCGGCACCGATGCTCTGTGCCGGAATCTCTCTGCTTTGCCCTCCGCACCCCTGTTGCTGTGCTCTCCTCTGTGGCTCCGAAGCTTCCCCCCACCCCCGCAGTCTCCGCCCGCAAAGTGGCTTCCTAGTGTGTGGAGACCTTTCCTCCTTCACAGCTCCCTCCCACTGGTGCAGGTCCCATCCCTATTCTTTGTCTCTGTTTTTTCTTTTTTCTTTTGCCCTACCCAGGTACGTGGGGAGTTTCTTGCCTTTTGGGAGGTTGAGGTCTTCTGCCAGCGTTCAGCAGGTGTTCTATAGGAGTTGTTCCACATGTAGATGTATTTCTGATGTATTTGTTGGGAGGAAGGTGATCTCTGGGTCTTACTCTTCCGCCATCTTGAAGCTCTCAAATAAACTCTTAAACGTTTTAATATGCTTCAGTTTACCTTTTAACACCATCAGTTGCTATAACTATTGGCCAAAGGCTTTACCAAGTTTGTGACGAATAAGAGAGATGCATTTGTTTGTAGTGAATAGGAAGAGTTAGAGATAATTAGGGCTTACAAGCTGGAAATTTATGACAAGGAAAAATCTATAGAAAACTTTGTGAGGACTATTAACAAAAAGGGACCCATCTATGTGGCTGCATGTGACCCCAGCTTACAGTCAAATCTTCTTTAAAACTGCAGCTTTAAGTATGTGATTAATGGCATGGTAATTTTTGTTGTTGTTGTTGTTGTTGTTTTATTATCAGTAAGATTTTACTGATGAGTTATTTGCCTTATTTTTGCCCTCAAGATTAGACAATCCATGACTGTCCTCACTATTAAGATATCTGAAGGCAAAAAAGCAGATTTGCAATAAGTAAAATCTGGAGAGGAAAGGCTGATAGAGTGCCTATATGTCTGCATATGTATGCTGTACAGATGAGCTCCATGGAAAAAACTGGATTATGCAAACCAATAAGTTTTTGTAAAGGGAGAGGATAACACATTTTAAAGTATTAAATGAGCTATCATTTATTTAAAATAAAATATAAACAATAATCTCAAATTTGTTAGAGTACTTCAGTCACTATTAATATCAATAAAAAGTTGCTGCTAAGAAAATAGTAATACATTTGTAAATGAAAAATACATACTGAAATATCTTTGCCAGGAAATTAATTCTGCATTTCATTTAGTACAGGGTACCTAGAGGTATTTTATAAAAACAAGATAATTGAGATGATGGTATGACTATGTCATTAATTTTTAATTCTTTTATATAATTCCTAGTCTTCTATTTGTATTCTGTTTTTTCCCCTGAACATAACTTTTAAATTTGTGTTTTCCAATAATTTTTATCATGTATGCTTATGAACATTACCAAATCCTTTTAAAAACAACTTAAATATCCATACACCTTTATTAAGTTTTTTTAATGCAACTAATTATCAAAGAAAGAATGAGGTAGATTTGATGCACTGATGTGGAATGATTTTTAAGACATAGTGTGAAATATGAAAAGTTTAAAAAGTCAACCAAAAAGTATGTACAATATAATCCTATTTAAAGGGGGAAAATTCCAAAGGAAGATGGTACATGACCAATGTTGAGCTCTCTCTGTGTTGCTCACATATCCTGAGGCTACTGAAAAAAAGGGGTGGGGGATAGAAAATGAAATTCTCAAACCACAGATTATAGACGGAAGGGAGAGTAGACCAGGTCTCAGGCTGTGGATGAGGTCAAAAAGAGTCCACTCACTATCTACAGAGCACATAGATGATCTTGACAGATCATTCCACTTGAAACATGAGGTAAATGAAAAGAAAAGCATGGCAACCAGGTAAACACACCAGCATGGAAGGTGGAGGGGGGAAGAAACCTAATATGCAAACAAAATAGATGAAGAGTCCGATCTGGAAAAAAGTCCAAGAAACAGAAGAAAATTTCCCAAGAGAGCTCCTCATTAGGGAAGAATTGAATAAGTATATTAAATCAAGATATAGAAGCTCAAACATAAAACAGTAGTCACATACTGAAATTAATGAAATTTTTAAGTGCAGCAGAAAAAAACCAGGATGAAAACAGCAACATTAAAAAGTTACCTAATACATTTAAAAGGTCAAAGAACAGACCAGATATAGCTAATTATAAAATTAATTAATTATACAGAAGAAAAGCTTGTTTTAATTAAGGTAAACACAGAGGAAAAGTACAGAAAAAACTATAGATATATAATAAATCTATGGAACAGTAATAACCTATCTTAAATATACCAGAAGTAGAAAACCAAACAAATGGAACACTGAAAAATGCTGAGATATAACAGAAGAAATCTTACTAAATGGAATATGCTGGTCAAAAGCAAAAGTTGTGTTCTGGTTATAGTAGATATAGAACAATTAACGCAGAGACATATATTATTTGTCACCAAACTGTAAGAGAAGAAAATGAACTCTGGGAAGAAAACAATTTTTCTATAAAGAGGAAAGAAAATCAAGCTGGTCTCAGATTTCTCCACACATTTAATGCCAAAAGACAATTAAGCAATATCTACACAATTCTGAAACAAAAGAAAGTGTAATGCTAGAAGATAGACTCACACAACATGATATACAAGTGTAAAAGCTACAGACAGACATTCTGAAATACAAAATCATTTAGGGAATAAAATATCCTTGAGTCCTTACTGAAAAACAAAGACAAACAAAATAAAACTACTCAACAACTATATCCAAGCAATTAAGAGCTAGAATCAAAGTAGAACACTCAAGAATGAGAAAACTATATTAAAAGAACCAGTGGAATATATGAAATCATTTAAATATTTAAAAAAGACTAAACATCCATGATCACAAATCATGATTAGAAGAAGAAGAGTGGATGGCTCCAAATCAGCCCTCATATTAACACAGGTGCTGGCACCACAGAGCTACACTATCCTTTTTCTACCATGAATGTCAGGCGTTCAGACCTGGGTTCTGGCCTCATAGAGATAACTGTGCTTCTGTTCCAAGCCCCAGTGATTTTCCAAAACGTTTATAAAATGGATGGGTAATACAAAGATAGACTAAGGAATTATTTTTAAAGTATCTTTAATGGTGGGGTAAAATTAGTATTTAAATTAAGCCATTTAACTTTAAATAATGCCTATTTTTAGCTCTTTGAAATTAAACCAGACTTAGTCAATTGGCAGCAATATGACCAGATGATTTCTTTATGAATCACTCACTGACTTCCACCATAAAAAGGATAATAATTTAATGTTCTCTGAAAAATCATAGTCAAAAATACATTCAGTTCAGGCATTGTATTCGTTGAGAAAAGGAAAAACACTTTTATATTGTAGATAACCAAAAGCAGAATAATATCAAAAGAAATTAGATGAAAGTGATAGATGTTGAGAAATTAAGTAATCAAATAAAATGTAAATACGAAGCAACAAATTTACCTCATTTTGAACAGGTAAATAGATTTATAAATTGGGGATTTTTTTATTGATTTGTTTTTATTGTTCTGTGAAGTGATTTTCTTTAACACAAGCAGACTGATTAAAAAAGCATTTCCTTACATAATTCACAGGCTGAATAGAGAGAAAAGTGAACAAACAGTTCCTAAAAATGGAGGTTTTTAGATGCTTCAGCTAAGAATATGCAAACTTTAAGAATTATATGCCTGTTGAATGCTATCCTAGTCACTAGCTAACTTCTGGTTGTGAAGGTCAAGGTGATGTTAAAATATTCCTTTATAACACTTTCCCTCTGAGAGAGAAGTTCGCAGTGGAATGTTTTGACTTAAATATTTTTGATGAATATCAACGTCTTCTTTTCTGTTACTGAATAAGATTACATAAATAAAGAATAATACTATTATTAGTATTAATCATTAATGATAGTATTAATAATTCTATTCTTTGAGCACTAGCTCTTTGTACTAGTTTCCTGGGATGATCAGACAATGCTAGGATTTTTAAGGTAACAGCACACGTATCTCTGACTCTCTAAGGGTTTATTGTCTCTCTCCCATTTCAGTCAAACCACATAACTGCCAACTTGTCTCCTGCTGTGTTTTCTTACTCTTTCATTCATTCATTACATATTTATTATGTGCCTACTGCGTGCCAGACAATGTTCTAAGCAATGAACAATACAGACAAATTCCCTGCTTCTACGAAGTTTTCAGTCTGGTAGAGTAGACAAACGAAATAGCAACAAAATAGAATGGGAAAAGCATTCTTTTCCCATTGTGATAACATTGCCTTTGGGCTAGACCAGGATTTCTCAACCTCAGCACTAATCATATTTCGAGCTGGATAATTCTTTGTTGTGACGGACTGTTCTGTGCACTGTAGGATCTTCAGCAGTATCTCTGGCTTCTACTTACTGAACTACAGCAGTGTCACAAAGTTTTGACAACCAAAAATGTTTCCAGACACTGTCAAATGTCCACCAAGGGGCAAAATCATCCAGAGTTCAGAATCACTGGCCTAGACAAATCAGTGGGGCTTCCCTTCAAAATGTTCCCATTGTTATGCTACTCCAGTGCTGTGTCAGCATCCACGCTTAGCTGATGCTCCTTTTTATATTTGTTCTAGACAACTTCAGCCACTTTTCAGGTCCATGATTTTGCAGGCCAAAACTACTTCACACTTGGGAGTAGCTGCTGACCTAGCAGAACTAATGTAAGAAGTTTCTGGCAAAGGAGCTCTTCTGTTTCAACGATACATGTATTTCACTTGCATTCTGGGTGTGGATGCTGCGTATTGATAATCCATGGCTTTCTCTAATTGATTCATGGCATGATTGCTGATATTTTGTGTTTGTTTACTTCACAATGTTTTCGCTAAATACATGACTTTCCATGGGCCTGTTTCTTGGTATATTTCTAAACATGCTGATAAGTTTACCTCATCCCACACTACTAATTATTTCTGTATACAGACTTATTGGTATTTGCTTTGTCAGAACACCTTCCTCTCTTTACTGGCTTAAAAAGGATCAAAGCAATGAGAAAATTAACTGTAACATTCTTCAGAAACTAGAGTCTACATCTCTCTTTGTGGCTTATTGTAGTATTAGACAGGGGAGCATTAAGCTGCCCTGGAATGGGAATTTTTGTAATCAGATTTTTCTCTAATTCTGTGGCAAATTTTGGAGACCTGCCTCTGTACACATATCTAAACTAAATAATTCTCTTTTTAATTGCAGCCCTTTGCACCCTCCTTTTGTTGTCCTTGGGAGAATAGTTAATGGCAGTGCTTAAATTTCCATTACCAATAGGAAGAAAGAAATGTAAGTATATTCTTCTATTACTGTCAATAGCCAAGGATATATTTATAGTCTGTCAAAAACAATTTGAGTTCCTCTACAAGGCTGCTTAATTTAAACCCAGCACTAAATGATATTTACACGTGCATCACCCCCAGTTGTCTCTCCCCTGGCTTTGTGCAATCGATTGTACATGCTCTTCATTTGTGGGCATGTTGTGGCACAGGTTCCAATGGCTCCTATGCCTGTAATTGAGCATATTCCAGGTTTCCTTGTACTTCTTTTCTTATTAAAGACAGTTGCTGAATGAGAGATCTATTCTCGGTGAGCCAGACTGGATGAAACCATTTTTTGAGTAGCCAGAACAATGGTGGTAGAAGCAAGGTGACCAATAATGTCTCACACTCACCCATGCATGCACACACTTCTATCTGCCACAGAGTTGATTTAAGAGCTGTAGGGCTCTGCTTATATGGGAGTATATTAGCTCTCCCATTGAACCAGGTACTTGGTTTAAAGGCTCCCTTGACAACTGTATTACAGAGTCTCATACATATTAGGAAAGTCTTCCTTTTGAGAATTGTGCCATTATTTTGCAAAATGTAAAAAGCTGAGAATTTTTTTTAATAGAGGAATTTTCAAGAAAAATGTTAAAAATACCATACAGCTCAATGGGGTCTGATTGAGGTCTACTTTAACCTAAACTGAATGTTCTCTTCTAAATGCTCCAGAACATGTTAGTTTTGAAAAAAATTCAAGGAAAAGATGTGGAACTCCCAGTAGTACTCTGATCAGTGGTCCCTGACTAATGATCATGAAATTTTCTTTCTGTTTCTCCTCTCATCTACAGTATGTAACCTCTAACAGCTCTTTTAGCTGTAGCAAAAACAAGATTGTAGTCTAAAGAAAAATGACTACTAGGAAACAAGGTATTTTAATGGCTGTCTAGTCCAAAATATGGGTTACTCTAAAATATTAAAATTGCAACTATGAATCCCCTTGGAATTCCTGAAGGTTTTTCTGCACTTTGCCAGCCCCTTTATCCTGAAATACATGAAGATAACAAAAGAATGACAAATCTAAACTGCAGATGGTTTTTCCCTTTCTCTCAGTTCATTCATTTTTAATGCAGATGACGGGATCTTTGGGACTTAGAGCCATATTTGACAGCTTTTTCATGTTTATTTGGATGGTGAGTTATGCTACAATTTGGATTTGAGGCACTCTTTCCAAGAATAAGTCATTTGTAATCCATGTATGTTTTAGTGGCTAAGATGTGAATATGCAGGTTTTATTGTTTCTTTCTTGAGATTTACACTGTTCTATATGTAGAGCTTTTTTTAACTAAAGACTCAGTTTTCTTCTGATTTTAGTCAAAAATAGTTGGTTATATTTCTGTTTTTAGTGCAGCATTGCTGAAGAGTATGAAGGCAAACAAAGAAACTATCAAAATATCAATAAAATCCTATTGTTTAAGACATAAAAATTCTTTAAGTACATAAATAACAGATCTCATGTATTTATGATACTAGCTCCTTCTTTAGCATGTGTCTCAGAGCTAGTCTCCAACATTCTACACAGTCTTGTTGCACGGTAAATGCCTAGTGTCTCACTTAAGGAAAGAAATCACTTTCATGAACTCTTCCTGAAAGCTAAGATGGTCCTTGCTATCAAGGAAATCTGCTCTGCAGTATTATAAACAATTAGGCTATTTCTTCTCTTCCAAAATAAATTTTATTACAGGTATTTTGCTTGTAAAAAAACCCAAACAACTTTAGGTGACACTCAGTTTACTTCATTGTGTCAGATTTTTAAAAATTGTCTTTATCCATCATTCCTACATTACTGCTACCACCCTCTTGTTTGCCCAAACAGTTTCTCTTCTTATTGTGTGGTGAGATTTGGAATGGATATAGACATTGAGAGGCCAAAAAATGGTCAGAAGGACTGATATACTTTTCACTTCTTTCCTTATGGCAAAGAACATGGAGTGTGGTATTCCCTCTAAAGTAGAAGCCACCTTAAAAGTTTGTTTTAAAATCTTCATGAAACTTTTTTCCAAGTCTAGAGAACCCAGGAGGTATTTATTTTTCTCAACCTTTCATGATTACTTTCTATGCAATGGGCACAGTGCTAAGTATTGAGATAGTGAAGGCATTTTGCTGATATTTGAAATTCATTCCCTCTTTCTCCTGACATGTTTAAGTCCTGCAGCATTTTAAAAAATCTGTTACTTTACTGACAAATCCAGTGCAAATTGCTCAATTCTTTCTCTGAATTCTTATAAGGCCTCATATATCTTTTGGTTAAACCACTCATATGGCACTTAATTCACTAAACAGAATGTTTCCAGAGAGCAGGAACTATACCTTTCACTATTATGGCATTTCTGGTATTTCATTATCAAATCCAAAGATGCATGAAAAATTCCAATCCTATATCTGTTAATAATCAGCTACGTAACTTTATATTTATCCTGATGTCATTTTCTCCAAAAATAAAAAAAATAAACACATAGTAAATTGAATATGCAGATTCTTGCTGTAATATAACAAAGAGGTCATAAAATTATTTCTACTCTGGGTTGTAAGATTTGGCCAGGTAGCATTCATTAATTATATCAAAGAAAATTCTGCTTCCTAGAAAAGAATAGATGGATAGAATTTTCTCATTTAAAGTTTTTATTCTTTTTATTTCGACTTTAAAATGAAAGTGTCTGCTATCATTTATCCTCTAGTGAGTGCTAGTAGCTTACCCTGTGAATGAAAAAGTAACAAATTAATATTAATTAACAAGATTAAATATAGCCAATAATTTATAATTCAACTGCTTGTTTTTTTTTTTCTTATTAGTCATCCATTTTATACACATCAGTGTATACATGTCAATCCCAACCTCCCAATTCATCCCACCACCACCCCCTCCCCTTGCCACTTTCCCCCCTTGGTGTCCGTATGTTTTTTCTCTACTTCTGTGTCTCAATTTCTGCTCTGCAAACCGGTCCATCTGTACCATTTTCTAGGTTCCACATATATGCGTTAATATACGATATTTATTTTTCTCTTTCTGACTTACTTCACTCTGTATGACAGTCTCTAGATGCATCTGCGTCTCTACAAATGACCCAATTTCGTTCCTTTTTATGCCTGAGTAATATTCCATTGTGTATATGTACCACATCTTCTTTATGCATTCGTCTGTCGATGGGCATTTAGGTTGCTTCCATGACCTGGCTATTGTAAATAGTGCTGCAATGAACATTCGGGTGCATGTGTCTTTTTGAATTATGGTTTTCTCTGGGTATATGCCCAGTAGTGGGATTGCTGGGTCATATGGTAATTCTATTTTTAGTTCTTTAAGGAACCTACATACTGTTCTCCACAGTGGCTGTATCAAGTTACATTCCCACCAAAAGTGCAAGAGGGTTCACTTTTCTCCACACCCTCTCCAACATTTCTTGTTTGTAGATTTTCTGATGATGCCCATTCTAACTGGTGTGAGGTGATACCTCATTGTAGTTTTGATTTGCATTTCTCTAATAATTAGTGATGTTGAGCAGCTTTTCATGTGCTTCTTGGCCATCTATATGTCTTCTTTGGAGAAATGTCTCTTTAGATCTTCTGCCCATTTTTGGATTGGGTTGTTTGATTTTTTAATATTGAGCTGCATGAGCTGTTTATATATTTTGGAGATTAATCCTTTGTCTGTTGATTCGTTTGCAAATATTTTCTCCCGTTCTGAGGGTTGTCTTTTCGCCTTGTTTATGGTTTCCTTTGCTGTGCAAAAGCTTTGAAGTTTCATTAGGTCCCATTTGTTTATTTTTGCTTTTATTTCCATTACTCTAGGAGGTGGATCAAAAGATCTTGCTGTGATTTATGTCAAAGAGTGTTCTTCCTATGTTTTCCTCTAAGAGTTTTATAGTGTCCGGTCTTACATTTAGGTCTCTAATGCATTTCGAGTTTATTTTTGTGTATGGTGTTAGGGAGTGTTCTAATTTCATTCTTTTACATGTAGCTGTCCACTTTTCCCAGCACCACTTATTGAAGAGGCTGTCTTTTCTCCATTGTATATCTTTGCCTCCTTTGTCATAGATTAGTTGACCATAGGTGCGTGGGTTTATCTCTGGGCTTTCTATCTTGTTCCATTGATCTATATTTCTGTTTTTTGTGTTGTGTACCATATTGTCTTGATTACTGTAGCTTTGTAGTATAGTCTGAAGTCACAGAGCCTGATTCCTCCAGCTCTGTTTTTTTCCCTCAAGACTGCTTTGGCTATTCAGGGTCTTTTTTGTCTCCATACAAATTTTCAGATTTTTTGTTCTAGTTCTGTAAAAAGATGCCATTGGTAATTTGATAGGGATTGCACTCAATCTGTAGATTGCTTTGGGTAGTATAGTCATTTTCACAATATTGATTCTTCCAATCCAAGAACATGGTATATCTCTCCATCTGTTGGTATCATCTTTAATTTCTTTCATCAGTGTCTTACAGTTTTCTGCATACAGGTCTATTGTCTCCCTAGGTAGGTTTAGTCCTAGGTATTTTATTCTTCTTGTTGCAGTGGTAAATGGGAGTGTTTCCTTAATTTCTCTTTCAGATATTTCATCATTATTGTATAGGAATGCAAGTGATTTCTGTGCATTAATTTTGTATCCTGCAACTTTACCAAATTCATTGATTAGCTCTAGTAGTTTTCTGGTAGCATCTTTAGGATTCTCTATGTGTAGTATCATGTCATCTGCAAACAGTGACAGTTTTACTTCTTCTTTTCCAATTTGTATTCCTTTTATTTCTTTTTCTTCTCTGATTGCCATGGCTAGGACTTCCAAAACTATATTGAATAATAGTGGTGAGAGTGGACATCCTCGTCATGTTCCTGATCTTAGAGGAAATGCTTTCAGTTTTTCATCATTGAGAATGACATTTGCTGTGGGTTTGTTATATATGTCCTTTATTATGTTGAGATAGGTTCCCTCTATGCTCACTTTCTGGAGAGTTTTTATCATAAATGGGTGTTGAATTTTATCAAAAGCTTTTTCTGCATCTATTGAGATGATCATATGATTTTTATTCTTCAATTTGTTAATATGGTGTATCACATTGGTTGATTTGCATATATTGAAGAATCCTTGCATCTCTGAGATAAGTTCCACTTGATCATGGTGTGTGATCCTTTTAATTTGTTGTTGGATTCTGTTTGCTAGTATTTTGTTGAGGATTTTTGCATCTATATTCATCAGTGATATTGGTATGTAATTTTCTTTTTTTTTGGTATCTTTGTTTGGCTTTGGTATCAGGATGATGGTGGCCTCATAGAATGAGGTTGGGAGTGTTTCTTCCTCTGCAATTTTTTGGAAGAGTTTGAGAAGGATAGGTGTTAGCTGTTCTCTAAATGTTTGAAAGAATTCACCTATGAAGCCATCTGGTCCTGGACTTTTGTTTGTTGGATGATTTTTAATCACAGTTTCAATTCCATTACTTGTGATTGGTCTGTTCATATTGTCTGTTTCTTCCTGGTTCAGTCTTGGAAGGTTATACCTTCTCAGAATTTGTCCATTTCTTCCAGGTAGTCCATTTTATAGGCATAGAGTTGCTTGTAGTAGTCTCTTAGGATGCTTTGTATCTCTGCAGTGTCTGTTTTAACTTCTCCTTTTTCATTTCTAATTTTATTGATTTCAGTCCTCTCCCTCTTTTTCTTGATGAGTCTGGCTAATGGTTTATCTATTTTGTTTATCTTCTCAAAGAACCAGCTTTTATTTTTATTTATCTTTGCTATTTTTTTCTTTGTTTCTATTTCATTTATTTCTGCTCTAATCTTTATGATTTCTTTCCTTCTGCTAACTTTGGGTTTTGTTTGTTCTTCTTTCTCTAGTTCCTTTAGGTGTAACGTTAGATTGTTTATTTGAGATTTTTCTTGTTTCTTGAGGTAGGCTTGTATAGCTATAAACTTCCCTCTTAGAACTGCTTTTGCTGCATCCCATAGGTTTTGGATCATCGTGTTTTCATTGTCATTTGTCTCTAGGTATTTTTTGATTTCCTCTTTGATTTCTTCAGTGATCTCTTGGTTATTTAGTAACGTATTGTTTAGCCTCCATGTGTTTGTGTTTTTCACGGTTTTTTCCCTGTAATTGATTTCTAATCTCATAGCGTTTTGGTCAGAAAAGATGCTTGATATGATTTCAATTTTCTTAAATTTACTGAGGCTTGATTTGTGACCCAAGATGTGATCTATTCTGGAGAATGTTCCTGCGCACTTGAGAAGAAAGTGTAATCTGCTGTTTTTAGATGGAATGTCCTATAAATATCAATTAAATCGATCTGGTCTATTGTGCCATTTAAAGCTTGTGTTTCCTTATTAATTTTCTGTTTGGCTGATCTGACCATTGGTGTAAGTGAGGTGTTAAATTCCCCCACTATTTTTTGTGTTACTGTCGATTTCCTCTTTTATAGCTGTTAGCAGTTGCCTTATGTATTGAGGTGCTGCTATGTTGGGTGCATATATATTTATAATTGTTATATCTTCTTCTTGGATTGATTCCTTTATCATTACATAGTGTCCTTCCTTGTCTCTTGTAACATTCTTTATTTTAAAGTCTATTTTATCTTATATGAGTATTGCTACTCCAGCTTTCTTTTGATTTCCATTTGCATGGAATATCTTTTTCCATCCCCTCACTTTCAGTCTGTATGTGTCCGTAGGTCTGAAATGGGTCTCTTGTAGACAGCATATATATGGGTCTTCTTTTTGTATCCATTCAGTGAGCCTGTGTCTTTTGGTTGGAGCATTTAATCCATTCACATTTAAGGTAATTATCAATATGTATGTTCCTATTACCATTTTCTTAATTGTTTTGGGTTTGCTTTTGTAGGTCCTTTTCTTCTCTTGTGTTTCCCACTTAGAGAAGTTCCTTTAGTATTTGTTGTAGAGGTGGTTTGGTGGTGCTGAATTCTCTTAGCTTTTGCTTGTCTGTAAAACTTTTGATTTCTCCATCGAATCTGAATGAGATCCTTGCCGGGTAGAGTAATCTTGGTTGTAGGTTCTTCCCTTTCATCACTTTAAATATGTCATGCCACTCCCTTCTGGCTTGTAGAGTTCCTGCTGAGCAATTAGCTGTTAACCTTATGGAAGTTCCCTTGTATGTTATTTGTCATTTTTCCCTTGCTGCTTTCAATAATTTTTCTTTGTGTTTAATTTTTGCCAGTTTGATTACTATGTGTCTCAGTGTGTTCCTCCTTGGGTTTATCCTGAATGGGACTCTCTGTGCTTCCTGGACCTGGGTGGCGATTTCCTTTCCCATGTTAGGGAAGTTTTCGACTATAATCTCTTCAAATATTTTCTCGGGTCCTTTCTCTCTCTCTTCTCCTTCTGGGACCCCTATAATGCGAATGTTGTTGCGTTTAATGTTTTCCCAGAGGTCTCTTAGGCTGTCTTCATTTCTTTTCATTCTTTTTGCTTTATTCTATTCCGCAGCGGTGAATTATGCCATTCTGTCTTCCAGGTCACTTACCCATTCTTCTGCCTCAGTTATTCTGCTATTGATTCCTTCTAGTGTAGTTTTCATTTCAGTTATTGTATTGTTCATCTCTGTTTGTTTGTTCTTTAATTCTTCTAGGTCTTTATTAAACGTTTCTTGCATCTTCTCAATCTTTGCCTCCTTTCTTTTTCCGAGGTCCTGGATCATCTTCACTATCATTATTCTGAATTCTTTTTCTGGCAGGTTGCCTATCTCCAGTTCATTTAGTTGTTTTTCTGGGGTTTTATCTTGTTCCTTCATATGGTACCTAGCCCTCTGCCTTTTCATCTTGTCTATCTTTCTGTGAATGTGGTTTTCTTCCACAGGCTGCACTATTGTAGTTCTTGTTTCTGCTATCTTCCCTCTGGTTGATGAGGCTATCTAGGAGACTTGTGCAAGTTTCCTGATGGGAGGGCCTAGTGATGGGAAGAGCTGGGTGTTGCTCTGGTGGGCAGAGCTCACTAAAACTTTAATCTGCTTGTCTGCTGATGGGTGGGGCTGGGTTCCCTCCCTGTTTGGTGTTTGGCCTGAGGCGACCGAACACTGTCGCCTACCCGGGCTCTTTGGTGGGGTTAATGGCAGACTCTGGGAGGGCTCACACCAAGGAGTACTTCCCAGTACTTCTTCTGCCAGTGTCCTTTTCCTCAAGGTGACACACAGTCCTCCACCCCAACACCTCTTCATTATACCGTTCAACACTAGCAGGTAGGTCTGGTTCAGTCTCCTCTGGGGTCACTGCTCCTTCCCTTGGGTCCCGATGTGCACACTACTTTGTGTGTGCCCTCCAAGGGTGGAGTCTCTGTTTCCCTTAGTCCTGCCAAAGTCCTGCAATCAACTCCGGCTAGCCTTTGAAGTCTGATTCTCTAGGAATTCCTCCTCCCTTTGCCAGACCCCCAGGTTGGGAGGCCTGACGTATGGCTCAGAACCTTCACTCCATTGGGTGGACTTCTGTGGTATAAGTGTTCTCCAGTTTGTGAGTCACGCACGCAGCAGTTATGGGATTTGATATTATTGTGATTGCCCCCCTCCTACCTTCTCATTGTGGCTTCTCCTTTGTCTTTGGATGTGGGGTATGTTTTTTGGTTAGTTCCAGTGTCTTCCTGTCGATGATTGTTCAGCAGTTGGTTATGATTCCAGTGTTCTCGAAAGAGGGAGTGAGAGCATGTCTTTCTACTCCGCCATCTTGAACCAATCTCCCTCAACTGCTTGTTTTTCTGTGTGTTTTTTTTTTTTTTTGGCAAACACGAGTATTTGTCAGTTTATTGTACTATTAAGACTTGGTTTCAGAATGAACTGATTTTCTTACTCTAAATTCTGCCACTGTATGTAAAAGAGGTAACTCACTTAGAATTTCTGAACCTGTGTAGAATAAAGAAATTATGCTACCACTTCCATTTTATATTGCAACTGACATAAAGTAATTTATGTGTGCATATAAATGCATTAGAATAAATAGGACAGGGTAGAGTATATGGACCAACTCACTGGCTAAAGACAATTTAAATAGCTCCAAAAGATAACAAAAATTTTCTTAAGAGCATAGAAGTAGGTTTTGATTGAATAGGCTACAGTAGACCAGAATTGCCACTAAAAACAATGAGAAAAGCCAGGTAAAATAAACTTTAAGATATGTTCAAAGTCATTAAGACTATAGCGATTGAAGTAACAACACCAAGAGGCCAAGCTCTTGGAGAAATAGAGGCCATAGAGAGAAGAGCCCAACTGTCTGTCATAGTTTCTCCCGCAAAAAATTTGCCAAATCCTAGTGCTGGGTGAGAAGCTGAAAAACCAGGCAGAGAGTGGCTAGCTGCCAAGAACCAGAGAAGTGAGCAGAGCCTTGGCAGTCTGACCGCGCTGGAGGAAAAACATCCAGAGGCAGGCAGGATTTGAGAGACCAACATCCAGGAGAGAAGGGAGGTCCTGATAAGTGAGCCATATGCTCTTCTTTTCCCTTTTTAGCACTTACTGAATTCTTAAGGTGCTTGGAGAAGAATACTAAGAAACTGAAAGATTATTTGAAAATCTGTGCAGTTATCATGGGTCTCTTGGTGAACAGGAGACAACAGTGGGAGTTCTTGACTAGCAAAAAAAGACAGCATTTTGTAAACACTCAAAGGCTCTTGGTTGAGATCTGTAAGAGCTAACCCAAAGAACTTCATACAAAGAGAAGTATCCAGTGCTTCCCCCAAACTGCACAATATCCTTGAATCAGCTCATTCCCTGATTGAATACAGTGATCTGCTCCCTCATAGGCTGCCTAAGAAAGGACAAGATCGGTTCTATCTAAAGTAGGAGAATATCGTTCAGTGGCATTAAATATTTCATGTACAATATCCAGCACTCAATCAAAAAAATAAAAACTAAGCCATAAATAAATAAATAAATAATAAAGAAAGAAAGAAAGAAAGAAAGAAAGAAACAGGAAAACCAACAATAGCAACAAAGCATAGACTATCCAGGTGCTATAGCTGTGAGACTAGACTTATGTTTGTGAGTAATATGTCCAAGAACATAGATAACAACAGAAGAATTTCATCATAGAACTGTTATCTAGTGGAAAAGAAATGAATGGAAATTCTTGAGTTAAAAAAGCAATAATGGGAATTGATGATTCAGCACATGGAGTTACAGATTGGACGAAACTGAATAGGTGATTAAAGTAATGATGAGTAAAATAATAGGTGAGTAAAAATAATCTGAGCTAAAGAAGGAGAAAAGCATATGTGGAAAGTACAGAAGAAAGTGTAAGAGACACATGCGATACAGTGAAGACAAATAAAACACATGTCCTTGGTGTCATAGAAGGGAAGATAAGATAGAAGCAGAAGCAATCTTTTAAGAGATAATGGAATTTCTTAGATATGTAATCAATCACAGTTGGAAGCTAAGAAATGCATGAGGGAATTAAAGCTCTACAAAGACTTATTATATGAATAGATATTGATTTTACAGAACAAAACTATTAATGTATTGGGTTGCATAAAATAGATGAGGAGTTAAAGTAATGACAAAATAACACAATAAGAGAGAGGGGAATAAATAGAGTAAATGTACTTTAAGGTAATTGTATTTTCAGGTGAGAGGTAAATAATTTATTTCTGACTGTAATGAGTCAAAGTTGCATATTGTAATCATTGAAATTATTGTAAAGGATGTATATCATAAAGCTAAAAGAAAATCAATCAATTATGAAATAATTAATTCACAAGAAGGAGAGAAGAAATAACATAAAACAGGTGGGACATATAGAAATAGTAAAAGGTAAATATGAACCAAAATATGTCAGACAATACATTTAGTATAAGTGGACACAATGCTCCAATTAAAAGACTGAATTTTAAAAAACACTTAAATTTACTGACAAAGACCCTTTAAATACAATGATAGAAAGGTTATAAGAAAAAGGCTGGGAAAAGATCTATCAGACAAAAGTAAAGCTGGTTCGTCAATAATAGAAACAAAGTAGACACAATGACAAGAAATATAACAAGAGACAATTAGCAGAACTTCATAATGTTACAAGGGTCAGTGTTCTAGAAAGATATAACCGTGTTACATCTGTATGAACCTAACAGCAGGGATACAAAATATACAAGATAAAAATTTAAAGAATTACTTGAGAAATGACAAATCAAAAATTATACTGAGAGACTTTAACAGACCTCTCCCAATAACTGATAGTATAAACAGACCAAAAAAATCATTAAGTATATAGAGAATATAAATATTGTGATAAACAAAATTGCCTAATTGGCAGGAATAGATCATTGCTTCCAACAATGGCAGAACACACATTTTCCAGTGCATGTAGAATATATATGCACCCAATTTGGGGAAATGTTTCATGTGCAGTTGAAGTATTTGTGTATTCAATTATTATTTGGAAACTAAGAAATGCAGTTCTAAAAAATCAATAAGACAAAGTATTAATGGATGTGAGAAAATATTTTAAATTAATTAATAATAGATATATAATATATCAAACTTGGATGTGACTAAATCTGTGCTTAAATAAAAATTCATACTGTAAAATTAATATATTAAAAGCATGTTTATAAGTATCCATTATATTTAAATATTCACTATAGCATGTTAAAAATGGAAAGGCAAGTTAAATTCAGTAAAAGTAGAAGGAAGAAAATATATAAATAAGGGCAAAATTATGAAATAGAAAATAAATGCATAATAAAAAATTGACTAATAAAAAAGGTTTATCTTTGAAAATATATAAAATTGACATACTCATGGTAAGATTGATCAAGAGGAAGAGAGAGAGAGAGAGGGAGAGAAGGCACAAATTAGCTTTACTAGCAGCAATAAAAGAGCATGAATAAAGATCCTACAGGTATTGAAAATAAAATTAAAGTATATGATGAATGATGTTTTAACAGTAAATTAGAAACTCTACATGAAACAGATAACCTCCTAGAAAAATAAAATATTCCAAAACTGAGATAAGAGGAAATTTAAAAAATCATATAGTGTTACTATATTCATGAAAATCTCAGTTCATACAGCTTTATGATGAATTTTCCCAAATATTTCAGATAGATGAAACACTAATCTTATGCAAAAGTTTCCAGAGCAAAGAACAATAGGAATCATTTACAAATCATTTTAAATTGCTATCATAAGCTTCTTACCAAAATAGGACAAGGATATTATAAGAAAGGAAAGGAAAGCTGTAGGTCAATTCCTTTCACAGAAATAGATGTGAAAATGGGAAAATTCTAAACCAAATGTCAACATATAAAATTTAGGAATATTTAAAAAGGATAATATGTCAAGATCAAGTAGAATTTATCTAGTAAAAAGGTTGGCATAAAGTTTTAAAATTATTTAATATTAGTCATCATACAGAATAAAGGAAGAAAATATACACTTATCTTTATAAATTCAGAAAAGACATTTGACAAAATTAAAAATTCAGTATTCATTCATGATAAAACTCTTAGCAAAGCAGGAATCTAAAATAACTTTTTTACTCTGATAATGGCTATCTATAAAAATCTGCACTAAGTATCATATTTGATGGTGAAATACTGACTATTAGGCCAAAATTAGGAGAACATAAAGGTGCCTACTACAATCACTTCTCTTAAGCATTTTACTAGATGTCTCAGCCTATGCCATAAGGCCAGGAAAAAACAGTTTTAAGAATTTAAAATAAAAAATATGGCTTTTGTTATGTGTTTTGTTATGTTTGTTTGTGGTTTTACCCAAACATATCTACAGTATAGATTCCAATATACAGATGCAATTCCAATCAAAATCAGAACATATTTTATTGTAGAAATAAACAAGTTGGTTCAAGTTAATTCTAAAATGTATATAGAAATACATACAAGGGGCCAAGAATAGCCAAGAAAATACTGAAAAAGAAAAGCTTATGAAGAGGATAAAAGTTGGCAGGTTTGCACTACTATCTATCAAGATGTATTATATAGGTTAATAATTAAGAAAGTGTTTCGTTACCACAGACATAGACAAATAGACCAATGAAGCAAAATAGAAAATTCAGGAACAAATCAGAACTTTCATAGTCAGGTGACTATGACAAAGGTGACACAGTGATGCAGTGGTAAAAGAATGTCTTCTTTAATAAATGTTCCTAAATTGGGCATCAATTTGGGGAAAAAAATAACTTTGACCTCACTTTACACAGTACAGAAAAATCAATTCCAGATAGATCACAGACCTACATATGAAAGGTAAAAAAATAAAGCTCTCAAAGTAAGCATAGGAGAACATCTTTATGCCCTTAGAGTAGGCTATAATTTCTCATGAAGGACACTAAAAGCATTAACCATAAAGGAAAGCTCGATAAATTGGACTTCACTGAAAGTAAGACCCATGTTTTTCAGCATACATAGACTGTTTTCCAAAATGATCTTTTACTGGCTACACAGAAAATCTCAAGAAATTTCAAAGGATAGAAATAATATAAATTAATTTTTATGACGATAGTGCATTTAGGCTAGAAATCTATACTTAAGAGATAATTAGAAAATTATGATATGCTAAGAAATGACAACATTTAGTACTTCAAAATAGGTGAGTCAAAGATAGATTCATAATAGAAATTAAAATCTTTGAAATAGCTGAAAAGAAAAATGCCACATTTCAGAAGTTTTGGAATGCCATTAAAGTGATACTTAGAGAAAAACATATAATTTTAAATGAGTATATTAGGAAAAGTAGAAATGGTTAAATTAATCAGTGTGGTACAAAGAAAAACTATATATTTAATGGAATTAACTTATAATTTTCATATTGCATGCACTCACTCATGATGAACCCAAGGAGAATGCATAGAAGGGAATAAAAAAGTTACTAATACACATTAATAAACTAGAATTCTAATAATCAATTGAAAGAAAAATTAATCATTTGAGAAGAATAAAATTGATTGACTTTCAGTGACACTTTCAGTAATCAAGAAAGAGATAAATCCCAAATTAACAGTGTTAGGAATAAACTAAAGGAAAATCAGAATAGATGGTGCAGGATAAAAAGATAGTAACAATATTTCAGAATAATTTTAGACCAATAAATCTAGAAATACAGAAAAAACAGATACATTATTCAGAAAAATAACATCAAAACTGATTCAGGAAGAAATGCAAGCTTGAATAATATTAGGGAAATCTAATCAATGATCAAAAATATTCCCATTAATTTACTTTGGATAGCTTCACTATATCAAAAATTTGAGAAACTTAATTTGGATGTACACCACGTCCTGTAGGAGACAAACAAACAAAAAAAGGTAGGCATAGAGAGATTACTCCAATTAAATTAATAACAAATACAAATTTTGTACAAAAAAGGGAAACTACAGTTAATTCAGTTCAAGCATATTGACGTAAAACAAAATATTTTCAAATCCAAATCCAGGATAATATATAAAAAGAGTTTTATCATGACCAAGTTGGTTTACTTTATAAATGAAAGGATGTTTTAACTTTAAAAAGTTCGTAAATATCATCCACCAGATTAACAAAGTAAAGGAGGAAAGTCATATGATCATTTCAATGGCTGAACAAAGTTTTTTGAAAAATGCCACACTCATTTATATAGAAGTCTTAGTAAACTTGGAAGAAAAATAACTTTGCCATTTTTTAAAAAATCACACAATTTCATAAAATAAAATGTATTAAATTAATGTTCCACATTATTCCTCAAAGAACATCATGACATCCACGCATTTTGCTACTTAAACAAATGTAAAAACTAGCAATCTAGTACCATCTCATTTTTACAGAAAGAATTGTTCTTTCAAGAAACTCCAATGAATTCTTGCTTGCTCTGTCAGTTTCTTGCTTCTATTTTCAAAGGATAAATGATATAAATATAAAAAACAAACAAACAAACAAACTCTTGTTCATTTATTTTTTCAAGTATTTAAGTTCTTTTCCATTTTTTTGTTTTCTCTTCTGCATTGAATAATTTCTGTTCTCTTAGGGAAAAATAAATGAATATTTGGCTATCGTGTCATTAGAAGCACAAATCCTCAGTTTATTCTCATCTGTGTGTTATTCCCATTAAAGCATATAGATGGTTGCAGATGATCACTATTCACTTTTCATGTTCATATCTTAGTATCCAGAATCATTCAAACCTGGAAGATGGTACCTTTTGAAAGAGAAATTATTGTACATCTAACAAGTTCCCATAAAACTGGGTATTTAATGAAATAGGCCACATGTGTGTCCCTGTACCAGAATATATGAAGATAAAAAGCAGATGGAAGAATGGTGCATGACATAGCAGAGAAGAAGAGTAGCAACTCTTCATAACTGAACTCAAGAGTATCGTATGTAGAAGGAAGTCTGCTTGCGCAGAAGAATCCTAAAATTGCTCAGTAATCAAGTCAGCATGTAACATGAAAAGAAGAGGATGAAAAACAGAAAGGACATTTGGAAGTACATATGTGGAGCAGTTATAACACCAGGTCTTCACCTCCAACCTGCATAATCAAGTGACTATCCATCCTCTACACTTGCAGGACACAACAAGTCTATTTTCAGGAAAATTGAATTAAAGAGCTTTCTGATTCTAAGACAACTGGCCCAAAAGAGGGTGGGAAAGAGATGTCATTATGAACATCTTTATGCTGAAGAGTGAGAGTTTCCAGTCTACTCCTCAGCATAGCTCTTCAGCAACAACAGAGATTTGTGTCCTTAACACTCCTACCCCCTCTCTAAAGAAGAGATTGTTATATTCTTGTCTGGTAAACTGCATGTACCAGAGAAAAGATCCACAGATACCTGCCCTGTCGATGACTTGAAATGAAAAACCTTGCTGGTGTACTCCTGTCACTAGAATGAAGCTCCATGATTTACATAGAGCCTCATGAATCAAGAAGTTTTTAGTGCCTTACTCTCAAATGTGAATGAACAAAGATCACCAGATATTTGAAGAAAACCTCCACCATGGATGGCAGAAAACAGAAAGAGAAAGATATACAAAGGAAATGGAGATAATGCATGGGGAGAGGTCCAAAAAATAAAATTAATGTGCTAAGAGATAGAGTAAAAATATAGAATTCATGAAAGAAGGAGAGTGAAATGGGGAAAAGAAAGAGAAAATCATCTAAGGAATATTTAAGAAAATTACTCATAACTAGCACAGATGCCTCTCCAAAAAAAAAAAAAAAAGTTCATCTAAAGTTCAGCAAAATGAAATAAAAACAATAGATTCACATTAAAGCATATAATCATGAAATTTTAGGACACCAGGTACATAGAGAAACTCCTAAAAGCTTCCAAAGAAAAAAGCAAATTAATAAGTTTATTTTTGAAAATCTCAGGCAAAAGTATATGAAATAACAAGGGCAGTGTATCCTCCAGAGCAAAATTGGAAGCAATACCAAAATTCTGAGTTAAAATGAATTTCAACCAAGGATTCAAGTAGTAGGTCCCTAAAAATTCACCTCTCTTTTTAGTATTTTTCAGACATGTAATGTAGGTTTTGTTTTAGTAAAATGAGGCAGTAAACCAAGAAAGAACAGAAAAGAGGAGAGTCAACCCAGAGGAGGGATGATGAAGATTCCTTTCCCACCATGGGAAAGGGAAAGCCCATAGTGGTACCTGTGCTGAAACCTAAGAGAGTAATGAATCCAGATGGGAGCAGGAGAGTAGGAGGGCATCTAAAGGGGTATCTCTAGGGAAAAGAAGAAAAAGAGAATTGATAAATTATCAACAGGCTTTTTATGGAACTGTTAGAAGAGGCTGGACATTTTATTTAGATGTACAAACAAAATAAAACAAATGTAAAAAAGTGAAACAATAATTACCTTCAGGGAAAAAATAACTGCAGAACAAAATATATTCTACGAGATGTTCTGTGTGGACAATATTTACAGAGATGTAATAATAGAGCCACTGAATACAGATTTGATCAAAAGCAAATATAATCATGTGCAGGGGATGGGAAGAGGGGGAAGAATGGAAGTCAGTGAAATTGGATCCTCACCCACCATGTTATGGAGTCAATTTATAATGTCGAATGATAAACAGTAAATAGAGAACTTGTGTAAAAATAGTATTTAGAAATTCAGGCTATTTGAATTTAATACTTTGCCAAAATAAGTAAATCATAAAGATAAAAAAATGAAGTAATGGTGCATAAATTGTAAATAGGGAATAAATATGGTAGATTTTACTTACTGATGGGCAATTTTTCCTAGGATAGGTTTTCTGACATATTTAAAACTGTTTTAAAGCAATCTTCCAGTTCTTATTATCGTTCCTAATTGTTTGCATTGAAGGGTATATTATCACAGAATAAGAAACGTCTCAAACATCCCACATTCAAAAAACCTGCTAATCATTAATATAGGTGAAAGAAAAATGTATTTATAATTATTTGAGCCTATAATTTAGCTCTCCTTTATATATAAACACAAATTGTTGTTTGCTTGATTTCGTGTATGTTTTCCAAATCAGTTACACAAAGAGTTAAACAAAATATCTTTTTCAAAGCAGGTGCCTTCATGAAGATTGCCAAATGATAATTTAATAAAAATACACTTATGGAATACTATTTAAAAACACCCAAGTGAAATTTAGTTCCCTTCATACTTTCACATCTAACTCATTTCACTTTTAAAAAATCTAACTTATTTATGCCTGGCTTAATCCTTTGGCCTGACTGAAGGAATTTATAACACACCCATAGCCTTATCTTGCAGTCAAATACCATGAGGATCGATGACCCAGGCTTGGATGACCCAATGTATCTCCTCCATACAATTACAGGTAGCTCTTTTCCACATCTACAATTCTAGAAAAATTAAAGAGATGGACTTAGTTGGTGCTTCTAGTCTTTTGAAGAACAAATTAATTTTGCCATTCCTTCTGACTTTCATTTGTTTATAGTTGTAACATAAAAACAATATGCATATTTAATAGGATTTAAGCAAGAAAACATGTCACTTAAATCAACTTATCTATATTTTCTACTTTTTAAAAGTATACTTTGTATTCTTCCTTTACAGAAAAAAGAAAGATACTCTCTGCTAAAAGATGACAAGGTATCATTTGAAATCCAAATATAAGCCCTGGAATTAATCTAAAGTTGTACCTATCCAAGTCCTGCTTTACAAGTCAATTCTATTTAACTTATAAATAAGTTATAAACTGCTATAGTTCCTTTAACACATTCCCTAGATTGCAACTGTTTATTACTGATATTTGAATGAGCTAATAATTTAAAACATATTTAAAAGTTCCATCAGAGATCAAAATAAACATAACCATTTTTAAATCATAGAATTTCAAATTCTAGTGTATATACCAGTTTAATGTATAATGACTAGTGAAATTTAATTTTTTAACTTATATTGCTATTTCAAATATATGTACTGAAAATGAAAAATACATTCACTGTCCTTAAGACATAGTCCTTGGTGTCACAATGTATAGAAGGGTATTCCAACATTTAGTGTGATTTACTTAATATTATTCTTAACGGGAAACTCAGTAGATTATGACAGGTAGTCTTGTTTTCAGTACAGCAAAGAAATGATGCCTGTTATAAATTTCAGTATCTCTATCCTATTAGAAAAAATTTCTCAGATAAATTTTTTATTCCACAGATGATAAAAATAAGCTGTGATTTTTTTTTTAAAGATTTCACAGAAAATTAGAATGTACTTTAGGATTGGCAACTTAATTCAAGACTGCCTTTACTTATATTCACATGTAGAAATTTTTACTGTGCATTTAAATCTTTGGCAAATTGCCAAAATACAGTACACAAGGCCTCTAAGTGAGGTATGGATTCATGGCAAGAACCTGTGGGTTAAAAACAGGGCACAGAGGCCGCAATTAGTATCTTTAGATGAATGAGTTCCAGCGCTGAAACTGGTTTGAGGGTGGAATCCCCAAATCCACTATATGAGGAATCCTGAACCAAGCAGAATTGGGAGTGAATCAAAGATGCATTTGCATTGGCAATGGTTCAAAATTTTTTGCAAATGTTTGCTGGTGTCCAGTTGAGCTAAGGAGGAGGGAAAATAGAGTGCTAATGAATTTTTAGTGTTGAAAACATGAAATTTACCTTCAAGATGAGAGAACAAATACATTTAACATTTGGATTATTTGCACCTACAACTTTTGCCCTTAAAATGCCTCTGCCAGAAATGATTTCTTTCAGTAGCTGTACATGAAATTTTCATGGAAAATGAACTCAATTTTACCTTGATTACTCTTTTAAAATGCACACATATTGCTTCAGTCAGTCTTGTGAAATTGGTTCCTTATGTACTCATTCCTTAATAACATAATAAACTAAAGTATTGATAGCAACTCAGGAAATGAAGAACTGCATATTTTACTTTGGTATCGGTCAGACTGAATTCACATCATCGGGAACAAGTGGGGACAGAGAAGAATAAAACTACAAGAGGTTTTATAGCCTCTAAAGAGAAGCAAGGGATACATGTATATTAGTCACACTCAGGCTATTATATCATTCTGTTAATTTTTCATTTTTTCCCTTTATTCTTCTTCCTTATATGGAATACCATGAGCATCGTACTTGTTTTCAAGAAATTCACAGCTAGTGTGGGAGAAGGAAATGAAATTAATGGTTCCATTTAGGATACATAATACCAATAAAAAAAACCAAGCCCTAACTTCCAGGGGCTTAAACGCAGTCTGCTGAAAATCTGGGCTGTGTACACTCTAGGGCAACTGTCCTCCATGAGTTGGCTCAGTATTGCAATTCCTAATCAAAATGTGCTTCCACTATTGTCTCAGCAAAGAAGAAAGGAAAATAGAGAGTTCAGCATTAGTAAATAAATGCTTCATATAGTTTCTCCCTCACGTAGTTCATTGTCCAAGTCATATGACCATGCCTACCTTTAAAGTGAGAGGGGAAGTACATTCCAATCATGGGTCCAAAAGGAAAGGGTCTGTGATACAGGTGTTCACTAATAATGTCTGTCACATTAATAATTACAAATAAAGTGCCCAAAGCGGTGCAAATAAATTTTTTTAAATATTGTAAAAGCCAGAGGAGGTATTGTTTTGGAGAACAGCTTAGAGAATTACCTTAAAGAATGATTAGGCGTTTGTCAAGTGGAAATTGGTATCCAGGTGGGATAAATGATGGCTGAAATGGCGCAACACGAAGGGGAAAAGAGACAGGATTTAATGTTTTAAGAGTTGACTCGGGAATTTTTAAATCCCATGCTAAGGAACTTGGAATTTTTCTCGTAGGAAAGGGGGAATTCTCTAGGGTGTTAAGTAGAAGAGTAAAGCGATAATATTAGTCTTGGAAATATCACTCTTGTTGGAAAAGGGAGACTGGATTTGAGAGAAATGAGATGTAGGGTATTGAAGTCCAGGCAGGAGCTGATGTGATTGTGAAGTACATCACCAAACACTGACGTTGGAGATGGATTTGAGAGGCACTAAGAGGTAGAAATCAACATCGCCACTGATGGGGGCTGCTATCTGTTGGGAACTGTACTGTGAAGAAAAACATAAAGATATAAGATCTCTACCTGTAAGTACTCTATAACCTAGCAGGAAATCAGACATGTAACGAACAACTGTGAAAGTTTAAGTGCTCTGATAGGCAACACTATTAAGAGAATGCCACAGAGAACATTGCAACCTTAGACTGTGGAGTCATGCCCACTTCTTCTGACTTTTTTTATTGATATATCCCAGAACCCTGGGTTTCTTCTCTTTTGTGTCTATATATTGACATTGAACTATTTCACATATGTCTAGCAAAAAAAATGTTCTTACCTGCAATGACATGCATGCCAGTTCATTCTGAATCACCCATTTTCAAAAACTCATCCTGAATGTTATTGTCATCCAGAATTATCACACTTCTGAAATAATGAATTTAATAAATCTCATTTCTGACCATATCCTTGTATGATGACATTTAAAATCGGTACAGTTGATGGTGGAAGGTCGTTGGGGTGCAGTTAAAATAGACAGAAACATTCTTCTAGTCTTTAGCCTTTTATTCTGAAAGATTAGCTTAATTTCTACCATATATTATTAGTGTTCTTATCAGACATGGAGACAAACACAACACAGAGGACGTTGCAGTGTTATTCCTGGTCTTCATTCTTCCTGTTTCTCTTTTGTTTGCCGTCATCTCTGATAATTTCCTCTGTGCCCACTGCACATAACTTCATATTACCATGCCCTTTTTGCGCAGCAGTGTCTGAGGAGATCCTGAAATCTCTGTGCTGTTTCTTCCCGGCCATTTCCAACTTCTGCTCCCTAAGTAGGAGCATTAGAAATGACACCAATTAGCTCTAGCAAAATATGGCCCCCTCCCTTCTTAATCAAATAGAACTTTATTATTAAGTACTAGTCAAAATAAACAAGCCATTATTTATGACACAGAAATATATCATTCAGGGATCTTTATAGTAATGCTATTTAATGAAATGGGAATTGACTTAATTATGCCCTGCTTTCTTCATGCCATTTACTCATGGTCACGTCAGTTTTTACACTACCACTTTAAATTTTAAGCCCTCAGTGTACAAGAATTCCACCTAATCACTCAACATAGCGTTTAGCAGAGCTTCATCCATTAGTTCCTGCTGCTTTGATGTTTTCAGTTTTACTGATAAAATTGACATTATTTGAAATTTTAGATCAATATGACTATTTTATCACTGAAAGTGTCTGCTGTTGAAACCAATTTTATTTATTTTATTAGATACTTATATTTGTTTTTTTTTTACAGTATAGTCGATACTTATAGTTTTTTTTGAATTTTATTTTTTAATACAGCAGGTTCTTATCAGTTATCTATTTTATATATATTAGTGTATACATGTCAAATCCCAATCTCCCAATTCATCCCACACCTCCCACCCCCGCTTTCCTCCCTTGGTGTCCATACATTTGTTCTCTACATCTATGTCTCTATTTCTGCCTTGCAAACTGGTTCATCTCTACCATTTTTCTAGATGCTGTATATATACGTTAATATACGATATTTGTTTTTCTCTTTTGGAATCACGTCTCTACAAATGACCCAGTTTCGTTCCTTTTTTATGGCTGAGTAATGTTCCATTGTATATATGTACCACATCTTCTTTATCCGTTTGTTTGTCGATGGGCATTTAGGTTGCTTCCATGACCTGGCTATTGTAAATAGTGCTGCAATGAACATTGCGGTGCATGTGTCTTTTTTTTTTTTTAATTTTTATTGGGGTATAAAAATTATAATTAAAATTTGCTTTACAATGGTGTGTTAGTTTCTGCTTTATAACAAAGTGAAACAGCTATACATATACATATATCCCCATATCTCCTCCCTCTTGTGTCTCCCTCCCATCCTCCCGATCCCACCCCTCTATGTGGTCACAGAGCACCGAGCTATGCAGCTGCTTCCCACTAGCTATCTATTTTACATTTGGTAGTGTATATATGTCCATACGACTCTCTCACTTTGTCCCAGCTTATGCTTCCCCCTCCCTGTGTCCTCAAGTCCATTCTCCACATCTGTGTCTTTATTTCTGTCCTGTCCCTAGGTTCTTCAGAACCATTTTTTTTTTCTTCTTTGTCCACTTATCTGTCGATGGACACTTAGGTTGCTTCCATGTCCTGGCTATTGTAAATAGAGCTGCAATGAACATTGTGGTACATGACTTTTTTTGAATTATGGTTTTCTCAGGGAATATGCCCAGTAGTGGAATTGCTGAGTCATATGGTAGTTCTATTTTTAGTTTCTTAAGGAAGCTAGATACTGTTCTCCGTAGTGGCTGTATCAATTTACATTCCCACCACAGCGCAAGAGGGTTCCCTTTTCTCCACAACCTCTCCAGTATTTGTTGTTTGTAGATTTTCTGATGATGCCCATTCTGACTGGTGTGAGGTGATACCTCATTGTAGTTTTGATTTGCGTTTCTCTAATAATTAGTGAGGTTGAGCAGCTTTTCATGTGCCTCTTGTCCATCTGTATATCTTCTTTGGAGAAATGTCTATATACGTCTTCTGCCCATTTTTGGATTGGGTTGTTTGTTTTTTAAATATTGAGCTGCATGAGCTGTCCTTCCTTGTCTCTTGTAACATTCTTTATTTTAAAGTCTACTTTATCTGATATGAGTATTGCTACTCCAGCTTTCTTTTGATTTCCATTTTCATGGAATATCTTTTTCCATCCCCTCACTTTCAGTCTGTGTGTGTCCCTAGGTCTGAAGTGGGTCTCTTATAGACAACATATATATGGGTCTTGTTTTTGTATCCACTAAGCGAGCATGTGTCTTTTGGTTGGAGCATCATTTAATCCATTCACTTTTAAGGTAATTATCAATATATATATTCCTATTACCATTTTCTTAATTGTTTTGGGTTTTTTTTTTTAAGTTTTTTTTTTTTTGATGTAGACCATTTTTAAAGTCTTTATTGAATTTGTTACAATATTGTTTTTGCTTTATGTTTTGGTTTTTTGGCTGCAAGGCATGTGGGATCTTAGCTCCCTGACCAGGGATTGAACCTGCACCCCCTGCATTGGAAGGCAAAGTCTTAACCACTGTACCACCAGGGAAGTTCCTTGGGTTTATTTTTGTAGGTCTTTTTCTTCTCTTGTTTTTCTCACATAGAGAAATTCCTTTAGCATTTGTTGTAGAGGTGGTTTGGTGGTGCTGAATTCTCTTAGCTTTTGCTAGTCTGTAAAGCTTTTGATTTCTCAGTCGAATCTGAATGAGATCCTTGCAGGGTAGCGAAATCTTGGTTGTAGTTTCTTCCCTTTCATCACTTTAAATATATCATGCCACTCCCTTCTGGCTTGTAGGGTTTCTGCTGAGAAATCAGCTGTTAACCTTATGGGAATTCCCTTGTGTGTTGTCATTTTTCCTTTGTTGCTTTTAACAGTTTTTCTTCATCTTTAATTTTTGTCAGTTTGATTACTATGTGTCTCAGCATGTTTCTCCTCGAGTTTATCCTGCCTGTGACCCTCTGCGCTTCCTGGACTTGGGTGGCTATTTCTTTCCCCATGTTAGGGAAGTTTTCAACTATAATCTCTTCAGATATTTTCTCGGGTCCTTTCTCTCTCTCTTCTCCTTCTGGGACCCCTATAATGCGAATGTTGGTGCATTTAATGTTGTCCCAGAGGTCTGTTAGGCTGTCTTCATTTCTTTTCATTCTTTTCTCTTTATTCTGTTCTGTGACAGTGAATTCCACCATTCTGTCTTCTAGGTTACTTATCCGTTCTTCTGCCTCAGTTATTCTGCTATTTATTCCTTCTAGTGTATTTTTCATTTCAGTTATTATATTGTTCATCTCTGTTTGTTTGTTCTTTAATTGTTCTAGGTCTTTGTTAAACATTTCTTGCATCTTCTCAATCTTTGCCTCCATTCTTTTTCTGAGGTCCTGGATCATCTTCACTATCATTATTCTGAATTTTTTTTCTGGAAAGTTGCTTATCTCCACTTCATTTAGTTGTTTTTCTGGTTTTTTTTCTTGTTCCTTCATATGGTACATAGTTCTCTGCCTTTTCATTTTATCTACCTTTCTGTGAGTGTGGTTTTCGTTCCACAGGCTGCAGGATTGTAGTTCTTCTTGCTTCTGCTGTCTGCCCTCTGCTGGATGATGCTATCTAAGAGGCTTGTGCAAGATTTCTGATGGGAGTGACTGGTGGTAGGTGCAGCTGGGTGTTGCTCTGGTGGGCAGAGCTCAGTAAAACTTTAATCTGCTTGTCTGTTGATGGATGGGGCTGAGTTCCCTCCCTGTTGCTTGTTTGCCCTGAGGTGACTCAGCACTGGAGGCTACAGGCTCTTTGGTGGTGCTAATGGTGGACTCAGGAATGGCTCACACAAAGGAGTACTTCCCAGAACTTCTGCCGCCAGTGTCCTTGTCCCTGTGGTGAGCCACAGCCACCCCTGCCTCTGCAGGAGACCCTCCAACACTAGCAGGCAGGTCTGGTTCAGTCTCCTATGGTGTCACTGCTCCTTCCTCCCTGGGTTCTGATGTGCACACTACTTTATGTGTGCCCTCCAAGAGTGGAGTCTCTGTTTCCCCTAGTCCCGTTGAAGTCCTGTAATCAAATCCCTCTGGCCTTCAAAGCCTGATTCTCTGGGAATTCCCCCTCCCGTTGCCAGACCCCCATATTGGGAAACCTGACTTGGGGCTCAGAACCTTCACTCAAGAGCTTGGACTTCTGTGGTATAATTGTTCTCCAGTTTGTGAGTCACCCACCCAGTGGTTATGGGATTTGATTTTATTGTGATTGTGCCCCTCCTACCATCTCATTGTGGCTTCTCTTTTGTCTTTGGATGTGGGGTATCTTTTTTGGTGAGTTCCAGTGTCTCCCTGTCAGTGACTGTTCAGCAGTTGGTTGTGATTCTTGTGCTCTCGCAAGAGGGAGTGAGCACACATCCTTCTACTCTGCCATTTTGAACCAATCTCCCCAATACTTATATCACTTATATTTGTTGATAAACACTAGTAGTCCTAAAGTATTCATATAAAGAGATGTTGAAATTCCATCTAAGGCTCTCAATAATCACCAAAACAAATTGACTAAATTTATTTTCATCTTAATCTTTTTTTGTAAAAATATTTTGAAATAAATATGCAATTAATCCTCTGTAGTTTTTTTTTTTTTTTAAAAAGCAAACAGTTCTTGTTCACAGAACCAATCTCTATATATTTGGAAGTAAAAAAGGGTAGTTGTAATGAATCACAAAAAATCTGATTCAAGAGAGATCTTAGAAGCTATTTCTATTATAAAGATGAAAAACTAAGGCCCCAAGATATCAAGTGTCTTCCTTCAGATACTTCGGCAAGGAGGAGCAAGATTAAGTGGCAAGACCACTGGCTTGGAAATTAGAAAGCTCTAGTTTTATTTCTAGCAATGCCAAATATTTTTTTATACCTCAGTTTTCTTATCTCTTGAACAAAGGAGATGGGTTGTATAATCTTCCAGTTCCCTTCCAATTTAAGTCAAAAATTTGAAGACCAAGTCACACTAGAATTCAAAAGTGTAGTTAATGACTACAGTCCTGAGGGCTTAGAGGATCAATGTCAAATGGAGAGAAATATAAGAATTAAACTTGGGCATCAGCACGGCTAGGCAAGCCAAGAGCAGCCAACATTGGGAGGCAATTAGATAAGATGAATATGGTTGGTACCAAGAACAGTGCATGTGAGAGAGAGATCAAGTCAAGTCCTGGCAGCCCAGGCAAGTCAGCACATAAAGAGTCCAGTGGATAAGAAGTTCAGAGGCCAGTGAAACAAGAGAACAGAACAGGAATCTGGGTCTCGAGAAGTCTGCTTATCCAGAATGGTTATATTTCAGCAACTAAATATATGGTTGATATGGCTAGGGCTTTGAGCCCAAAGTCAGGAGTAATCTCAGAGGGTGAACAGTCCTAAAACTGCAGAGGGCATGTCTTGTTAGAGACCAGAAGGAAGTGGGTTGGGAAACATGGAAGATTCTGACATGATCCCTCTCTTCTATATAAAATGTATTATAATGTATGTTTAATATTCATATTTAATATTTTAAAATTTATATAATATATGCATTATAATATACCTCACCTTGACATCTCATTGGAAAGGTTCTAAGTCACTGAATAATAAGTGAGGATGAAAAATGGATGAAGCAGAGAGACAACTACATTGCTCTGAATATAAAGGGCATACAAGATGGAGTTGATAGAGTTCTGTAGTTATAGGGGATCTGAAAAATAGGTTAAAAGGAGCCATTACTCCCAGAAGACATGTTTGAAGAGGATTTTTCTGAGAGGAACTTACACAACTTGAAAATACAACCCTTCTAAAAAGATTTAATAAAATATCCATTTCTTATTAATGCAATATTGGTGCTTAGGGCACAGGGCAAAGATAAATGCTGTCCTTATGTGTCCAGTCCCACTTAGTCTCTGAAAATATTCCCTACTCCTAGGAGAGTGGTTCTCAAGTGGTGTTTATAAACAACAGAGTCTCTTGAGAAGCATTGTCAAATTACAAATATCTTCCACCAACACTGCACACACCCACATACACACAGTGTACAAACACACCCCATATGCCGACAGAAGTACACCAGCACAATGTAGTGATTCTGGCATCTTTTTGATATTAAAAAAACAGTGCTTTAAGAGCTACTGCATGTTTGTCTCTGCTTCATAGAAATAAACGTGTTTTAATATGTTCATCTTAAGGTTTTTTACTCATTGTATAAAGGAAAGTATTTTTTAAGTTCTCATTTGCTGTACTCAGTGTATCTCATTCCAGATAATGGAATGGAGTTCAATTCTGGTTACAGGTGAAAGGAGGCTGGTAATTAAACCTTTCAGGTATGGAGAGGAGGACAGGTTCCATCCATGCCCTTCCTGCATGGACTTGGATCTGTGTGCACCTGAGAATTCTCTGGCTCTTGCCCATAGCTATGTTTCCAGCTGGGAGAGATACAGCTCCCCTTAGCAAGAAGCAAATATTTTTCACTTTTCAAAAGGTATTATCTGTTCTGCCACAGATAAGGCAGGATGTAAACCTGACCCACAGGCAGCTCATCAGGAGGAATTTATCTGGAAACTTCCCCTGAGGAGGCACAACACTTCTGAAAACAACAGCTGAAACCAACACCTGAAAAGAAAGGGGAAAACTGGTTAAGCTAGTTTGAACAGTGAAGTCGTTAGCAACTAGAAACACCATCCTCTTCAGCCGGTCTCCTTCACTCTTCCTCCTGCTTCTTCATTATTGAAGGGTGAATTTCCTCTAGTCTAGGGAACTTCCTCTCAAGGTTTGAAATAGAATCCTTAGCAATCCTTCCCCAATCTTAAGTACAATTTCATGCTTTGCTTTCTTCCATCCATATACCCCTATTTCATGGTTTCCCAAAGTACAATCTTCTTCCATTCTGGCATTTTATATCATTTCCCAAATCATACTGTCTTATTCCTTCCTTGCCTTGAATCCCCACCAACACTCCCAATAAATTATAACTTTCCTCTCCTCTGTTGACGTTACCCTAAAAAATTCAAATGGAGGACATCCTTCCGATATTCTTTTAGTATCTTGATAAAAAATAGAGCATTTTCCACTTGGCTGATGTGACTTTTAGATTTTAGTATTACCAATATCACTCACCTGCCTCTTTCCCTTTGAAATATGTCTTCATTTATACCACTTTTTATATCATTCTTTCCTAACTTGTTTTCAGTTTACTCTCACCCAGTTGAGTGGCTACAATGTGCAAGATGTTGTGATTGATATACAGCATAGTTACTTATAATAATATAAGGGAGAAGTATAGATAAAGTATGATGGAATATCAGAGGGGGTCGACATTTCTTCTTGTTAGGATAATCAAAGAGAGCTCCTAGGAAGAAAAGATCGTGAGATGAAAGTTGGATTTGTAAAATAGAAGGGAAGGGGAATACAAAGAGCAAGGGGACAAAGGTTTAAAGGCTTAGTGTCTGCTCCAGGCTACCAGGTAGTCCAGTTTGACATCAGCAAATGCTGTGTTTTGAGAGATATAGGTGGAGGTGATAAGGAAAGTATGCAGGTTGGGGAGGTTGCTCAGGGCAAAAGGTAAAAGGAAAAGGATGCTTATAATGGAATTGTCCTCATTCACAACATGAGAGATTGGAGGGGAGTCAGAAAGGTAGTGATTGGAGAGTCAGAAGACAACTGGAGATCAAAACTCCATGGAGCATAAGAGTTCTTATGCTTAAGAGAGTTCTTAATCTCTCCCTCATCTGTCATCGTGTAGAAGTAGAAGCAAGAGAATTTTAGAGTGAAAACTTCACAGTGAACGGTAAGCAAGGAAAGACTAATGGTGATTGGCAATTTGCCATTAATTACTGGTAAGTGTTTGGTTATAAGTTTCCTTAACTTTACATACAAACTTCAACTTTTTATTCTCTATAGGGTTTTGAAACTGGGTATAGTGATAGGACAAATGCTGTAAGGAAATCAAGCTATGAGAGTGAGAAAAGGGAAGGAGAAGTTGATACCTGATCTTGGAATTTTACATCTACAGCTAGATCTCCAGATGCATTAAGAAGGAATAATGAAGGAAGGACAAAAAATGGTCCATAGGCAAACAGATTAAGGTAAAGACAGCTTTAATGTGGACAGAGGTACATTGCATTGACATAATCTAAACATGAATCACTCAAACTATGGAAGTTCCTGGAACCAATATTTTCCAGTCTCTAAGTATTCCTCAGGTACATTATTTTCTTTAATTGAAGTGTAGTTGATTTACAATATTATATTAATTTCAGGTGTACAACACAGTGATTCAGTATTTTTATAGAATATACTCCATTTAAAATTATTATATAATAATGGCAATATTTCCCTGTGCTGTACAATATATCCTTGTAGCTTATTCATTTTTTTTTCTCACACACACACTGTATTTTATTTTTACAAGAGATAAATAGACTGACACCAAGCATTGTACATGGATGACCACAACAAAAGCAACAATGATTGCAATTACCAAACATGAAACACACTCATACTATGTCATAATATTGACATTCAGTCCAGTAATCCTCCACTGTAACAGCTCCTTTACTTTGCAGTGAAAATTTATTTGTATATTCTTTGCCTCTGAGTCCTTGTTGGATTTTTTTTTTTTTAATTCAGACAGAAAGTCACAAAAATTACTAATTTTCTTGTCAACTGCATTGTTATGAACTTTCATCAAATTTTTAACTGTGGTCATTTTTAAGTCTTTTGTCATTTACAGACAGTTCTGGGTGTACTCTGATGCTTTTGCAAATATGTTCCTATAAAAGGGTTTCATCTTTAAGAAATTCATGGAAAAGACTCTGACAAGTACAGGTTTCTGGTAACTGACTGCACTGCTGAACTGAATGAATAAGCATTTTCAGAACTCTAATGAAAAACTGATGAACTCATAAAAGTGCTAACAAAAGATCAAGATGAAAAAAAAAAATTAATTACATGGGACTGAGTGAACTGATGAGGATGAGTATAATTTTTGTGACTTTCTGTGTGAATTAAAAAAAAAAAATCCAACAAGGACTCAGTAGCTTATTCATTTTACTCATAATAGTTTGTACTTATTAACCCCCTACCCTGATCTTGCCCCTCCCCCTTTTCCTCTCCTCACTGCAACCACTAGTTTGTTCCATATATCTATAAGTCTGTTTCTCTTTTTTTATATTCATTTGTTTGTTTTACTTTTTATCCACATGTAAATGATAACATAGAGTATTTGTCTTTCTCTGTCTCACTTATTTCACTAAGTATAATACCCTCTAGGTCCATCCATGTTGTTGCAAATGGCAGAATTTCATCCCTTGTTATGGCTGAGTAATATTCCATTATATCTTCTTTATCCATTCATCTGTTGATGGACACTTAGGTTGCTTCCATATCTTGCTATTGTAAATAATGCTTCCATGAACATTGGGGTGCGTGTATCTTTTTGAATTAGTGTTTTTGTTTTGTTCAGCTATATACCCAGGAATGGAATTGCTGGATTTTATAATAATTCTATTTTTAGTTTTTTGAAGAACCTCCATACTGTCTTCCACAGTGGCTGCACCAATTTACATTCCCACCAACAGTGTACTAGCGTTCCCTTTTCTGCACATCTTCACAAACATTTTTTTTATTTGTAGACATTTTGATGATAGCCATTCTGACAGATGTGAGGTGATATCTCATTGTGGTTTTGATTTGCATTTCTCTAGTGATTAGCAATGTTGAGCATCATTTCACATGCCTCAAAGGTATGTTATTGACCAGAGATATTGGATACAGTGTATCTTTTGAATTTTCTAGTGCTGAAAAGTTGAGATTTCATGGACTACCACCTAACGTACCAGTAGTAAAAGTCTCCGTGTGGGATGAACACATCCTTATGTGTTCTTCAGAGTCTAGATCAATATATTGGGAACTCAATAACATTTAATAATTATTAATAATAATTACATTGAATGAAACTTAATAATTATTAATAATAATTACATTGAATGAAACTTAATAATAATAATAATAATTACATTGAATGAAACTGTCATTTTCCCATGTTTTATATGCTTTGAAGTTCAGAATTTTACAATTTTACTTACATTTTTATCTATCTTCACCTTATTTATAAGTTTCAAATGCTTCTTAATCAGATAACCATGTGTTTTCTAGCAAACACATATACCTCAGACTTTTAAGAGCATTCTAACCTTGCTCAGGAGATGGTCATTCTGATATTATCAGCTGATGGGCCATTACTCTGACATTATGCTCTTGTAAAACACTTACCTCAGATATTTGTAGCAAATGCCAGTATTTTGGGAGATTGTGGAAGAGTGGTAATACTATTACTGCTACTATAATTAACAGTAATAATTTTGATCCCATTGTATATAAGTCAAGTACAATTGTTACTATTTTACCCATGCTAACACAATTTAGTTTCACAACCCTATGAGGAAAGTAATATTATTGCCCTCATTTTACAAATGCACTCAAGGTATGTTCAGGTTGTTTCTTTTACTTTCTGCCTTTACTACTTGCAAAGTGAAGGTGAAGACTAGACAGCCATATCATCATTTTTTTAAAAATTAACTTTTAATTTTGGAAAAATTTTAAATTCACAGAAAAAATTTTAAATTCACAGGAGATAGTACAGAAAGTTCCTGTATATCCCACACCCAATTCCCCTTACTGTTCACATAGTGCATTAGCATAGTACAACTGTCACATATAATGAATCAATATTGGTACATTAGTTCAAAGTCTATTCAGATTTCCTTAATTTTACCTAATGCTCTAGGATCCCATCCAGAATTCCACATTACATTTAGTCATCATGTTTCCTTAGACTCCTCTAAAGTGTGACAGTTTCTCAGTCTTTCGTTATATTTTATGACAGTTTTGAAGTTATTGGTCATGTATTTCATAGAATGTAGAATGTCTTAGTTTTGTTAATGTTTTTCTCATTATTGTACTGGGGTTATGGATTTTGGAAAGAATACCACAGAAGTAAAATGCCATTCTCACCACATCATATCAAGGGTATATACTATCAGCATAATTTATCATTGTTGATGTGGACCTTGATCACTTGTCTAAGGTAGCGTTTGTCAGGTTTCTCCTCTCTAAAGCTACTCTATTCCCCGCTTTCCCTATCATAAATTTTGGAGTGAAGTCACTAGGTAGACTCTCAGTTAAGGAATTTACGTTATGCTCCTCCTCCTTGACAGGGAGTATCTACACAAATTTTGGGAATTCTGCATGGAAGATTTGTCTCTTCTTATTTATTGATTTATTGACTTATTTATTCATTCACTCATTCAATCATTTATTTATATTATTGTGGACTCATGGAAATGTATTTTCTGCTTTGGTTTATAACCCAGTACTACATTATTTATTCTGTTGCTCAAATCATTGGCTTTTGGGAACTCTTTCATTCAGCTTCTGTGTCCATATACCATACTTCCATTGTGTGTTTTTCATGTCTACCTTTTGAAGAGAGAGGATACTTTATGTGTTCTTTCAGTTCTTAAATTCCTATTCATAGGACAATTTTAGATTTTCTGTGTTCTCCTGTGCCAGTAAACAGCAATGCACGAAGTAGCATTTAAGCTGAATACTTACCTTTATTTGATGCCTACTATAAGCATTTGAATGCTGCATTATGCAATTTTTTTCATTTAGACCTCACAGTGTGTATGTTTAATAAGCAGATAAATATTTAATGCTTGAACTTGCAAGTCTTTGCCTGCTGTATTTAAAAAAAAAAAAAAGGTGTGAATCTAATAGAAAATGAACCTTAATTACATACCTTACATAGCAAAGAGATTTGGCATTTTCTAGTACTTGGTTGAAATCCCTCCACAATAATCTTTACAATGAATCATTTAGAAAAGAGTTTTGAACTATTCATAATTTAAGTGTAAACTATTTTATTATAATATATCTGCTGTTTGAGACTTTCATTCCAGACTATCTATATTGTGACCTGTGCATTATATTTTTGCCATCAGAAATCAAGTTATTATTTTTGCACCCATTTTCAATTTATCAGTTCTAGTTTTTAGGCTTCTGACGTGTTTTCAGTCAAGTCTCAAATTTGAGTATATTTTTTATTTGTTAAATTAAGCATAATTTAACAGTGAGACAAAATATTTCTTGTTAAAATAATCACACTGTTGAAATACAAAATATTCTGATTATACTTTTTTGATCACACAGTTGTTTGGGGCCATAGTATTTTGACCCTAACGAGGTTTGTGTATATGAAAATTTGAAGTAAAACAGTCAGAACAGAACACATTTTCATTGTGAAGTATTTTCTGGGAATAATATACACTAGATTAATCTAATTCTTTACGAGAGTCCTCTACAGTGCATTTAAAATCTTTTCAAGGTCAAATAGTGGGTTGGGTCCAAACATCTTGACTCTTGTCATTCATTCAACAACCGTTTAATATATTCTGTGTACCAGACACAGTTATGTTTGCATGGAACACAGCAATGAACAAATCAGGAAAAGTGCCTAACCGATAATGCTTACATTTTCTCTATATCAGCACTGTCCAATAGAGAAATAATGCAGGCCATAAATGCGAGCCACATATTTAATTTTGTATCCTCTGGTAGCTCCATTTAGAAAAGTTAAAAAGAAACAAGTAAAATTAATTTTAATAATATATTTTATTTAACCCAATACATCTAAAATATTATTTCAACATATAATTACATAGAGATTTATTAAAGAGATATTTTACATCCTTTCTTTTTGTATACTAAGTTTTTGAGATTGGGTGTGTATCTTAAACTTATAGCATGTCTCAATTTAGACTAGCCACTGTTAAAATGCTCCATAGCCACATATGTATTGGCCAATGGTATTGGTCAACATAGGTTTATACTTTAGACACCACAATCACAGAAAATTTTAGGGAAACATAATTTATTCCTGGAAGACTTGAATCCAGATTTCCTTTTTTTCTAAATCATAATAGAATTTGAAGCATAAATGTAAATTTTTGATATTCTAACAGAAAGTTTTAAAATGTGTAGTCATCAAATATTTTTAAGAAGAGAGTAGGAGAAAATCTCTATTATAAATGTTTATAAGAATTGGACATCAGGGGCTTCCCTGGTGGCGCAGTGGTTGAGAATCTGCCTGCCAATGCAGGGGACACGGGTTCGAGCCCTGGTCTGGGAAGATCCCACATGCCGCGGAGCAACTGGGCCTGTGAGCCACAACTACTGAGCCTGCGCGTCTGGAGCCTCTGCTCCGCAACAAGAGAGGCCGCGATAGTGAGAGGCCCGCGCACCGCGATGAAGAGTGGCCCCCACTCGCCGCAACTGGAGAAAGCCCTCACACAGAAACGAAGACCCAACACAGCCAAAAAAAAAATAATAATAATAATAATAAATAAATAATAAATAAATAAATTTAAAAAAAAAGAATTGGACATCAATAGCACCATTTCCAATGTATTAAGGAAATTGAGGAGAACCGAATTTACTTGGAATTGTTGACAGAGACTGTGCAGAAATGAATCTAGTTTTGAAGGTTCAAATGTGTGAATATTACTGATAATTGATTAGGTTGGTCTACAAACCCATAAACAGATTGTTTATCCTAATAGTTCTCCCCTCCCATTCAATTCACTGTTTGTATTCCAGCGTGTTATTTGCTATCCCTTCTCTGTTGTTTTCTGAATTGATCCTGTACCCTAGACATCGTTGATTGTGTCCTTTATTTAATTCTTAGACAAGGTCAGTGGTTTAATGATTACTGAAACTTTCAAATCTTTAAATGTTTTGCACAATAACTAATGTTTTTCATGCAACTACTATTCTTGTATCGGGTGGAAGGATTAATGACAGGTAACGGTGAAAAATTCAGAGCAAGTGGGAGAGGTAAGGCAAGGACCCATAAAGTGAAAACTTGTCCAAAGCGTTTTGATCATAATTCTTATTTTCAAAGTTTAAGTTATCTTCATTGACATACTTCCTTCATTTATTCCAGGGATGCTTTTTTTTTTGTTCCCAAACCTCCACATATTGGTAGAGTTCACTAGTAAAAACAGACATCCCCCAAATTGCTCAGTAAATTTGTTTATGCTTAATAAATCATTACAAGAATGAGTGAGTGTTTGCTGATCAATAAATAGTAGTAGACAATATTTAGAATTCAATTTGTTTGAAAGGAATATGGCTATATTATATGTAATGGGTATAAACAAAATTAATTGTTTTGCCAACAACATGCCCAGCAATTCTCCCACCAAAATCTGCTACCCACTGTGTGCAAAATTTCTTCTCTTCAGCTTGCTGAACTACTTGATCATAGGGCCACGTTGGGGTGGGGCGGTGGTGGGGTGGAAGTTGGTGGGTAAGGTCCTTGAGCGTCTCTATTTCTTAGTGGATATAGTCCTTCCACATTTCTTTGTGGTTTTTTCTCGCCTCCTTATACTATTAGGAAATCGGCCCAAGATTTTCTTTCTTTCTCTGATTACATTTTTTTAAATGTTGTATTTTATCTCTAGGCCATGAATTTAATGTCTTAAGGGAAGAACATTCATCTCCAGAATTCATTCCCTTTTTGCTCTAAGCAAGTCAGGTTTGCCTGAATTTCATGACAGAGTATAATTGTTTTTATTTTGGTCTGACTCTACCTTAATATATAGCTAAGTTTTTCTTGCTTACTCTTAATTTTACTTCTTGATCAATCATAAGTGTTTCATTTATTAAGCAAGTATGTACTCAAAATTTAATTTGTTAGGAGTAGGGAAAGAAAAGACTTAAGAAATCAAGTAGTACCAGTATAATAGTAAACACTGTCTTTGGTTTACCAGGGATTGGACTCTAGACTCCCTTTTTATTCTTGATTCTTGACCACCCACCCATCTGTAATATGGAAATGTTTCTCTACTATGAAATAAAAATTATTTACTTCCTCAAGCTCTAAAACTTCCCATTCTTCCCTTATGTAAGTGATTTCCAAGCACTTAATCATAGAAGCTGGGATTTATTAAGGAGAAAGAGTAAAGATGTTCCTCCATCATGATTTTCCAAAACACCTCTAGTAGCCAATATCAGTATGGCCATATACCTGAGAAAAACCTTTCTCCAATTAAAAAAATGTGGTATAAAGTTTTCAAAGACATGCATAAGTGAAATAACGACTGACTGAATATCAATGTATTTACCTCTAGCTTAAGGCATAAAATACTACATAAGAAGTTAAAGATTCCTATGAATTCTTGATATCATTCCTCTCTCTCCACTCCCAGAGGCAACCATTATATTGAAATGTGTGTGTATCATCTATATGTTTGTGTTTTTTAAAAATTTATTTATTTTATTTATTTATGGCTGTGTTGGGTCTTCGTTTCTGTGCGAGGGCCCTCTCCAGTTGTGGCAAGCGGGGGCCACTCTTCATCGCGGTGCGCGGGCCTCTCACTATCGCGGCCTCTCTTGTTGCGGAGCACAGGCTCCAGACGCGCAGGCTCAGTAATTGTGGCTCACGGGCCCAGTTGCTCCGCGGCATGTGGGATCTTCCCAGACCAGGGCTCGAACCCGTGTCCCCTGAATTGGCAGGCAGACTCTCAACCACTGCGCCACCAGGGAAGCCCTATATGTATTTTTTTACATTTATTACTGATCCATGTTGTTCTAAACTGTACATATATATGTGTGTATATATATTACTTTAAATGTTATATACGTTATTTTACAATTTGTATTTTTCTCTAAAGATAATTGGTCATTTCTACTGACATGAATAGGTCTAGTTAATTTGTTTCTGCTGCTCTATAGTATTTCACTCTCTGAGATTACAACAGTTTATTCATCTATTTTTCTGTTGATGAATATTTATATTGATACCAATTTTGTTTTTGCCATAACAATGTTTTTATGTACTTTCATGTACATGTCTTTAAATAACTAAATATATATATATATATATATATATATATATATATATATATATATATATATATATATATATATATATATATATAAAATAAGAGTTTCTCTGAGATTTAAGCTAACAATGGGATGGTGCATCCTCATTTTTACTATATACTGTTAGTTGGTCTCCAAATTGGTCATGCCAATATATTCCTTCACCTGCAGGATGAGAGAGTTTCCCTGATGCGTATATCACTGAGGACACTTTTTGGCTAAAGAAAAAGGCCCCATGTGTGCAGTGCCTGTTGACATCATACAGTCTCTTGTTCTCAGTTGACCACTCCTCTGGAAACAAGATCAGTGACACTATTTCTCTTCACTATCTGGGATTTATAGCACTTCATCTACATAGAGGCAAGGATGTTGGGTGAAAGCTAACTGCTCAGTACATATTTACCTTATAGAGGGGAAACAGTAGTCTCCAGCAATACTTGCAGTTTTTACTTCTTAAGTTTTACTTACTGCAATTGGCAGTAGCTGGGCACTTGCTCATAATCTCTAAATGGTAAATGATGTCTAAAGATAAATGGTCATATTCTATTTCCTAAATGAGTATCAGCCCTCTGATGTTGAATTAAAAGAGCCAACAAACAGTAAACAATATCCCATTTCCCCAAAAGATGGATATGTATACACTTTATAGATATGTATACCTATGTATAAAATTGGTGCCTCTCACCTCCAACTTCTCCCTTTATTGCCCTGTTTGTGATACTTCAGCTAAACCTTTTAAACATTTCTCTTTAGTTTAACCCTGTTAAATTTGCATTGAGGCACAACGTAGGATAAACGGGCTTCTCTTCCTTGTCCCAGTGTATCCTTTTTCTTCTTGCTATTGCAGCATTTGGCTGCAACATAAAGGCAGACACGTAAAGGACATGTAAAGGCAGACATTTAGTGGTACTCACTCCCAAAGAGCTTCAGCTCTTCAGTTGTTCATGAACAACTTCCTGGGGAGTTTCATGGGCACTCAGGCAGTTCCTGATGAATGCTGCTGGTGTCCCAGACAGTACACTGGTAATTTCAGCAGCACCTCTCCATGTAGCTTCTAGGTGAGTTTTTTGGGTTTTTTTTTCAGCACTCCATTGGGTGGTTGCATGTGTGCAAACATTATACTGTGGCATCTTAATGAACTACTCTATGAACAAGTAGGCTACAGCCATATCTGCTACAACAAGGTCTGCAACTCAGCCTTGGGGGTGGGGTCCTTCTCCCAAATTGCCTCTTCTTTGGTACTCTACCTCAGTCCTATGGGTTCGGTAGTAGTTGATCCCTGTATCTGCTGCTCCTGTGTTCTTTATGTTTCCCTTTATCCTCTTGATAGCTAATCCCCTGTTACTAGTTAATAACCCTTTATATTAGGCATTCTTCAAATTACTCTGTGGTTTCTGTCTCCTGATTTGACCCTGAACGCTATGGTATTTAAGCAAATTTACACTCCATAACATCTCACACAGTTCAATTATCTTAAATAGAAAACACAGTTAATAGTTAGGGCTCTACAAATATATAAGATGTTTTAAATTTATTTTTTTAATTATAGAATGACTCTATTAGTATCCCTAAGGACCAAAGGAAATCAAATTCAATTAACATTGATTTAAAGATCCCTATTTTCTTGTCATGGCATTAAGCACTTTTATTTATATTAGTTAATACATTATACAATATAAATTCATAAATAATATACATCTGTAACTATTGAGGTATAGGGTGTTTCTGTAACCTGCTCAAAGTTTTGCATGCAGCAAAGAGGTAACTAGAAATCAAATTGAGTTTTCTGGATACTAATCTTATACTCCTGGCCATACTATGCTTGTGTACTTTCCCCACACTTCTTACCACATTTCCATTTGATGAGACTGGACACCAAAATGAGACAGTAACCAACTTTCCCAATAATTTAAAAATCTTTTTTCTTTCTGACTCATGTTTCTTTCATGCCCAGTCTTCCTCTTCCTATTCATACATTTTTCTTAGAATAATAGACATGAAGTTCATGTTCCTTCCAAATCTATATGCTCTGGAATAAATGCCATCTTAAGGCAATACACTGAATGATTAATTTTGTTTATTTGTTTGGATTGTTGTGATATTATTATACTGTAATCTTCTGCATGCAGTTCTCCCAAATGTTGTCCCTGACCCTGATCATTACTATTATTCTCTTTTCATTAACTCATGAACATAAAATTTGTGATGAGAATTCATTATATGTAACCCAAAAAAATCAATGGACTTTCATGTTGGCTGTGGGCATTTGCATAAATTTTTTTCTGCTTTGTGGTTTAGGTGACGTTAACTATGCCGTTGGACTTGCATGAGAGATGTTTTAATAAATTGTGGCAATGAATAACAATACGGGCAGTTTGACACACATTCATTCATGCAGTGGTTTACTTTTGGGATGTGTAGAACTGGTGCCCTCATGTCAAAGGGCAAGGGTAGGAGTTCCTGGTGAATTAGAAGGAGCAATGTTAAGAGTTGCCAGCAAACTTGTTTGAAAACATTTATGATCAAGAACTAGAATAAGTTTTTGGTTTAAGATTTGGGTTAAGTTTAGAGTTTTGGCCTGATGTATTATAATCTGATGTTCTGTGCTTGATGATCTAGGAAGATAGTGGTTCTCTTAGTGAGAGGCAGCAGAATGGAAGGGTTCAAAGAATCTATTCTAGAGCTCCACCTGCCTGGATTCAAATTTAGACTTTACTACTTTCTAGCTGAGTGATTTTGGTTAAGTTGCTTAAGATTTCTGTACTTCAAGTTCCTCATCAATAAATTGGGCATAATAATATTGCATACGTTGCAGGGTTATGTTTTTTGACGATTACTCAAAATTCATAAGCAGGAAAACTACTTAGAACAGTACATATAATGAACAATATAACTGTATTATTATTATCATCATTATGAGTGATATAGAATGTATCAGAAATCAGCACATCTAGATATCTTCTGATAAACAATTTCAGTTTGTTTTAATATATGTTGGATACATAAAAAAATCATTGTATTATTAAACTGATAGGAGAATAAAAACAACTTGGCCTCTGAATGAAAATAATTTAGAAATATTCTGTGAAAAGGAAAAAAGAGAATTTATTCTATGCATTGGCAGGTATTCAACATCAGGAAACACACTGCAGGTGGAACAGGAGGAAGGGAAATAAGGACAGAGCAGTAACCTGGCCTGGGTTCATAGAGCACATGCCAGACAGCTGTCTAGATCTAGCTGTAAAATTTGAGTCTGCTTTTCTATTTTGGGCTCTTTTCCCCAGGCTTTTGAGAACAGATTCAAAGAGACTACCTCAACCAATTTAAGATCATTCAATTTAAGATTGTTCTAAGCTCCAGCAGTGACTATCAGTAGTCTTGTATTCAGTGATTCTACATCCCCAGAAAAGGCATAAACCTCAGGATTCCCTGTGTTTTTTGGCTTGTTATTGGTTCATAATGGCAGTTGGTACAACAGTGAACCTTGTGTCAGGATATCTTAACTGTTTCTGTAACAATATTTGCTATGATAGACTTACTTTATTCTATAGATGTCATATTTATACATACATATATGTGTATGTATATATATATATATTTCTTTTTATCTATGATAATTTCCTTTGCCACCTAAGAGCTATGCAAAGGAGCATGTTTAAAGAAACTAGAATGTAGTTCAAGATGGCAGAGGAGTAAGACGTGGAGATCACCTTCCTCCCCACAAATACATCAAAAATACATCTACATGTGGAACAACTCCTACAGAACACCTACTGAACGCTGGCAGAAGACCTCAGACTTCCCAAAGGCAAGAAATTCCCCACGTACATGGGTAGGGCAAAAGAAAAAAGAAAAAACAGAAACAAAAGAATAGGGACGGGACCTGCACCTCTGGGAGGGAGCTGTGAAGGAGGAAAAGTTTCCACACATTAGAAGGCCCTTCACTGGCGGAGATGGGGGATAGGTGGGTGGGGGAAGCTTCAGAGCCACAGAGGAGAGCGCAGCAACAGGGGTGCAGAGGGCAGAGCGGAGAGATTCTGGAACAGAGGATCAGTGCCGACCAGCACTCACCAGCCTGAGAAGCTTGTCTGCTCACCTGCCGGGGCGGATGGGGGCTGAGAGCTGAGGCTCGGGCTTTGGAGGTCAGATCCCAGGGAGAGGACTGGGGTTGGCTGCGTTGAACACAGCCTGAAGGGGGCTAGTGCACCACAGCTAGCCGGGAGGGAGTCCAGGAAAAAGTCTGGAACTGCCTAGAGTCAAGAGACCATTGTTTCAGGGTGTGCAAGGAGAAGGGATTCAGAGCACTGCCTAAACGAGCTCCAGAGACAGGCGCGAGCCATGGCTATCAGTGCACACACCAGAGATGGGCATGAAATGCTAAGGCTACTGCTGCAGCCACCAAGAAGCCTGTGTGCAAGCACAGGTCACTATCCACACCTCCCCTCCCAGGAGCCTTTGCAGCCCACCACTGCCAGGGTCCCATGATCCAGGGACAACTTCCCCGGGAGAACACACAGCATGCCTCAGGCTGTTGCAACATCACGCCAGTCTCTGCCGCTGCAGGCTCACCCCACATTCCATACCCCACCCTTCCCCCCGGCCTGAGTGAGCCAGAGCCCCCGAATCAGCTGCTCTTTTAACACCTTCCTGTCTGAGCTAAGAACAGACGCCCTCAGGCTACCTACATGCAGAGGCGGGGCCAAATCCAAAGCTGAACCCCAGGAGCTGTGTGAACAAAGAAGAGAAAGGGAAATCTCTCTGTGCAGCCTCAGGAGAGTGGATTAAATCTCCAGAGTCAACTTGATATACCCTGCATCTGTGGAATACCTGAATAGACAACAAATCCTCCCAAAATTGAGGCGGTGGACTTTGGGAGCAACTGTAGACTTGGGGTTTGCTTTCTGCAACTAATTTGTTTCTGGTTTTATGTTTATCTTAGTTTAGTATTTAGAGCTTATTATAGTTGGTAGATTTGTTTATTGATTAGGTGGCTTTCTTCCTTTTTTTTCATATATACATTTTTGCTTTTTTTCTTTTTGCAAAAGTGTAGGTCTATGCTTCTTTGTGTGATTTTGTCTGTATAGCTTTGGTTTTACCATTTGGCCTAGGGTTCTTTCTGTCGTTTTTTTTTTTTTTTTTTAAGTATAGTTTTTGCCGCTTGTTATCATTGGTAGATTCGTTTTTTGGTTTGGTTGCTCTCTTCTTTCTTTCTTTCTTCTTTTAAAATACTTTTTGATTTCTTTATTTTTTATATATATTTTATTTTTTATTTTAATAGTTTCATTTTATTTTATTTATTTTCTTTCTTTCTTTTTCTTTTTCTCCCTTTTCTTCTGAGCTGTGTGGCTGACAGGGTCTTGGTGCTCCGGCAGGTGTCAGGCCTGAGCCTCTGAGGTGGGAGAGCTGAGTTCAGGTCATTGGTTCACCAGACACCTCCCAGCTCCACGTAATATCAAACGGTGAAAGCATTCCCAGATATTTCCACCTCAATGCTAAGACCCAGCTCCAATCAATGACCAGCAAGCTACAGTGCTGGACACCCTATGCCAAACAACTAAGCAAGACAGGAACACAGCCCCATCCATTAGCAGAGAGGCTGCCTAAAATCATAATAAGGCCACAGACACCCCAAAATACACCACCAGACGTGGACGTGCCCACCAGAAAGACAAGAACCAGTCTCATCCACCAGAACACAGGCACCAGTCCCCTCCACCAGGAAGCCTACACAACCCACTGAACCAACCTTACCCACTGCGAGCAGACACCAAAAACAACGGGAACTACAAACCTGCAGCCTGAGAAAAGGAGATGCAAACACAGTAAGTTAAGCAAAATGAGAAGACAGAGAAATACACAGCAGATGAAGGAACAAGGTAAAAACCCACCAGACCAAAAATGAAGAGGAAGTAAGCAGTCTACCTGAAAAAGAATTCAGAGTAATGATAGTAAAGATGACCCAAAATCTTAGAAATACAATGGAGAAAATATAAGAAACATTCAACAAGGACCTAGAAGAACTAAAAAGCAAACAAACAATGATGAAAAACACAATAAATGAAATTAAAAACTCTCTAGAAGGAATCAATAGCAGAATAACTGAGACAGAAGAAGGGATAAGTGACCTGGAAGATAAAATAGTGGAAATAACTACCACAGAACAGAATAAAGAAAAAAGAATGAAAAGAATTGAAGACACTCTCACAGACCTCTGGGACAACATTAAATGCAACAACCTTCGAATTATAGGGGTCCCAGAGTTGGAAGAGGAAAAAAAAGGACAGAAAATATTTGAAGAGATTACAGTTGAAAAATTCCCTAATATGGGAAAGGAAATAGTCAAGTCCAGGAAGCGCAGAGAGTCCCAACAGGATAAATCCAAGGAGAAACACCAAGACACATATTAATCAAACTATCAAAAATTAAATACAAAGAAAAAATACTAAAAGCAGCAAGGGAAAATCAAAAAATAACATACAAGGGAATCCCCATAAGGTTAACAGCTGATCTTTCAGCAGAAACTCTACAAGCCAGAAGGGAGTGGCAGGACATATTTAAAGTGAAGAGAGGGAAAAGCCTACAACCAAGATTACTCTACCCAGCAAGGATCTCATTCAGATTCGATGAAGAAATTAAAACCTTTACAGACAGTCAAAAGCTAAGAGAATTCAGCACCACCAAACCAGCTTTACAACAAATGCTAAAGGAACTTCTCTAGGCAGGAAACAGAAGAGAAGGAAAAGACCTACAATAACAAATGCAAAACAATTAAGAAAATGGTAATAGGAACATACATGTTGATAACTACCTTAAATGTAAATGGGTTAAATGCTCCAACCAAAAACATAGACTGGCTGGATGGATACAAAAACAAGACCTGTGTAAATGCTGTCAACAAGAGACCCACTTCAGACCTCGGGACACATAGAGACTGAAAGTGAGGGGATGGAAAAAGATATTCCATGCAAATGGAAATCAGAAGAAAGCTGGAGTAGCAATTCTCATATCTACAAAATAGACTTTAAAACAAAGACTATTACAAGAGACAAAGAAGGACAGTACATAATGATCAAGGGATCAATCCAAGAACAAGATATAACAATTGTAAATGTTTATGCACCCAACATAGGAGCACCTCAATACATAAGGCAAATGCTAAAAACCACAAAGGGCAAATCAACAGTAACACAATCATAGTAGGGGACTTTCACACCCCACTTTCACCAACAGTCAGATCATCCAAAATGAAAATAAATATGGAAACTCAAGCTTTAAATGACACATTAAACAAGATGGACTTAATTAATATTTATAGGACATTCCATCCAAAAACAACAGAAAACACTTTCTTCTCAAGTGCTCATGGAACATTCTCCAGGATAGATCATATCGTGGGTCACAAGTCAAGCCTTGGTAAATTTAAGAAAATTGAAATCATATCAAGTATCTTTTCCGACCCCAATGCTATGAGAGTAGATATCAATTAAGGCAAAAAAAAAAAAAAAAAAACGGAAAAAAATACAAACACATGGAGGCTAAACAATACAATACTAAATAACCAAGAGATCACTGAAGAAATCAAAGAGGAAATCAAAAAATACCTAGAAGCAAATGACAATGAAAACACGACCACCCAAAATCTATGGGATGCAGCAAAATCAGTTCTAATAGGGAAGTTTATAGCAATACAATCCTACCTCAAGAAATAAGAAAAATCTCAAATAAACAACCTAACTTTACACCTTAAGCAATTATAGAAAGAAGAATAAAAAAACCCCTAAGTTAGTAGAAGAAAAGAAATCATAAAAATTAGATGAGAAATAAATGAAAAAGCAATGAAAGACACAATAGCAAAGATCAATTAAACCAAAAGCTATTTCTTTGAGAAGATAAACAAAATTGATAAACCATTAGCCAGACTCATCAAGAAAAAAAGAGAAAAGACTCAAACCAACAGAATTAGAAATGAAAAAGGAGAAGTAACAGCTGACACTGCAGAAATACAAAGGATCATGAGAGATTACTAAAAGCAACGATATGCCAATAAAATGGACAACCTAGAAGAAATGGACAAATTCTTAGAAAAGCACAACCTTCTGAAATGGAACCAGGAAGATATAGAAAATATAAACAGACCAATCCTAAGCACTGAAATTGAAAGTGTGATTAAAAATCTTTCAACAAACAAAAGCCCAGGACCAGATGGCTTCACAGGCGAATTCTAACAAACTTTTAGAGAAGAGCTAACACCTATCCTTCTCAAACTCTTCCAAAATATAGCAAAGGGAGGAACACTCCCAAACTCATTCTACAAGGACACCACACCCTGATACCAAAACCAGAGAAAAATGTCAGAAAAAAAGAAAACTACAGGCCAATATCACTGATGAACATAGATGCAAAAATCCTCAACAAAATACTAGCAAACAGAATCCAACAACACATTAAAAGGATCATACACCATGACCAAGTGGGGTTTATCCCAGGAATGCAAGGATTCTTCAATATACGCAAATCAATCAATGTGAAACACCATATTAACGAACTGAAGGATAAAAACCAAATGATCATCTCAATAAATACAGAAAATGCTTTTGACAAAATTCAAGACCCATTTGTGATAAAAACCCTCCAGAAAGTAGGCATAGAGGGAACTTACCTCAATATAATAAAGGCCATATATGACAAACCCACAGCCAACATCATTCTCAATGGAGAAAAACTGAAAGCATTTCCTCTAAGATAAGGAACAAGATAAGGATGTCCACTCTCACGACTATTATTCAACATAGTTTTGGAAGTCCTAGCCACGGCAATCAGAGAAGAAAAAGAAATAAAAGGAATACAAATTGGAAAAGAAGAAGTAAGGCTGTCACTATTTGCAGATGACATGATACTATACATAGAGAATCCTAAAGATACCACCAGAAAAGTACTAGAGCTAATCAATGAATTTGGTAGTTACAGGATACAAAATTAATGCACAGAAATCTCTTGCATTCCTATACACTAATGATGAAACATCTGAAAGAGAAATTAAGGAATCACTCCCATTTACCATTGCAACACAAAGAATATAACACCTAGGAATAAACCTACCTAAGGAAACAAAAGACCTCTTTGCAGAAAACTATAAGACACTGATGAAAGAAATTACAAACAGATGGAGAGATATATCATGTTGTTGGATTGGAAGAATCAACATTGTGCAAATGACTATAGTACCCAAAGCAATCTACAGAGTCAATGCAACCCCTGTCAAATTACCAATGGCATTTTTCACAGAACTAGAACAAAAAATTTCACAATTTGTATGGAAACACAAATGACCCCGAATAGCCAAAGCAATCTTGAGAAAGAAAAACGGAGCTGGAGGAATCAGGCTCCTGGACTTCAGACTATACTACAAAGCTACAGTAATCAAGACAGTATGGTACTGGCATGAAAACAGAAATATAGATCAATGGAACAGGATAGAAAGCCCAGAGATAAACCCATGCACATATGGTCACCTTATCTTTGATAAAGGAGGCAAGAATATACAGTGGAGAAAAGACAGCCTCTTCAATAAGTGATGCTGAGAAACTGGACAACTACATGTAAAAGAATAAAGTTAGAACACTACCTAACATCATACACAAAAATAAACTCAAAATGGATTATAAACCTAAATGTAAGGCCAGACACTTTAAAACTCTTAGAGGAAAACATAGGCAGAACACTCTATGACATAAATCACAGTAAGATCCTTTTTGACCTACCTCCTAGAGAAAGGGAATAAAAACAAAAATAAACAAATGGCACCTAATGAAACTTAAAAGCTTTTGCACAGCAAAGGAAACCATAAACAAGACGAAAAGACAACCCTCATAATGGGAGAAAATGTTTGCAAACAAAGCATCTGACTAAGGATTAATCTCCAAAATATATAAACAGTTCATGCAGCTCAATATCAAAACTAACAAACAACCTAATCCAAAATTGGGCAGAAGACCTAAACAGACATTTCTCCAAAGAAGATATACCGATTGCCAACAAACACATGAAAGGATGCTCAACATCACTAATCATTAGAGAAATGAAAATCAAAACTACAGTGAGGTATCACCTCACACCGGTCAGAATGGCCATCATCAAAAAATCTACAAACAATTAATGCTAGAGATGGTGAGGAGAAAAGTGAACCCTCTTGCACTATTTGTGGGAATGTAAATTGATACAGCCACTACAGAGAACAGTATCTAGCTTCCTTAAAAAACTAAAACTAGAACTACCATACGACCCAGCAATCCCACTACTGGGCATATACCCTGAGAAAACCATAATTCAAAAAGAGTCATGTACCACAGTGTTCATTGCAGCTCTATTTACAATAGCCAGGACATGAAAGCAACCTAAATGTCCATTGACAGATGAATGGATAAAGAAGATGTGGCACATATATACAATGGAATATTACTCAGCCATAAAAAGAAAGGAAACTGAGTTATTTATATTGAGGTAGATGGACCTAGAGACTGTTATACAGAGTGATGTAAGTCAGAAAGAGAAAAACAAATACCTTATGCTAACACATATATATGTAATCTAAAAAGAAAAAAAAAGAGGTTCTGAAAAACCTAGGGGCAGGACAGGAATAAAGACACAGATGTAGAAAATGAACTTGAGGACACGGGGAGGGGAAAGGGTAAGCTGGGACAAAGTGAGAGAGTGGCATTGACATATATACACTACCAAATGTGAAATAGATAGGTAGTCGGAAGCAGCCACATAGCACAGGGGGATCAGCTCGGTGCTTTGTGTCCACCTAGAGGGGTAGGATATGGAGGGTGGGAGGGAGACGCAAGAGGGAGGAGATATGGGGATATATGTATATGTATAACTGATTCACTTTGTTATAGAGCAGAAACTAACACACCATTGTAAAGCAATTATACTCCAATAAAGATGCTAATTAAAAAAGAAAAAAAAAGAAGAATCCCAATGAGGGAAGCAAATCGAGGACAGGGAGAATGAATTTAGTTAGATATATAGATATGTAACTTTCAGATTCTTATAAAAAATGGAAGAGAACTAGAAGGATATTATAAACTTTCAGTTCATTCCATAAGTAATATGGAGTATTTTATATTAAATTTGTTATTAAATTATATAAAAGTATTTTACATTAACAAATTATGTATATTTCAATATTACCTTTTGTACAAAAGATAGGTAAATCTGGCAAATGTACCCAATATATAGTTTTGTTCGTCATGGGCATAGATTTGAAGGCAATTGTATTAAACATTAATTTGCTCATAAAGTAGTTTCCTGTCATTTCACTTTTCTACTTATCAAATTGTGGATGCCCCTTCCATTTTATATTTTTCTTAATACATTTACGGCTGATATTCAGTCACTAAGTTGAAAATAGCTACAGAACAAGTTGGTTTAATATTTAAATCTGTAAGTACTTTTATTCTGTTTGCAAACGTGTATTAATAATTGCAATAAAACATAAAATTACTTAAAAAAATAAAAAATAAATAAAGAGACTAAATGCCGCATCAGAAGGGAGTTTCTTCCAAAAACTCTACAAAAGGAGGTTTTGTTTTATTTTCAAAACCTCCAGTTGGGCAAACTACTATGATAATCAGCCATTGCTTATATCCAGGAAGAGTCAAATCCAGGAAACCTGTGAGGACATTATTTCAGTAACCCAGGCAAGGAAAGATAATGACTTGAATTAAAGAAATAGTAACAAGGGACAAAGAAAAGGGAATTCAAGAGAGATTTATTAGTTAAATTTGAAAGGCTTTGAACTTAAAAGGCTCTAGAGGGTGGTGTGAGAAAGAAACAGGTAAGAACAGTGACTTACAGGATTCTGGCTTGAGAAATAGGGAAATATAGCCAAGTATTTTAACACAACCTTTGAACAAAAATCCCAGTGTGAACAGAAGAAAAATGTCATTAAACCACTATTATACGTACCCAGTCAAGTTTCATGTAATTTCTAGAACCACAACACAAGTGAATTCCAAATTGTAATCCAGGGCAATTTACAGTAGTAGGGGACCTGGTCAATGATGCCAAGCCTAAATGCTGCTTGAATGCTGTAAATTCACTCATTATCTAATGAGTTTCAATATAGTTAAGTTTGGCAAAATATCCTTTTGATTTCTGTGGTCTGAAGGGTCTTCCTGGTTCCAGAGCTCCTCATAAAATTAGCTGAAGCCTTTACTGTGACTGCATTGTATTTCAGCTTCACACTGCCCAGTCCAGTTTCCTTCACTCTCCCCACAGGTGTTGATTCTGAAAGCACTCCCCAGTAAACATCTTTTGGCAGATCTCCATCTCAAAGTCTGCTTCCTGGGGAAACCTGTACATCATTTCAAGAAGTCGTCATTTTCTGTCCTTTCAATTTGAGATACAGCAGTATTTCTCAAGCATATGTCTATGATTTTGCTACCTATGTTCTAATATCTAAAAACAGTGGACTTTAGAGATCACTTGAGTATGCTGATCTTTCCTCAGAAGTTAATAATGGCCCTGTGAAATTGATATTAAGGACTGACACACTTTTCTATAGTTAATTCCTTTATAATTGTGGTATTTAACTGTTGAATCTTGTAATTGGTCTTTGGGCAATTTTGATAACACTATAATCTCATTGGTGAAGTCAAATATGGTTGAAAAACAGGAATAACTATTTCAAGATCTTCAGACATGTTTTCAGTTATGATAGTAATTATATCAACAGTCATCTTGTCTAATTTTGGTGCTATCTGTGAATTAACAACAAGTTTTTATAATTTGTCTCTCCTAATATTAAAAAAACTCAAAATTATTAAAAAATCTCAAAAATCTCAGTATTACTGATGGTAATACAGTAATGGAAGAAAGGCCAATTACAGGTGAGAGGCTCTTTTTTTTTTTTTTTTTTTAATATTTATTTATTTATTTATTTATTTATGGCTGTGTTGGGTCTTCGTTTCTGTGCGAGGGCTTTCTCTAGTTGCGGCAAGTGGGGACCACTCTTCATCGCGGTGCGCGGGCCTCTCACTATCGTGGCCTCTCTTGTTGTGGAGCACAGGCTCCAGACGCACAGGCTCAGTAGTTGTGGCTCACGGGCCCAGTTGTTCCGTGGCATGTGGGATCTTCCCAGACCAGGGCTTGAACCCGTGTCCCCTGCATTGGCAGGCAGATTCTCAGCCACTGCGCCACCAGGGAAGCCCGGTGAGAGGCTCTTTTTAAAAACCCAGGTTTCCGACCTATATGGTATCTGCTTTAGCTTTGATTCCTCTTTCCCTAAGAGGTCACCAAGGACCTCCAGCTGTGTGTTTATATTTGATGTCAGGAAAACTGCTAGGAACTGGCAAGAGGAAAACTTTATCTTCAGAAGAAGAGACATCTACATTTCACAGTGCCTGTGTGTGGATGAAGGCATGATATAAGAAATTAATGTGTATTTTCAGTGTATGAAAATACAGTGTTATATTTTGCATCTTTGGGCTTACGACGCAAATGCTTGTGAAGAAAAAATAAAATAGGTGTTAAAATGGGTTGATTGGGTAATGTGGAAGAGGGCTTCGTTTTATTAAACTTTCAGAGTGAAACACAGAACTAAGTCTAGTGGAGATGTGATATTGGCTGCTGTTAGAATCCCACTGTTCTCTAGTACTGCAGTGAGCAAATGGTAGATTTTCCTTTATGTGTCTTGTGAATATCTATTATATTGACATGAACAGATGTACACTAGATGATTACAGTTTGATGAGCTGAATTAAATCTCTTCAGTCAAGCTTCCAGGGCTCTCTTTAACATGTCCAAAAGGTCAAAAGATGTTAGTAAATTTGTATATGCACATTGTATGTGTGTTGGGGGGGGGGGTGAGGGACTGCTGTTTCAGACAAAACATTTTGAAAAAGTGAATTGGAGAGATTAAGCATACAATGTAGAATTTTCAGTAAAAATAAAATTGCTTTCAGTGCAATTTGGAAACTTTTACTTTTGCTCTGAAATATTTTAATAGTTGTTCTGTATACATAGTAGTCTCCATCCTTTCTACCAACTGCCTCAAATTGGGACAGAGAAATAAAATCCAACAAAGTACAAACTTCAAAATATATATTTTGTGAAAAGCAAACAAAAGCATTAAACACAATGAAATCAAACAAAATATGAGAGAAGTACCTGGAACATCATCCAAACTAGTACATGCTTCAAATGTGCAGGACATGAGCTAGTGTTTGACATTGAATGGAAGCAAAATGTTTATAATTCATTGAAAAAAAAACTTGTTTTCTTTCCAGGACAGTTGAAATTGAGGAATAGCCCTGCCTGTCCAAGATTAATTTTTACACTGAGCCATAAGGCTGACAAAAATTCCTGGTGTATATAAATTCATTTTCAGATCTAAAACAGAAATCTGAAACATTTCACAATTTTGTGATCAAAGCTAAGTACTTTTTTCCTAGCACAGCTTTTATATGGTTTAAAATTCTCACATTATTATTATTCGATATCTACAATCCTTTTAATGGTTCTTGTTTTTCATTTTCTTTTTGGGGTTTTAATTATTATTAAGTTCGTAGACTAAATTCCTATAAAACAAGTTATCATAGTGAGTAAGAGATAAAGACACTGAGTCCCACACATTTTAAATGTTTTCCTTAAGGAATGACAGCAAGTCTCCTGCAGACTAAAAATGAATGTTTATAGCCTTTATCAACATCACCTGCTGAGTTTATCCTTTTTCTATCTGCATGAAGAACGCTTAATGGCATTACCATATAATTTATGATTTTGAGAAAGTTTGTTTCTCACCCTTTCAAATATTTTGTCTCTTTTACTCTCAGTACATGGTATAGTTCATCAATTTATATTCCTTGAGAAAGCTAGAACAGGAAATAGAGATTGTAGAAAAAGAAAGCCAAACACAGGCAATTCACATATCCTGGGCACTCTGGGAGGACAGTTGCCTCTATAGACACTATTTTATGTAAAGGCTCCAAAAGGACAGAGTGATTTATAGAGCACAATGGGATTATTATCTTCATCCCCAAAACCTATGATTGAAATTTTTTTTCTTCTTGGCGAATATTAAAAAGAGTAACTGATATCTATGTCAGTTAGTGTATTAGGTGTTTTACATATATATTAATTTATTCACTCATTTATCGAGTCAATATTTGTTGAGTATCTATTGTCAGAAATGGTTCTCACCTTTGAAAGGTTCACACTCTATGGGAAAGAAAGACCATAGAGAAAAATTATAAAACAAGTACAATATTAATGCATAATATCCTTTAGGAGATTAGAAAGAGGCATGTAATCTGGATCTGACTTTAAGAAAGAGAAGAAATAAAGCCAGGTGAAAAAACTGAAAAATAGTTACCTCCCCAAATGCTGTCAAGTCCAGATGCCTCCATGACCAAGTTTCAAATGTGTTGGTAACAAATTCTGGTAATAGTCAAACCATTTCTGGGCATAGAGAAAGAAAGAAAGAAAATTAATACAATGAGCTAGTAAAACCTATTAAACAGCTGAGAAAATGAATTAAAGGTCTAGAAAATAATCTCACAGAAAATAAATGCAAAAATACAAAGTAAGATACTCATCACTCGATTCCAAAAATATATTAAAATATCAATATATAATTACCAGAGAGCTTTCATTCTAGAAATGCATGACAATTCAACATAAAAGTGTGTCAGTAAAACCCATCATATAATAGATCAAATGATAAATGAATATAATCATTTAAATTATTATTATTAATAATAGCAATAGTTTGTTTTTTTTTAACCTAAGAGGCAGTACTACTATTTTTTCACTTTCCAAATGAGGAAATTGTAGTTTGTAAAGTTTAATTGATTTGCCCTGGAACTGTAGTTAATTTTTGAGCTGTGAGTAGTAATGTAATTATGTTTAAAACAATGAGTCCTTATATTTTGATGCTTACTGAAATATTGGCACAGTTTCTGGAATTTGCTTCAAAATAAAAGGGGTGATTTGGACCTGGGTGAAGGCATAGATGAAGCAAGTGTAGCCATTGGTTGATAATTGTTGAATCCAGGTAATAGATAAACAGATGTTCTTTATACTATTCTCTCTACTTTCAATTATGTTTGCAATTTTCTCCAATAAAAAGTTTAAAATATAAAATTGCTTGTTTTAGTAATAAATTTTATAGGAACCATTTGAGAATAAGTTTAAAATTTCAACAATGGACACTAACAAGTTGAGTAAATCGAGTAAGAAACCATTGCTCGAATAGGAATGTTAAAAATTTTTTAAATCCCAAAATTAATATAAAAATTTAACAATTATAATCTTAGCACATCTTTTTATCTTCATTGAAGGATGTGTAAAGTATAACAGAAAACAAACATGCAAGAAAAATCCACACATAATAAAAGCAATAAAGAAATATATATGCTAATACTTATTATGCCTTGCTTTAAACCTGAATTAATTAAAACAGTAGAACACTGAAATCTGAGATATAGCGAGATTATTGGAATAGCAGAATCAGAAAAATGACCAAGAAATCAAGATAATTTATTCTGTGATAAAAGTGGCATTTCAAATCAGCAATGAAAGAATGGATTATTCATTAATTATTTCAGGAAAATTGGATAATCACTGAAGTAAAAATTAAATGAGATTTTTACACAATCATTTCTTTAAAATAAACTTCAGATAAATTAGAGGCAAATATTAACAGAAAAACCATAAATATGCTAGGAAAAGATTGATAGGTATCTATGGAATCTTGTATTGAAGAATATATTTGTAAATAAGAAAATAGTCAGAAAACACGAAGCTATAGTGAGTAGCTTTGGCCACATATACATTTAAAACATTTGCAAAATAAGCAAATGAAAAATTCTCAGTATAAAAAAAATAAGTCAAAAGACAACTTGAAAAACAATTGAGCAAACATATAGACAAATTCTTGAAGAATTTTTAGATAATGAAAAAAATAATGGAAGTAAAAGTGCTTTTAAAAATACAAATAAAGGAGTTTTACTCCTGGAGAAATATCTAGATACTAAAAGAAACTCCTGCTACAAAACTAGTGGATCCTGAATAAAGCATACTTTTAATGTAGTACAGACTGGGTTTGCTGAAGTAAGGGAAATTTCAAACACATGCTATCCCACTTCCTATACCAATAAATCCCCTAGAAAGGTAAAACCAAAAAAAGGGACTGAAATTGATGCTGGATGCTTTGAACTGAGAGAAAAGAACAATTAGGGTGGTTCTGTAGAAAAATGCTGATAGCACCAAAAATCCTGAAACAGTTTCAGGATAACTCCACTATCATAGAGTAAGATTTTAACACATCTCTCCCAATTATTAATAGATCAAGCAGACAAAATATTCAAAAATATATGTGATATGAACAATGTAACCAATAAGCACAGTTAAACAGACATATGTAAATCAGCATCCAGAAATTGGAAAATGCACAGTTTTCCAAGCACAGGCATCACTGGGGTGAGTGCTTCATGAAGAGTTCTGGTACAAGACATTCCTAGTACTGCTTTAGATATCTGTAGTTAAAAGAAGGCCCAAAGCACATGTAGGTAATTATGCATTCAATAATACATGGGGAAACTCTACAGCTCTGCTTCCAATATTGTAGCCGCTAGTCCCATATGGCTATTGAGCACTTGAAGTTAGATTAGTCCTAGTTGAGATGTATCTTAGGTGTAAAATACACACTAGATTTTGAAGACAAGGTGTGAAAAAATGTAAAAGATCCCAATAATTTTTATATTGCTTCCAAGTCAAAATTATAATATATATTGGGTTAAATAAATATTTTATTAAAATGAACTTCCTTTTTAGTCTTTTCTTTTTACTCTTTTCTTAATGTGGCTAATAGAAAAATTTAAATTATCCTTGTGGCTTGCATTATATAACTATTGGAGAGTACAGTGCTGGTCTAGAGCTTCACTCAGTTTGGACCAGCTGAGCCAGCACTTTGCTAAGCTTCAAAATTGGGGAAGAAGATGAGCCTCCACATCCAATCAATTTTTTTCTGAAAGATCTAAATAAATGGAGAGCTATATTGTTCTTACAGATATGAAAACTCAAAATTATACAAACATCAATTGTCCTCTAATTTATCTGAAATTCAGTACAACTTCAATCAAAATTCCAACAGAGTTTTTCATGAATCTTGACAAGCTAATTCTAAAATTTATCTGGAGGAGCAAAAGAATAAGAATAGCTAAAATACTTCTGAGGAAGAAGAGTAAAGGATGTGCCTCTCTAGATACCAAGGTATATTGTAAGGCTGTAATGATAAAGTCAGTATCGAATTGGCACAGGGATTGAGAAATATTGACTGATAGGACAAAATAAAGATCTGGGAAATAGACTGTGTTTTACAACTTGATACATCACAGAAGTGGATTTAAGATCACTGTGGAATGGAGGACTGTTCAATAGGGTGATTGAACAATTAATTGCCCTCACAAATTGGATCCTTAAAATGGATTCTTGCTTTCCACCATACAAAAAAGTCAGTTCCAGATGGGTTGAGGACTTAAAAATTCAAGGAGGATCTCTGAGACCTTAGAAGAAAATAAGCAGTAATATATATTTTTGTTCCAAATTTGAGCTAGGGAAAGATAAATTAAAATACATGCATTAAAATATGGATAAATTCAACTGCTTGTTAATTAGAAACTTCTGTTCAACAAAAGACAGCCTAGAGACAGTGAAAAGACAAGACACAAATTGAGAAATGTTTGCAATACATGTAATTTACAAAGGATTATTAACACACTTACAAATCAATTAAAAAAGGACAAAACTCAATAGAAAATTAGAGGAAAGACTAGCAGGCATCTCACGGAAGAGGAAACATGATAAGAGAAAAAACACATGACAAGATGTTTAACCTCATTAGTAATAAGGAACAAATTACCATTTTAAACCTATTGATATGATTTTATTTCCATGGATGATAATTCCCACAACAAAGAAGTCAGACAAATTTGGCTATTAGATGAATCAATCAATTTCTGGTGAAAATATGAGGAAATAAACTAGCATTATTTTGTGAGGTTGAACATTTGCATTACCTATGATCCAACAATTTCAATTCGATGTAAATATATTAGGTGCTTTCTTTTTGTCAAGTGTCAAAAGAGAGCTATGGAAATGTTTGTGTCGAGGTGAGGATGGCAGGGAGGGATGACTTGGCAGAGCACAGAAAATACTCTGTATGATATGCTAATGATGGGTGCATGTCATTATACATTTGTCCAAATCCATAGGTTGTACAACACCAAGAGTGAATCCTAATGTAAGCTATGGACCTGGGGTGATTATGATGCATCAGCGTAGGTATGTCAGTTGTAAAAATGTACCCCTCTCGTGGGGGATGTTGATAAAGGGGGAAGTTATGCATGTGTGAGGGCAGGGGATGTGTAGGAAATTTCTATATTTCCCTCTCAATTTTGCTATGAACCTAAAACTGCTTTAAAAAATAAAATCTTAAAAAAAAATCTGTGGCAAAACTACTGCAATAGAAAATAAAAAGGAAGGAAGCAAGGAAGGAAGGAAGGAGGAGGAAGGAATGGGAGAAAATAAAGAAGAGAAAGAGGAAGAAAATAATGGAAGGATGAGGGATGAGGGGAGGGAGAGAGAGGTAGGAAAGAAGGAGATGGAAAGAAAAGTGGGGGCGGGGCGAAAAAGGAAGATGGACAGAAAGACCTCAAATATACAGAAAAAATGGATAAACAATGATTTATTCACTCACTTGCATATTTTGCATATGGAAATGGATGAAATAAAGCTATATGCCACAATATGCATAAGTAAGCAATCCAAGAAATCTACTTACACTTTGATGCTGTGTTTACAAAGGTCAAAAAGAAGGGAAACTGGCAATTGAAATGTTTATAAATGAATATATAAGTTGTAAAAATGTAAAACTAAATAAAGAAGGATATAAAAATAACACACATGGTGTAGTCACATTTGTGGTGGAGTCAATGAACAGGGAGGAAGACACAGGATGGATAGAATGGTACTGCAAAATTTTACTTCTTACATTGGATCGTGGGTTCATGGATATTAATTTTATGATTTTGCTTTAGTTTGTACAAATAGGTTACATTTATTCTTTTCCATATCAAATACTACTACATTAAAAATAAGTAAATATATAATCAAGTACACAAACTGTAAGTTGAGGACAAAGATGACAGTTGCTTTTTCTTTGGCACCTTCCCCTTACTCCTCGACCATCTTCCCTTTCCTTCTTCCACAGCTCCATTCTAGAGCCATTTTGTTTCCTTAAGACTTCCTCTTTGGCTCACTGAGCCATTTAGTACAGAACAATTTGTGAGGTTATTCAAATCTATGCTCAGCGTGGTGCCTGGCACCTTATTACTGGATGCACATCAGATTAAAAACAATCAATAAATTCCTGTTTCCAGACTGTGGAAATATTGCAAAAGATAATTCTATGAGAATTTGTCAAGCTCAACACCCACCTATTTGGTTCCAAATTGCATAAGTCATCTGGAAAGCAGATTTTGTTCCAGCTTTCAAGAAACAGCACAGTCCGACATATCTGCAAAGAAACTGGATTTTTCATAATATATTCTTAAGAGAAAGCAGTAAAAAGAGCTTCATAAAACAGGAGAAGCAAAATGCATGTGTGCCTTTCTGAAAATGCTGTAAAATCTGATGACGATATTTCTCCTCTGGGCATTAGATCAATCTCATGCATAAACACTGAAATAGAAAGAGACTTACTAAAAAAAATAGATCATTGAATGTCTAAAAGCATTTGTGATATGGGACTAGTAGAAAAATGGAGAATATATTCTGTTTCTGCAATACAACAGAGGCATTTTTGATGGGAAATATATATTGCTCATAGTCAAGATCCTTTGGGAAATACAAACTCAGATATATAAGAATAAAAAAATTAATTAAAGAATAACAAAGGCCTCCAACCTTGCTATCATAAGAATAAGACATGACAACCCCAGATAGAGTTCTGAGGGGAAAACTTTTGGCCCAGTGATTCTCTCTGCTGGTAGATGACTTGTTCCACCTTCAGAAATGCTCAAGGTGTGTCAAGTAAGATCCTATGTATCTCCTCAGCATTTGCATGTTATTTTGGGAATGACACCACATTTGCAGGTGTGATGACAGAGATATGGTGTTTGGTGAATTGACCAGAATTAGGACCTACGTTTCCTAAATCCTTGCTTTTAGCTATCTGCCGTTTCTGCCTCTTGTAAAGCTCATTCAGCTTTCTTGTTCTCTATTATATCCTAATAAATGTGACTTTCCTTACATTCTTTGAGAAAAATAAGAGCAAAAATAGAAACAAGCTATAAGAGACATGAGCCATCTTTCAGGCATTTATGGCATACCTGATTTATAAATATTTTAAAATTAAATGCAATTTGATATTTCAGATCTCATAATCATAAGGAAGTGACAGTTTATCTTAAGTAATCACTTCTCATTGGGAGAGAGTTTAGCATATTGGTTAAAAGTGCAGACTGGAATCAAATAGCAATTATTTTTAATGAAAATATTTCTATGTTTACTCCAATTTACACCCACAAAACTGAAGGCGATCAGAGACAAACACATACCCATGCTAACTAGTGTCACTTTGAATTTGTGACTTCAAACTTCAAGAGGCCCTGGGGCTTCCCTGGTGGCGCAGTGGTTGAGAATCTGCCTGCTAATGCAGGGGACACGGGTTCGAGCCCTGGTCTGGGAAGATCCCACATGCCACGGAGCGGCTGGGCCCGTGAGCCACAACTACTGAGCCTGCGCGTCTGGAGCCTGTGCCCCGCAACGGGAGGGGCCGCGATAGTGAAAGGCCCGCGCACCGCGATGAAGAGCGGTCCCCGCACCGCGATGAAGAGTGGCCCCCACTTGCTGCAACTAGAGAAAGCCCTCGCACGAACCGAAGACCCAGCATAGCCAAAAATAAATAAATAAATAAAAATAAAAGTAGCTATAAAAAAAATAATAAATTAATTAATTAAAAAAAGTAAATTACTAAAAACAAACAAACAAACAAAAAAACTTAAAGAGGCCCTAAAATGCTGTCTGACAATCATACTATATTTTCTTGACTCATTGATTCTGGCAGTCTCTAAGGTGAGTCATATTTCCTAATTTCTCCTCAAAACCTCAACCCTTATTAAGGTTGCCAGAAAATGAAAATGAAAATACAAGATTCTCAGGTACATTTGAATTATTTCTTTTTTTTTTTATTTTTTATTTTTTTAAACATCTTTATTGAAGTATAATTGCCTTACAATAGTGTGTTAGCTTCTGCTTTATAACAAAGTGAATCAGTTATACATATACAATATGTTCCCATTTCTCTTCCCTCTTGCATCTCCCTCCCTCCCACCCTCCCCATCCCACCCCTCTAGGTGGTCACAAAGCACCGAGCTGATCTCCCTGTGCTATGCGGCTGCTTCCCACTAGCTATCTATTTTACATTTGGTAGTGTATATATGTCCATGACACTCTCTTACCCTGTCACATCTCACCCCACCCCCTCCCCATATCCTCAAGTCCATTCTCTAGTAGGTCTGTGTCTTTATTCCCGTCTTGCCACTAGGTTCTTCATGGCCTTTTTTTTTTTTTTTTTTTTCCTTAGATTCCGTATATGTGTGTTAGCATACTGTATTTGTTTTTCTCTTTCTGACTTACTTCACTCTGTATGACAGACTCTAACTCCATCCACCTCATTACAAATACCTCCATTTCATTTCTTTTTATGGCTGAGTAATATTCCATTGTATATATGTGCCACATCTTCTTTATCCATTCATCTGTCGATGGACATTTAGGTTGCTTCCAGGTCCTGGCTATTGTAAATAGAGCTGCAATGAACATTGTGGTACATGACACTTTTTGACCTATGGTTTTCTCAGGGTATATGCCCAGTAGTGGGATTGCTGGGTCGTATGGTAGTTCTATTTGTAGTTTTTTAAGGAACCTCCATACTGTTCTCCATAGTGGCTGTATCAATTTACATTCCCACCAACAGTGCAAGAGTGTTCCCTTTCCTCCACACCCTCTCCAGCATTTATTGTTTCTAGATTTTTTGATGATGGCCATTCTGACCGGTGTGAGATGATATCTCATTGTAGTTTTGATTTGCATTTCTCTAATGATTAATGATGTTGAGCATTCTTTCATGTGTCTGTAGGCCATCTGTATATCTTCTTTGGAGAAATGTCTATTTAGGTCTTCTGCCCATTTTTGGATTGGGTTGTTCGTTTTTTTGTTATTGAGCTGCATGAGCTGCTTGTAAATCTTGGAGATTAATCCTTTGTCAGTTGCTTCATTTGCAAATATTTTCTCCCATTCTGATGGTTGTCTTTTGGTCTTGTTTATGGTTTCCTTTGCTGTGCAAAAGCTTTTAAGTTTCATTAGGTCCCATTTGTTTATTTGTGTTCTTATTTCCATTTCTCTGGGAGCTGGGTCAAAAAGAATCTTGCTGTGATGTATGTCATAGAGTGTTCTGCCTATGTTTTCCTCTAAGAGTTTGATAGTGTCTGGCCTTACACTTAGGTCTTTAATCCATTTGGAGTTTATTTTTGTGCATGGTGTCAGGGAGTGTTCTAATTTCACACTTTTACATGTACCTGTCCAATTTTCCCAGCACCACTTATTGAAGAGGCTGTCTTTTCTCCACTGTATATGCTTGCCTCCTTTATCAAAGATAAGGTGACCATATGTGTGTGGGTTTATCTCTGGGCTTTCTATCCTGTTCCATTGATCTATATTTCTGTTTTTGTGCCAGTACCAAACTGTCTTGATTACTGAAGCTTTGTAGTATAGTCTGAAGTCAGGGAGCCTGATTCCCCCAGCTCCATTTTTCATTCTCAAGATTGCTTTGGCTATTCGGGGTCTTTTGTGCTTCCATACAAATTGTGAAATTTTTTGTTCTAGTTCTGTGAAAAATGCCAGTGGTAGTTTGATAGGGATTGCATTGAATCTGTAGATTGCTTTGGGTAGTAGAGTCATTTTCACAATGTTGATTCTTCCAATCCCAGAACATGGTATATCTCTCCATCTATTTGTATCATCTTTAATTTCTTTCATCAGTGTCTTATAATTTTCTGCATACAGGTCTTTTGTCTCCTTAGGTAGGTTTATTCCTAGATATCTTATTCTTTTTGTTGCAATGGTAAACGGGAGTGTTTTCTTAATTTCACTTTCAGATTTTTCGTCATTAGTGTATAGAAATGCAAGCGATTTCTGTGCATTAATTTTGTATCCTGCTACTTTACCAAATTCATTGATTAGCTCTAGGAGTTTTCTGGTAGCATCTTTAGGATTCTCTATGTATAGTATCATGTCATCTGCAAACAGTGACAGCTTTACTTCTTCTTTTCCGATTTGGATTCCTTTTATTTCTTTGTCTTCTCTGATTGCTGTGGCTAACACTTCCAAAACTATGTTGAATAATAGTGGTGAGAGTGGGCAACCTTGTCTTGTTCCTGATCTTAGTGGAAATGGTTTCAGTTTTTCACCATTGAGGACGATGTTGGCTGTGGGTTTGTCATATATGGCCTTTGTTATGTTGAGGAAAGTTCCCTCTATGCCTACTTTCTGCAGGGCTTTTATCATAAATGGGTGTTGAATTTTGTCAAAAGCTTTCTCTGCATCTATTGAGATGATCATATGGTTTTTCTCCTTCAATTTGTTAATATGGTGTATCACATGGATTGATTTGCGTATATTGAAGAATCCTTGCATTCCTGGGATAAACCCCACTTGATCATAGTGTATGATCCTTTTAATGTGCTGTTGGATTCTGTTTGCTAGTATTTTGTTGAGGATTTTTGCATCTATGTTCATCAGTGATATTGGCCTGTAGTTTTCTTTCTTTGTGACATCTTTGTCTGGTTTTGGTATCAGGGTGATGGTGGCCTCGTAGAATGAGTTTGGGAGTGTTCCTCCCTCTGCAATATTTTGGAAGAGTTTGAGAAGGATAGGTGTTAGCTCTTCTCTAAATGTTTGATAGAATTCACCTGTGAAGCCATCTGGTCCTGGGCTTTTGTTTGTTGGAAATTTTTAATCACAGTTTCAATTTCAGTGCTTGTGATTGGTCTGTTCATATTTTCTATTTCTTCCTGGTTCAGTCTCGGCAGTTTGTGCATTTCTAAGAATCTGTCCATTTCTTCCAGGTTGTCCATTTTATTGGCATAGAGTTGCTTGTAGTAATCTCTCATGATCTTTTGTATTTCTGCAGTGTCAGTGGTTATTTCTCCTTTTTCATTTCTAATTCTATTGATCTGAGTCTTCTCCCTTTTTCTCTTGATGAGTCTGGCTAATGGTTTATCAATTTTGTTTATCTTCTCAAAGAACCAGCTTTTAGTTTCATTGATTTTTGCTATTGTTTCCTTCATTTCTTTTTCATTTATTTCTGACCTGATCTTTATAATTTCTTTCCTTCTGCTGGCTTTGGGGTTTTTTTGTTCTTCTTTCTCTAATTGCTTTAGGTGCAAGGTTAGGTTGTTTATTCGAGACATTTGAATTATTTCTAATTGCTGTGCATACGTACTTTAAGACAAAAGAAAAAGATTGCACTGGGCATAGTTATACTAAAAAAATTATTCATTGTTTATCTGAAATATACCTCTGTTTTTTTTTTTTTTTGGTTTTTTTTTTAATGAAAGCATCTTTATTTATTTATTTTTGGCTGTGTTGGGTCTTCGTTTCTGTGCGAGGGCTTTCTCTAGTTGCGGCAAGCGGGGGCCACTCTTCATCGCGGTGCGCGGGCCTCTCACTGTCGCGGCCTCTCTCGTTGCGGAGCACGGGCTCCAGACGCGCAGGCTCAGCAGCTGTGGCTCACGGGCCTAGTTGCTCCGCGGCATGTGGAATCTTCCCAGACCAGAGCTCGAAACCGTGTCGCCTGCATTGGCAGGCAGATTCTCAACCACTGCGCCACCAGGGAAGCCCTATACCTCTATTTTAAAAAATTATTTTACCCTGATGATTTGGCTCTTCTGACAGTTCCTTATTTCACAGAATTTGTCTATAAAATTCTTTGCAGTCTATGTCCCATATACATTGTAACATAGCATCGACAGTGGTCACATCCAACTTATTTTGTTCTTTTGTCCACTGAAAATTTGTTAATGAAAAAACACACTCGACATTGGCATTATAAGCCAATGCACAATTATGTGTGGAAAAAGTTAAGTCCAAGAATTGCTCTTCAAATTTTGTTTGTTGAAACACATAATGCCATCTTGCCTGGCATAGTTTGCTTTCCCATTCTTCAGGACAATGTGGCATCCCTTGATAGATGACTTTTCAAATGTTGTGCCTTGAATAGAAAAAGCATTATCTTCAATTTTCATTCCCTTGTTCTTCAACACTACATATGATAATTCCACTTGTTTCCATGTAACATTCATATGAAAGAATCCAATTCTTCAAGGTATGGTGTACATTTCAGTAGGCAGTCATGGCAAGTGCCATAATAATTATACATTTAAAGATAGAATTCCTGTCCATTCATGGTAATGTTTTCCCTTGAAAAACGGCTTTGAGGGATACTTAAAGGGATAATACTTTTCATCAATTCTTTCTTTAATGTATTCCACAGGTGTCTTTAAGCAATGAATTACTTAACACTGTTTGCTCTTCTTTCAATTTGCATAATACTAATGCTAAAGAGGTACTGAAACTATAAATAAGAAAAAAAGTAGAAGTCAGAAGTCAGTCAATGGATTCTTTAAAAAGTCAACAAAATGTTGGGGGTGTCCTCTTATTCAGAACTAACATTTTATTTCAGGGCTTCAAACCAATCTCCAAATACAGTTGGAGATGCTTTCAACTGTATTTGTTAAAGAGAGCCAATTAAGTTGTTGAATGTGCGAGAACTGAAGAAAACTGAATTCCAACAAAATCACAAAAATCATTTAATCACTCAGTTTGACAGTGTAAATGCTGAAATTAGAGAACAATTTCATAGAATCACTTCATTGCTAATAGAAAGGACAAGGGATGCTCTTTGAGCAGCATCATGCAGAATATGGGCGGAGTAGCCAACATCTTCCATGGAATCATGCTTTGCTTCAAGTTTAAATGAATCTTGTTTTCACTTTTACACAGACATTTACCAAAACTTGTACTTTTATCCTACCAAAAGCAGTACAGTTTTCCTCATTACCTCCTGACTTAAAAAGAGAGTCTCTGCAAAATTTTGCTATTGTTTCTGAAGTCTCAGCTGAAAGGAATTTTATTCCCCATAGTCTTGTAAAGAAGCCTTTTTCATGAGAAAAATATTGCACAAGTAAACAAAGTTTTCTCTGCATTGTGATTATTTGCACCACAGCTATTTTGAAAAGTAAAGCATTTAGATCCTTGATAATCTCTGTAATAGTAAATGTAACAATTTATTATTATTATCATTGCAGTAAATTTAATTCTGGAACTTAAAAATTGCTTTCAATTTTAGAATCAGAAAATACTCTTGGTAGATGTACATTCAAAAGGCATTTGAGCTGAAAGACTGATGTTGATATACAATGTGGAAGGCCATTACAACTTCTACTGCAATTATTTTTTCTTCATCTGAATTTCACTCAATCAAAATTTTTGTTATTTTATCACTATTTTGGTACCAGTTGAGGAAATCATACCTATCTTATATCAATATGTTGGTTTACATATGACTTTCTACCATTTTTAATATTGAATGAATACTTGCATTCTGCACAAAGAGCTCCAAAAAAAAACCTTTTTCCTTATTTAGTAATGTCCACTGTTCAGAAAATTCATCACAAAATTTACACCTGTGTGTTGACATTTGGGGGTTTAAATTTTTAAAAAATAGATACTAGAAACCACCACGAGAATTGAAAAGTTTGTAATTCAAGTCCAAATTCACAAGTCCAAACTCCTAAGTAATCATAAACAGGGGTTCAGCTGTTGAAAAGTTTGTGAACTTGCAAACACTATATCAAACTATCTGATGCAAAAATGTGAACTTTCAGTTTACCTGCAAATGAGAGAGCACTTGTAATGCATTGTCTCTGTGAACAAACCAGAGATAACGGTATTTAAGGTTTTGGGAAGCCTGGCTTTCAGAGATTGGCAGACTTTCAGAAGAGGGAGTCTTCAGGGAATATAGAACTTCCAGCTGTGGTAGCATGGTCACTGAAGTAAGGCTGGTGTTGTCTGGTTGCCTTTCATAACACAGAAAGTGACTGAGGCACTTGCTGATTGGCCACTGTTTAACATGAGGTTGTCACTGATTGGCTGACTTTCAAGACTGGCGTTTTATCATTGCTTGACTGACTTTCACAAGTCATAGTTACTTGAGTAAGGCTGTTGTTGATTGGCTGATTTTCAAAACATGCATACTAATCTCAAGTTATCCCAAATAATGGTTACTTTTTCACAACTTGGAACTTTCTCTAAAGAACGATCTTTTCTGAATATGAAAAATAAGTACTTTTGATTCTCAGTTCTCTCTTTTGACCTTCTTTCAGCCAAGCCTGCAGGAAAGACCATAGGTACTGTCCAGTTTTTATTTGTGGAGGAATAGCTTTCAGTTAGGTTGCCATTTAACTGATTCGGGCTGCCAATTAGTGTGATAGAAAAATAGCTCTAACTCTGGAATTTTTGTTATTTATTGAAAAAAGTTGAGTATACAACATTTAGGGTATCTTAACAAAGTTATTTTTGGAACACGGTAAAATGATTAGTTACAGAGCACATTCTTTATATATAGGAAACCTAACAACCCTAGCCCTCATCCTTAATCATCACTCTTTGTTATTAACTTTGTTCTCTATTTCATTTAGAAAATAAAGGAAGTTGAAAGAGAACTTCCAGAATCACAGCCTACCACATATACCCACTTAAATTCATTCCCATTTACCCTGACTTTTCTTCAGTTGATAGTATAGATAAATTCTTTGTGCAGCTAAGAAAGGCAAACAATTCCACTTCATAGATCTCACCACCTCTTACATCAGCAAAGACATAATTCAATTAATTGTCTTCTTTTGCTCAAATTTGTATCTATAGCCAAGTGCTCCTCCCAAGACTCCAGACCTGTATATCCAGCTGCCTACTGAACATGCCCACTTGGTTGCATAATAAGCATTGCAGTCTTTAAGTGACCACAACCAAGATCCTAATCCTAACCCTAACCCTAGCCCTAACCTTAATCCTAACCCTAACCCTAACCCTAGCCCTAACCCTAACCCTAACCCTAACCCTAATCCCTCGAGAAGCCCCAACTCCTTTACCACTAAACCTACCCCTCAGTATTCCCTTTCTCTGTCAAAGATGATGTCATCATTCTAGTTGTTCAGACCAAAGTCTCTACATTCACACTGTCAGAAAATACAATTTTTCTACCATTGAAATATTGATATATCCAGAATCTAACCACTTATTATCACTTCCATGATAAACCCTGATCCAAGCCAAATCCAGGTTATTGCTGCAACCTGTTTATTGGTCTAGCTGCTTCTCTCTTTGTCTTCCTTCAGTCTTTTCTTAAAACAAAAGCCAGAGTGGTTCTACTAAAACAAGGTCAGAACATGACGTGGCTGTTCTCATACCTTTTAATTACCCACCACTCCACTGAAAGAAAAAGCCAAAGGCATTACTTTGACCAGCAAGGCTGTATAGCGTCTGCCTCTTGTTAATTCTCCTGTTACTTCTCCTGCTCACTCAGCTCTAGCCACACTGCCCTCCTTGCTGGTGTTTGCTTGTCAAACACTAGGCACAGTCCATTTCAGAATTGCTGTTCCTTTTGCCTAGTCTCAGGGCTCCTTTCCTCGCTGAGTGCAGATCTCTATTCAAATATTACCATCTCACCTGATTATGTCGTCAGGATAAAGATTGCAACATCCCAATGCTCCAAATTCCCTTTTCCTTTTTCCCTTTTCTTTTTTCTCTATAGCACTTATCATCATCTAACTATATATTTGGTTGTTTATTGTCTGCTTCGCCCGACTAGAATGTAAACTCAATGAAGGCAGAGGTTCTTGTCTGTTTCCTTTATTTTTATATTCCTGGTCCTTAGAATTTTACTTGAGTATTTAATGAATGTTTATTATTACTGTGTTTATTTTTGTTGTTTTTGTTGCTGTCATTGTTATGAAGTACTGTAATCTCATAACAAAATCTATTTCATATCCTGCTAGCATAGCTTTGCCCTTTCTCCAAATGGATCACCTGACAATAGATATTTGATTTAACTTAAGGAGTACTCTTTGAATATCTATTATCTGCTTAATTTTGACCTACTTCTTCGATGGGAAGATAAATAATGTGAATACTATGTATTGTTCTAAAAGAGCTTAAATATTTTTTTAGGAAGCTAGACTATGCATGTAAAGAAATTTTTTAAATGCCTGAATGATAAAATAAATATTCAATCATTCTTTCAAATATACAACAGATATTTTTCTGGGCAGTTACTGTCACTCACAGCCTAATCTAGATGTCATGCATATAAATTAACAGAGAGGAGACTGACCCTTATGAGGTCATATTCTAATCAAATGCGCTAAATCCACTGAACAGAAAAGAGTGGTCAGCACTAATGAGAGAGAGATACTAAAGATGAAATTCAAGAAGTAGGTGGCACAGGACTTTTTGTCTGGACAATATAGATAACCTTCGTAAAAACTGAAAATTCAATGTCAGTTCATGACCCAGAAAATACCTCCCATCTCGTCCACTCTCTTAAATCCTGATTCAAGGTTCTGTCTATTCATGCTCTGGGTATAAGTTATTCCTACACATAAATCTGTCTACAGTGGATCTTGTGAGAAATGATATTACTCTGAAATAAAGTTTGAGCCACATTCAAATCTACTTTGGTGATGGACTATAGATGTGGGCTAATAAGATACTTTGATTATTTTCCCATTTTTTGGCTCTGGAAATGTGTACAATGAGGATTTTTCTGTACCTACAAGGCCAGATTACACAGCTTGTGTTGTTCTCTGACATAGGCTGCAAACCTGGTCTGCTTTGGTCTCTGCATGGAAATGGAGGGCTGTTAATCCTTCGGAGTTGCCCCATCTAACTGCTCCAATGCACTTAGTTTGCCCTGTTTCCTAGCAACTGGTTCAATCTAATTTGTTTTCCTGTAGCATCCCTTCTGCATCAGGCTTTCTTGTGCCTCTTCCTCTTGTTAAATGGATTTATCAGGGTCTAATAGCCTTTACACCATATGTCTATCAAACAAGCTTTCCCCCAGAAGAGCAGGGTCCTGGGTAATACCATGTACCTTCAGTGGAGCAATTTTTAATTTGGGGCCTGAACATTAATTTCAGAGAGCTCTCTGGTCATGTACATTATTAATATTATTTTATTTTGTAGTATAAAAAAACTTCCATGGTGAGAAACCACTTTTCTCTCCAAGGACTCCTTATTAAAAACTGCATAGCTAATTTTTACTTACCTAAATGCAGTTTGTGACTCATCCAAATTATGTAAACTTGCTCTCGTGTGAGCAAATTATTTATTTGTTTATTGTTCCCATTACTATTTCTTTCCCTATCTTATAATGACTGTTAAGGAGAAAGAACTTTAAATATTTTAATGAGCAATTGATAATGCACATCCTGGGTGTAGGATGTTAGCCAGCTTTTATAGAGGGATGATCGAGAAGTGGCAACTTACTTTGCCTACGATCAGTTTATACATGCCCAATTCAAACAATATACTAATACATATAAATGATAATATTATGAGTTACTGTTTGTATTACATGATAGATTTTGTATGTGTTATATAGTGGGCCTGCACTGGTAAGACTTACTCCATGAAGTATTCTCTTTGGGAGACATCTTCCCAAGAGAAGGAAGAGCAAGGTGATGTCAAGCATGTCTACATAGGCTCTCCAAGACACTCTACTCCTTACTAGCAGAGTGAATAAGGAAATGGAAAGAAGCCAGTGTTATTCTTAGGGAAAATCAATCTTCATGGAAACCTGTAATGGTAACATGTTAGGCCACACTGACTGTAAGTATAATTGTTGCTATTTCGTAGATTAAAAATAGGCTGGATGGAGAAATAAAAATAGCAGTCTTGTGGGGTGAATGAAATGCATTTAGACTGTAAAGGTAAGACTGGAAGGCTCCCTCTACAACAGTGTTTCTCAGTTTGAAAAGGACATCAAACCCACGTGAAGAACTTCATCAAAACACACTTGGCCAAAGACCTACCCATGGAGGATTTCTTCTCACCCAAAGTAGGATTTCAGAGGCACATCACAAAAAAAGAGTAATCAAAAGGTTTTGCAAAAATAAAGACATATGTATCCAGTACCCAAAATAATGTTATTCTGTAATTAGAAGTAGGCATTCAATGTAATGCATAATTAAGGGACACTCTTTAAATAGGTAAGTAGTTAGAGGTGACTAATATAAATACTGATTACTTACTGTAAATTAGGTTGCTTTCAGATATGAAGAATGAGTTCTTTTATTATCATTTTTTAAAGTACTATATTGGCATCGTGTAGAAAGTTGGCTTCTCCCCCCTCGTCTTCTACCAACATTGTTCAGTATCAGTGTCTTCAGTGCTCAGGAATTATTCACAGGGGTTCTAACTGAAGGAGTTCTTGCCATCTTTCAGAAAGCCATTTGAATTGCCAGTTCTTACTTCAAAAATTTCACTGACAACTCAAGTCCATAGATGTCTGTCATTATGATTTTATAAAATAAATATTGCTTCTACACATACCTGGTTGCAGGTATTTGGAAAGCTGGGATCGTATCTAACACTCAGAGATATGTATTTTGTTCTGCCTATGCACTTTTCCCCAAACCTGGCAGCTAAATTTGCACATAGAAGATACTCAAATGCCTTTCAAATGAATGAATAAATGGGTGAGTGAATTAAAAAGCTTCTATGATGTTTGTAGAGGTCTGGCCAAGAACGAGTTTGATGCTGAATTTATTAAAAGTTTGAGATTTTCTAAATAGAGTTGGAAAGCCCTATCTTATATACACATTGAGGGTTGTCTTGCCTGTGTGACAAGCACTTGGCTACTAACATGTCTTACTTCTATACCATCCACTGGCCTGTACCATCCCTCACCTCTACTGTCTCACATCATCCTCTTCTGCTTTTGGGGGGAATTTAGTTCCTTTGTGTACAGGGACACAATTTCTTGTTCTTTTATGAAAGAAAGAAGGAAGGAAGGAAGGGAGGGAGGGAGGAAAGAAGGAAGTGAGGAAGGAAGGGAGGGAGGAAGGGAGGGGGAAGGGAGGGAGGGAGGAAGGGAGGGAGGGAGGGAAGGAAAAAAAGAAAAAGAAGAGCCTATTGCCTCCCCACCCCACCCTCACATTTGGCTACATTGTGCCCTGCCCTCCCTCCTTATGTTTCTTTTGCTTTGCTATGACAACTGGCAGGCTTTCTGTTATATGATAAAATGCAAATTTGGAGCAACTAGAATATTGCTACCATTTGGGAAAAGTAAATGCAAAACTTTCTGAAATGTATCAATATTTTGGCTTATAAATAGGGTTTTCTTAACTTAAAAAGTCCCAGCTTTCTCCTCATAAAAGATTCAGACTCCCAAGATTTCAGATCTCAAAATGTAATCTAAAAGTATCCTAGTCTGTCTGGTCTGCTGCAATTCACTTAATCCACTTGACTTCATTCTGATTTGTGCAGATCAGGCCAATTAACCATATTTCATTCTTGGAATTTCTGTCTGATTAATCTGTTTTAATTTGGCTGTAGGCAACCCAAAATAATATGCCTAGCTCTCTGCCTCAGGAACTTTACCAACATTTACACCCTAGATTCAATTACTAGCGTTTAGCTGGAGCTACAGCACAAAACTGAAGATCAACCAGCTTCTCACGGAGCACTGATGTTATCCGAGGTCTGCCATCCCTGTGAATAGTGGAATAGTGACTAGTCCTTTTCAAAGGATGTATATTGAACCTCAGGTCCCGATGTGTGAACTCCATCCTTTTTAAATGTATTTCAGTCTGGCTAACTTGTGGTAAGAGAGTGATTTGATTCAGTTTTCATTTAACAAATTCTCCTTTCTCACTTAAAAAGATACTCTATCATCACTTTTAAATATAACGGTTTTATACGTATTAAGTGATGGTTACTAGGGCTTTCCTGTGGCATTTAAAATATTTAAGTATGTGATATAATTCCCTGAACTATTTTATAGAGTTTAAGTCAATTCATACTTTTGAAAGTGAGGAAAAAAGAAAGAAAAAGAAAAACTTCCTTCCAATGGACAGAGCTGATTTCCATATTTTGATAAATGGAAATTCATTATCAGCGCAGCAAACATAACATGAATCTAGTTTACATCAATCTAGTGTTAATTAATGAAGCTAAACTTTGTAAACTGTAATTAAAATAGCAAAAATGCTGAAAGACTCCTGAATTGCATTTCACATGGACAAGCTAAATATCATTGTGGAAAAAAAATGGCAATTTCCTATGAATGTTAATCATTTGGTCCATGTGCTTCATTCTTCTAGTAATTGAATATAATGATTAGAATAGATTTGAGACTGTACTACATTAAGGAAAGGAAAGATCATGTTTAAAATTAGGTATGTTGATTAGATACTCTCTGTAACATAAACTAATAAGCAATAGTGCACTGAAAGTAATAAAACCATTTGAACAAAGTCAAGATGATTTTGCTCCATATAACATGCAAAACCAAACAACAGGGTTGCTTCCCAATGAGCTTTCTTTTCTCCTTCTCAGGATCTACAGATTATCCTAAACTTGACTTAGGATGCATTATCAGACGCAGATCCTGAGATGAAGACTTGTGGAAGTCATTTATATACTAAGAAGTGCTTCCAGGGGAGACCAGGGATAGGAAGACTGGGCCAGGGAAAGGGAGAAGCCAAGCAATGGTGGGATCCTAGGCAGATGTCCCACAGTCGGCTCAGTTCCATCTGTCTGGACCAAGTGGCTCCAGTAGCTGAAGAGCAGTCCATCAATAAAAATCATAGAGACTGGCTGTTAAAAGCCCATGGGTGGGGCTGGGGTGTTAGGTACAGAAATGGCAGCAGTGGGCATTGTCTTCTATAGTGTTTCTTGTATGACTTGCATGATATTTGGTGCTTCTTATCACATGTACAAAGCTATAAGATTCGTGAGGTCAGGATTCATGTTTAATCTGCCTTTGCATCTTCTTACGTAACTTGCAAATGGTATGATCTCATGAAATACATGCTGCATTGCAAAAAATGTGAAAAATAATTCTACTTTACCCTGCTCACAATCTTTTCTGGAATCCTACCTGCATTTTGGTGCAGGTATTTTGAGTGAAATATTACTTTTTGTTTTTTACTTGTATTTTAATTTCACCTGTTACTATACTGCCTTGGAATAAATCTTAAATATTTGTATACATTTGCTCTTGTCTGATTTATGAAAGTTAGAGGATTCTGTATTCCAATGTAGAATTTTATTTCTGTGAAGAACTGTATTATGAAAGTTACTCAACTTCCAGCAGCATATTCATGCAGAAATCTAAGAAGCACAGAACAGCAAAGGGCACTCCAGTGACTAATAGTTTTAACACTGTTCTTGAATCCCACTCTTGGGCACAATGTTAGATTTTTTGGAAAGGGCTGGTTGACTCTGGAAACTGCAGAACAACCAGAAGTAAAATGATGCCCCCTGTTGGTTGTGCACTTAATTCCAGTAACAGGGTGGATAACTGGCGAGTATTTTCATCATTACTTCAACTAAACTGTAAGTTATCTAAGAACAAATGCTCTTCTCTTATTTCTTTAGAATTTTCCCAGTAACTAATACGATATTCTGTTCAATGGGTGGGCACCATGCATTTTATCTGGATAAGACTGTGATTATAATGCTAAGTCATTGAGAAATTTTTTTGGCCACTTTGCCCTGTGTGTTCTTTGTTGGTATGAACAGATGCATAAAAGAAGTTCACAGTTAACCGAATAATCTTCTTTTCTACTTTGCCACGTGCTTCTCTGAGCCTTGACAGATATAAGGTTACATATAAAATATAGGAAAGCTGGGGATTTCTACTCACCTGTGTAAAAGTTTGGAAGCATTTCTCCAAACATCTAAAATTTTAATTTATTACATACACACACGCATACACACTGTATGTAACGTGTATAAACCTATCACACAAATTATAAAAACAAAAATTGCAATTTAGGGAAGCTACTTCCATGCTTCTTTCCAATACTGTCACACTGCCTCATTTCCAAAGTAATCATTGCCTTGTATCGTCTGCTTATCACTCACATGCTTTTTAAATATTGAGTTTACCTAACTTTATCGATTTAGCCGTAAGCAACACATAGTTAAGCTTTCATTGATTTTGAGTTTTATAAATATGGTATCACACTGAAGTTAGTCTTCTAAGATTACTTTTATTTATGCATTTAATTATGTATTCATTTCTTTATTATATTCAAGAATACATCTAAATTTCAAGCATACTTTGCCATGTGGAGGTGTTTCTTTTACTTTCATTGCTATGTACTATGCTAATAAGTTATTGATTGTTTCTATTTTTTTCTTTTTTTGATATAAATGAACATTGTTGAACATGTTTTCTGGTACACATATGAAAGCCATTCCCTAAGTTATATAACTTAACATTAAATATATAATATATATTTATTATTTATATAATAAATATATTATAATATATAGCTTAACGTTAAATATAATTAGACTAAAACATTAAATATATATTAATATCAAATATTACCATTTCATATTTTTATTCATCTTTCAGTTTGATCTTATGTTTGATAGCTATTCATATACTTTAGTTTCTTTAGGTAACTCTTCTTATTGATTTTGGGTGTCTTTAAAAATATCTTCTTGATTCTAATCTTTTGTCAGTTGTATTTTCAGAGTATTTGGCACTCCCTTAACTGTTTTAATTGCTAAAGAGTAATTCTCAATTTTAAGGTAGCAAAATTATTAAACTTTTTCCACATTAAGCATTTAAAAAATCTTATATAAGAGATATTTTTTATTTCACTAAGCATAATACCCCCCTGGGCCATCCATGTTGTCACAAGTGGCAAGCTTTATTCTTTTTTATGGTTAAGTAATATTCCATTGTGTGTGAGTGTGTGTGTGTATACACTTCTTCTTTATCCATTCATCTGTTGATGGACACTTAGGTTGCTTCCGCATTTTGATTATTGTACATAATGCTGCTATAAACATGAGGCTGCATCTATCTTCTCAAATTAGTGTTTTCATTTTCTTCAGATATATACCCAAGAGTGGAATTGCTAGATCATATGGCAGTTCTATTTTTAATTTTTTGAGGAAACTCTATAGTCTTTTCCATAATGGCTGCACCAATTTACATCCCCACCAACAGTGTACTACGGTTCCCTTTTCTCCACAGCCTCACCAACACTTATTATTTCTTGTCTTTTTGTTGATAACCATTCTGACAGGTGTGAGGTGATATCTCACCATGGACAGAGAAAGACAAATACTGTATATTTTCACTTATGTGTGGAATATAAAAACAAAACAAACAAACATAACAAAACAGACTCACAGATATGGAGAACTAGCTAGTGAAGAGCACTGGGGGAAATGGTGAAAGGGATTAAGAGGTACAAACCACCAATTATAAAATAGGTAATCACAGGGATGTAATGTACAGCACAGGGAATATAGTCAATAATTTTATAATAACTTTTTATGGTGTGTAACATAAAAATATTGAAGCACTATGTTGTACACTTGAAATTATTATTACATTGTAAGTCAACTATACTTCCATAAAAAATTTTTAAAGAAATATTTTTTATTCCAGAAGTCATTAGAATATTTTCTAATTTTTAATACTATGCCTCTCACAGGCATTTAATCTATCCAAAATCACATTTATAAAATGTTGGAAGTTTGGATATAATATTTTATTAAATGGATAACTAATTTTTTCTAAGACCATTTAGTTCTTTACTTCCTCAATCATCTTCAATGCCATGTTAATTGTATATACATTTTTATGCACATTGTGGACTCTTTCTGGGCTTTCTTTTCTGTTAAATCTGTTAATATATTTCCATCTGAATGTCATATCTTCTTTTCTACAACTTTAAGATAAATCCTTATATATGTAGGGCAAATCTCCCTCTCTTCTTTCTCAGACATGGCCATTTGCAGATTAGCACACCTCCAAATAAATTATAAAATCATTTCTACATGTACTTCAAAATCCTGTTGCAATTTCGAATGGTGAAATTAGAATTCAATTAGGAGAAACTGAATACTTCTATGCTATTGAATCTTCTCATTTATAAGCATGGTATAACTTTCCATTTTTGTTGCTGTTTATAATGATACCATTTTTTTTAAAAGAAGATTGTATTTTCCAAAAATGACCACTTGATTTTCCTACAATGTTATACTCTTCCTTTGACACTCCCTCCAGTGTGATTGGCATTTATGTGCCTTGTCTTTGAAACAGAGAGGACTGCCTTAAGCCATGAAGTTTGGCAGAATGACACTAAATAACATCTGATGTTTTTATAAAAATGCAATTCTTCTCTGTCTTGTGTTCTTTGGATACTCACTCTTGAAGCCCAGCCACCATTTCATGAGGAAGTCCAGGCAGCCCACAGAAAGGACCACGTGTAGAGGAAAGTAGAATGTCAGTACATAGCCTAGGGTGAGCATTGAGCACCAAATGGTCATCTTGAAAGTGGATCCTCCATATCTCAATGAAGCTGATTCAACAGATGCCAGATGGAGAAAAGACAAGCTCTCCCCAGAAAACTCTGCCAAAATTATAGACTTATAAAAAAAAATATTATTGTTGTTTTAAACCACTAAATTTTAGGGCAGTTTGTTATGCAGAAATATCTGATTTGTTTACATGTTCTAACTGTGGTTGATAGTGTACAGAAATGCAAATAACTTTCATGGATTAATTGTATATCTGTCCACTTTTCCAAACTTCCTTCTTCTGATATTTTGTTTTTATAGATTTGCGGGGAGGTTCTACATAGACAATTCTTTCTTCTTCAAATAAGAAGTTATTTTTGTTCCTTCAATAAAACACAATGTAGATGAAAAGTAGTGAAAAGCTCATCTTTATCTTCCTTATTCTGGATTTAGAGAGGAAGCTTCTAAAATTTTACTTTTAAAATTAGTAATAGGAAGGTTACACCAGCAAGATGGTGGGATAGTAAACCCCAGACCCTCCTTCTTCCCATGGAGACACCAGCTCAACAACCATACATGAACCAATTCACTTAGTGATAAATCCAGAAACCAGTGGAGAGGCTCCTGCACTCAAGGCAAGTGTGAAACCAGCCACATTGAAACTGGTAGGAAATGTCATGCCACCCACTTGCTATAGTTCCTCCTCTAGGCTCAGCATGGTGCAATGGGGAGAAAACTCCCAACTCCTGTTTCTCCCTGAGAAGGAAAAGAAAATGTTGAAACACAAGTCCAATGTTCAAACATTTAAGGGGTCTGCCTCAGGGACTTGTTTCGGTTTTTCTTGAATCTAAGTGCTAACAGGAAATGGTGTTAGGTTGGGGGTAACTGACTACAAAGGCAACAATTTGAACTAACACACACTTACTCTCCATAGTTCCTCTCCCCAGCTCAGTACAGAGTGAGTGGGAGAAAACCCCCAAAAAAGAAAAGTGGAGCACCTGACCAACATTCTAGCTTTTCAGGGGGGCTACCTGAGGAACTGGTTTCTGTCTTGCCTGACTTCGTGCACTGATAGTACCCAAGATACTCTAGAAGTCTGGATGCTGTTGAGAACAAAAGAGAGCTGGATGGCCTGTAGCAGCTTCAGAGAACCTGCAGAACTTCATGTAGACACAAGAGGGAGCAGGAGATTATGAGCTCCTGAAAAAGGAAACCTGCAAATCCCTCTACATGGGAATTTACAGGCACTAGTCCAGAGAAGATGCATCAACAGGAAAGATTTAGGAGGCTGGCAGAATCTCTAACTGTGCTGATTAGTCAAGGTCTTTCTCTGTACAAAGCCAGTCCATAAAACTGGTAGAGGTGGCTATTCTTTCAAATGTGCAGATCCCAAAACAAAGTGACAAAGCACATGAAGAGACAAGGAAACATGGCCTAATTAAAGGAATAAAATAAATATTTAGAAACTGACCCTGAAGAAATGAAAGTATATGAATTATCTGATAATTCAAAGAATTCAAAATAACGATCATAAAGATACTCAACAAGCTCAGGAAAATGATGCATGAACAAAATTGGAATATCAACAAAGAGGAAAAATATAAAAAATAACCAAGCATTAATTTTGGAGTTGAAGAATACAATAACTGAATTGAAAAATTCACTAGAGAGGTTCAAAAACAGACTTCATCAAGCAGAAGAAAGAATCAGCAAACTCCAAGAGAAGTCATTTGAAATTACCTAGTCAGAGGAGCAGAAAGGTAAAAGAATGAAAAAGAGTGAAGAAAGTTTTATGCATAAACTTGGCTAGGCAACAGTGTCTTATTATACTTCCTGTCTTCTAAGATTTGATGTAAGTTTCATGAAGGCAGGGGCCATGTCTATCTTGCTTGCTACAGTGTCTTTAGTTTTTCTACCACAGTGGTCTGAATACATGTTCAGTGAATATTTGTTAAATGATAGTTGAATGAATGGATGCATGAATCAATTTCATATATATTAGAACTCAAGCACCACATTGTTCCTCTGCACTTTTCTGTTTCTTGATCTTTCTTCACTAATTATGGTGTGCTATATCCATCACTCTTTTCCCTCTTTTTCCTACTTGTATCTGTCCTTCCATTTTGCCATCTTGGATCTAGCAAGAAGCATAACTCATAGATAAAATAAGGGCATGATTGACTCATGAATGCGTTAATGCAGTTTCACTGGCCATTTCTGAAATGTGCTAAAAAGTTTTATCAGTTTTCTATTATGACTGCTCTTACTCTGATCACTGTGAAGAAGCTTGCAAAGAGAATCCAACAAGGAAGGCCAGGGGGTTCCTCCTCCAAGCCAGTAAATGTAAGTAACACCAGTTTAGTTTACCTATTGTTTAGTTGGTTCATTGTCCCATGATGATTATATTAGTTTCCTGGGCTGCTCTAACAAATTACCACAAAGTGACAGCTTAACACTTTGATTCTCTTATGGTCTGAAATAATTTTCACTGGGCCAAAATCAAGGTGTCAACAGGGCCATGGTGCCTCAGGAGGCTCTAGGGGAGAATCCTTTCCTTGCTTTTTCCAGCTTCTGGTAGTTTACAGCATTTCTTGGCTTGTGGCTGCATCACTTCAATCATCAAGGTCAGCATCTTCAAATCTCTCTCTGCTCCATCTTCATATTTAAATAAAAAGACATACATTTATAAGTTTGTATAAACTTATACTTGTTTGTATAAAATTAAACTTATAAATTCAACTTGTGTAAAAATTTTAAATGATGGGGGAAAGTTTCTCATACCCTCAATTTTTTTTTTATTCCAAATGCAACCACTAAGTTTCCTGTGATTCATTCCAGAGAAACAAGTTGCATATATTTTTACATATGTTTCTGTGTGTATGTGAATATAGCTTATATGCATATATATTTTAAAAAGCTTTATTTTGTTATAATTTACATAAAATAAAATTCATTTTTTCTAAGTACACAATTAAATGATTTTAGTAAATGTATAGAGTTGTATATCCATTACCACAATTCAGTCTTAATGTTTCCATCAGCACAAAATGTTTTCTTGATCCAGTTTTCAATTAACCATCACTCCCAACCAAAGCACTAGAAAACCATTGATCTGCTTTCTGCTTCTATAAATTTATGTCTTCTAGACTTTCTGTATCAGTGGAATCATACAATACATTGTCTTTTGTGTCTGGCTTCTTTCACTTAAAATGATGTTTTTCAGATTTATCCAATTTGTAACATGTATCAGTAGACTATTCATTTTAAATGCTGAATAGTATTTCAATGTATGGAAATGCTACATTTTAAAAATTTATGCAGAAGTTGATAATTTAAGTTATTTCCACTTCTTAGCCAATATGAATAATGCTATGTTAGTGTATATGACTTTGTATAGACATATGTTTTCATTTCTCTTTGTAAACATTTATACTACCAATATTTATACTTAAAAGGAACATTTAAAGACTAAGATGGAAAATATTTTTTCCCATTATTAATTATATATTTTAGGGGCTAACACGTACCAGGCTTTGTTTTAGGACTTGGGATACAGCAATGAGGAAAAAAAAGACAAAATTGGCCCTCACAGAACTTCCTTTCTGGTGTGAGAAGATTAAAATGAATAAAATATAGAAGTAAATTCACATTGTATTTTATTTTTTAATATTTATTTATTTGTTTATTTTGTCTGTGCCGGGTCTTAGTTGCAGCATGCAGACTGTTAGTTGCGGCATGCATGCAGGATCTAGTTCCCCGACCAGGGATTGAACCCAGGCCCCCTGCCTTGGGAGTGCGGAGTCTTACCCACTGGACCACCAGGGAAGTCCCCACATTTTATTTTAAAAGTCAGTTGTTATGGAGAAAGACAAAACCAGGAAAGGAGAGCAAGAGCATGTGTTTAGGAAAATTGTGATGGTGGTTGCAAATTTTACAAATTAGAAAGAAATAACTGTATAAAAATTATTGTCCAGGATTTTGGGGAGTAGAGGGTGAGGGGGGGGTTGCATTTAATTTCTCATATAAAATATGAATTTAACAGATTTTGTTAATTAATTAATATGCTTCATTTGCAAAATGATTCTGTTTAGTCTAAAGTACTTAATACATTGTTGGGTGAAAAAAGAAAGAAAAATAAAGGTGAAAACAAAGATAATAAATGTAAAGAATGTAAATCATAATGGAATGCTCATTTTGATATATTGCAAATTTCACTTGAACCTTTCTAAAAGCAAATTCAATCATTTGCTCAGGGTATTTTTGGCAATATTTGTACTAAGGCTTATTGTAGTTGTGAATACAGCAGCATGAACACCATATTCAGAATGTTAGCTTTTCTTTATGTTTATATAAAGAAATATACAGAAATATATTTATATATCTTTATAACTCACTGCCCGGTGAGTTTCTTCATTTTCAGTCTTAACCAACTTCCAGAGGAAGAAATGAGAATTTCCTGTATTTGAAATGAGAAAATGAAAAGATTTTTTTAAAATGCTTTTATTTGCAAACCAAAACAAAAATTTAAACACTATATTTAAAATAACTTCTGGCAACCCCCTTATTTAAAAATAAGTTTATTTTTATAATCATAAGCTTATACTTTATTTTTCCTAAATACCTATAAAGTACAGAAATTTACAGAGTGAAAACAGAATGTAAGTACCACTACCCAAAGACATAGCTATTACTAGTTAAGCATTTTCACTTCATTCTTGAACTATATATAATTTGCAAGTTTCATACTTGAGTAAATACTCAATTTGGTAGTCTACCACACAGTTCAACATTGTAATACAAGATTTTCTCAAAGATGTAATAATTCACTCTAAACCCTTTTAAAATTAAATGATAATGTGTCCTATGGTTGTTTGAGAGTCTTTTTTTTATTATTTGTCCACTTGAAATTAATTAGATCCCTTTATAAATAACTTTTCTAGGACCATGTTTGTGCTAAAATATATTTGGAGTAATATATTCTATTGTAAGATAGCTTATCATAAGTACAGTCACACAAAGAGTACCAATAGCTCAAGGATTTGATATATATTTGCCAAATTGTTTTTCTAAAAGCCTTATATCAATGTAGATTCCTGTCAGTAGTATTGAGACTGTTTATCTCATAATACTCTGAAGAAGTTTGTATGTTTAGCTTTATTTACTGCTTTGCTTTATGCATCTGATACACCACTGATAGAAGTTAAGAACCTATGATACAGGAGGCTTTATAGAGACACATGCATATATAAAGGCAATACATTGGGATAATATATTAGGTTGTGGTTGAAATTTAAGTATGTGACTTGGGAATTGAGTAAAAGCCCAGGAGATGTAAATCAGCATTAGTGAATTTTTCCTGGAGAGAAGTTGCATCAAAATCTAGGTAGAACATCTCCCTGAAGTAGACTCCACATTTGTGGCTGAGAAATAAGAACAGGGGAAATGATAGAGATTGAGCAATTTGAAAGCAAAGAAATTATAGAAATTCCCACAGTGAAAAAATGGCATTTAGACGATCTTATTTACAAAGCAGAAATAGAGACACAGACATAGAGAACAAACCTGTGGATACCAAGGGGGGAGAGGGGGTGGGATGAATTGGGAGATTGGGATTGACATATATACACTATTGATACTACGCATAAAATAGATAACTAATGAGAACCTACTGTGTAGCTCAGGGAACTCTACTCAATGCTCTGTGGTGACCTAAATGGGAAGGAAATCCAAAAAAGAGGGGATATATGTACACATATAGCTGATTCACTTTGCTGTACAGTAGAAACTAACACAATATTGTAACGCAACTATACTCCAATAAAAATTAAAAAAAAAAAAATAAAGACCCTAACCCTGGGAGAGGGCAAGGAATCTCTTGAGTTGGTAAATGAAATATTCTTGAAGATTCTAATTACACAACTGTTGATGAACAGAAACTTCATTTCTCTCTCTCTTTTATTTTTTTATTTTTTATTTTATTTTATTTTATTTTATTTTAGCTGTGCCTGGTGGCATGCAAGATCTTAGCTCCTCGACCAGGGATCAAACCTGTGCCCCCTGCATTGGGAGCACGAAGTCTTAACCACTGGACCACCAGGGATGTCCCAGAAACTTCATTTTTAAAATTCAACTGGATCTTTTAATCCAGCAGGTATCCAAATGTAAATGGCCTTTCTTCACCCCATCCCCCAGCAAAACAAAGAACAACCCACAAACCACAATTTGGTTACTTACCATAAGGTAGACTTTAAAAATGTTTATGAAACCAAATTAAAATTTTTAATAAAACCTGTCAATCGTGTGTGCCTATGCACAAAATCAAAATGCTAAGTTAGCAGAAAAGAGAAACAGTTTCTAGTGTACCTTAGAAAAACTAACTTGTATAAAAGCATTGGTTTATATTGTCATAAAGCTGGAACTCATAGAGTTGTTTAGAAACTCCAAGAAGCCAAATAAAATTTCAAACAGAAGTTGATTTCTGATAGTTGTATGTATTAAGTACTTAGAACATAGAACACATTTTCTACTATAAGTAGTACTAATAATCATGGTTAATAAACCAGGGTAGTCCACAAAAAACATTTAATTTCCAAAAGAAGAAAACTATTATACTAGATCTTTTAACAGTCTTATTAATATAATCAAGTTAATTTCTTTCTTTTTTCTTCTTACCCCTATCTCATAAGAGATTGTGCAGATAATCTTTGGTCAAAGGAAAAGATTTTCCCTTGAGAGCTGCTCTTCTCTTTTTAGAAGATTTGTTGATCAACAGAAACAGACTCACAGACAGAAAACAATCTTATGGTTACCAAAGGAGAAAGGGAGGGGTGGGAGGGGTAAATTAGGAGTATGGGATTAACAGATACAAACTATTATACATAAAATAGATAAACAACAAGGATTTACTATCTAACACTGGGAACAATATTTAATACCTTGTAATAACCTATAATGGAAAATAACCTGAAAAAAAAATATATGTAACTGAATCACTTTGCTATACACCTAAAACTATTGCATAACATGATATTGTAAATCAACTACACTTTAATTAAAAAATAAAAGTAAATTTTAAAAATTATGGCCTCTTTTGTGGCTTTGAGTAGATCTATTCATCTGCTACCAGAGAGATGGGCAGGAAAAAAATCTACTTGGACTTAAGGTGTTACATCCATTTGCAAATGTGTTTTATGAGTTGGTTCTAAATCCTGAGGATTGGCAGGCTTGGCCTGGACCACAGTGAATGCCAACATACCTAGTAATAATGTCTGTTTGATGGATGGAAAGGAAGATCACTGAATAGAAACAGTGAAGAAATCATCATCACAAGTTGGCTTACAGATCAACATAGCTGAGAAATAAACAGAAGCCTTCATTTGCCTTTATCACTGTGGCTAAATTGCAGTTATTCGTAATCCAATAACTTTTAGTTATTTTCTCTAGATTACAAACAGGGTGTGTGTATTTTTAAGGAAAGCTGTGTCTAAACCGGAGTGAGATATTTGAATGAAGATTTGTCTGTATAGATATTTTATGGCTATAAGGAGAATTGGGGGAGCAATTAAGTGTAGTAATAGTAGTATTTTTACTATTTTTTTCTGTTATTACTAAAGTATCAATAGAACATTTTGGATCATATTTTATTGTTAAGCATGCTGATTTATTTTCTGATTATTAACATCTTACTGAAAAAGTCAGGGACAGAATGACCTCATAAAACATTCCTGTGGTATATTTTGCAGTGAATAATGATATAAATTGTTCCACAATTGACACAAATATATTTTCACATTAGCCTAACAAATCTTACAGCTTCTGTTAGTTGGCTTTTATATGATCACAACCATTAAATACAGAAATTGAATTATTCCCCAAAGATCTCTAACTAAAAACATTTTCTGCGATTCTAAATGGAGCAACAAAGGTTAACTGGGAACACCTTTAGAATGAGAATTGTAAGGAACTAAGAGTCCTAGGTCAGCCTACTCTGTACCCCAGTTTTCTGAATTCCACTTTATTATTCAGCAAGAGTGAATCTGGCATTTTTTGATCTGACATAAATGCCTGAGGCATGAATCTGTGAGCAAATGAGGGTCACTTAACTGTTCTTGGTATGTGTTCGTTTAGGGAAGTTATAATTTGACATTTTGCTTAGATGGCTTACGTGTGTATCTTCCTCTGTCAACCACTAAATACAAAAGCCTTTGGGTTGGTTTTAAGGCAAGAGGCACTAGCTTAAGAACAAGTAGTGAACTGGAAGGAACATAGAGTTTCAAGTTAGGCGGGAAAACACTTACTAGCTGTGTGACTTTGGGTAGTTATTTAAACGATTTGAAATTCAATGTCCTATCCACTTCACAGCACCTTGTGAAGGTTAAGGAGGCAAAATACGTACAATTCCTGTGGTGTCATCAATTTGGTACCTCTTTTCTTTCCGTCCTGGTCTACACTTTATGTCATACAGTGTGCACTTCAGTCCTTTAGAAAATTTTGCTTGCTGATGATTTTATTCTTCAGTGTTCCCTGAAAATCTACCCATAATTCCTCAAGTTCTAATTAGTCAAATTGTCACTTCTTTTATCCTCTTCCTAAAATAGGCAAAATTTAATAATTTTATATACTTGTGCTTCTTTAGTATGTTCTTGCTTTTATGGAAATAAGAGGCATTCGCCCTGGAAGGTGATTCTTGTTGGAGGGTTTCTGCATCAAGGAGGAGAGTCAAGGCATTTTGTTGTTGTTAGTTTCTATTTAGCATCCTCAAATAAATTACTATTTGAAGCCCACACTGTCATCTGCAGAATGTTGGTAGGTAGAAGCCACATTGTGCTCCCTTTCTTCCTTCCCAAGAGAAGTATCTTAAATATGGTTCTGGAAAGATAGAGTGCCTTATTTAATTGAAAACAAGTGTGTATTGAGCACCTATTATGTGTTAGTAGTCGCTGTGCTGAACTTGAAGTACACAAAAGTAAAGATTCTTTACTCTCCAAAGTGGATTTCATTATTAGACCTGCTACATAGCAGTTACGATGCAATGTAATGAAATGGCTGCAATCTGGCAGGTATGTGTTGAAGTCTGCTTAAGCAAGGGTTCACATAAAGGGTAAAATTTAAGCTCATAATGAAGTTAGAGTTTGCCTTTCGAAGGCTGGGTTGGGGTAGGTGAAATAATCGTATGTTAGTCAGAGGAGAGAAATAATACATATGAAAGTAAGGAGCTAGAAATGAGCCTGACATTTCCCAGGAATGACAATTAGTTCAGCCTCAGCAGAGCCTAGGATGTGTGTGGGAGAAGGGTAGAAGATTGGATTCGACAGATAGGCAGCAGCTGCCTCATGATGGGGAGTCCATGAAACTTTCATAGCAGAAAATTTACTTCATCAGACTTGATTTTAGAAATAGCACTCTGGAGGCAGTGCATGTGGAGGATGAATTCTAAGGAGTCAAATCTGAAGTTAGAGCATCCATTTTCTGAGCTATTGCAATAGTCTCCAAGCAAAAGATAACAAAGGATGGTAGAAGGTATAAAGAGAAGGGCCCTCATATGGGTGGTGCTTGTCCATACTCATTAAGATCATGTACTTGAGAAGCACATTTCTTCAGTAATACCCTTAACCTTCTTAATTTTCTGTTTTCTCATGTGTAAAATGAAGATTATGCTACTTATCCTACAGAGTTGTGGGGAAGAAAATGAACAAGATAGTGTATGTAAAGAACTTGATATAGTAACTAGAAAAAAGTGCATTTTCAGTAATTGGTATTTAAGTTGTAGTGTAGAATGTATTGCATTGTGCTTGAATAGAGAGAGGATGAGGAAGAAAAAATTGCCAAGATGTCTACCACTTACTTATAGAAAAGCAGAATTTGAGGGGGATAGCTTCAATTTAGGGCATGTTTAGTTGGAATTGCCTGTGGGACAGTCAGGTGGAGATGTCCCATAGACATCTGGATTTGTGGGTGTGTGGAATGCATAAAACTGATCTGAGGGTTCTTTCTTGAGGAATATTTATTCCTTCATTCCTCATCTCTCATAGAGAGAAATGGGCTTCCATTTTTTTGAGGGAAGAGTATTAGAAGGGTTCATCCAGACCTCTCTTTACTCATTCCTCCAAGTCAATGGAATAGAAGAATGGGAACCCAGTATAGCTCAGGCCATCCTTTCTCCTATCGTTCTCTTCTTATTCTTTCTGCTCTCTCTCTCTCCCTGTCTCTCTGTTTGTCTCTCTTTCCTCTCTGCCTACTCTCTTTCTGACTTTGGTCCATGTGTACTAGACTCATCACTGCTTTTTTTTTTTTTAGGTTGTTCACTAGGGCAGATCTTCTGCACATTGGTGATGCCTGGGACCTCTGGCTGTTCCACCTGGAAATGGGTGAGTCCATTCAACTTAAGGTAAGAAAAAGTAGACAGCTCAATCTGAACTCAGGACCAGGGTGCTTCAGTATTCCAAATTTACCAGCAACACCAATGAAAGTTTGTTCCTTAACTAATTCCTGGAGGGATTTCATTTTTTCTTCCTCCTACATCTCAAGGGGAAAATTTGTGATTTAACATTTAAAATCCCTAAAGAGGTAGGAATGTTGACATCATCATTGTAAAGCTGAGGCTAGAAGCTGTGTGAATGAAATTGCTCACAGGGGATTTTAGGAACTGAGGAGAGAAGAGGCAGAAATAAGAACATTTGTCTTTGGGAAGTTGGCAGAGCCTCAGAAGTGAGGAGGAGTGCCAGGGAAATATGGAAGCCAAGAATGAGAACCAGTCCTCTGGCATCACAACTAGTTTATTCCAAATACTGGTTAAAAACAAAAACAAAACAAAGATAGAAAACCAAAAATAATGGCATGTCATGACAAAGAAGAGTCTACTTTTACAGCACGTAATTCCTCATTTTCCCGACATACATTTAAAGATAAAGTCCCAGACAGAGAGGGGGTCAAATATTGTAAGAGATTAGTAGCACTGGGTTTGGAGTGGAGAAAAAGGGCTATCAGAGCATCAGATCCCTTCAAGAACAGGCCTACCACAGCTAGCACTGTAGACCCTGTTTGCCTGGTTCAAAGGTGTGGGCATCCAGATACCCACAAGGACAGTATTAAGTTTGCCATAATGTCAGGTACTAAGTTGGCACTCACTGTTTCACTGGACAAATATGACAAAAACAGATGATCATGGAAATATAAATTATATAAAATATAAGTTATATAGGACAGGCTCTGAGAAAAAACAGCACGAAAATAGCAGTGACAGTGACAAAAATGGGTTGATTTTAGAGCTGGTATAAAGGAATAGGTTATGAAATGCTGTCAAATTACTTTTAAATTATATGTAAATAAAATTTCTCAACACACTGTTTGGTTACAGCCAGATTGCTGGAGACACTGAACCAGACAGCCAGATATGCCTAGACACAAGTTGATGTGGAAGCATCTCTTTGAAAGACAAATCTCATCCACTTTTTAGGGAATAAATAAATTTTCAGGTGCTTTATTGAGAGACAGAAACTAGGAAGAATAGTGGAAAACAAAGCTGCCAGTTTAATAGTGATATCTCTGAGAAGTAGAAAGAAGATAGTACTCCCATATATGGATTTCTTCTTTCCATATAGAGTCATCATTTATCAATGCCTAGGCCACATCTGTGTGTGTGTGTGTGTGTGTGTGTGTGTGTGTGTGTGTGTGTGTGTGTGCCTCCCGGGACATTCAGAAGAGTCTTATATATTTAACTTGCTTTCTCCTCATGTATATGGAAGGCATAAAACTCACTGAATATTAGAAATACAATAGTCACTCAAAATCAACTATTATTGAAAAGAGTATTATCATTTTACAACCTATTCAAGCCACTAAACTAAGTAAATTACATAATCATTAAATTGATTTAAACCAATGCTTTGAACGAGAAGATATTTCCCACATTGCAACTGTGGAAACTGAGATCCAATAGTTAACTAACTTGCTGAAGGTTTTACAGGTTATAAAAAGCAGAGCAACTGCTTCATCTGACTTCAGAGCCATGCTCTTAAACTTTCTTACTTTATATCTCTTGCAAATTCTTACTTAGTTAACAACATTAACAATGTGACAAAGTGAAAAATAGTGGATAATTTAACCACCCAAAAATAGAAGGGTGTGGATTAAGACAGGTGGGTAACCAGAAAAAGAGCTCCTGCCTGCAGCTTTAATAGCCTCAGAGTTTCAGGGGTTTCCTCCCCACCAAATCTCAAGCACACACTCACACTTAAACCTAGCTGATGCCGACCAAACAGATTAAGAAACTTCACAGGAGATCTATAGGAGGCAGCAAGGAAGAAACAATAAAGATAAGTGCAATGAATGAATTTATATCAACTGAAGAAGAGGCAGGATTACATGGGTTGGTCCACCTCGTGTTTAAAAACCTGCATTTAGGATTATTACCATCAGAGAATAAGATCATAGCTCACTAAGAGTTTTCACTCACTGAGATAGACTGTTAGAATTTTGGAGTTAGGATGCAGGATCTAGGTGAAGGATGTTAGAAAGCATGTGCTTGTTCAGGATATGATGGACTGCTATAAATAGTGAATGTCCAACCTCTTCATGTTGATAGCTGGGTGCCACAAATGGCAAACCAAATGAAGTAGCTGAGGCTCCTGTGTTCCCAAAGGGATCAGAAGCTAAAAAAGAACCTCTTGGCAAAAGAGACATTATTTGTTCTCCGGGGATTTATTAAGCATGATGGAGTCAATCAGCAATTTCTCAGGCTTTTCATTTGAGGAGGAGGTAATGAATTTTAATTAGTGAGGAAGACCGCTTTCCACTAAGAAGAAAGCAAAGAAAACAGGAATATCAGCGCTCATGGAGGATATGTTAAAACACAGAATACTCGTTATTAACGCTGAATTAATGGGCAAATCTTTGCCCTGTGCTCTTCTGAAACAGAAAAACAAAAACTGAAGAAAATGGCTACAGATTGTGAGAAAAAGGAAGGATGGTGCTGCTAAGGTTGATAAACAGGTTATTCTGTATCACAAGGTTTTTTAAATTTATTTATTTATTTTTAGCTGTGTTGGGTCTTCGTTTCTGTGCGAGGGCTCTCTCCAGTTGTGGCAAGTGGGGGCCACTCTTCATTGCGGTGCGCGGGCCTTTCACTGCCGCGGCCTCTCTTGTTGCGGAGCACGGGCTCCAGACGCGCAGGCTCAGCAGCTGTGGCTCACGGGCCTAGTTGCTCCGCGGCATGTGGGATCTTCCCAGACCAGGGCTCGAACCCGTGCCCCCTGCATTGGCAGGCAGACTCTCAACCACTGCGCCACCAGGGAAGCCCTATCACAAGGTTTTTAAGACACTGATCATCACTCAATAGTAGTTGATGGCAGCACAATTTCAACATTTGCCCTGCCCTACCGAACATTTCGACAGTCCTCTTTTTTTTTTTAAACATCTTTATTGAAGTATAATTGCTCTACAATGGTGTGTTAGTTTCTGCTTTATAACAAAGTGAGTCAGTTATACATATACATGTGTTCCCCGACAGTCCTCTTTGTACTAGAGAATTAATAGGATGAGCCAGTATGAGACAGGAGTTTGTTCCCCCCAAACTTCCAAGTATTTTAATTAGGCCCACATGTCCTTGCATTGGCCATCTGGGAAGATTTGGAAAGAGTAGAAGACAGAAAGTAAGATATGGCTTGATTCATTGTGAGCTAAGTTTTTTCATTTCCTGCTGATTTAGACTCTGTGTACAAGCGTCCAAGCACATGTGTATGTGAAAATATAGGGGAGGAGCATTCATTATGGTATTGTTGGTTCCGAACTGGTTTTGATTTGGCTTTTGAAGGATCTTTCAAGGATAATCAGATACCCTCTTTCATCATTGTTCAGATATGTTGATGATGGTCCTTGTGATAGTTCTTCTTAAGAATCCTAGACCCTCCAAGCAAATGCTGCCTTTCTAATGGGGCTTTCGTCCAGTGAGCAGATGGCACCCATAAATTCTTTGAAGTCTGCTGGCCCAAAGTTACAACCAAGTATATGCAACTTTGCTTCAGCACAGTGATATAAATTCACATGCAAATGCAGTGTTTAAATTATGAGTGTAATTGGTTTACAGAGATAGATACAGTTTGAGCAGATCAGAAGGTTTCTTGTGCATTTGTGGCCTCCACTATGAAAATCTGGCCACTCTAAGTGAGGGCCCTGAATACTCCCAGTTAGACCCATAAAGGAAGACACATACTCACTTTCTTTTCAGAGCAGCCTGACAAAATACAGCACGCCCTCTGGCATGCTATGCGATGACATGTCATTGCTATTAACCTGCTATAATCCCCTGACTACAAAAAAGTTCTCTCCTGACCAGAAAAGTTAAGCTCAGAGTGCCTTGAGAATCTGGAGGATACAGATGACTTCTATTTCCACCTTTTTCTACCTACAAACTTCAGTGTGCACTGTCTGAAGAGAAAAGATCTGTAAGTTCATCTCATATGGTATAGGGACCTTCTGGTGCATTCTCTCTACTAGATTTTGTTATCAGTGAGGCTGGAGGTGGTAATAAACTTGTTTTGGTTTCATGTCTATCTGATAATTCTTCAAGATGTCTAATCTCTAAGGGCCTGTTTGGTTAAGGAATAGAACCTGCTCTTAATATAGATAAATGATGCACAATTCGGATACTGCAAGTTGGTGTGCATGAGCTAATATTAGCTTGTTAGTAGAGTTTGATGAGATGGTGATTTAGTGTTCTATGAAAATACACAGTTACAAAGCTCCTCCTACACACTTATGTATATAATGGAATTCTTCTGAATTTCTGTGAATTATCAGTGCTTCCCTGATTTCCGTCAGCTACTGGTTTTTCTTTAGAATGATAATGTATGGTTAGTTTATCATTGTTTCTTTTGGTATTTTGAGAAAGACTATTCTTGGTTGGGCATAGCTAGCTGTCCCCTGCATTGCAAAGATTTTTGCATCCCTACCCGCCTTGCCACCGAATGCTAACAATGCTTCCCAGACACACTAAAGCCCCCAAATCATTCCCAACTATTCCCAACTGTTGTCTAAATGGGTATTATTGTCCCTGGTTGAAAAATTACTATACAAATTAATATCAATAAAGTTTGTGGTACATTATTTACTTAACTCCACAGGTGAACTTTGGCCCCTCATTTCTCAATAAAATATATTTGTTATTAAACAATATATTGTGAAAATATGAATCAATAATATTTTATAAAAAATAAGATATTAAATAGTCTTCCAATTGTGCTTATACTGAAAATATCATTGATGTTATGTGCCCATGACTGTGTACTACTAAGATAATGTGAAATATTATTAGACAGTGCTGTGGACTGAATTACATACCCCAAAACATATTCTGAAGTTCTACCCCCCAATACCCTGACCTTTGAAAATAGGTCTTTGTAGATGTAATCAAGTTAAGATGAGGCCATTAGGGTGGGCCCTAATCCAATGTGACTGACGTCCTTATAAGAACAGGAGAAGACAGAGAGACACAATGAGATAATGCCATGTCATGACAGAGGCAGAGATTGGAGTGAATGCCAAGAATTTCAGGCAACTACTAGAAGCTAGGGAAAGGCAAGGAAGGATCATTCTCTGAAGCCTTAGAGGGAGCATAGCGCTGCCAACTCCTTGATTCCAGAATTCTGGCCTCCAGACCTGTAGGGGAATAAATTTCTGTTCTTTTTAAACCATCCAGTTTATATGGATAATTTATCACGGCAGCCCAGGAAACTAATACAGGTAGGTTACCTAACTTCTCTATATAACTAATTCTGCATCTGTTAAATGGGACAAGTAGAATAGTTCTGAGCAATAATAAGTTAATATTCACAAAGCACTGGAATGAATATATAATATACAGCTGCCACATAATTAGAGCAGTATGTGTTAGCTCAATACACTTTAGGTAGGTGAATTATCACTAAACCATAATTTTTCTTTCTAGAATAATTTCTTAATCCAGGAGTTGGCAAACTATGGCTCATGGACCAAGTCCAGACTGCCACCTGCTTGTATAAATAAAGTGGGGTGTTCTCTTTTGGAATGGAGCCATTTTTGTTTAAATATTGTGTATGGCTGTTTTGCACTATAACAGTATATTTGTGTAATTGCCGCAAAGGCTGCATGACCCACAAAATCTAAAATATTTTCTCTCTGGGCCCTTAAGAAAAAGTCTGCCAACTCCTATTATAGACTATAAAATCTGTTATATATGCAGTTATTCTTGTTTGATTTTTAAATAATTCAATGAATTATATATGTTGCTAGTCATGTTTCCTGCAACTTAACTTCTTTTGTTCCTTATAATTTGAGCTCTATTCTAACTGGAGGTGGGAATGAATAGGGTAGATGAAACATTGGTTCACTCATCCCACATAACTTCATAATAATTAAGAGTTTAAAGGTATTGATGGAGACCTTGAATAAAACTAATGAAAAAAATGAGGACTAAAATAATACATTTTTATTGTCTCTACATTTACTAATGGGACTTTATGTAATAATAACTCATGAGGGTTTAGTGAGCTTTAGAAACCACATTTTCCTACTGAGAATCATTTTTTCTCAAAAGAAATTTTTCAAGCCATTGATTCACATATCTAATACTGCAGACTGAATTAAACAAAACAGTAAAGTAAAAGTAATGACCCCAAACTCAAGGGTAAATTTATAAAGTGAAAAGTACCAGCTCTTAAAACAAAAGCATGGATGGTATAATCACTAGGTGAGGAGATTTATCTGGGCCATCTTCTCAGTGTTTGATATGCATGTTCTGAGGGAGGAAGCAAGGTCCTTTTCCTCAAAAAGCTAAGAGTCTACCCCTCTGTGATCTTCAAGGGGTTGCTAATCTTCATATTGCTGACATGAATGAGTTTTAGGCTCTCACCACAGATTTCTTTCTAACCCTAAAGAAAGTGAAAGTTTTAGGTTGAGGAAGGCCTGTTTCTAGACACTCATAGAATTTGTTCCCTATGTCAAAATCCATGTATGAAAGGCAGGGCAGTTATAAATAGTGACTTTCTACTACATATTCAACTCTAGGTGAGGCTAATTATTTTTGTAATAACCAGTTTGGCTCCTTGAAAGGATCTATTCATAGTATAAAGTACAGAACATTTCACTAGTTAGTAGGTTTAAGAGCTCAACTAGTTCTCAGTCATCTCAGGTCAGGATAACTGTGAACTCTGAATTACTTGGAGATGACTTGGAGTTTCTACTTATTCACATATGACCTGCAGGAATCTGAGGCCCAACAAAATCTCAAAGCCTTCTGAAAAATTATTCAAATTCTTTGTAAGGCATGACAAACCAGACCTGGCTAGTTATGTGCCTTATTTGTAAATGGATTTGCAGCAGTCAGTTGAGACAATTTTAACACATTGCCCAAAGGGTTTTGTCCAAATTGGGTTCACTTCAAGATTATTTATTCAGCAAACACTTACTAAAGACTTATTAATTAGTAGACATTGTGCTAACTTACCTTCTAGTGAAGGGAAAGAGACAATAAACAAAATAAATAATTTAAAGAGCTATTTTAGAAGGTGTTAAGTACTATGGAAATAAAAGTGAGATAGATGATCTGATTGCTAAGGTGGGGTGGAGAACTGGCATTTTAAATAGGATAATCAGGGAAGACTTCACTGTGAAAGTAACTGTTAAAGAGTTGAAGAACAGTTAATCAAACATCATTTGAGAGCATCTGTGTGCCCACAGCTCCCAAAGACAAATGTTGGCTCTGTCTTTAGTTCAAATGAATGATTGATAAAAGCCGTTGCTCTTTTTTCCATAGAATGGAAAATCTTATATAGAATTCTCCATCAAAATAAGCTTTGATAGGGATTTGTCATGGAATACATTAGCAATCAGAGCACTATGACTGTTTTTGGTGATAGAATTGAGGGGGAAGGTTTTTGGTACTAGGGGTGGACTTTAGCCCCTGTCCCCAGATCTGTAGTTATAGCCTTCCTCTATTACACATTTAAGCCACCACAAATAAAAGTACAATCTAAGTGAAAACTATGTGATCTGATTTTTATGCTAATGTAACTTCAAGAAAAGTTCCAAAATTGAACAAAACAATAGAATGGTAGATATAGGGTAAATTACTTTTATGACTGATTAGATCTAATTTTGAGCATGAAGTAGAGTAGGAGAGCTAACAGGCTAATCCTCAGAATTGTACAGGTCATGCATCTCTCAGAGGTGACTGTGGATGAGAGCAGGCATTTCCTACATGAGGATGTCTCATAAAATGCATACTTCCTAAGAAAGAAGGCAGACCTGAGCATGTCCAGATAATCTTTCCCCTAAATTAACGATTCAGATAAGTAACCCACCTCCCCAAGACCAGACAACATAGAGGGATGGAAGAACGACAAATATGTCTTAACAATTGTGCTCCCTCAACATAGAAAGAGGTATTTAGGATTGGAGACTAAGCTATTCTCCCAACATGCTCCTATATAGAAACTATGGAAATGCCACTTTATAAAAGGCTGTCACACATCCACACCCTGTCACTTTCATTCATGCCATGGGCATGTTATCTAAGTTGATAAGATGTAAACTACACAGATGAAAACTTGCAGTTCAATTTAATATGTATATTTGTCTCATAACTGTCAAACACTGGATAAGGGAAAAGTTTTTTGTATTGTGTTGGGTCTTGGGTGTTTAGTGAACATAGTAACGTGGAGTTGGCAATTCTTAAAAGTGATAAAGAATGTGAAGGGCACTCTGCAGCCACTAATAAAGCAAGAGGAAATGTTCTCAGAGAAATACATCTCATTTTTAAAAAGAGAAATTTATGTGAGAAGAGAGTAGAGAAAATGAAGACTGATTTAGTTCCCTGAGAACATTACATTTAAGAATAGGCCAATTAACGTATGTGGAGGAATGCTTTTGGAAATAAATGATTCAGCATTGAACTGTGAAGTAAAACAAGTGGGATAATATTGCTGTACAAGAACATTCAAAAACGTGTTTCGTTGACACAGAAACTTAAATGAACGTCATATCATTTTATTTTTTTGATTAAACTTTCTTAAATCAACAGATTCAATGTACAGATTCAGTAAGTCTTATTGAAAGACTGTATGTACTTCCATGTATCAGGGAAAGCTAAGTTGAAATGTTAAATGCTAACAATCTTGAAAAACAGAATATAGAATATTTAAATGAATAAACAATGGTTAAGGATAATGATGTATACATTCTTTTAAGTTTCACTAGTAAAGTATTTAACATATAGTAAAGCCTTATGAATCTAATGATGTTATAGAACAAATTGGATGTGGTATATTTTTGGTAAAAGAAGAACAATGGGAAATATATATATATATATATTTTTAACATCTTTATTGGAGTATAATTGCTTTACAATGGTGTGTTAGTTTCTGCTTTATAACACAGTGAATCAGTTGTACATATACATATGTTCCCATATCTCTTCCCTCTAGCGTCTCCCTCCCTCCCACCCTCCCTATCCCACCCCTCTAGGTGGTCACAAACCACCTAGCTGATCTCCCTGTGCTATGCGGCTGCTTCCCACTAGCTATCTATTTTACGTTTAAACAGTTAAATATGTACAAAATAAGGAAGACTATAAACGCCAAAGCAGGTAGGAATTGGACAGTTACTTGATAAACTAAAATTAAAACTAAGGTAGGATAAGGGAATATAATGATTAAGAGGTTAAAAGTGTCACAGTTAACTTGAAAAACAATTAGACTTCCCTGGAGATACATTAGACAAGGATGTTTGATGATTCAGCTTCATGAATTAGTAACAGTAGCTAACAAGAAACTTAGATAACGGCAAGTTGCCAGAAAGAATAGCAAGTAATGAAGGCATTTAGTGCAGTGTATTACAAGGTTTTAAAGACTGGACCTGAGTTTGCTAAGATAGTTTACTCACATAAGCATAATAATTTCTTTTTCCTGAAATTAACGTTTGGGAATTCCACAGAAAATTGAAAATACCGATCATCTTGGTTTTTGAAGCCAGTTTCTTCAACTCTTCTCCCTTCCTCCTCCTCCCCCATCTTGTGCTCCCCCTCCATTTTCTTTTTTTACTTTTCTGCAAGTAGCTGTGTTCCATCTTTGTGAGAGTTCTAAGTAGAGAAGAAAACTGCTGTAAGTAGGCCTGGATGACTTAAGTGCTATCAGAAGACAAAAAAAAAAAAAGAAAGAAAGATGACCATAAAAGCATGTTTAAACTTAAAATTTCCTTCTCTTGAAACTTTTAGCTTAAAAGTCAATTATGCATTTAAAGGAGGTGTTAAAAACCAGCATAACTCTCATTCCCAACTTAATTCTTCTCACAGAAGCAAAAACCATATGATTCTGAGGGGGGAGGAGTTGGTTATTATCTTTTTCTTGGTTTGTAGGAGTTCTTTATATATTCTGGAGGATTAGCTAGAAAGTTCTGGATGTTTTGAATTTTTTGTTGGATATCTGTATTACAAATATTCCCTCCAAATCTACATTTAGGTTGAATATCTGTATTACAAATATTCCCTCCAAATCTACATTTAGGTTGAATTTTCTTTAACTGTGTTTTGATGAACAGAAATTAATTTTGATGAAGTCAGTCTTTTTTGTTTTGCTGAAGGTTGGTGCTTTTTGAATCTTGTTTAAGAATATTTTGTCTTGGCTAAGGATATAAGGATAGTCTCCTATGTTTTAAAGTTTTTTAAATTATATTTAATTTTAAAAACTTTTTAAAAATTGAAGTATAGTTGATTTACAATGTGTTAGCTTTAGATATACAGCAAAGTGATTTAGTTTATATGTATATGGAGAGAGAGAGAGATACCTTTTTCAGATTCTTTTCCATTATAAGTTGTTACAAGATACTGAATATAGTTCCCTGTACTATTTAATAGGTCCTTGTTGTTTATAGTAGTGGTAATCTGTTAATCCTATACTCCTAACTTATCCCCCTTCCCTTTCCTCTTGGGTAACCATAAGTTTATTTTCTATGTCTGTGGTCTGTTTCTGTTTTGTAAATAAGTTCATTGGTATCATTTTTTTTTTTTTTTTTTTAGATTCCACATATACGTTATACCATATGATATTTGTCTTTCCCTGTCTGACTTACTTCACTTAGTATGATAATCTCTAGGTCCATCCATGTTGCTGCAAATGGCATTATTTCATTCTTTTTATGGCAAATGTTCCATTGTGTATATATACCACATCTTCTTTATTCGTTCATCTGTCGATGGATATTTAGTGTGCTTCCATGTCTTGGCTATCGTAAATATTGCTGCTATGAACATTGGGGTGCATGTATCTTTTCGAATTAAAGTTTTGGTCTTTTCTGGGTATATGCCCTGGAGTGGGATTACAGAATCATATGGTAGCTCTAATTTTAGTTTAAGGAACCTCCATACTCTTCTCCATAGTGGCTGTACCAATTTACATTTCCACCAACAATGTAGGACAGTTCCCTTTTCTCCACACCCTCTCCAGCATTTATTATTTGTAGACTTTTTGATGATGGACATTCTGACTGGTGTGAGGTGACACCTCATTGTAGTTTTGATTTGCATTTCTCTAATAATTAGTGATGTTAAGCATCTTTTCATTTGCCTGTTGGCCATCTGTAACTCTTTGGAGAAATGTCTGTTTAGGTCTTCTGCCCATTTTTTTGATTGGGTTGTTTGTTTTTTTGTTATTGAGCTATATGAGCTGTTCGTATATTTTGGAAATTAAGCCCTTGCCCGTTGCATCATTTGCAAATATTTTCTACCATTCTGTATGCTGTCTTTTCACTTTGTTTATGGTTTTCTTTGCTGTGCAAAAGCTTATAAGTATGATTAGGTCCCATTTGTTTATTTTCGCTTCTATGTCTTTTGCCTTGGAGGACTGACTTAAGAAAACACTGCTATGATTTATGTCAGAAAATGTTTTGTCTATGTTCTTTTCTAGGAGTTTTAGGGTGTCATGTCTTATATTTAAGTCCTTAAGTCATTTTGAGTTTATTTTTGTCTATGGGGTGAGGTAGTGTTCTAACTTCATTGATTTAAGTGCAAGCTTTTAAACTTTTTAACCTTTTATATTTATATTTAATATGAAATTTATTTTTTGTCATGTTCTGTAAGATAGGTCCAGGTTCTTTTTCCACATAAGTATTATTTATTAAAATATTAATAAAAATTAATAAAATATTAATTATGAAAGTGTTATAATTTTATATGTATAATTTATGCTTTTAAATATTATATATTTATATAAGTTATATATACAGTTTATAATTATTGCAATATTTATATTATAGCTATTATGATGAAATATTAAATATGATTTATTGTAAAAAGAGTAGTCTCTACTGTGTTTTAATGAAAACTTTGTCATAAATTCAGTGACCACTTTATACATAGGTCTATTTATAGAATTTAGTTTCTGTTTTTGTGGTCTATCTGCCCATCTTTGTGCTAGTATCACACTGTTTTTATTATTGTAGCTTTTAAAAAGATATGGCATCTATTATTATGTCTTCTAAATTTGTTCCTTCCCTTCAATATTATTGCTTTGACTCTTCTTGGCCCTTTGCATCTCCATATAAACTTTAGGATCATCTTGTCAATTTAATTGGCTATATATAGAAAAGCTAATGTAGAATAAAACCAAAACAGGATAAAGAAAGTCTAGAAGCCATGAAAAAAAAAAATGCTTCAAATAGATAAGAACAAGTAAAGTAGAAATATCCTCAAACATATAATAATACATTTTATTTACAGAATTTACCCCCAGACATTTCACAGGAAGAGATATTAATGAAGTGAATATTTACAGACATCTGAGTAGAGTTAGGGAACAAAACAAGAGATGGTGAGTTACCTAGAGATTAGCAGCTGTGAGAAGTAGTTCTTTCCCCATCCCCAGCCCTTGGCCGAATGGACTATGAAAGAAAACAGGTGATACCTGGTGAGAGCTGTAAACATGGAGAGTTGTTCCGAGCTCCAAGTTTGGGTTCAGTAATGGCTCTCTCACCTTCACTCTCAGTGTGGTAACATCCTGCTTTTGTTAGCCTTTAAGTGACATCATTTCTTCTTGGTTTCCCCTTACTCTGCCTACATTCTTGCAAATGTATTTACAAGAATGTAAATTTACAGGAATTTATGTTCCTCATTACATTCTCCTTAGTTACTTCATTTGAGTGTGCCATCCTTTTCCTGTAGGGTTTCTTCTCTGACTGATAGAAGGCAATCATGTCAGGTAGACATTATCACCTTTCCCCATTTATACACGAAAAGGGAGATTCATAAATATTAAATTACTTTCCAGTGGTATTTAGTTTGCAAATGACATAATCTCTCTCCCTCACCTACATTATGCTGCACATTTGAAGGTGATGAAAAAAGAAATAGTAGAGTTAAAAAAATCCATTTTATCAGGAGTCATGAAAATAATAGGATATAGAGTAAAGGTAGATATTTTTTCTTTTGTAGGAAGTAACATTTCTCTTCCTTTCAGATAAGAAAGAAGACTGGAATAATTTCTATGGAAACAGAGATATACTGAAATGTGTATGAATATTGGAGATGGTGCCAATCTCATTATTGGCAAGAAAGAGCTGAGAGGAGAAGTAGTAAGATTTGCTGCATGGCTAGCAAGGAGGAGAACCATCCCATAGTCAGAAAGAGTTCCTTAACAATGACCAGCTCACATTGCTAATATATAACATGTATTGAAAGGAACACCAAATAGATACATCTAAGTGAATCATATAAAACCATCATCACTGCTGTGAATCAATTCAACTCACATGTGGTACTATGCAAAGTTAGCAAATCTTATCTTCATGTGAAGGACAATATTCTACAATTATCTTGAGTTTGATCTTTATTTATAAAATTTTATCACACTAAAAGAATTTCTGTTAGCTTTGCCTACTTCATTATCATTAATTATACCTTATCAATATATGCCTTTATTTTAAAATCTTGTGAAATTTTTGGTTCCATGCACATGTGGTTAACAGTAAAAGAAACCCAGAAAGTTTTCAATGCATGTAGACCCAGTTCCTGAATCTGCTCTTCTCTTTATTATATTCACTACATTCTTCGAAATCCTTAGTTGATGTTCTTACCAGTTTAAGTAACCGTCTCAATCAACACTTCCAACCTGAGGTATGCCAGATTTGCTTCTTTACCATATTATATATTCTCCCCACTATCACTGTAATTCTTTAGATTAATAACCCAGTAAGGTAACCTGCCACCACCAGCCCTGCTGCCTGAATTTGGTGTGGATCTAGGCTTCCACATCTGTAAACTGTCCTCAAAGACTCACCTTACCAAATGTAACTGGACTTGCCCAAGTAGTCAGGTCTCCACTAGCAGGCATATGACAACCTTTAACACCAGAACTCCCTCTACTGATTAAGTAAATTAAACACGACAAAGAGGAAAAATTTTGGTCCATTATTAAAAGCCTTACATCTTGTTTATTAGATGTTACCTGGAAATTCCAAATTCTGCCTAGATGTATAGTACCTTTCTTCCTTTCTTCTATATCTTAATATGTCTTATTAAGTTGTTTAATTATTTTAACGTAAAAAAATCATAAACTTTAATAGAATACCAATTAATTAATTAATTTCCAATTATTCAGATCAACTAGTAGTCTATGCTAATCTGGGCCAGGCTTGGTTTATTTTGTTTAGGCTCATTCATACATCTGTGGTCAGCTGGCAGGATGACTGAGGGGATGGCTTGTCTAGGTTGGCCTCAGAGTTCTGGAGTTTCAGTGGCTATTGTCTAGGGTCCAGGGGTGACTGGGTCATATGGTTTTTTGTTTGTTTGTTTTTGCTTTTTTTTTTTTTTTTTTTTAATCCTCCAGTTGGTTAGCCTGTTGTTGTCATAGTGGCTTGTCAGCTTTCCTAGAAAGTGAGAAGCACATGCACTCTCTTAGGGACTGAATTCAGAACTGGAAAATGATTACTTCTGCCATATTTTATTATCCAAAGGTAATCACAGGGCCATTTCAGATGGAATGGGTAGGTAAACAGCCCTACCTCTTAGTAGCAAGAGCTACCAGGTCACATTGTAACATATGTGGACAAAGATGAGGAGTAGCTAGGACCATATTTGCAATCAATTTACTTCTTCAACTTACTCCTATCTGATGGACTTACACTCTGTGGACTAGACAGCTCTTATATTAACTGACTCTCCTGCCTCAAGGCACCAACTCAGTCCTGCCAGCTGTTCTGGCATCTTCCCAGTCTGAAGTATACTAGAGTCTTTTCCTGCTTACCCAGACTCTACTACCCAAACTGTACTGAGAAGGTCCATTTGTGTTACTGACAACAATTCCTTCAAATGACTTAATGGAAGATAGATTACTTTATTGCTCAAATTTTTCAGGTGAATTATTTTCTACCATAGGAGTAATTCTCCACCCAGAGATTTAGGTATCTATGATTCTTTTTACATTCTAGATGTTAATTCACATGACACAAAGGCAGGCCTTTTTCATTAAAAGCATTGATTATTCAATTAATACCTCTGATGAACACCAACCCAAAATTAGAAACTATCTGGCTGTGTGAACATCAGTAAACCACTGAGAGAGTAAACATGACTGAGCATGGTAATTACTATAATCCTGTTAATACACCTCGGTGACTTAATAACACCACCCTGTAATAAGCTGAGAGAAGCTATGGATTTCTTTCTTTGTGAATGCTTGGAGGTATGATTGTGTCAAAGTTCTTTGAGCCCTGTCTTATTTTTGGAGGGATAAGGGAGGTGTTGAACCACATTATGAATAAAATTTGTTGGATCAGAGCAAGCTGAGTTCTAAGTTAGAAGAATTGGTATATATCAGGAGCCAGGGAAGAATCATGTATTGGTTAGTTTCAGAGGCTAGGTGTGTGCATAAGCACATAAAGAAAAAAAAAAAAAAACATTATGTCAGAGCCAGAATAGCAAACTGCAAGCCAATAGTTGAAATATCAGAGTATCTAGTAAAGGGCATTAGCCATGTCTGGGAAGAAAATAAAAAAAAAAAAAAATCTAGCTAAAAGACTTGTGGGAGGAAATGTGTCGGAATACATGTGGAAATATCCATTCATCAAACACTTGACATATAGCACAAACACTACTACGTACCATTGGGCACAAAGATGAATAATTATTCAAGGAGGAGACAATTTATTGAAGAAGTCAGACATACTTACTACAAATCATCAAGCAATATGAAAAGTTCCTACTGAAGAAAGAATAAATATTCATTGGGGGCATGTATGAGAAAAAATATTTTTGCTGGTGGGGTACTTATATCTGAACTGAACAAATGGGTTTTTATCAGGTTGACAGTAAGATTATTTTAACTAGAGAGACATTAATCACCAAAGAAGTGGAAGTGCATAAAATTTTACAGTGAATTCCAGGAGCAGTGATTTCTCAAAGATAGCATTTATGATGTGGAGTGCCAGAAAATAAGCTAGAAAAGTTTTAGTTTATATAAAATTTTTAAATCCCTCAAGTAATTTGTTAAAAGATTTAAAAATATACAAAGCAGAGACATGTTGTTAGAATCTAACAGAACTTCTTAGTTGAAAAAGATGCAGTTCTTTTAGATGGAAATGTTATGTTACTTAGACACTTGGCATAAAAAGCAATGAGATTATCTGACTCAAGAGAGAAAGGCTGAGCTATGGAAAAAAGCAGCCCCGATGTTTTACTTCTAGTATTGCTGAGATAGTGCCTAGCAAACCAAATCTCCCACAGTTAACAAGTATAAATGCAGGACAAAATATAAAAAGAAAAAAAAATTATCTGAAGAATGAATAAAAGCTGGAAGATAATGGATGGAAGTCAATACTTTGAAGAAGGCATTGCTATAATATGATTTTTAAATTTTTATTTGGCTATTAAACAAAGGTGAATGCCAGTCTGCACCATTTGAGGTGATGAAAAACTCAATAGAAAATCTGTGGAGAAAAATTCCAGGAAGGAGAGAGTCAGAAAGGTAGAGCCACAAATTCTGTGTCTGAATTCTCCCCCAGTCTCTGGAGGACCCCTATACCATTTGGTATAGGTAAGACTCTAATCAACTCAGCTAAGGCTAAGAGAAATATACTAAAATTTGAGCTGCTGCCTATTATAGGGAGGCAAAGTTACACAGTTTGAGTACAATAAGTTAACTGCCTATATAAAAATCAAAATCAATACTCTTAAGAAGAAGATAACAAAATCAAAGTTTCTACAGTAATTGTTTTGCTTCCTCATCAGCACTTGGAATTGTCATATGTATTAATTAATTATGTTTTATTTTAGATATTCTAGCAGTTGTATAGTGGTATCTCATTGTGCCTAATTTGCATTCCCCTGATGACCAAACAAGTTGAACATCTTTTCATGAGCCTATTTGCCTTCCATATATCTCGCTTACTGAAGTGTCTGTTACCTTTTTCTGTTAAAAAAATATAGTTACTAGTTTTTGTATGGTTTTGAGTGTTCTTTATATATTCTGAATACAAGTCCTTTGTTGGATATGTGATTTTCAAATTGTTTTTTCCCAGTCTATAGGTTGTCTTTTAATTCCCTTAACAGTATTTGTTGTTGTTGTTTTTGCCTTAGAGCAAAACCAGTCATTTATTTGGCTGTCATAGCTGTAGGACTCACAGAAGAAGGCTCTTGTCAGCTCTAAACAGTGTCAGCTGAGATCGCTTGACTGGGGGCTAGTGGATCCTTTTCTAGGATGACTCACTCACGTGGCTCACAAATTGCTTTTGACTGTTTGTGGGAAGCTTCACAGGAGCTGAAGGAGAGGGACCTTAGTTCTTTTCCTTAGTTCTTCTGGGCCCCTCTGTAAGTTTACTTGAACTTCCTCACAGAATGATAGCTGGGTTCCATGAGCAAGTGTTCCAAGAAACAGGCTGCAGTTTTTTGGGGTTTTATTGTTTTTTGTTTTATCTTTATTTTTTTTTAAGTCCTGGGCTTAGAAATTGACACAGCCCCATTTCTGCTGGATTCTATCGGGCAGTCGTCACAGAGCTCAGATTTGAGGGAAAAGAACGTAGACCACTAAGCTGGACAAAAGGAGTATCGAAGAATTTGGGGGAATATTTTAAAACTGCCACCTTTTTCATCAATGGAAACAGTTTCATTGTTTTTACTTAGACACGTATATTCATTGTAGAAAATAAATTAGTGCAATGCCGTATATAAAGCTGTACAAAGAAATTGGCAAATAGAGGCTATTTCTAAATGAGTTTTAATTTCATAATAATGATCCACATTATACAGAATATGGATGATGGAAATGGTTATTGGTGATTGAAGCATACTGAATTCCATGTAGTCAGAGCAAAGATAAAAATTTTAATCAAGTTTAGATGTTGTTATTATGCATGTTGAACAATTAATGTAAATAAACACCAAAAGAAATTGAATGCATGATTATCAAAACAGTAGAGTAGGAGGAGAATAAATAAAACTGGAAATAAAACTGGATTAATCCAAATGATGAAAAGAAGAAAATAGTAACAATACATAGCACAAAGTATGTTGATAGAAGTAAATCCACAGACATCAATAATGGAAGTTATATGCAAACAAATTAAAGTTGTCAGAGGAATAAAATAAATAAATAACCAGTAAGCTATAAAAATGCTGAGCTTGTGTATCCCTACAAAATACATATATAACAGAATTTCAAATAGAAATAAATAGATATGTAATCATAGTATAAAGCATTAACACACCAGCTTCTGTTATTGAAAAATAATGAAGAACAAACATCAAGGACCTAATAGAACAGATATAAAATGATATATATACACAGATCTGCTAATTAGAGAATGCATATGCTTTAAAATATTTTGGAATATTTAGAGAAAATAACCATTTCTATATCATGAAGCAAATATAAACCTTAATAATGATCAGAGATTCAGTATTATTGGTTTCAGACCTCATTCTTTGATATCCATGAATAAAAATACAATCAGATAAAAATTTAAAAATCCCTGCATAAACTTGACATTTAGAAATATATTTTTGCATTGTTTGTGAATCAGAAGTAGTCCATGAAAGACTTGAAATGTCAACACCCACAAAGCAGTACATTTCTAAACTCATACTAGGTAAATAAAGGAGTATTTATGGAGAGATAGTGCTATGTTAAGAAGACAATAATTAGTAGTTACCTTCATAAACCAAGAGGTTACAAGTGGAATTATGCATTAATGTAGAAAAAGGAAATGAAAGTATAAGAGCAGAACATTTAAAAATAAAAAATACATGAAAAATAGAGAAGGCCAACAAAACAAAAAGTACGCTTATGAAAAGACTAATTAAATCTATACATTTCTAGCAAGACTGATCAAGAAAGAGGAGGAAGACAGAGAAGAAAGAAACATTAGATGAATAATACAACATTGACTACAGATATAATAACAATTTGTCTTGTGAATAACATTATGCTAATAAATTTGACATAAATAACACAATTAGATACACAAATAAAATGGATGTTGTTCTAGATAATTTAAGGATCCAAGTAGAAAGAAAAATTCAATAAACTAAAAATCATTATAAATTAAATCAGTACAAAGAGATACCATAGGATAATCCTGATTATAAATATAGATACAAAAATTCTAAATAAAAATTTGATATACTGAATCTAACCATTATTTTAAAATACATCCTGGTGACATTGGCTTTATTCCAGGAATACAAAGCTGCTTTAACATTGGAGTATCCCTTAACGTAACTCCCCATATGAAAAATTTAAACTAGAATTTCCTTTTGACAATGTCAACAAATGAACACAAATGATTTGATAAAGTTCAGCAGTATTCAAAATTGATTACTTCCTAGAAAACCAAGAAATGACAAGAACTTTTTTAAACAGGTGAAGTTTAGCTACCAAAAATAGTAGTAACCTCATACTTAATGAAAAACATTAAGATTCATTTTTAAGTCAGGAAAAAGATGTAGAAAATCCTTTTAACTGTTTTTCTTCAACATTTACCTGGAAGTCTTAGTCAAGAAAAAACAAAATGTACAGTGATCAAAAAGGAGAAACAAAATGCTCATTAGTGACAGGTGGTGGGATATTTCTAAATAGAAAATTCCAGGAAAGTTTTCTAACTAATTTCTAGTGTTCTTCATGTTTGTGAAGGTACAACTTTTGAATCAATTGGGAGAGTCAAAGAGATTGACAGAAGTCAAAGATGCCTGTTTTGTTACTGATAAGTTTTTAATGACTAAAAGTGAGAGCCTGTGCTCTGGAGCCCACGAACCACAACTACTGATCCCACGTGCCACAACTACTAAAGCCTGCACGCCTAGAGCCCGTGCTCCACAACAAGAGAAGCCACCGCAATGAGAGGCCTACACACCGCAATGAAGAGTAGCCCCTGCTGACTGCAACTAGAGAAAGCCCATGTGCAGCAACAAAGACCCAACACAGCCAAAAATAAATAAATAGAAATAAATAGATAAATAAATTTATTTAAAAAAAAAGAAAAAGAAAAGGAATCTGCTTTTACTCCTATCTTATCACCCACTCTCTGTCTAGATCTTGCATAAGGAAAATTTTGACTCTCTTGAATAGACACACTGGCCCAGGCTCCCTACTTTCAGTAATCTGGGATGGAGAGAGAGTCTGAGATGGAGAAAAGATGGAGAGAGAGGTGCAGCTGTTCTTAGGTCTTTTGGTAGAGTCCAGTCAATGGAAAACTGTATTCCAATAGCTGTCATTAACTCCTTTATAAAAATAAATGATGACATAAAAAGCAAGGAGATTTTAGGAAAAATTCCTCCCCACCAAAATCAGAAAAATAGAGAATTATCCCTCATGGAAGAAAATCTAATAATAGTTCAACAAAACTGCTAGATAAAGAATGAAAGCAATTATATTCCTATACCTGCAACAAACATTAAACTATAATTAAAAATATACTATTTGATTGAGCAATGAAACTATAAATAGAAAACTAAAAATACACTTTTTTAAAAAGGTATATAAGAACTTTATAGAGAAAATGATAAAAGTTTATTGAAATATATAAAAGAAGGCCTCCATAAATGGAGAGATAGCATGGCCCATGTATAGGAAGTCTCAATATCATAAAGATGGACATTCTGTTCAAATAAAATTCTAAATTGAAAGCAAGTCCAGTAAAAATCCAACAAGTTTCCTCATAGAACTTGAAAATTCTCAAAGGAGGAAAGCTGGATCAGCAGTAAACTCAGGAGAGAATATTCACTTCTCTAGTCAAAGAAATGTAGATTAAAATAGCAATGAGGTGTGTTTTCATACTCTTCAGATTGGCAAAAATGTAAATGTCTAAAACTACCAAGTGCTGTAGTGCTTGTTAAAAAAAAATGATTTGTTAGATATTGTTGAGGACATGTTTATTCTTAGAACCACTTGGGAGAATCATTTGATAATGTCTATTAAACCTTAAGAATGTTTATTTACCCCCAGTAATGCTACTTTTAGATGTATGCTATAGACATATATGCACAAAAAACCACACAGCATGAAAACTGAATCACTATTTGAAATAGTGAAAACATGGATACCACCCACTCTGCAATAGGAGTACATAAAATTTCATATAAGAAAGAATAATAAGGGAAAGTTGAAATAAACTTATTCTAGATATTTAAACATGTATATAACTCAGAACCCTGTTATTATGTGAAATTGTTAAGTAGTAAGTATACTGTGTAGTATCATTTGCATGTGTTTAAAAATACATCATATGAATATTTAATTAAGAATGTTACCAAATGAGTTAAAAGTTCAAAAACACACGTAGTTATAAAGTATATAAATGCTAGGATATTACTAATTTCTGGGAACTAATGGGTGTGAAGGAATGGTGTGGGTCTTTGTCAGAATCTCTAATGTTGAATATCTTTTTTTTTAATAGCTGCAGCAAATATGGCAAATTGTAAGCATTTGTTTATTTTCAGCATAGGTACATGAGTGCCATCTTACTTTGTATACAGTTTTATATTTAAATTTTTATAGTAAAAATATAAAAAGCTGATTTATTATGAGAAGATAAAGTATTTAAAATATTTTTTAAGTATAGTGCTGTGAAAAATGGGGTAAATGAGGCATATACCCTAATATTACAACCATGAAAAGAGCCCTTTATCTATGTCATATTAAAATTGTGAAAAATACTACAGAAACATCTTGCTCCTATCTAATAATGAGTTTTTGTGGAAAAACAAATAAAAAACAGACCACAGTTGACAAAGATAAAAATATATAATAAGCCAGCTTATCTCAACTGTAAGCATGGAGGTAGGGATGGGCCCTAATAACAATGAAAAATAGTAATATAAAATATTTATCTGAGATCTTAAGTATTAGAGATGATGTTTTGTCCCTTTTGGAACTTACATACACAAGCTCAGAAGGATGTTTTTACAAGAAAACTGAAGTCTTTGGAAATAATTACTCTGACATTTAGCATGTAGATCATTTTTTAGCATAAAGTATATGCAGAAATAAATTGTGACAGACTTTCTGGTATACATTTTACCTAGTGTTTCAGTTAATATTCAGAACTTTATTTATATATATATATATAATGATATAAATTTTGGAATGACTTGTTATACAAATGCAAATTGCTGTAAATTCAAACAACTCAGTAAGAAACTAATATTTCATGTTTTTTAATCCATTAACGATAATAAGGAACAAAATAATTTAAGTAGATTTAAAATAAATATGTATCACCCAAATCTACTAGAGTTCATCTGAATTGTTTGTGATATGCCAATAAGTTAAGCATTTGATTTCAATTTGCATAACATTTTAAGTTTTTCCATAATGCCTTTCAATGTATTAGCTCATATATTCTTCAAAATGACATTGTGAAGTAATCAAAATAAATATTAGTATTCCAATTTTATAGATGAAATAACCATGGCCCAGTTTCACAGATTAAATAACCAAGAAATCCTTAACAGAGGAGAAAGTTAAAAAGTGGAAGTTTCTGATTCCTAACCACTCCACATTATTTGACTTCCAGTTATCTTTCATCTAATTATATATTATCTCATTCAAAACAAAATTTTAAGAAGTTGTTCCAGATTTTTGTTTCATAAACTTTGTCTTTTGGCAAAAAGTGCCCATAAAGTAGGATGTACTATTGTAGCATACATAATTCTCTTGGACATACGAGTATATTCTATAAAGCAGTCAAAGAATTATACACCTACATGTTCATTACACTATAGATTTAAGAAATACAATTTAATTGAGAAAATAATAACCACTCTAATTATTACAGATAATGATATCTCATATTTTGTACTTTGGTATTTAATATAAGTAAACTATGCTCCATTTTGTACAGCATATTTAATTTCTTAACATGTACAAAAATTTTTCATTAAGAAAACTACACGGGAAATGGGATTCCCTATATATATTATAATAGATTCTGCTCTTATCTAGAATTTATACTAACAAATCATGGGTGGAAACACTCATATACTCATGTAAGTGATCCAAAAAATCTTTTAAAAGTTGAGTAGATTTTAATAACCAAGATAGAAAAAATGTAAATAATTCAGAAAGAATAGCGTGATTGATAATATACACAAAGTAGGATATTGATTATAACAAAGACTATAATAATTTTGATGTCTAAGTCATTTTTTTAAAGTTGGTAAAATTCATGTACTTAGCAAGCAATTTCTTGAATAAATAATTAGAGGCTTTTAGATATGAAAGGAATTTTAGAAGCCAGCTATTCAAAGCCTTTAGAAGTGAGAAAACTGCCTTCCAGACATACTGATTTTGGGAAGGACATGTGACTAAATAACAGTAAAAATAGGACTATAATCCATGTTTCTTCCATGTCTCTGTCTTCCAGGACAATATTCATGGTTATATCTATCTATTTATCTATCTATCTATATATAATGGAATCCTCCTTAAATAATTTGGTTTCAAATTCTGAGAAAAAAATTACTAAGGAAAACTGAGAGCATTATAAAAAGGAGTGAAATTCCTGCCTCCAAAGAACTTTTATTCTTTAAAAGCTGACAGCTAATAAATATAATTTTTATGAGACTTACTTCTATTTAGAGAGTACCGCATTAGCCACGCTTATAACAAAATCGTTCTCTATTCAATAACAATAACTTTTCTTTAAATCTGAAAGAATACTAAAATTCACCCACTGCTTTCCACTTTAAATTTAAATTTATTTATTTATTTATTTATTTATTTTTGGCTGTGTTGGGTCTTCGTTTCTGTGCGAGGGCTTTCTCCAGTTGCTGCGAGCGGGGGCCACTCTTCATCGCGGTGCGCGGGCCTCTCACTATCGCGGCCTCTCTTGTTGTGGAGCACAGACTCCAGAAGCGCAGGCTCAGTAATTGTGGCTCACGGGCCCAGTTGCTCCGCGGCATGTGGGATCGTCCCAGACCAGGGCTCGAACCCGTGTCCCCTGCACTGGCAGGCGGACTCCCAACCACTGCACCACCAGGGAAGCCCCACCAGTTATCTTTAATAATTCATTTGTGCTTATCATCCATATAAAAAATGTCAGTTCTAATTTGACAGTAAAACATATCTACTTGTCTCTCTTGTCATGTCTTCACTTTAGTCCAATCCATGGGCTTCTAAAAGAACCATCTAATAATCTCTTTGTCTTCATTTTCTCTCCTTCTTTTTTGTTTTCCACACGGCAGCCAGACTGATTTCTTACATGAGTGATATATACATATACACCTATATATATATATATGTATATGTATGTATTGTGTGTATTTTAAGGCTAATATAGTACAAACATAGAATGAAAAGCTAAAAATCATCATTTGTCTTTATGAATAGACCCCATTCTTCCCACAACTATTGACCATAGCTGGCATTTATGTGAAAATTGTTGTGTTCTGGTCCTAGATACCTTATAGAACTTTCTTATAAATTCTTTATATCACAACTGATTATGCCAGCTCTTGGAATAAAAAATATACCTTTTTTTTGAAAAATACATGTGTGGATGATTTATTACAAATAGGTGTAACATTTTATTTCTTTATTTTATGACAAGATCCTACAAGACAATGCTGAATAGAGACTGTGAAAGAGGGCACCCTTCTCTTGTTCTCAACTTAATGAGAGTGCTTCAGAAGTTTCATTATTAGTGTGATGAAGTTTTTGGATGATTCCCTTTACAAAACTAAGGAGTTGTCGTCTTCCTCTAACTAGCTAAGAGTTGGTTAATGGTAACAATTCTTAAAAGTCTTTCTTTTAACTGGATCTGAGATAATATTATGGATTTTGGTAGAAGTGCCTTAGGGAAGGAGTTTTTTAATTGATATATTCCCAGTGTGGTTAATACATTGAATTACGGTTAAATTTTTTTTTAATGTTACCTTTCCTTAATATCAGAGGTGAACTCTGGTTGGTCAAAAGGTATAATTACTTTAAGACTGCTGTATTTATTTGTTATATTTTTTACTTTGAAATATTTGTATTTATATTCACAGGTTAGATTTTCTTAGAGTTATTTTTTCACTTTTCTAATTCAGTTTTGTCTGAAGTTAAAGCTGGACTCTAAAAATAAGTTGTCATATTTGCCATGTTTTAACTCTATCTAGGATGGATAAACAAAGGAAATATCTGTTTTTTTAAGACTTTTAAAAAACAGTATAATTTATTGAACATTTCCAAGAACCAGATTTGATGTTATAGATTAAATTTTCTTATTCCTTTTTATCATCAATTTCTGTTATTTTTATTTTTTGCAATGTTTTAATCATTTCTTATAACATGCAAAATTGAAAGCAAGGGTTTTCTGCCTCCCCAGTGTCCAGTAAATGTGTGGCTCGCAATAATTCTTAATACTATTTCTTGAGTGAATAAACATTCATTAATTGGTTAATATTCAGAATTATCTTAAGGGTTTCAATAATCTAGTATTTGGTGTGAACTAACACAAAAATATTATCTCCGTCTCAAGTTGATGTGAATATATGAATTTACCTCATTGATATTACACAATAATCAAAATTTCTATAAATGAATGTTTTCTGTTGTTTTACTTCATAGTCAATGTTGGCCTCTTGGGTTAATATTTGTAATTACTTATTAGCTAATCCTGATGGCTGAAACACACAACTGAACTCGACTGTGAGTATATATAATAAAATATATTAAGAAATTAAGGGCTTCCCTGGTGGCGCAGTGGTTGAGAATCTGTCTGCCAATGCAGGGGACACGGGTTCGACCCCTGGTCCGGGAAGATCCCACATGCCGCGGAGCGGCTGGGCCCGTGAGCCACAATTACTGAGCCTGCGCATCTGGAGCCTGTGCTCCGCAACAGGAGAGGCCGCGATAGTGAGAGGCCCGCGCACCGCGATGAAGAGTGGACCCCGCTTGCCACGACTGGAAAAAGCCCTCGCACAGAAACGAAGACACAACACAGCCATAAATAAAAATAAATAAATAAATAATTTAAAAAAAAAAAAAAAAAAAAAAAAAAAAAATAAAAAAAAGAAATTAAGCAGATATTTAATTTTGACAAATGATTTGCCCCGTATCTGATAGAATAGTCCGTTTTAAATGTCCTTCCTCAGAAAGTCTTACACATTTCTCTAATTTGAGCCCTCCAAATCCTTTTTAATTTGTGTGGAATTGTATACATTTTCTCAGCCTCTTAGCAGAATAGATCCCCATAGGATTGTACCCAATTTCCCTTTGTCTTGGTTATTGTTCATCTCTTTGACCTTGGTAATCACTACAAAGAAACTCTGGGGCGGGGATGGGGAGTGGGGTTAACCTTAATAGTTAAATGTTTCCACTGACACCAGTTTTTCACCAGAGTAGCCCACAGGTGAGCTTTAGAGCACAAATAAAAAGCTCCTTCCCCTCTAGTAGCCTGTCTGACTTTTCCTTTCATAGAGAACCCCAGGGATTTTCTGTAAATCATTCCCATTGAAGTTAATTGGAAAACACATTGAGAAAACAGTTCACAAACTCAAATATCTGCCTGATACTAAAGACTGAATAGCAAAATTGTAGTTTATTTTAATTGGCACCCTCCTGTGAGGGCGGGGGAAGAAGTCAATTAGATTATTATAATTATCAGAAACATATAAGCATATCCCTGTGTTGAATGTTTTACTATTTTTTTCCTTCTTCATTCAATAATCTATATCATTCTAGAATGTTTTATTTCATAGAAAATGTCTGAGTTAATAATTACAGCCCTTACTAACTAAATATAATGTACCAAAATGGAAATTAAATGTCTTTTAGTGAAAATATGGCTGTGTTTTTTTTTTCCTTATGAATGTAAAACTTAATGTACTCATCTATTCCACTTATTATGGGCTCTTACTATATGTCAGATATATATATTCCTTGAGAATATATTTTTCAAATATTTATTTGAATCATATTTTCCTTGGGACATTTTTTCCTGGTTTATACTTACCTGTTAATTAGAAATACTTGAAGAAGCCTAGCCTTTTTGTGAATAGGTTGTTATCTTCTGCAGCACGTAGGTGGGACAAATTCAATACCCTGAAGATAGGAGGTGAGACTATGTTTAGTAGGAAATACCACTGAAATTACTTTTAAAACATAGTTAACTAAATAATTCATAAATTGTATTTGTGTCATGTAAAACATTGAGATCTAGAAGGTGAGGTCAGACAAATTAATAACATCTCTTTTAAAATTATTAACATTTACATTTATTGTTTAATGTATTATAATTGACTTAATAACATAATTTTAGCTTTTTTTAAGGTGCCAAATTATTATGCTCACAATCAAACATTTAGCCCAGGATACTGGGTTTCCTACTGGTATATTTAAAACATAAAAATGACCTCTACATTAAGGAACGGTCAAAAGACCTCTAAGTCAGAATATAGACATAATACACATACGTAGTATGCTATAATACAAAATATATTTGGTCTTTGCCCCTGGCCTTGGAATTTTCCTAGTGACAGGAGTTTTGTTATTCATAATGCACCCCTTCAGACCACACTAAGTTTATGCTAATGATGTGACTTTAGGTGGGGCCCCTGTATAGTCTAATGGAGGGGGAGGGACTGGAGATTAAGCTCTATAAAACTCTTGAATAAGCAGGTTTAATGAGTTCTGGGGTGATGGACTCATGGTACTGGGATGGCAGTGTGCCCAGAGAGGACATGTAAGCTCCCACTTCCCCTCCTATACTTTGCCCTATTCATATCTTCCATCTGGCTACTCTTGACTTGTAAGTAAGAAATGTGATTTTCTGAGTCCTGTGAGTTCCATAGCAAATTATTGAATCTGAGGAGGTGGTCCTAGGGACTATCGACTTACAGTCAGTTGGCCAGAAATTTGGGTGGCCCAGGATTTGTGATTGGTGTCTGAAGTGGGGGTCAATCCTGTGATACTGAACCCTTAAACTGTGGGGTCTGTGCTAACTCTAGGTAGTTAGTCAGAATTGAGTGAAGTTGTTGAACACAAAGTTGGTGTCTGGCAGACGAGAATTGGTTGTTGATGTTGGAGAACACCCCAGAAGTAGCATCATCAGATTGTAAACGGCCTTACAGCATGGACCATATACTATAGTATTTATTTTTCACAGTTTCACATTGAGCATTCTAAGAAACTTATTCAATGCTTATTAGAGAACTGAGTTGACAGTAAATACATTTTACTTAGGAACCTATTACATTCTGATCTGAAGAATTCATGAATTTCCTTTAAATTGCCTTATTTTTATATAAGATATGGAGGTGCTCATTTTGGAAAATAAATTTACATATCAGTCTTTATTATCAGGTCATATTAGGCTATGCCAATGGGGGGGAAATAATCAAAGGAAATATGGAAGGCAAAATTCTTGTGGTAGATAACACTTCACTCGTTGAGTTAAAAAGCAATGAGTTCAGTCCTACTCTTATACTTGCTTTAAGTATAGGTATATACTTGTTTATGTTCCAAGCAAGGGCTCACTGCCTAACACTCATGGAAGCAAATACTGTGGCATCAGCTTTTGAGAAAAGAAAGAGCTATATTGTGAGGTGGACAGGCAAGGAGGTAGGAGGCAAGGCTCTCAAATCTGTCTCCTAGATTCAGAGTTAGAACTTGGAAGCTGATTGGCTAGTCATGAATTAGTCCATATAAGTTATTCCTGCTGCTGGAAGCCATATTACCCTCATTGAAGGACTTCTCACTTCATAAAGGGCTCTGGTGGCAACATTTCTATTCTTTTAAGTTCTGCAGACTGAAGATTCTTGGTTCCAGGGTCATCCTGGAGAGTTGGGTTTCCATCTTGCACATGCACAGTGCTGTCTCTGAAAAAATAACTAAAGGTTTGCTTAATCAACAACCTGTTTTAAGAAAGCAAAACCAGTTTAAGCTGGTGCTATTTCAATGTGAATAATCAACAACCTTGTTAAAGAGGCAAAACCAGTTTAAGCTGGTCAATGTTTTACGTGTTGTTTCACTTATACTTGGTTATATAATTCATCTCACTTTCCTTTCATATAAAATGAAAACAGTATCTACTCACTTCAAAGGCTGTCATAAGAGTTAAATGAGTTATTGCAGTATATGGTAACAAGTATACTATCAAGCATACAAAATTTTCTGTCAAGATTAGTCATTCACTCTGTTTAGCTGGCACAGTCTAAGCAGTATCACTGGAGAGAGATAGCTTGATTCATTGTGATGTTGCTGTATTTTATGGATTACTAGTATCCATTTCCTATTGACAAACCCAAGGGTATGACCAAACCATTCTAAAATATCTCATCTTTGAAGTGATGGAAGAAATTTTCGCATATTGAGGTATTCTGTCTTCTACGTGATTTGGGGTGAATTTTATTCTAACTAGAGCAGACTGTCTCACAGCCTGTCAAGCATGCATTGCACGTCTGCTATATAACTATTGTATTAAAAATGCATTTAAAAATCAAAAGGGAATAATAACTGTGGTTCAGGTATCCAAAATGGAGCCGCGTAGTCATTGTGGATGTGGTTTCAGACAATTTTCTGCATCACTGAGAATCTGAATTTTCTGAATTTATCAGAGTAAAGGGCGTGACCAGTCATTCTCAAAAGAATATCTGCTAGCAGCTACCAGTTGCAATCTTATGGTCTCAAGATCTCCCCTTATAACTATGCAACCGTTTCAGACCTCAACCAATCCTTACTTAACAAGCACCCTTATTTCTTGCAAGCTCCAATTATAATTCTTTACAAACCACTGACGTAATTTTGTGGGTTTTGCCTATATAAGCCTCCCCCATTTTGTAGCCCAGTGGAACAAAATTCAAGTACTTCTTGAATCTGTATCTCCTGGGTTATAGTCCTCAGTTTGGCTTAATAAAACTCTTTTCTATTCCTAGATTGTTCATTGATTATTTCCATTGGCAGAAGTTCTCTCTCTTAGGTTGACTATTGTTGCCAAATCTATGCCAGAGATGGAAGTCACTAGTAATTTGAACAGGGAAAGTTTAGTATAAAGAATGGATAGGCAAACATTTTCTGCAAGAGGTTATAGAGTATATATTTTAGACTTTGCAAGCCATAAGTTCTGTGTTGTTTTTCAACTACTCAATTTCAACTACTACTGCTCAATTCAACTCTGCCCTTGTGGAGTAAAAGCAGCTATGGACAATGTACAAATGAATGAGAATGGCTGTGTTCCAGTAAAATTTTATTTACCCAACAGGTAGCAGTCAGGATTTGGCCTATGGGCCGTAGTCTGCTGACCCCTGATATAAAATTGTATTAACTAGCTAAAGGAGGTTTAACTACAAAAACATGTAAAAGAGGACTCCAAAGATCATAGGAATAGCAAACATAGGGAGACTCTACTACTTTTAAGGATAAAGGGAGACTCTACTACTTTTAAGATAAAGGAGAGTATTCAAGGAAGCAACAAATTTGGAAGGGCCTCAGCCTCTCAATCTCATCCCGGAGGCTGACTTTCAAGCTTCATCAGAGAGGGTGTGGATATAGTCCACTGTATGGGAGAGGAATTTTCTGGGGTACCAATGGTCTGGAGCTGAAGCATTAGGAATTGCCTTCTGGGGTGCAGTGAAGTTTGTTACAGTTCCTGGAGAGGCCGGGGCTTAACCCAAATGCAATCAGATTAAGACTTCATACTATAGGCAGACCTAGAAAAAATAAACAAAAAATAGTAGTTTCAAAATTCTCCGGGAAAATACTTGCCAACTTAAGGTAAAATACCAAAATTTACGTACATAAAATACCTATATTATCTTTTTCAGAAAGAACAGCTAAAGGCAATACTTTATTCAACCAACCATAGGTAATTGAATAAATTGAAGAAGATTGAGGAACCATGGGAACTAGAGTTAAAGATTGTCTCTGGGATGGAAAGCAGAAGCCGGAACCAAAGACAATTAGACACTAGATAGGGAGTCTGCCACAAAATCGTGATTGGATAGAAATTTGGGGCTTTGCCATGCATAATAATGCAAAAGCATAGTCAACCCAATAATAACCGTCCTGTTCTCAAATATTAATCCACTATTTACAACACTGGGAAGATGACTCCTATAGGGGTAAATTGTATAGGAACAATGAAGTCTGAAATATGGTAGGGTATACTGCCTGTAAGGGTGCTCTGAAGAGAAACATATTGAGAGAACCTACATAGCCTGGGGACTGATAAATTAGTCAAGAGTAGGGGTTTGCAAACTGCTGCCCAAATTTGGCAGCCTGTTTTCACAAATAAAGTTTTATTGTCACAAAGCTGTATCTATTTATCTGCCCACTGTCTATGGCTGCTTCTGCTACGGTGTCAGAATTGAGATCATATGGATGACAATGCCCAAAACATTTACTCTCTGGTCCTTTACAAAGTTTTCTGACCCCTGAACAAGAACATGACCAAATAAAGGACTGATGAGTGGTGTAGGAAGAGAAATTGCCTGCTATAAGATTTTCACTTGGGAAAACCTGATGATTGAGGTATTCAAACTGGAGAAAGCATAACTCTCTAAAGAAACATTAAAAATGGGAAATCTAAAATGAAAAGTTGTGATTCAATTTTCTGAGCCTCTACACTCTGCAATTGTGGTTAGAAGAGGAAGATCTAATCAGGAGAGTGGTCATAGCCAGAGATTATGGTCAGTGCTGAGCTTTGGAATGTGGGTTGAATCAATATTTCTCCTCTGGGTACCTAGGTCAACATTGTGAAAACTCTGCTGATTAATTAATGATGATTAATTATTTTTTACCATATTAAGGTTGTTTTCATTTCTGCATTTCCTTAGGATAAATCTCAGTCTTTTAAGTAATAGTTTGAGAAGACTTACACATTCTGGTTCCTGTCTTTGTTTCCAATTCCTATCTCAACTATTGCCCTTTTGTCCTTGCAAAACAGGGCTTCAGCCAGTCACTTCTGTCTTTTAGTTTTCTGTTTAAATGCCTCTTCCTGATAAGAACCTTCTCTGACCCTCAAAATGAGTTAGTTCCCCCACCCCACATATATTTCCACATCTCATATGTTCCTCTCATAGCACACATAATTATAGCCATTTCTGTATTCTCTTTATGGCCAGAAAAGCTTTAGGAGGATAAGAGACCATGTTTGTCTTGTTCACAGGTCTATGCATGGAGCTTGGCTTGTGCAGATAATTAATAAGTATTTGAGAAATAAATTATAAACAAATAAATTTATGAAAAAGCTTTGCAAATGCCACCATCGTGGTCATTCTCATTGTCAATATAAAATGTGGCATTTCATAAATTGTATTTGTATCATGCTCTTGTTTAAGATAAAATATTTGGGAAAATAGCCGATTACAAAAAAAATTACATTTGCATTATGGGCTTCATATAATGACCTATATGAGAACCAAAACTTAATTATATTACGCCAGTGTTCTGATGATTAAACAAGATAACTATATAAAGTGCTCAGGACAGCACCTAGCCCCTATTATGTTGCTCAGTAACTGCTAGTCACTATTAGCACAAATCCCTCTCATCTTTTATTTTTTGTCTCCTAAGGAGAAGGGAAGAAAAATTAAAATACTGACTCTGGAGGACTCAGTCCACTGTGTAGTCATAATGATAATTTTCAGTTTGTCTGTGTAGATTATTTAACTTTGAAAAGAGAACTGCTTGCAGAGAAAATCATCATGGGGGTTAAAATTGGTTGCACATGGCATATAGAAGAATATACATGGGTAGTCTTGGTGTTCCTCATAAATTCTCAACACAATTAAATTTCTTCTTAATAATTTAATACTCTATTGCAAGATACTGTGATGAATTAGAAAGTGGGAATTATTCTAGAGCAGTAATGGCATTTTGTATTTATCTTTTAGAAGCTGCAAATTTCTCACAGTCTCTTCAGCCTTTACCATGGCCTTGAGGTTTAGTGCCCTTTTCATAGATTTTTTTGGCAGATATTATTCTGCCCCTCAAGGAAAAGTAAAGACAATAAGACCAGAGATTGAGTGTTGAGTGACAAAGTTCTACTGCCAAGTAGAAAATCTGATTAATTGAGCACAGGGTCCAGCACTGGAGGGTGAAGTTCAGGGAGGAGAAAAGTGAGGTTTCTAATGACTGAAAATTGCAGACTCTGTTCCATAGTAACAAAGCAAAGGAGTGCTGCTGATTTGTTGGTTAGGTAAGCACTAGACTGACTGGGGGAGGTCAGCTGCATATGTGGACTGTCTTCTGTCTTGGAATTACAGTGTATCCAGCTGCCTTTGTTGCCTTTTGACATACTCAAGTCAAGACCATAATACCAGGCAGGTCTCTCCCCATACTGGCAGTTTCACTGGAGAGATGAAAGCATGTCATTACTGTTAAAATATAGTAAAAGAAACTTTAGGCAATTTTAACACAGATCTTTTGCTATGGTAGTTGTGGCAAAAGATACTTATGATTGCTCACAACAAGGTTCATTATATGAAACAATAATTTTTCTCTAGTAAGGTGACATATCCATAGTCAACCTTATTTAACCAATCATAGTCAACCATAGTCAACTGATAGAAATAAAAATTATCAATTATATTCCACAATAAAACTTCATAAACTCTTAAATAAAAATATTTATACTTACACATGAGCATAGTGTGGATAGTGAACCAAGTTCTTTTTGTGTGTACGTGTCTCCTGAGATGAAAATAAAGATTTAGAAACTGTACTGACTACACGATCAGTACACAATTTAGTGTGTACTATGTAAGTTATGAGAGAAAACAAACATAACCAAGAGAGAATTCTTTTTGATTTCTGTTGTGATCTTTCACCCTTTTTATTTGTTTGTTGCTTGTTTTCTGGCCTTATAACTGATGTGTGAAAATATTGTTAGTGTTCCCATAATGCATGAGATGACCTGGTTTTTGCAAACTTCCTCTGGAAACCTCCCATCCTTTTTTTTTTTCATTATCTCTTCTACTTTCCCAAATCTCTATTTAATCACAGAATATTTTAGTGTAGGAGTAGAAAAATGAGCCTGCCAAAATTTCAACCAGAAAAAAATGTAGGGGCATACCTAGGAATATAAGATATAATTTCTAATATTCCTAACATCCTTTTTACTCACTTCATCATTGACTGACTACTTCCAGGGAGAATATACAGTTCTCAACTTTGTAAATTTCCATTCTTCCTACAAAGGTTAGTTATATATAAATGAATTTATTGGCAGTAGGTTAGCATGCAAAATTTAATACCATGTTTATTTACTGTTGAGGTGCTGTGTGTAAATATAAAAGAAAATAGAAGAAGGATCCTTCTATTTAAGAAACAGGAGAAGAAACATTAGTATAAGTAGTAAAGCTAAGCCAAAATAGCTGACATATTTCCTAGGGAACCCTTAAGAGCGTTTTTGTTTTCTGGTTTTAGAGAAATAAATTGCTAGTATTTTTCATTTTGGCCTCAATCTCTCTTCCTTCAGAGAAACCTCCATGCTGGATAACATCTCAAAGAGCACTGAGCAGTGAGCCGAAGCAATGTGCATTCCCACTGCTCATAGCCTAGATTGCTCACAGTTGTTATTTTTGGCAAGGACTCATCTTTAGTCAAACTCAATATTAATGTCAGGAGAACACGGAAATATCCTTTTTTTTAAAGTGTATGTAGTCATGCATGACAAAGGGAAGGACCCCAAATTAGACATTGTCTCTGGGACAATTTTATGAATTACCCTACTGATGAACACCACATTATTAAGACACAAAGGACAACTATGGTGAGGAAACTGGAGTCAATATTGACCGCTCCTTGGCTGTACTCAGTACCACACTGTGCTGACACTTGAAAGAGTTGTACAGCATTGTTTTGAATGGTAGAGGCAACCCAGACATGTCAGGGAATCCTCTGGGTGACTTGGAGGTTTTTCACATCAGATTCTCTGTTAATATATGATTCCAGGTAATAGTAAGCTGGTCATTAGCTAGGTTTATGAAAAAGCTGACTGCACAGTACTCCTGAGTACTAAGGAGTACACAGTACTCCTTATGACTTGGTATTGTCACAATTCTTCTGCCATTGACTTCTTTACCAGCCTGAACTGAATATTTTAAATTCTTTTGATTTTAGACTTATGGCTTAAGAACTAAAACTAATGAATTTTTGCAGCAAGCACAATTTCCAATTATTGTTTGGAATGCACTTTGAATCATTCAGGGATTCTGCCTTCTAAACAAAAGAGAAAATAGAGATTGTAAATAGGGAAATGGAAAAGGAAACCATGGAGGGCAGTGAAGATAACTAACTATGATACTAAGAAATAACTTGCCAGAGACATAATGGGAATGAATGGAGATTCTCAAGCATTAATACATTCCTTACCCATGCTTTTAAGAAGACAGGATTTTGAAAAGCTCTTAACTGAGTTAAAAGGCTACATTTGTAAAAATGGATGGAAAACTCTACTGGCTTTAAATATGTGAGATATTCCCTTGTGTAATTGACTAGTCTAATTAAAATGGAAAAGCCTTAGAGAGAGAATCGAGCAGAAAGGAAATGGAAAGGAAGTTCAACATAAAATAAAGACCTGCATAATCTACTGTGAAAAGACAATGGAGCCTCTGCCTGTTCAAGGGCAGCACTTGATGTCAGCCAAGAATAGACAGGTTGTCCAGAATGGAGACAGAACTTCACTGTACTGGCAAGATATTTCGGCAACATGTTTACTGTGATCTGCCTTGAACGTTTATGGAAAAGTGAAGGAAAGAAAAAAATTAACAAGTTTGATCTACTTTCTTAGAAAAAATGGACAATTTCCAAAGTCCAAAATTCTGTAGGGACTTCACATGAGTAGAATATTGAAGATACGAAACATTAGAAGGTAGAATGATCTATGTCACCACATAAACGTCAGATGCTTAGATATCATATGCATTTTAAATTATGTTTAAATCTTGTAAGAGAACAACGAAGCTGAAAAGGGAATAAGAGGAGTGAGGGTCACATGAAAAAATAAAAACAGTACAGGAAACTGGACAGGAGGAAGAAATGAAAGGGAAAGTAATGAGGACATAAGCCAAGCTTGAGTCCAAGTTTACCTGTGTTACCCAGGCCTTTTCAGGCTTCATTCCAGAAAAGCACATCTGTACGTCTCTCTGGCACACAGCCCTGTGTGTCCTAGGTACTCAATAAATATTTGTTAATGATGTTATTTCTTATCTGTCCATCACCCTTCAGACAAATTTCATTTCCAAACATCTCTTTCCCATCCAAGAAAATCATTATGTTTACAATTTGGTATCATAAAACGATTGATCCAAAACACTTGACCTATTAAAACAAAATTTAATGCAGGAAGAGGACATAAAAGAATGAGTTTCTGAGGTAAAACCTGTCTCACATTACCTATACTCCTTCCTGACTATCAGTGGTGAAAATCTGACTGAATAATAATCAAAATTTTGCTTTTTCCTGCAGAGAGACTAACATACTTTCCAAAATACGTTTATAATCTGTCATAACACAACACTTAACTCTTTTGAGCCATATAAAATGCCTGCTAATAAACAATCCCAAATAAATACGTTATTTTTAGCACTGTGAAATGACTATTTATCCAAGGTTTACAAACAGATTATTTTGATGTTCACCCACACAGAATGATAATTACCACTAAGAACTAATGTTATATTTAAGGCCCTTTAAACATAGAAGAAAAAAAATGTATCAACATATTCTGCTGTTAATACTCATCTTGAACTAAAGTGCATGTAATATTTTCTTCAAAGTGTTTTTCTGTTTCTTTAGGTTAGTATAGTTTTATAGTTTGATAACATAGGAACCTATGTTTGCATTCACTTGTTCTGCTTCTAGATGTTTAACAGTTATAAATACTTGTTTACAATAAATTTACATCTTCACTTCCAACTTCTTTGTGACTAGAGATAGGTGTGAAATACAACTAAAAATGCCTTGTTAAGACTGGCATTGTATTTTTATGTAAGTATAGGATAATTTTTTAAATGATTTTAGCTAAGTAAATGAGACGGGAATTTTTTACAAACTTTTATAAATTTATGAGTCACAAAAATAACTCTTTAACTGGGTGCTTAAAGATGGTTTTTGTCTTGGTTATTCCAATGGAGAAATCCAAATAAGTTCAATTTGAGGAATTTGCAATGTCATAAGAGATCATCAGAAAACACTTAGAGTGACCTAATCATTAAAAAAAAAAACCCACAATAATTGTACTATTTTGCTACAATTGATTGAATTAATTGTTTTAAGCTAATAGGAAGATAAAATCCAGTTGTTACTGAAATATGAAAACAATAAAACTGAACAAACACATCTTTAACTTTTCACTCACGGTGACCAGAATTCAACTATTTATTACATAAGCCCTGGGTTAGGATATTTGTGGATCTAAAGATGTAGATATAACATCTGGTAAACAATTAGGGGCTAGTAGCCCACAGTGCATCCTTCCTTAGCTCCTTCTATAACACCTATGAAGGCACAGGAAAAAAGTTAGGAAAAAAAACATACCACAAAGCACTAGGAAAAAATGCCACAAATGAAACAAAGACTAATAAAAAAACCCAATAAAATAAGAATTATGACTCTATATGGAATAAATGGGGTTGAATTGAGACGGATCATATTGAATATCCATTACCTTTAAAAATAGAAAGTTGCTATTTTCGTGGTAGCCATGTCATATTCTCACTCCTTGTAAACACTCTCACATCTCAGTTGTTCTACATGTATATCTACATCTACATTAAATTAAGAAAACATGCCTGCAGTGAGCATGTGTGTGCGGATGAGGTTGGGGGGTGGTTGTAGTAATCAGCAGCAAGCCATGATAACGGGAGGTGAAATTCCTTGTGGTGAGGGTAAGGCAGGGTTATTAAAAATGGAACTAGACAAAAATTCTATTGTATCTCAGCTAGGAATGCTGTTAAGTCAAAAGAACACAGAACATAACAGTTCTAACAATTAGGAGTTGTTTGCATTTGTTAAAAAATACGTTAAGTAGATGGCTGCTGACATCGACTACTCAGCAATGCCATCAAGGACCAAGGTTTTGTCCCCCGCTCCGGCTCTTCTTTTTCTTCCACCATCTTATGAATTTTGACTTACGCGTTTGACTTATTTAGTATCCTTCCCATCCAGATATCACACTCAGGGAAGAATGCAAAGGGGAATGACAAAGGAGTCTTTGATAAGAAAAGTGTAAGCTTTACTTCAATGTAGGTCACATGACAAGAACTAGATGGCATTGCCTTGCCATTCCTAGATGCAAGGGCAGCTGGAATTTGATATATTGTTCATTGTTTGCTTTAATTTTTTTAAGCCTCCATGGTGGGAAATGGCAAGGGAGAAATTTAAGTATTCATTCTACTATGACTGCTATAGAGTACTCTACAGACTACCTAACATCTATAAATGAACTTCAAAACACACTAGCCTCTGTTCCATTAAGCCAGTTTCTGTATCCAGCTAGAAATCTGTATCTATGTTTTCCTCTCTATGAGGTCCAGATGTGACACTTCATGTTCCAGTGACCTATACATACGCTGAAAGGTAATTTATTTGCTTCCAAAATACTCTACGATGATAGAGAGAACAGGGGTTAACTGCAATAAAACCCCCATTTGGAAAATGAAAAACTACAAACATATAGTAGATAACTGATCCATGGCTCATGTAAAATCCATGGATCAAATTAGGGTGACCTCTCTGTTTTTACAGAAAATGATGTGTCTTGTTTGGCTAAACTCCAGTTGCTGGTTCTATCTTTGAGTATATTTTTTGTCCGTGACCTTTCATAGCTGCTAATTCTCCCCTTTAGGGGGACTACATAAAGAATAGGCATTGTTTTTTACTTTTTATTGTGAAATATATCACATATACAAAAGACAGTGCATTAGATTTATATGTAGTTTTAAGTATATTAATAAAATAAGCACATATATCCACTATCAAGCTTAACTGGTTGCTGCAAAGTTGTAAGTCAGAGTTCTATTGTTATACGTGGTCTGGCCATTGCCTTTTCATATTTTCAGTCTCTCAGTAGGTAAATCATTTTCCCTCCAACATTTGCTGAAAACTCTTCTATATTTTCCCACTGATTTGTATATCTACCTCTTATGATAGCTCAGGTGTCCATATATGTGTGAGTTTCCTCTAGGCCGTTAGCTGTGTTCCATCAATCTATTTGTCTACTTCTGGGCCAGCAGCATGATGGCTTAATTACCATCGCTTTATGATCATATTTGTTACCAAGGAAGTCCTGACCTCTCTTTGTTCTCCTTCAATACTCTCTTAGCTGTTCTTGGTCTTTTATCCTTCCGTGTAAACTTTAGGATCACTTTTAAGATTCATGAAATTAACAGACTTTCATAGAAGAGATATCATTAAGGTACTAAGGTAGGGTGTATTCCTAGCCAAGATTATTGTGTACCTTATCCACTTACTTAAGTTTTTAAAATATCTTGAACTAGTTTTAAATCACTTAACAATGAACTCTGATGTAATTTGTATATTTTCTTGCTATGGTGAATCTATTTTAACTAAATTTTCTGTTGTTTGCTAGTGTGTAAGTATGCAATTTATTTGTGTTTATTTGTTTTACATCTTGTATAATTATTAACGTGTAGCTTTAACTTGCATAATTATTAAATAATTTTTATATTTGTATAAACAATCATATACACATCATGTTTGAATAACATAATGTGTTTCTCCCTTTAAGTCATTATGAATTTTTCTTTTGTTATATAAGACTTCTGGTAAAATATTGAATAAAATGTTAATAATGGTCTTTATTGTATCCTTTCTGATTTAAAGAAAATTCATTTAATATTTTAAAACTAAGCATATTGTTTTCTATAAGTTTTTGTAGATATCCTTTATTAAAATAAGTAAGATTGTCTTCTATTTCTAACTTGGTTTTTCTTTTTTATAAATATTCGTTGGAATTGTAAAATTATTTTTCTTCTATTGAAAAACAGCATTTTATTGAAAAAACATTTTATTGGCTTGTTTTATTAGTATATTTTCTAATAATAAACCAAACTAACTACTCTGGTATAAGTCCGTCTTGGTTAGTATATTTTATATATTGCTGAGTTTGGTTATATTTTCTTTGTATTTTTGTATCTAAATTCACTGAGACTGATATGTAGTTATATTATTATCTATGCTGAATTTTGTTTTGTTTTATTTTTATATCAAGGCTATATCAGACTCATAAAAGTTGCAGAGTGTTTCTACTTTTCTATTTTCTGAAATATGTATAAATCAGTATAAAATCAGAATTACCTTTTTCCTGTTTGTTTGTTGGCTCCTGATGTAAAGTTATCTGAGCCTGGTATTTCCTTTGAGGGAATATTTTGCATTACTGATACAATTTCCTAACTGGTTAAAGGATCAGTTTTGCGAATTTGTATTCTTCTAGGAAAAATCCATTTGACCATAATGTTATCTTACTCTTAAAAATTTCCTCTACACTCAATCAAATAACATCCTTTTCTGAGTATATCAGCCAGCCACCTGGTGGAAGTTGGTTTATATTGAACCTCATTTATGAGGGGAGATGCAGAAATGTGTTTTCACTAGACTGGTCATTTACTATGAATATGGATTGACCTTTCCTGCTGAACCCATAATATGGCACTATCACTCTCCCTGGCTTTAATGAGCCTGCTATAGTAAGCACTGTTTCTGATCACACAATTTCTTTCATAGCAAAAGAAGTAATGCAGCAGGCTCAAGCCTATGTAATTCACAGGTCTTACATGCTCCCCATCAGCCAGAAATAGCTTGACTTAAGAAGCCAACAAAGAGATCTATTTAAAACAAAATGATGATTCTAGGTGGGAGAAAAACCTTGTGAGTTTAGTGTTCTGTTGTAAAGCATGTGGTCTATTACCTGAACCAGTTACCATTCTATACAACACTTTCTCCTGTGAAAGAGTGTACAAAGCTCTAGAAATCAAGGAGGGGAAGTTGGACTCAAGGAGAGAAAGTTAGAAATTAATAACCTGCTCTTAAATTGTTGTTTCCTATCCTCAAGACTTCAGTCTTCTGCACGGGCTTGAACTTCCACCAGGGGACTCAACAATGGTTCCATTGTCTTGGACATTAAGATGTTGCTTAGCCATCGCATTCTCATGCCACTGAATTTACATGCAATAGAGAGGATTACAGCATTGCTTAGAGATATTAATTCTGATTATTAAATGGAAATAGAGCTGATACTGGAGTGGTACCTGTAGAACACAGGGGATCCTCTGAGACACAACCTAGTACTTCTAAATGCACTACAAACAGTGAATGAACAACCATAACAACTTAATGCAGATATGTGTTAAGGGCTTTTATTTTTTTCAAGAATGTGGTTTTGGGTCACAACACAAAGTGAAAAACAACAACAACAACAACAAAAACCCTAACCAGTGAAGGTATGTGCTGAAGGGAAATGGAACTTGAATTGGGTAGTAAAGAAAGAAAAAAATGAGGTCTGCAATAGCTTTCTATATTTTATTTGATCTGTAGAAAGAATGCATGCATATGTCTCTATCTCTAGCCCAATTTCATCTGTTTTGCTCTCCCTTTAAACTACTATATTTTATAACGTATGTTGATGATAATTAACCTTCAAGTTGATCTCTAAGTTACAGGATATCAAATTAGGATCATCATGGGGTCAGAAGGGAAATTATCATCACTTGAGACCGATTTAATGACTTCAGAGACATTGGGCCACACATTGTGCTCAACACAATGTATTGCTGAATTGCAAATAATTCTAAAATGTTTTGCTAAATGAAAAAAATCCAAGTATTATTGAATGTCCATTTTATCAATCATGTGTTTTAATATATTTTCATAAGAAAATAAAGCCATATATACTTAAGTTTAGCAGGGTTAGAATTTGGAAGGATTTACGCTAATTTCCTTGTCATTTATGGTCTTTTCTAATTTGTCTATAAGGAACATGAATTATTTGTATAATAAAATAGAATAAAGAGAAAAATTAATAACATAGCTGGAGAATTAAATTTTTGCAGCCATTGATTATGCTACCTTAGAATAGGAAATTACATGAAAAACTAATAAGTGAAAAAACAGGTTTATGTTGGTATTACCATCATAAGTTTGAAGTATTTTAAGCTAAATGATTTTAATAAACTAGAAAGATATACATGCACACGTTAAAATTTGACTCAAGTGTTTTTGGACCCTGCATGGTATTTTCGTGTGATTTTGCTTTTCTGTGTTTTACAAATGTCTGATGAAGGTTATCCGTTACTTCGTAATAATAGGACAAATCATTAAGATTAATGAGGTTTTTCTCAGAAGTAAGTTCTTGTATTGGGTTGTATGAGTAAGGTGTTGCACTCAAATTAGATATCTTCATTGGTAATAATGCATCCTTAGCTACACGAATGTGCAAAGTGAGCATATACTACTGTTTCTTCCTTTCTTATGACAAGAATAATTAAAACTCATGTGAAACATTGTATTCTACACAGCATAAGCCCCAAATTAATTATAATTATGGTCGCAAGTGTTTCTGTCATTGTATTGATTATAATAAGAGACTTAGGTAGTCAGGTATCTTATTATTCCACATACAATTGGAAGTAATACATTTCAGCTTTGCTTCTTGGAGCACTAATTGGTCTATTTGGCTTGTCCATTATAACAGCTGTTTTCACAAATATTTCTAGTGATTTCCAAAAATTTTGTTACCTTTCTAGCAATGCATAATTTGTGGTCATGCATATTTCAAATTGAAGGTATAATTTCAGCCCTTTAATATCCATGACTTGTGACATTTTTGTTCAGTATTTATTTTCAATTTATTTTCATGAATATTTTATGCAAGAAAATTTAAGATATGCTAAGGTAGACTATATTAACAATATCTTAAACACAATATTTAGTAAAAAAAATTGCTACCCAAACTGTAGTACTTTGTGAATCTTAAAGTATGTGTGTGTCTATCTATATTCAAAATCATTTTCTTAAAAGTTTTTGGCTAGAATATTATACAGTTTCAAAATATATAGACATCTGGCAACTATCGTATTTGTTTAATTATCTAATTCCAGGGTTAATTGATTTGTAAGTGTTAGTGATGTCATATTACTAACTATTGGGAGCTAGGGAAGGTTAAAGTCCATTTAATTCTTTACAATATTTGAATAAGCTCTTATTTGGAAGTATACAATAAAAGTGCCCATTTGTCACTGTATTTGGCTAGACAAAGAACAGTGAAGTAAAGATCTGTGTCACTTTAGCCTTGATGTCATAGAGAACTTCTAAGTAGTTTTAAAATATAATGCTAAGATCACTGTGAACAAATGGTAACTCCCTTCACAGATTTTTAAAAATTAGATATATACTAAATAATGTATTCTTTGAGATATAAAAAGAGCAAACTGTGCAACAGAAGATTGGGAGTTTTTAACTTTTTTTCTGTGTGAAGAATCAAGCAGTTGATCACAGTAAACTCCAACTCAATTGGTCCAAAGATAAAAGGATGTGTTACCTCAAATAAAAGAAACTCCATATGTGGTATGTTTGTCATGATGTAATTGGGCTTTGGCCCTGATTTGGTGCAATTCTCTTGGCTCTGGGCTCCTGCCATGTGTTGATTTCATCTTCAAAGTGGAAATAAGACAAGTCCAATGGGAAAAGAAGAACCGTTTCTGATTCGTGTACTTTTTTAATTGAATAAACAATGTTATTGCATCACTTCAGGAAACGCATTGTCCATTCGAATACTGGCAATGCTTGTGGTGGTAATGCTAAGGGTTCTCTCTGTTTAATGCTGAGTGTTATCACTTAGCTGATGATCACCAAATGGTCCCAATGTAAAATAATATTTTCCTTCATAATAAGTATTCAGTTGGCAGCTACTCTGAGAACCTACAAACATATTTTATTCCAACAGCCCTTAAGATCCACTGATGATTATTACTTGTTTCAGTTATTACACTGGTGACTGGAAAGTGATAATTTCTAATTCTACCATTTCTTTTATATGTGATAGTTAATAAGTATTGTTCTGTACAAAGATGATTTATACTTTTCACCCCTGCCATTCTCTCTCACATTCTTTCCTTTTCCCCCTTTCTCTCTCTCTCTTTCCTTTTAAAAAAAATAATATTATAATTGTGGACCCACAAATCGTTTTGTTGTGGTTGTATGTTGTAATTATTTAATTGTTTTTTTTCTTTCTTTTTTTTTAACATCTTTATTGGAGTAAAATTGCTTTATAATGGTGTGTTAGTTTCTGCTTCATAACAAAGTAAATCAGCTATACATATACATATATCCCCATAACTCTTCCTTCTTGCATCTCCATACCTCCCCCCCCTCCCTATTCCACCCCTCTAGGTGGTCACAGAGCACCAAGCCGATCACCCTATGCTATGCAGCTGCTTCCCACTAGCAATCGGTTTTACATTTGATAGTGTATATATGTCCATGCCACTCTCTCACTTGGCCCCAGCTAACCCTTCCCCCTCTTCGTATCCTCAAGTCCATTGTCTAGTAAGTCTGCATCTTTATTCCCATCCTGCCCCTAGGTTCTTCATGACCGTTTTTTTTTTTTTTTTTTTTTAGATTCCATATATATGTGTTAGCATACAGTATTTTTTTTCTCTTTCTGACTTACTTCACTCTGTATGACAGACTCTAGGTCCATCCACTTAACTACAAATAACTCAATTTCGTTTCTTTTTATGGCTAAGTAATATTCCATTGTATATATGTGCAACATCTTTGCTATCCATTCATCTGTTGATGGACACTTAGGTTGAATCTATGTCCTGCCCATTGTAAATAGAGCTGCAATGAACATTGTGGTACATGACTCTTTTTGAATTATGGTTTTCTCAGGGCATATTCCCAGTAGTGGGATTGCTGGGTCATATGGTAGTTCTATTTTTAGCTTTTTAAGGAACCTCCATACTGTTCTCCACAGTGGCTGTATCAATTTACATTCCTGCCAACAATGCAAGAGGGTTCCATTTTCTCCACACCGTCTCCAGCATTTATTGTTTGTAGGTTTTTTGATGATAGCCATTCTGACTGGTGTGAGGTGATATCTCATTGTAGTTTTGATTTGCATTTCTCTAATGATTAAGGATGTTGAGCATTCTTTCATGTGTTTGTTGGAAATCGGTATATCTTCTTTGGAGAAATGTCTATTTAGGTCTTCTGCCCATTTTTGGATTGGGCTCTTTGTTTTTTTGAAATTGAGCTGCATGAGCTGCTTGTAAATTTGGGAGATTAATCCTTTGTAGTTGCTTCATTTGCAAATATTTTCTCCCATTCTGAGGGTTGTCTTTTCGTCTTGTTTACGGTTACCTTTGCTGTGCAAAAGCTTTTAAGTTTCATTAAGTCCCATTTGTTTATTTTTGTTTTTATTTCCATTTCTCTAGGAGGTGGGTCAAAAAGGATCTTGCTATGATTTATCTCGTAGAGTGTTCTGCCTATGTTTTCCTCTAAGAGTTTTATAGTGTCGGGCCTTACATTTAGGTTTTTAATCCATTTTGAGTTTATTTTTGTATATGCTGTTAGGGAGTGTTCTAATTTCATACTTTTACATGTACCTGTCCAGTTTTCCCAGCACCACTTATTGAAGAGACTGTCTTTTTTCCATTGTATATTCTTGCCTCCTTTATCAAAAATAAAGTGACCATATGTGTGTGAGTTTATCTCTGGGCTTTCTTTCCTGTTCCATTGATCTATATTTCTGTTTTTGTGCCAGTACCATTTTGTCTTGATTACTGTACCTTTGTAGTATAGTCTGAAGCCAGGGAGCCTGATTCCTCCAGCTCCGTTTTTCTTTTCAGGATTGCTTTGGCTATACAGGGTCTTTTTTTGTTTCCATACAAAGTGTGAAATTTTTTGTTCTAGTTCTGTGAAAAATGCCAGTGGTAGTTTGATAGAGATTGCATTGAATCTGTAGATTGCTTTGGGTAGTATAGTCATTTTCACAATGTTGATTCTTCCAATCCAAGAACATGGTATATCTCTGCATCTATTTGTATCATCTTTAATTTCTTTCATCAGTGTCTTATAGTTTTCTGCATAAAGGTCTTTTGTCTCCTTAGGTAGGTTTATTCCTAGGTATTTTATTCTTTTTGTTGCAATGGTAAACGGGAGTGTTCCTTAATTTCACTTTCATATTTTGCATCATTAGTGTATAGGAATTCAATAGATTTCTGTGCTTTAATTTTGTATCCTGCTACTTTACCAAATTCATTGATTAGCTCTAGTAGTTTTCTGGCAGCATCTTTAGGATTCTCTATGTATAGTATCCTGTCATCTGCAAACAGTGACATATTTACTTCTTCTTTTCTGATTTGGATTCCTTTTATTTCTTTTGCTTCTCTGCTTGCTGTGGCTAAAACTTCCAAAGCAATGTTGAATAATAGTGGTGAAACTGGGTAACCTTGTCTTGTTCCTGATCTTTGTGGAAATGGTTTCAGTTTTTCACCATTGAGGACTATGTTGGCTGTGGGTTTGTCATATATGGCCTTTGTTATGTTGAGGTAAGTTCCCTCTAAGCCTACTTTCTGGAGAGTTTTTATCATAAATCGGTGTTGAATTTTGTTGAAAGCTTTTTCTGCATCAATTGAGATGATCATATGGTTGTTATTCTTCAATTTGTTTTTATGGTGTATCCCGTTGATTGATTTGCGTATATTGAAGAACCCTTGCATTCCTGGGATAAACCCCACTTGATCACGGTGTATGATCCTTTTAATGTGCTGCTGGATTCTGTTTGCTAGTATTTTGTTGAGGATTTTTGCATCTATGTTCATCAGTGATACTGGCCTGTAGTTTTCTTTCTTTGTGACATCTTTGTCTGGTTTTGGTATCAGAGTGATGGTGGCCTCATAGAATGAGTTTGGGAGTGTTCCTCCCTCTGCTATATTTTGGAAGAGTTTGAGAAGGATAGGTGTTAGCTCTTCTCTAAATGTTTGATAGGATTCGCCTGTGAAGCCATCTGGTCCTGGGCTTTTGTTTGTTGGAAGATTTTTAATCAGAGTTTCAATTTCAATGCTTGTGATTGGCCTGTAATTATTTTCTATTTCTTCCTGGTTCAGTCTCGGAACATTGTGCTTTTCTAAGAATTTGTCCATTTCGTCCAGGTTGTCCATTGTTTTGGCATATAGTTGCTTGTAGCAATCTCTCATGGTCCTTTGTATTTCTGCAGTGTCAGTTGTTACTTCTCCTTTTTCATTACTAATTCTATTGATTTGAGTCTTCTCCCTTTATTTTCTTGATAAGTCTGGCTAACGGTTTATCAATTTTTTTTATCTTCTCAAAGAACCACCTTTTAGTTTTATGGATCTTTGCTATTGTTTCCTTCATTTCTTTTTCATTTATTTCTGAGCTGATCTTTAAGATTTCTTTACTTCTGCTAACTTTGGGGTTTTCTGTTCCTCTTTCTCTAATTACTTTAGGTGTAAGGTTAGGCTGTTTATTTCCGATGTTTCTTGTTTCTTAAGGTATTGTATTGCTATAAACTTCCCTATTACAACTGCTTTTGCTGCTTCACATAGGTTTTGGATTGTCGTGTTTTCAGTGTCATTTGTTTCTAGGTATTTTTTGATTTCCTCTTCAATGATCTCTTGGTATTAACTAGTATATTGTTTAGCCTCCATGTCTTTGTATTTTTTACAGACCTTTCCTGTAATTGACATCCAGTCTCATAGCGTTGTGGTCGGAAAGGTACTTGATATGATTTCAATTTTCTTAAATTTACCAAAGCTTGACTTGTGACCCAGGATATGATCTATCCTGGAGAATGTTCCATGAGCACTTGAGAAGAAAGTGTATTCTGTTGTTTTTGGATGGAATGTCCTATAAATATCAATCAAGTCCATCTTGTTTAATGTATCATTTAAATCTTGTGTTTCCTTATTTATTTTCATTTTCGATGATCTGTCCATTGGTGAAAGTGGGGTGTGAAAGTCCCCTACTATGATTGTGTTACTGTCGATTTCCCCTTTTATGGCTGTTAGTATTTGCCTTATGTATTGAGGTGCTCCTATGTTGGGTGCATAAATATTTACAATTGTTATATCTTGTTCTTGGATTGATCCCTTGATCATTATGTACTGTCCTTCTTTGTCTCTTGTAATAGTCTTTATTTTAAAGTCTATTTTGTGTGATGTGAGAATTACTACTCCAGCTTTCTTTTGATTTCCATTGGCATGGAATACCTTTTTCCATGCCCTCACTTTCAGTCTGTATGTGTCCCTCAGTCTGAAGTGGGTCTCTTGTAGACAGCATATATGTGGGTCTTGTTTTTGTATCCATTCAGCCAGTATATGTCTTTGGGTTGGAGCATTTAATCCATTTACATTTAAGGTAATTATCGATATGCATGTTCCTATTACCAATTTCTTAATTGTTTTGGGTTTGTAATTGTAGGTCTTTTGCTTCTCTTGTGTTTCCTACATAGAGAAGTTCCTTTAGCATTTGTTGTAAAGCTGGTTTGGTGGTGCTGAATTATCTTAGCTTTTGCTTGTCAGTAAAGGTTTTAATTTCTCTGTCAAATCTGAATGAGATCCTTGCTGGGTAGAGAAATCTTGGTTGTATGGTTTTCCCCTTCATCACTTTAAACATGTCCTGTAACTCCCTTCTGGCTTGCAGTTTCTGCTGAATGATCAGCTGTTAACCTTACAGGGATTCCCTTGTATGTTATTTCTTGTTTTTCCCTTGCTGCTTTTAATATTTTTTCTTTGTATTTAATTTTTGATAGTTTGATTCATATGTGTCTTGGTGTGTTTCTCCTTGGATTTATCCTGTATGGGACTCTGTATGCTTCCTGGACTTGATTAACTATTTCCTTTCCCATATTAGGGAAGTTTTCAACTATAATCTCTTCAAATATTTTCTCAGTCCCTTTCTTTTTCTCTTCTTCTTCTGGAACCCCTATAATTCGAAAGTTGGTGCATTTAATGTTGTCCCAGAGGTTTTTGATACTGTCCTCAATTCTTTTCATTCTTTTTTCTTTATCTGCTCTGCAGTAGTTATTTCCACCATTTTATCTTCCAGGTCACTTATCCATTCTTCTGCCTCAGTTATTCTGCTATTGATTCCTTCTAGAGATTTTTTGATTTCATTCATTGTGTTGTTCATCATTGTTTGTTTGCTCTTTAGTTCTTCTAGGTCCTTGTTAAACGTTTCTTGTATTTTCCCCATCTATTTCCAAGATTTTGGATCATCTTTATCATTATTCTGAATTCTTTTCAGGTAGACTGCTTATTTCCTCTTCATTTGTTTGATCTGGTGGGTTTTTACCTTGCTCCTTCATCAGCTGTGTGTTTTTCTGTCTTCTAATTTTGCTTAACTTACTGTTTTGGGGGACTCCTTTTTGTAGGCTGTAGGTTCATAGTTCCTGTTGTTTTTGGTGTCTGCCCCCAGTGGCTAAGGTTGGTTCAGTGGGTTGTGTAGCTTTTCTGGTGGAGGGGACTGGTGCCTGTGTTCTGGTGAATGAGGCTGGATCTTGTGTTTCTGGTGGACAAGTCCTCATCTGGTGGTGTGTTTTGGGGAGTCTGTGACCTTGTTATGATTTTAGGCAGCCTTTCTACTAATGGGTGGGGTTGTGTTCCTGTCTTGCTAGTTGCTTTGCATAGGGTGTCCAGCACTGGAGCTTGCTGGTCGTTGAGTGGAGCTGGGTCTTCGCATTGAGATGGAGATCTCTGGGAGATTTTCGCTGTTTGATGTTATGTGGAGCTGGGAGGTCTCCGGTGGACCAATGTCCTGAACTCGGCTCTCCCACTTCAGAGGCACAGGCCTGATGCCCGGCCAGAGCACCAAGACCCTGTCATCCACATGGCTGAGAATAAAATGGAGAAAAAAAAGAAAGAAAGAAAGAAAAATAAATAAATAAATAAAATAAAGCTATTAAAATAAAAAATAAAAAAATTTTTAAAAAATTTAGGACAGGAGAGAAGATGGCGGAAGAGTAAGACACGGAGATCACCTTCCTTCCCACAGATACAGTAGAAATACATCTACACGTGGAACTGCTCCTACAGAACACCCACTGAACGCTGGCAGAAAACGTCAGACCTCCCAAAAGGCAAGAAACTCCCCACGTACTTGGGTAGGGCAAAAGAAAAAAGAAATAACAGAGACAAAAGAATAGGGACGGGACCTGCACCAGTCGGAGGGAGCCGTGAAGGAGGAAAGATTTCCACGCACTAGGAAGCCCCTTCGCAGGCAGAGACTGCGGGTGGCAGGGGGGGAAGCTTTGGAGCCACGGAGGAGAGCGCAGCCACAGGGGTGCGGAGGGCAAAGCGGAGAGACTCCCGCACAGAGGCTCGGCACCGAGCAGCGCTCACCAGCCCAAGAGGCTTGTCTGATCACCTGCTGGGGTGGGCGGGGCTGGGAGCTGAGGCTCTGGCTTTGGTCGGATCGCAGGAGGAGGACTGGGGTTGGCGGCGTGAACACAACCTGAAGGGGTTAATGCACCACAGCTAGACGGGAGGGAGTCCGGGAAAAAGTCTGCAGCTGCCGAAGAGGCAAGAGACTTTTTCTTCCCTCTTTGTTTCCTGGTGCGCGAGGAGAGGGGATTCAGAGTGCTGCCTAAACGAGCTCCAGAGACGGGCGCGAGCCATGGCTATCAGCGCGGACCCCAGAGGCGGGCGCGAGCCGCGGCTATCAGCGCGGACCCCACAGCAACAGGGGCGCAGAGGAAAAAACGGAGAGATTCCCGCACAGAGGCTCGGCGCCGAGGAGCACTCAGCAGCCCGAGAGGCTCGTCTGCTCACCTGCCGGGGCGGGCGGTACTGGGAGCTGAGGCTCGGGCTTCGGTCGGATCGCAGGGAGAGGACTGGGGTTGGTGGCATGAACACAGCCTGAAGGGGTTAGTGCACCACAGCTGGCTGGGAGGGAGACCAGGAAAAAGTCTTCAGCTGCCGAAGAGGCAAGAGACTTTTTCTTGCCTCTTTGTGTCATGGCGCGCAAGGAGAGGGGATTCAGAGCGCCGCCTAAACGAACTCCAGAGACGGGCACGAGCCGTGGCTATCAGCGCGGGCCCCAGAGATGGGCGTGAGATGCTAAGGCTGCTGCTGCCGCCACCAAAAAGCCTGTGTACGAGCACAGGTCACTCTCCACACTGCCCCTCCCAGTAGCCTGTGCAGCCTGCCACTGCCAGGGTCCCGTGATCTGGGGACAACTTTCCCGGAAGAACGCACTGCGCGCCTCAGGCTGGTGCAACGTCACGCTGGCCTCTGCCGCCGCAGGCTCGCCCCGCCTCCTCTGTACCCCTCCCTCCCCGCGGCCTGAGTGAGCCAGAGCCCCCGAAGCAGCTGCTCCTTTAACACTGTCCTGTCTGGGTGGGGAACAAATGCCCTCAGGCAACCTACACGCAGAGGCGGGTCCAAATCCAAAGCTGAACCCTGGGAACTGTATGAACAAAGAAGAGAAAGGGAAATCTCTCCCAGCAGCATCAGAAGCAGCGGATTAAAGCTCCACAAACAACTTAATGTACCTGTATCTGTTGAATACCTGAATAGACAACGAATCAACCCAAATTCCGGAGGTGGACTTTGGGAGCAAGATATATTAATTTTTCCCCTTTTCCTTTTTTTGTGAGTGTATATGTATATGCTTCTGGGTGAGATTTTGTCTGTATAGCTTTGCTTTATAATAGCTTTATTTTACTTCACTATATTATAGCCTCTTTTTTCTTTCTTTCTTTCTATTTTTTCTCCTTTTTACTCTGAGCCGTGTGGACGAAAGGCTCTTGGTGCTCCAGCCAGGCATCAGGGCCATGCCTCTGAGGTGGGAGAGCCAACTTCAGGACACTGGTCCACAAGAGACCTCCCAGCTCCACGTAATACCAAACGGCAAAAATCTCTCAGAGATCTCATCTCAACATCAAGACCCAGCTTCACTCAACGACCAGCAAGCTACAGTGCTGGACACCCTATGCCAAACAACTAGCAAGACAGGAACACAGCCCCATCCATTAGCAGAGAGGCTGCCTAAAATCATAATAAGGCCACAGACACCCCAAAATACACCACCAGACGTGGACGTGCCCACCAGAAAGACAAGATCCAGCCTCATCCACCAGAACTCAGGCACTAGTTCCCTCCACCAGGAAGCCTACACAACCCACAGAACCAACCTTAGCCACTGGGGACAGATACCAAAAACAACGGGAACTACGAACCTGCAGCCTGTGAAAAGGAGACCCCAAACACAGTAAGATAAGCAAAATGAGATGACAGAAAAACACGCAGCAGATGAAGGAGCAGGGTCAAAACACACCAGACCTAACAAATGAAGAGGAAATAGGTAGTCTACCTGAAAAAGAATTCAGAATAATGATAGTAAGGATGATCCAAAATCTTGGAAAAGGAACAGACAAAATGCAAGAAACACTTAACAAGGATGTAGAAGAACTAAAGAGGAACCAAGCAACGATGAAAAACACAATAAATGAAATTAAAAATACTCTAGATGGGATCAATAGCAGAATAACTGAGGCAAAAGAAAGGATAAGTGACCTGGAAGATAAAATGGTGGAAATAACTACTGCAGAGCAGGATAAAGAAAAAAGAGTGAAAAGAACTGAGGACAGTCTCAGAGACCTCTGGGACAACATTAAACGCACCAACATTCGAATTATGGAGGTCCCAGAAGAAGAAGAGAAAAAGAAAGGGACTGAGAAAATATTTGAAGAGATTATAGTTGAAAACTTCCCTAATATGGGAAAGGAAATTGTTAATCAAGTCCTGGAAGCACAGAGAGTCCCATACAGGATAAACCCAAGGAGAAACACGCCAAGACACATATTAATCAAACTGTCAAAAATTAAATATAAGGAAAACATATTAAAAGCAGCAAGGGAAAAATAACAAATAACACACAAGGGAATCCCCATAAGGTTAACATCTGATCTTTCAGCAGAAACTCTGCAAGCCAGAAGGGAGTGGCAGGATATACTTAAAGTGATGAAGGAGAAAAACCTACAACCAAGATTACTCTACCCAGCAAGGATCTCATTCAGATGTGATGGAGAAATTAAAACCTTTACAGACAAGCAAAAGCTGAGAGAGTTCAGCACCACCAAACCAGCTTTACAACAAATGCTAAAGGAACTTCTCTAGGCAAGAAACACAAGAGAAGGAAAACACCTACAATAACAAACCAAAACATTTAAGAAAATGGGAATAGGAACATACATATCGATAATTACCTTGAATGTAAATGGATTAAATGCTCCCACCAAAAGACACAGGCTGGCTGAATGGATACAAAAAGAAGACCCATATATATGCTGTCTACAAGAGACCCACTTCAGACCTAGAGACACATACAGACTGAAAGTGAGGGGATGGAAAAAGATATTCCATGCAAATGGAAATCAAAAGAAAGCTGGAGTAGCAATTCTCATATCAGACAAAATAGACTTTAAAATAAAGAATATTACAAGAGACAAAGAAGGACACTATATAATGATCAAGGGATCGATCCAAGAGGAAGGTATAACAATTGTCAATATTTATGCACCCAACATAGGAGCACCTCAATACATAAGGCAAATACTAACAGCCATAGAAGGGGAAATCGACAGCAACACAATCATAGTAGGGGACTTTCACACCCCACTTTCACCAATGGACAGATCATCCAAAATGAAAATAAATAAGGAAACACAAGCTTTAAATGATACAATAAACAAGATGGTCTTAATTGATATTTATAGGACATTCCACCCAAAAACAACAGAATACACATTTTTCTCAAGTGCGCATGGAACATTCTCCAGGATAGATCATATCTTGGGTCACAAATCAAGCCTTGGTAAATTTAAGAAAATTGAAATCATATCAAGTATCTTTTCCGACCACAACGCTATGAGACTAGATATCAATTACAGGAAAAGATCTGTAAAAAATACAAACACATGGAGGCTACACAATACACTACTTAATAACGAAGTGATCACTGAAGAAATCAAAGGGGAAATCAAAAAATACCTAGAAACAAATGACATGGAGATACGACGACCCAAAACCTATGGGACGCAGCAAAAGCAGTGCTAAGAGGGAAGTTTATAGCAATACAAGCCTACCTCAAGAAACAGGAAACATCTCGAATAAACAACCTAACCTTGCACCTAAAGCAATTAGAGAAAGAAGAACAAAAAAACCCCAAAGCTAGCAGAAGGAAAGAAATCATAAAGATCAGATCAGAATAAATGAAAAAGAAATGAAGGAAACATAGCAAAAATCTATGAAACTAAAAGCTGGTTCTTTGAGAAGATAAACAAAATTGATAAACCATTAGCCAGATTCATCAAGAGAAAAAGGGAGAAGACTCAAATCGATAGAATTAGAAATGAAAAAGGAGAAGTAACCACTGACACTGCAGAAATACAAAAGATCATGAGAGATTATTACAAGCAACTCTATGCCAATAAAATGGACAACCTGGAATAAATGGACAGATTCTTAGAAATGCACAAACTGCCGAGACTGAACCAGGAAGAAATAGAAAATATGAACAGACCAATCACAAGCACTGAAATTGAAACTGTGATTAAAAACCTTCCAACAAACAAAAGCCCAGGACCAGATGGCTTCACAGGTGAATTCTATCAAACATTTAGAGAAGAGCTAACACCTATCCTTCTCAAACTCTTCCAAAATATTGCAGAGGGAGGAACACTCCCAAACTCATTCTACGAGGCCACCATCACCCTGATACCAAAACCAGACAAAGATGTCACAGAGAAAGAAAACTACAGGCCAATATTACTGATGAACATAGATGCAAAAATCCTCAACAAAATACTAGCAAACAGAATCCAACAGCACATTAAAAGGATCATACACCATGATCAAGTGGGGTTTATCCCAGGAATGCAAGGATTCTTCAATATATGCAAATCAATCAATGTGATACACCATATTAACAAATTGAAGGAGAAAAACCATATGATCATCTCAATAGATGCAGAGAAAGCTTTTGACAAAATTCAACACCCATTTATGATAAAAGCCCTGCAGAAAGTAGGCATAGAGGGAACTTTCCTCAACATAATAAAGGCCATATATGACAAACCCACAGCCAACATTGTCCTCAATGGTGAAAAACTGAAACCATTTCCACTAAGATCAGGAACAAGACAAGGTTGCCCACTCTCACCACTATTATTCAACATAGTTTTGGAATTGTTAGCCACAGCAATCAGAGAAGACAAAGAAATAAAAGGAATCCAAATCGGAAAAGAAGTAAAGCTGTCACTGTTTGCAGATGACATGATACTATACATAGAGAATCCTAAAGATGCTACCAGAAAACTCCTAGAGCTAATCAATGAATTTGGTAAAGTAGCAGGATACAAAATTAATGCACAGAAATCTCTTGCATTTCTATACACTAATGACGAAAAATCTGAAAGTGAAATTAAGAAAACACTCCCGTTTACCATTGCAACAAAAAGAATAAAATATCTAGGAATAAACCTACCTAAGGAGACAAAAGACCTGTATGCAGAAAATTATAAGACACTGATGAAAGAAATTAAAGATGATACAAATAGATGGAGAGATATACCATGTTCCTGGATTGGAAGAATCAACATTGTGAAAATGACTGTACTACCCAAAGCAATCTACAGATTGAATGCAATCCCTTTCAAACTACCACTGGCATTTTCCACAGAACTAGAACAAAAAATTTCACAATTTGTATGGAAACACAAAAGACCCCGAATAGCCAAAGCAATCTTGAGAACGAAAAATGGAGCTGGGGGAATCAGGCTCCCTGACTTCAGACTATATTACAAAGCTACAGTAATCAAGATAGTTTGGTACTGGCACAAAAACAGAAATATAGATCAATGGAACAGGATAGAAAGCCCAGAGATAAACCCATGCACATATGGTCACCTTATCTTTGATAAAGGAGGCAAGCATATACAGTGGAGAAAAGACAGCCTCTTCAATAAGTGGTGCTGGGAAAACTGGACAACTACATGTAAAAGTATGAAATTAGAACACTCCCTGACACCATGCACAAAAATAAACTCAAAATGGATTAAAGACCTAAGTGTAAGGCCAGACACTATCAAACTCTTAGAGGAAAACATAGGCAGAACACTCTATGACATACATCACAGCAAGATTCTTTTTGACCCAGCTCCCAGGGAAATGGAAATAAGAACGCAAATAAACAAATGGGACCTAATGAAACTTAAAAGCTTTTGCACAGCAAAGGAAACCATAAACAAGACCAAAAGACAACCATCAGAATGGGAGAAAATATTTGCAAATGAAGCAACTGACAAAGGATTAATCTCCAAGATTTACAAGCAGCTCATGCAGCTCAATAACAAAAAAACGAACAACCCAATCCAAAAATGGGCAGAAGACCTAAATAAACATTTCTCCAAAGAAGATATACAGATTGCCAACAGACACATGAAAGAATGCTCAACATCATTAATCATTAGAGAAATGCAAATCAAAACTACAATGAGATATCACCTCACACCAGTCAGAATGGCCATCATCAAAAAATCTAGAAACAATAAATGCTGGAGAGGGTGTGGAGGAAAGGGAACACTCTTGCACTGCTGGTGGGAATGTAAATTGATACAGCCACTATGGAGAACAGTATGGAGGTTCCTTAAAAAACTAGAAATAGAACTACCATACGACCCAGCAATCCCACTACTGGGCATATACCCTGAGAAAACCATAGTTCAAAAAGAGTCATGTACCAAAATGTTCATTGCAGCTCTATTTACAATAGCCAGGACATGGAAGCAACCTAAATGTCCATTGACAGATGAATGGATAAAGAAGATGTGGCACATATATACAATGGAATATTACTCAGCCATAAAAAGAAATGAAATGGAGGTATTTGTAATGAGGTGGATGGAGTTAGAGTCTGTCATACAGAGTGAAGTAAGTCAGAAAGAGAAAAACAAATACAGTATGCTAACACATATATACGGAATCTAAGGAAAAAAAAAAAAAGGCCATGAAGAACCTAGTGGCAAGACGGGAATAAAGACACAGACCTACTAGAGAATGGACTTGAGGATATGGGGAGGGGTTGGGGTGAGATGTGACAGGGTGAGAGAGTGTCATGGACATATATACACTACCAAATGTAAAATAAATAACTAGTGGGAAGCAGCCGCATAGCACAGGGAGATCAGCTCGGTGCTTTGTGACCACCTAGAGGGGTGGGATGGGGAGGGTGTGAGGGAGGGAGATGCAAGAGGGAAGAGATATGGGAATATATTGTATATGTATAACTGATTCACCTTGTTATAAAGCAGAAGCTAACACACCATTGTAAGGCAATTATACTTCAATAAAGATGTTTAAAAATAAATAAATAAAAATAAAAAGCTTTAACAACTTGAAAAAAAAATTTAAAAAGTAATAAAAAAGAAAAAAAGAAAGAACAGAGTAACCAAAGCAAGGAACAAATCCAGCAATGATAACAAGCGCTAAAAAGTATACTAAAAAAAAAAAAAAAAACCAATAAAACGGACAGACAGAACCCTAGGACAAATGGTAAAAGCAAAGCTATACAGACAAAACCACACACAGAAGCATACACATACACACTCACAAAAAGAGAAAAAGGAAAAATATATATATATCATTGCTCCCAAAGTCCACTGCCTCAATTTGGGATGATTCGTTTTCTCTTCAGGTCTTCCACAGATGCAGGTACATCAAGTTGATTGTGGAGATTTAATCGGCTTCTCCAGAGGCTGTTGGTAGAGATTTCTCTTTCTCTTCTTTGTTCGCACAGCTCCTGGGGTTCAGCTTTGGATTTGGACCCGCCTCTGCGTGTAGGTCGCCTGAGGGCGTCTGTTCTTTGCTCAGACAGGACGGGGTTAAAGGAGCAGCTGATTCGGGTGCTGTGGCTCACTCAGGCTGGGGGGAGGGAAGATTACGGAGGAGGCGGGGCGAGCCTGCGGCGGGAGAGGCTAGCGTGACGTTGCAGCAGCCTGAGGCGCGCCGTGCGTTCTTCCAGGGAAGTTGTCCCTGGATCACGGGACCCTGGCAGTGGCGGGCTGCACAGACTCCCGGCAGGGGAGGTGTGTATAGTGACCTGTGTTGCCCACAGGCTTCTTGTTGGCGGCAGCAGCAGCAGCCTTAACGTCTCACGCCCGTCTCTGGAGCTCCTTTAAGAGGCGGTCTTAATCCCCTCTCCTCGCGCACCAGGAAACAAAGAGGCAAGAAAAACTCTCCTGCCTGTTCGGAAGCTGCAGACCTTTTCCCCGACTCCCTCCCGGCTACCTGTGGCGCACTAGCCCCCTCGAAGCCGAGCCTCAGCTCCCAGCCCCCGCCCGCCCCGGCGGGTGAGCAGACAAGCCTCTCGGGCTGGTGAGTGCTGGTCGGCACCAATCCTCTGTGCGGGAATCTCTCCGCTTTGCCCTCCACACCCCTGTTGCTGCTCTCTCCTCCGTGGTTCCGAAGCTTCCCCCCTCCGCCACCCGCAGTCTCCAACAGTGAAGGGGCTTCTAGTGTGTGGAAACCTTTCCTCCTTCACAGCTCCCTCCCACTGGTGCAGGTCCCGTCCCTATTCTTTGTCTCTGTTTTTTCGTTTTTCTTTTGCCCTACCCAAGTACGGGGGGAGTTTCTTGCTTTTTGGGAGGTCTGAGATCTTCTGCCAGCGTTCAGTAGGTGTTCTGTAGGAGTTGTTCCACATGTAGATGTATTTCTGATGTATTTGTGGGGAGGAAAGTGATCTCCGCGTCTTACTCTTCCGCCATCTTGAAGCCCCTCCCTATTTAATTGTTTTAGTTGAAGTTCAAATTGCCCCACATTTGGCCATTGGGAAAGCCTTCATATTTCTTTGTATAATTTTGACATAACTCGTTTAGTCTTAAACATTTCTAGGCTTCCTCTCTGCTTTTTCTACCATAGAACTTAGATCAGTTATTTGACAGTGTCCTTATTTTGGGAAATGTCACTTAGAAATCAAGATCTCAGCATTCTGTGTGCTTACTGTTACTGAGGTATCATTACCTCTAAGTACATTTTATGGGCCGAAATCCAACTGGGTTTTTCCATTTAAATCCAACACCATTGGACTTTTATTTTTCTTTATTTCATATTTGTCTCCTTTCTCTTTTCTAGGCAGATTAATGTACATGGATACAAAAACGTTTGCATGGCAAAATATACTTCTACCTATGGTATTTGGTTTACACTGGCTGCCTGGACTTCTTGCTTGGTGCCCTGCACTAAACGCTGCACTTTCCTTCTCCCCAACCTGGTCTCAGTAGATTGGCTTTACTGCATGCAGGTGAGCAGATCCAACTTTGCTTTGGTAACAGTAGTTTCCATCAGGAGAAAGGCAGCTTGGCAGCTGAGTTGGTAAGTAATCCTCTAAGTGTGTTCAGTTGAAGTGTGGAACATGAGCTCGGGAAAGAGCAACTCCTATTTCTGCTTGACCTTCCTCCCATCACCACCTTGAGTAATTGTCCTACTGAATATAGATCTAGCAGCTCAAGTCAGATAGACGGATGGCCACAGTGCATGGGTCTCCCAGATCATCCAAACACAAGTAATTAGGAGTGCACTATATTTTACTATCTTAGGTTGTAAGTAAAATTATTTAAAATAATGTCTGTATTTTGGGGGCTAGAAGAAAATTTTGATATTATCAAATAGATATGTTTATTTATAGGCATGAACAACAAATTTTACTTGAGAATTTGTGTGAATTGAAATATTACAGTATCTTTAGACACTGATATCATTATACATGCAGATTTTTTTCTTTTCAGATATTAACATAATATAATTATAGCCTCTCAACTGATCCTTATGAGGATTTAAGTGCTTTACTATTGCCCTATTATTGCACCTCACATTTTTCTTATTATATTGGGGAAAAAAGGCACATAATTAGTTTCTAGTAGGGAATTTCCACTTTTATTTATGAATATTATCAGCCTATTATACCATCCAAATAAAAGACTATTTACTCCCTCAACTTTTGCATATATAAGAATCAAAATTAATTGTTTTTATTTTAGAGCTTGTTTATTCTGTGATCCTAATAGTTTTGCAAAATAATGAAAACCATTTTCCATCTACTTGATATCTTGAAAGGTAATTTTACAAAATGGTAAAAAGGAGCCATACAAGGTATTAGCTTTACTACATTCTGCATTCTATTAGACCAACAACCTAGAATGCTAAAAGTTTTCCTGTACCCAACACAAATTAACTAGAAACAATGTCATTTTACTTCATTTTCATACTTTTTTTTTTCTTTTCTTTCTTTCAAATTATGAAATTGTGTCGACTCTTTGGCCTAGAGTCAGTCATTTCTTCTTCAGTGTTTCAAACCTTAATTCCAAATTAGTCCCCGCACTCAAGCTGACATTGTGAGTATACTTTTCACTACACTATGTTTAAAGAGCTCCTTACCCTAAAATATTAACCCCACCCCTTATCATTTCACCATTAATTCCTTTGTTGTGGTTAACTTCTTAAATCCTACAGAGCCACTGTTTTGTAAAACACAATGTGGGCAATGCTGCTCTAATAAACCCTTCTGGAAAGGACCATACTATAAGTTCTTTTTAGCAAACGTTTTTTGCCGCTTAATACTTCAATACAGATCAGTATGCATATCATGTAGACCTTCAGGAGAGAAGGCTTTAAGGAACTGATAGTTCCAACTTATTATTATATTATAAAATTCTATGGTGCAAAACCTGTGTCATGCTCTACTCCGTATTCCCACGTATTACCTAATATCATGAAGCAGAGTAGAGTGTTAAAAGCAGGGATGCTAAAGACAACTGCTTTGGTTTGTATCTTAGCTCTGGTAATTTCTAGCATATGATCTAGATGAATTACTTAACCTTTCTTTCTCTGAATGAGTTATCTCACCTGTGAAAGGTAATAATAGTGCCTAATTCATGTGGCTGTGGTGAGGATTAAAGGATATATGTAAAATGCTTGCAACAGTGCCTGGCATGTGTAACATTCACTTAGATTCTGTAATTGTGATTTGTGCATAGAAGGTGCTAAGTAAGTGTAAGGCATCAGTAATTGAATATGCAGTGGTGATTCTTACATTGTTTTCACCTTTACTGAAAACTTTTAGCAACTGCAGAAAGAGAGAATAAGTTTTCAAAAATTAGTATAAAAGAAGATTGACCTAAGAGAAGGGCTACACTGACAGGATTCATGAGAGATGTGGACAGCACGGAACACAGAGAGAATCCCTGGATGATTGGGGAAACACAAAGAATTAAAAAGAAGCCCCAGTAGGAGTTTCCTTAGGTGCAACTTAACTAAGGATTTCTACAGTACTTTAATGTGGAGAGATTTCAGACTAAATCCCTTTTGGGGGAAGAGAGTGATAAAGAAAAAAATGCACCATATAAAATGATGTAAGGTTATTGAAATTTCCTAACAAAACTCACTGATTTTTATCTCTAGCTTATCTCTGTAATTATAGGTAATCACAGAGAATATACTGTTTAGCATATTTTTCCATATGTACAAACACATATATATATAGTGTTTTATTATGTCTTCTGGGTTGGTTTCATTCATCCTGAATTTAATTTATAAGGCACCTTCTGTGGTCTTTAGTAAAAGCCTTTTTTAGTGTGATCAGATCAGGACAACTGACTGAGCACATGCGTCTCCTTCCTGCTCCAAATTTCTAGGAAAGGCAGAAAAAATACTTAATTACAGATTTGGAACACAAGACGTACACTTCGTAGACCTCAAAGTCTGAACATATCTTGAGAGGCGAAAGGAACTAGACATTTCCACAGGAGTGGGTTTGTGTAAATGATGAAAGCAGCTAGTTGCTTAGAAGCAGCAGCTGAAGAATCAGGGAGATGTCTCAGGCAGCTGTCAGGGTTATGGCCCAGGTACCTGTAAGAGAAACAACAAGACAGGTTACTACACCTCAGTCAGCAGGCGACAGACAGGTGGATGCCCAGGAGAGAATATAAACAGGGCACTGCATCCCATACCCAGAAGATTAGTTACAAATGCATATTTTGTGCCACCCCGATCATCACTGGAGTAATCTTCATGAGGGCAAAGAGGCTGACTCTTTTGTCTCTTGTTGGGATTTCCATGCTAGAAAAATGCCTGGTATATTATAGGCACTTAGTAAATATTTGTTAAAATAACTCACACATTTTTGCAAAACAGGTTGTAGAAAGGAAAGGAGTTGCCATTTAAGTTTGGCTGTCCATGTTTTACATCACTTCTATATATAAGCTAGAATTGAACATTTTGTGAAAACTTGTGGGATTCAAGTATTCTTGGGAGATGTAAAATTGTTAATGAGTATTTCAAACACCAGATATTTCTGTCAAACTTAGGTTAAAAAAAAAAAAAGATTCCATTATTTAACTGCTCTTCTTAGGAATGGAGAGTAGTTTTATGGCAATGATTTCAGATGGAGTCAAGGTGTGGGGATTGGCCTGGACATACTTCTTACAAGGCTGTCTTTCTGGTCATAGTGTGAGAGCCACAAAGATTGGTGGCTGGGGTTTATTCTCCTTCACATCTCAACATCCTGACAATAGGGTCCAGCCCAGGATAGGCCATCAATAAATGTTTGGTGAATTAATATTTGAATGAATGAGTAACTTTGTTTCCCAAGAAGTGCAAATTCATGTTAAATTATTCTCTCTGGTCTTTGCCTTCACAGTTTTTCCTCCTAATTTGTTTATGTATTCCAAATGCTCTAAACACTTAGGCATTCAGACTTTTTAGCATATATATTATCTCTTTGAGCAGAAATTAGCTACAGGGTAAAATGTCTCTGCTTCTGGCTAGTGTTTGTTATCTACTTTCTAAACATCTTCAGAGAGCTTAAGACTCTGGGAGAAGACAAACCGGTTAACAAATACCTGCAATAACATTTTGTACTGAGTGATAGAAATCTGCTTGGGTTCTGAGGAAGGCCAAGGAACAGCAGAAATGCTTCAGGAAGGTGTTAATGATGACTAGATATTTGTAAAGCAATCCAGCAAGCAGGAAAAGCTGGCCTTCCTTAGGGTTTCTGGGAACAGGTTGGCATATTCAGTCTCAGGCATGGCAAAAGAAACAAACTGAACTCCGATGACTGGAGCCTTTTAGTCATTGCCTTATAAATATACCCAATGCACATTTCTAGAGAGTCTGTTATATTCTAGACTCTGGCAATAAAGTTGAGAAGACATATCATTACCCTTATGGGCCTTATACTCTAGTGGTAAAGACAGACCTTAAAAAAGAAAAAAAAAATGTATAGCATGATAAACAAAAAGTAAGCACTAAGAGAAAAATAAAGCAAGTGAGAGGAATAGGAAATATCAGAGGGCAGTCAGGGAAAATGACATTCATATACAGTCATAAAGAAGAGAGAAATGAGCCAAGTGGATAGGACTGAATGTGGTGGGGGGATGGGGGAATTCCAGGTGTGAGGGACAACCAATGCAAAGACATAGAGGCAGGAGTGTTTCCGGACAGTGTGGTAAGAGAGAAGAGAGTAGATTTGGTCAGAGAGGCAATGATACCCCACAGCCCAGGGGGACTTATAGGGCATAATGATGATTTGGCTGTCACAGTGACGGAGTGGGAGGCCACTGAAGGATACTGAGCTGAGGAATGGGACAATGTGACCTACATTTTGACGGGGTTCCATACATGCTCAGAGAGGAAGGACAAGATCCAGGAGTGCCCTGAAGTCAGCTGAAGAAAATGTTTTAAAGAAGATGGTGTGGTCACTTGTGCCCAGTGTCATCAATAGGTCAAGTAAAAGTTGCCTGAAATGACCATTAGGTAAGGCAAGAGTGATGACATTGCTAAATCCTCTAAAACTGCAGATTTTTGGTGAACTGTTGGGGGCAAATGTCTAAATGGAGAAGTCATAGGGGAGGAAACAAAAAAGAAAATCTTCACAAATTTGTTGTGACGAACAGTATGGATGCGATCTTGAAGGGGTCAAGGGCCGTGGAAATAATTAATTCAGGAAAATATAGTGGTTTGTTTTGAATGTTGGGTAGCTGTTTTGCAAGCCAAGTGGCAGAAAGATTGGAAAGGGTGATGCAAGCCTCAGAGTCCCAGAGGGAGGCTTTTCCAATGGGCCATTCAAAAGATAAGCACATGGATTAGGATGTTTTGAAAGCGTAAACCAATTTTCCCAGAGAATACAAATTAACTTTTTATATTGTGTCACCGTTAAAAATTAAATTTTTACTTGGCTGTGTTAACTTTGACTAGCTTGTTATATGTGACACAATGCTGGCCAACAAGGTGAGCTAGTTTTCTTAGAGTGGAGACGGTTGGCTGATGGAGCCTCATTTCAAGACCCTAGTCTCCTTCCTGAGCAGTGGCAGATATTTATAGGCTGATGGATTGAGGTTAGGAGTTCAGATAGTGATTAAGCTGCATCATTCTTTGTGCAAAGCTAATAAACTCACACAGGGTTGGATGCAGTGCCCTTGGCCTCATTAGCACTGTTTTCCAGCTTCTCCATATATTCTGAAGAACAAATACATCTTTTCATGTTGTTTATGGTTCCCTTTGCTGTGCAAAAGCTTTTAAGTTTCATTAGGTCCCATTTGTTTATTTTTGTTTTTATTTCCAGGTGGGATAGGGAGGGTGGGAGGGAGACTCGAGAGGGAGGAGATATGGGGATATATGTATATGTATAGCTGATTCACTTTGTTATAAAGCAGAAACTAACACACCATGGTAAAGCAATTATACTCCAATGAAGATGTTAAAAAAAAAAAAAAAGACTCTGTGAGCCACCAGGCCAGATAGAGATTTAAGAACCAGATTAAAATAAAAGGAAGTTTTTTTTTAAAAAAAAAGAACAAATAAATATATCCAGGGCTGCCAACTACTTTCAGTTTTTTTTTTATTCCTCCCAATGTTTTATCTTTCATCTCCTTTCAATCAAATCCTATGTGTTTCTATTCTATTTAAAAAAGAAAAAAATAGAACTTCACAAAGCATTTGCCATAAGGGTTCAGAAAACCCCGACCAAGAGCCCCAGGCAGACTTGTCATAGCATGAAAAATTACTAGTCTGTCTGAGTCTTTGCCCTGCCCTGAAGAATGCCCTTTACTGTAAAACTACAGGAGTTTCCCTTGACTCTTGTCTTCTGGATTTTCCCACAGGTGGTAGAACATTTTCCTTTTAAACTGCAGTTTGAGCAAACAGTTTGTGGGCTCACAATGAAAATGCACAATACTTAATAAAATAGTTTAGGGGTGAATGGATTTTCAGAATAAATAAGTTTTGTGTGAGACTTTTACTTAATGGATTTTAACCTTAAATTTGTATGGTAAGCTTTGTCATAAGACAGGGGCACAGACCCAAATATTTTCAGGGATCAGGCAGATATACTAATGAATGAAACTGGCTGGTATGTGACATTAGGGAGTGGTGGAACCTAGAGAAACAGAGAGTGCCTTCCCTACCCAAGTCCTAGGAGGTGAATGTGGGAATGGTGTGCTAGAATGAAAGGACAGAGACATCAAACTTCACAATGCATGGAGAGGAAGTTGGCATTTCATTGTTGGAGCTAAGAGCAGAATACAACACAGTAGTGATTGAAAGATAAAATGGTGGATGGATAACACAAAGTGGAACCAGGTCAGTAGACACAGGGTGGGAAATCAAAGTTTAGGGTAAGTTTGGCATGATAATTCACTGGGCACAGGAATTCATATCTACAAAATGTTTGGCAGTCTGGGACCCACCTCCTATGGACATACCTAGGTTACCGACCAGGATTCTTGGCCTCCATAATCAATAGAAATTGGTAAGAGGCCAGGCAAGAAATTCAGGCAAGTCTTTACTGGGGCCCCTGCTGAAGCAGGAGGGAGTGAAAACAAGTAACAGGCTCCCTTGCTCACTGGCCGATGGGGGCGAGCTGGTTCCTTACATGGGGTGAGGACAAGAGCAGGTCCAGGGGTCGGGCCGGAGGGGTGGCTTAGGTGTTTTGCCCAGCCCTTTGGTGGTGCTGTGTACAGGGGGCATGTGCAATACCCTGCTTTTGCTCCCAGCTCTTCAGAAGTGGCAGTTGGGTTTTTGGTCTTTTTGTATCTTGTTCATAATTTGCCCCAACTACATATGCATGCAGTTATTTTTAGTCCCTTATAATTTCTTTGTGTTTTGTTGCCCCGGTGCAAGCACTGCAGCAAAGGGTCCCAGGTCCCAGCCTGTCTCACCTGTGTCCTTTTTATAGATAATGAGCTGACAGACATTTTTGTGAAGAGCCAGATAGTAAATATTTAAGCTATGTGAGTGAACTCTAGAGTCTCTGTCCAAACTACTCAACTCTGTCGTAGTAGTGTGCAGAAGCAACTATTAAAAATGTGGAGACAAATGAGTTGTTCCAGTAAAGCCTTATTTATCAAAATGGGTTATGAGTCAGATTTTGCTCATGGGCTATAGTTGGCCAAACCCTGTTACAGATGATGAAGTTGCTGCTGTTTCAAGAGAGGCTAACAATCACCTAATGTTTAATTTAGAGTAGTTTTTCTCTCTATTTAAAGCCACTGATTTCTGCACATTTGATTGGATATTTCTGGACAAACACAAGATAGTTCTAAGATAGTTACAACTACAAATAACCCTTCAAATTTTCTAGTAATTTTCATCACATATATTCGTTCATTTATTCGCCCAACAAATATTCATTGGATTTCTATTTTGCCCCAAGCGTAGTCCTTGGTACTAGGAATATAGGAACAAACAAGATAGATAGATACAAGTTCATGCTGTCAAGGATAGTTACAGTTTATTGGAATTGTGATTTAATAGGTAAACATGAAAAATGACGTCTTGGGTCACTTCTGTCAGAAAGTGTGGAAATTCCCTGGAAGCTTTTCCCCTGGCACTCAGGAAAGAACATATCTTGAGAAAAATAAAGAACTGAAGGAGTGGAGTCTGAGTAGAGAGCATTTCTGTGTGCACTCCTCTCATTGACTCATGTGAGGTCTAACTGCAGAATCAGCTCCTAAGCAACAGGAAATGGTCAGTTACGGCTCCTGATCTTCAGTTGGTGCTGGTACAGCAAAGAAAAGGGAGGGGCTCTCTCCAGCTAGGAACTTCCCTACCTGCTTTTTTGGTTGTTTTATTCTCATAGAAAATTTCATTATGATAGAATGGGGCGAGCTATTCTAAGATATGATTAAAATATGGATTTTTCTTGGGAGACGATGGCCAAATATTCTTTTTTAAAGTCATGATAATGATTTCTCGTCATGGTCTGAAAGCAAAGAATAAACTGGTTAAAATGTTTGATAGATCCCGCGATATCAGTGCCAGTGCTTAGCAAAAGAGCTGGGGGCTAAAGTGCCCCATAAAGCATTCCATAGTAAAAGTGATGATAGTTTTAGTAAAATAAAATAGGATGATGGCCAAAGTGAAGATTTACTACAACTTCTCAAACAATATAATAGCAAAAAGAGTGGGATGGATTTTTTTTTTCTATATGATAGTTCAGCAGCCCACAGTTCTTCCTTCTGTTATTTTCAAAATTAAATCTTTCACAGTTCTTAAATGTGCCACTTTCTCATTGTAACTGTGCAGCATTATAGTTTGAGATAATCAACAACCCTGAAGGCAAGTACTTTTCAAAATTTTTAGATCAAGCATGAGAACATAATCCTTGTGAATGTCATTTATGCTATATTTCTATCATGGTATCAATTATTTACAGTCTCTGATCTTGATGCATTTTTCAATGAAGGAATAGTTGTGCAATGGATGTGCGTGGAGGATGAGGAAAGACATTTATAATGGGATGGAAATTGAGTGGTTACGTGAGGATAAAAAAGAACTGGAATTTTTTTTTTTTAATTTATTTATTTATGGCTGTGTTGGGTCTTCGTTTCTGTGCGAGGGCTTTCTCTAGTTGTGGCAAGCGGGGACCACTCTTCATCGCGGTGCGTGGGCCTCTCACTATCGCGGCCTCTCTTGTTGCAGAGCACAGGCTCCAGACACGCAGGCTCAGTAATTGTGGCCCACGGGCCTAGTTGCTCCGCAGCATATGGGATCTTCCCAGACCAGGGCTCGAACCCGTGTCCCCTGCATTGGCAGGCAGATTCTCAACCACTGTGCCACCAGGGAAGCCCTGGAAATACTTTTTAAAGTACAATAAAAGCTTTGAATATCTCAATTCAGTAGGTACTTCTTATACTGTAATTTTCACATATAGATCTAAAAAGATTATTAAACACATAGATGAAAGAAATCTTCCTTTCTAGTTGGTTTACTATCTGACAATGGGGACACTGCTTGGGTGGTTTAATTTGATTCATAAAATGGAATAAGATAAAGTGATTACTTTGCTTCATTTAATGAAATAACAGTTTAGTTATTTGATCATTACTAATCTTTTTACTTTTCAGCTTCTTTAAATAATTGTTCAAGCAGGTAATGAGATTTTTAATCTGTCCTATCATAGAGCAGCTACACAACCTTTTTTAACCTACTTGCATGGGCAAATTTGATTTTACATATATATAATATATACACAGACACACATACTCTACTATATTTAAGGTGATATATATTATTATATTAATTAATTAATATATTAAGGTTTTATATATATTGCTATGAACATAGTAGGAGTTTAATAATTTAGTTGTTGAAACAAGAAATCAAAAGAGATGAAAATTTAAACTCTGATTTAACATGAATGCAAGTAGCATTTTTGGAGTAGATCATTGTCACCATAATTTCATTATCGTTCTTGGGGAAAGGCTATATTTCATGTTAACAACAATTCAACCAAAGAATTTTTCATGAGGCTTGAACATTGGAAATTTATCTATGTTAAATGCTATGAGGTTCTACTTTAAATGAGTTCTGAATGTAAAAGTTTTAGCCTTTAGCATTTTTGTAACTTTGATGATCTCGCATATATTTTTAAGTTAGGATTTGCTGATTCTTTCTGTTGATGTAAATATGACACCCTCAGGTAGTAAAAGTGTACATAGTTCATTTTAACATGGTTTGAAGATATGTGTATATTTTGTTCTCCGATAAGAAAGATTTGAAGGAACACTAAGATCTTTATTATATACCTAATTTTACATGAGGTTTATGAAATGCTGTTTTTTTTTTTCCACTTTAACGTTTTGAATATATTCTAGATTTCATCACCAGCAATACATATGGAGAGGACTAATAGGTAAAATAAACAAATCCCTAATTAGTTTCTCTTATGCAAATATTTTCTGGACACCTATTTTCCATGAAGTATTATGCCTGACATTTTAGTGAGCACCTAGAAGATTAAGATGTTATTTGTTCTCAGTGGAAGAAATACAGCTAAAGAATAAATAGTGATATTATAGGGCAAAAGATAACTGCTCTGGGAGAGGAACAATTCAGTGCTATGGAAATTCACAAGAGTAGGCAGTTATAGTTTTATTAGGTGGAGGATGGATCAAAAGGGTTTTATAAAGAGTGTGACATTTGAGAATGACCTTGAAAATGAATAGGATTTCAAAAAACAAACAATAGGCAAGAGACTCCTAGGGGCTGAGAATAGCGTGATAAAGGAGGAGACAGAAAAGTGAGGACTGTGTTCAGGAATGTGTGTAACAGGCAACCTATACAAATTGGGGGGGGGTGCAGAGGAAGATTAGGCTTAAGATGTAGGCACTGTGGATGGGCCTTGATCTATGTGTCTGCACTTAATTCTTTGTCAATTAAAAGCAATAAGATGTTGTTTGTTTTAGTAGTGGATTGTTATAATCAGAGCTGTGACTTTGCAAAAGTGTTTTCCCTGGTGTGTTTGAGATATATTAAGGGCACCTTTGGAAAGGAGAGTTTGGTGGAGAGCTCACATTTACAGAGGGTATTTGAGGAACTAGGATGGCTTCAATGTTAGTAGCATTTAACTTTGTGAATTTACCGTTTGGTGTCTGGACCTTTGCCTTGTAATCATACGAAAAAGAGATGATTCAGTGTGTCAGAGTTGATCTCTTAAATATGCAGATAGGAATTTTTTTTTAATTTATTCGTTTATTATATTTTTTTGGACTGCGTTGGGTCTTCATTGCTGCACATTTTTTCCAAGGGACCGAGAAGCTGCTGGAGGTTTGGTTCTCCAGGCAGCAACCCGACGCAAACCAAAGATCTGGAAATCTTGGCACCATCCCAAGATCCGAGTGGGACATAATTTTGAAGGATGTGCAATGTTCAATCATAAGGGTGACAAAAACTGACAAGCAGGAAGCTTATGTACTCAGTGAGAGTAGCATATTTGTCTCCAAGAGACAAACTATAAATTGAATAGTAATATAAATTAATCCTAGTGTGTATGATAGAGGAGGGAAAATTTTGGTGCCATAATTTCTCTCTTCATGGTGTTGGACTTAAATCAGTTGAAATGTATTTCTGTACCACAATTTAAGCTTCAATAAAGGTTTGCTTAATTCAAAAAACAGAAAATCATACAAGCAAACTAAGGTATGATATAATTTTAGATAGTTGTTTAGATATAAAATAAGAGCATCTATTTGATATGACATTAGAACCATTCTCTTTTGATTGGACTAGGAATCATGACACTGAACTCAGAAAGAAGAAAATATACTGTTAGCAAACCATCTAACCTGGCACTGGACAATGTTACTCCAAGTTAAGAATGAAAATGTTATTAGTGATTCCCAATTTTAAAATTTAACCAGTGAACCAAGTACTAATGATGATTGTTGGATCAAGGAATGTTACTTGCCTCCCAACTTTATTCTTTTCTATTACTTACTAATTATTTACATATGAAATAGATGAAGGGGATTAGGAGGCACAAACCACCAGTTATAAAAGAGATAAGTCACAGGGATGTAATGTACAGCATAGGAAATATAGTCAATATTTTATAATAACTTTGTATTATGTGTAATCTATAGAAATAGTGAATCACTATGTTGTACACCTGAAATGAATACAATATTGTAAGTCAACTATACTTAATAAATAGAAAAATTAAATTAAATAAATAATTACTTACTAATAGAACCTGATTTGCTAGATAAATAGGCTGCCTATCGCAGAATACAATTATTTGAGTGTGGCCATGTGACCAAGTAGTAAGGTGAAAGCAGGGATGATGTGATGAAACTTCAGGAAGTCTCCTTAAAAAAGAAAGGCCCACTCCTCTTTCTCCTTTTGGCTTTTTTTTTTTTTTTTTAAATTAATTAATTAATTTATTTTTTTTTTTTTTATTTTTTGTTGTGTTGGGTCTTTGTTTCTGTGCGAGGGCTTTCTCTAGTTGCGGCGAGCGGGGGCCACTCTTCATCGCGGTGCGCGGGCCTCTCACTATCGCGGCCTCTCTTGCTGCGGAGCACAGGCTCCAGACGCGCAGGCTCAGTAGTTGTGGCTCACGGGCCTAGTCGCTCCGCGGCATGTGGGATCCTCCCAGATCAGGGCTCAAACCCGCGTCCCCTGCATTGGCAGGCAGACTCTCAACCACTGTGCCACCAGGGAAGCCCCATTTTTTTTTTTTTTTTTTGTAGTTCTTGCTTGCAATTCTTCTCTGACAGTTAGAGCTACATTACTTGCTTTAGGCCATGGTTGATTTTGAAGATGGCATCTGTGCACCAGAATGCTAGAGCAGAATAGAAGAGCCTGGGACCCTGGTGAGAGGATACCTGGCATTGAACACAGTAGTTGACCCTCCTTATCTTCAGGTTTTGCATGCACTGATTCAACTAACTGTGGATTGACAGTGTTCGAAAAAAAGTTCTAGAAATTTCCAAAAAGCAAAACTTGAATTTGAAGCATGCTGGCAACTATTTACGTAGCATTTACATTCTATTTGGTATTATAAGTAATCTAGAGATTATTTAAAGTACAGTCATCCCTCTGTCTACAGGGAATTGGTTCCAGGACCTATACTCAGATACTAAAATTCTTGCACGTTCAAGTCCCTTATATAACTTTTGGACATTCCCATGTAATCTTTAAATCATCTCTAGAGTAATTGTAATATATAATACAGAGTAAATGCTATGTAAATAGTTGCTGGTGCACAGCAAATTATAGTTTTGCTTTTTGGAAATTTCTGGAATTTTTTTCAAATATTTTTCATCTGCAGTTGGTTGATTCTGCAGATGTGGAACCCATGGATCAGGAGGGCCAACTGTATACAGGAGAATGTGTGTGGATTATATGCAATTTACTACATAATTTTTATAAGGGACTTGAGTATCTGCAGATTTTGGTACCCATGGAGGTCCTAAAACCAATCCCCTGCAGATACCGAGGGATAACCAACTGTACTGTCTACCTCCAGAGTTCTTTATAAAGAAAACCAAATCCACTTCTGTTTTCTTTAATCCAATATAGTGGGGTTTTCCCCCCTAAAATATGTGGCTGCAACCAATCCAACTGTTAGATTTGTACTTAGATGACAAGAATTTTTATTAATAATGATGACAATGTTGGTGATAGTAAGATGGAAGGATTAGAAAATGAAAGGATTTAGAAATTAGAGTAGGAGCCACTCTATTAGGCTTATCTTATATACTGGAGAGTAAAGATTAGAAAAATAATAAACTAAGAAATAAAGATTTAGCAATATTACTTAAAGTTACAAATGTTGGAGAGCATATGAAGAAATATGATTATTTAACTATAATACATTGAAATAAATGAATGGGGAGAAATATACTATCAATAAGCTAACTTTTTTTGACTTTTATTGTAGGGAGCAAATGATATATGAAAAGATGTATAATTGAGATTTTTTTGTTTTTTTCTATCTGAAGGAAAAGCAAACCTCCAAGCATAAATAACTAGAATATTGAAATATATATTGAATAAACAATTAATAAATGCATTAATAACTGGAATAAGGGAAGATAGAACTATTTATTTATAAGTAAGACCAAAAATAATAACTCTGAAAACATTTCTCTAGTCCTCAGGTTTCATCCTCATCAAATGTTAAACATACGTTTCTTTAAAATTTTGTATGTTGGCTGTTCACTGTTATATGAACAATATCAGAATATTTCTGAAAAATGTTTAACCTTCATCAGGCATAGTCGATTATTATAGTTTCCATGATAGCACTATTTGATGACATACAAATGGTTTGCTCATTCACCTACTTACATGAACATTTTTTTGGTCCAAATTTTTTATGCATACATGTAAATACAATAAGGACATATTTTGAAGAATTCAGTAAAACTCCCATTGAACTAGAAACACTGTCTGCTCTGTGTACTTGTGTTGAAATCTCATTCCAGGTTCTATTTCACAGAAATCTTTCAATTTGATTGTAGTCTTTAAATATTCATTATTTAATATAAATATTTAAGCATTTAATATAGGTTGCTGACCTCTGACTTACTGCTGATGCTGAAACAATCACTGGGCATTTTTCTTTGTCTTTTTTCCTTTGTAATTTGCTGAAAGCTTTTCAATTTATAAACTATTTTTATGGCAGAATTATTATGCAGTGCATGAGATGCATGTAAAAATATATCAAATGTGAGCCTAATAGATGGGTAGAATACTAGACTTGTAAAGATGTAATGAATTGATGTTTACACTTTTCCAATATTAAATAAAATCCCTTGAGTGAGTAAGAGTGTTTGCTTTCTATTAGACTATGTATGCAGAAAACTATAAGACACTGATGAAAGAAATTAAAGATGATACAAATAGATGGAGAGATATACGATGTTCTTGGATTGGAAGAATCAACATTATGAAAATGCCTCTACTACCCAAAGCAGTCTACAGATTCAATGCAATCCCTATCAAACTACCAATAGCATTTTTCACAGAACTAGAACAAAAAAATTCACAATTTGTATGGAAACACAAAAGAGCCTGAATAGCCAAAGCAATCTTGAGGAAGAAATACAGAGCTGGAGGAATCAGGCTCCCTGACTTCAGACTATACTACAAAGCTACAGTAATCAAGGCAGTCTGGTACTGACACAAAAACAGAAATACAGATCAATGCAAGAGGATAGAAAGCCCAGACATAAACCCACACACTTATGGTCACCTTATCTTTGATAAAGGAGGCAAGAATATACAGTGGAGAAAAGACAGCCTCTTCAATAAGTGGTGCTGGGAAAACTGGACAGCTACACGTAAAAGAATGAAATTAGGACACTCTCTAACATCATACACAAAAATAAACTTTAAGTGGATTAAAAATCTAAATGTAAGGCCAGATACTATAAAAGTCTTAGAGGAAAACATAGGAAGAACACTCTGTCATAGATCACAGCAAGATCCTCTTTGATCCACCTCCTAGAGAAATGGAAACAAAACAAAAATAAAGAAATGAGACCTAATGAAACTTAAAAGCCTCTGCAGAACAACGGAAACCATAAACAAGACAAAAAGACAACCCTCAGAATGGGAGAATATTTTTGTAAATGAAGCAACTGACAAAGGATTAATCTCCAAAATATACAAGCAGCTCATGCAACTCAATATCAAAAAAACAAACAAACCAATCCTAAAATGGGCAGAAGACCTAAATAAACATTTCTCCAAAGAAGACATACAGATGTCCAACAAACACATAAAAGGATGCTCAACATCACTAATCATTAGAGAAATGCAAATCAAAACTACAATGAGGCATCACCTCACAACGGTCAGAATGACCATCATCAAAATATCTCCAAACAATAAATGCTGTAGGGGCTGTGGAGAAAAGGGAACTCTCTTGCACTGCTGGTGGGGATGTATATTGATACAGCCGCTATGGAGAACAATATGGAGCTTCCTTAAAAAACTAAAGATAGAACTACCACATGACCCAGCAATCCCACTACTGGGCATATACCCTGAGAAACTCATAATTCTAAAAGAATCATGTACCACAATGTTCACTGCAGCACTATTTACAGTAGCCAAGACATGGAAGCAACCTAGGTGTCCATCGACAGATGAATGGATAAAGAAGATGTGGCACATATATACAATGGAATATTACTCAGCCATAAAAAGAAACGAAACTGAGTTATTTGTAGTGAGGTGGATGGACCTAGAGTCTGTCATACCGAGTGAAGTAAGTCAGAAAGAGAAAAACAAATACCGTATTCTAACACATATATATGGAATCTAAAAAAAAAAAAAAAAAAATGGTTCTGAAGAACCTAGGGGCAGGACAGGAATAAAAACACAGACGTAGAGGATGGACTTGAGGACACGGGAAAGGGGAAGGGGAAGCTGGGACAAAGTGAGAGAGTGGCTAGGACATATATACACTACCAAATGTAAAATAGATAGCTAGTAAGAAGCAGCCACATAGCCCAGGGAGATCAGGTCTGTGCTTTATGACCACCTAGAGGGGTGAGATAAGGAGGGTGGGAAGGAGATGCATGAGGGAGGGGATATGGGGATATATGTATACGTATAGTTGATTCACTTTGTTATACAGCAGAAACTAACACAACATTGTAAAGCAATTATACTTCAATAAAGATGTTAAAAAAATACTCAGTGAGTACTGAATGTGTAGTAAATATGACTCTTGAGCCACAAATTCAAGTATGCTAGTAGTATAAAACTTATTTCCTGATAATATTAATGAAGCCCAATAATCACATTGGTCTTTTTTTCTGCCTAGAAAAAGAACGAAATCTCAATCAACAAGGTCATTTCTACTCTTTACTCAAGGTGAATATAAGTTACACAGAGCTTTCAAAACACCGAGTAATTTGGTGGAGTTGAGATCTATTTGGTCTTCTCAGTCATAAAGTGTTTATGCTGGAATTCATGTTGTCATCTGCATTCCAATCTTGTCTTTATTTATGGGCTTTATTCCCCATTTGAAGCCATGTTCACAATTGCAGTTCATTCCTATTGGAATCCATGTCACCTTCCCATTGCACATTTCTGGATCCGGAAGGAATACTTTGGGATTGCCTCAGTCTCTTTCTGCCTGGACAGATCCGCTGTGTTCTCCATACCCCTTTCCCTTCTCTATATTAAGAGTAATGAGTTCAGGGTTCTTAGTGCTTTTCTCACAATTATTCTGAGTGGCTTAGGTTAATTACATATTCTTTGACATTCTCTGTCTTATGCCCAGGACCTTTGAATTTGTTCCTGTTATTTGGCTACCTTGTATCTTTCCCCAAACCAGGAGGGTAAAATATTGGTCTGCTCAAATTAGGGAGTAATGGGAAGCTTGTAGATAATGGGCTAATATATAGATTTATAATAGCAACTAAATGATTGAATTGAAATAGTGCTTTTTTCTTTTTTTTTTTAAGAGAGGGAGGCGGAGGTGAAGCCAGGTGTCATCACCTGGGAACCCAGAGGCAACAGGAAGTGCTTTTTAAAAAAAATTTATTTATTTATTTATTTATTTATTTTTGGCTGTGTTGGGTCTTCGTTTCTGTGTGAGGGCTTTCTCTAGTTGCGGCAAGCGGGGGCCACTCTTCATCGCGGTGCGCGGGCCTCTCACTATCGCGGCCTCTCTTGTTGCGGAGCACAGGCTCCAGATGCGCAGGCTCAGTAGTTGTGGCTCACGGGCCTAGTTGCTCTGCAGCATGTGGGATCTTCCCAGACCAGGGCTCGAACCCACATCCCCTGCATTAGCAGGCAGATTCTCAACCACTGCGCCACCAGGGAAGCCCAGTGCTTTATTTTTTCTGTAATGCTTTCACATACAATGCATCAGATTTATACAACCTGTAAGATATCAATCATATGTATTTTAATTGCATATATCAATACATTGGCTCAAGGAAGTTAATTGACTTTTCCTAGATCCAATCTGCTACTGACCCATTTATTGACTTTTCAGTTTCAATAATTTTAATTTATAAGAGGTTTATTACTCTATTTGGGTATATATATATATAATATTTATCATTTTATTTATTTCTACATTGAATAAATATGCTTATACTCTGTGCCTCGTGGAATTTGTTTTTGTTTGTTAGCTTTTCCTGCTTAGTAACATTTGTGCTTTCTTTCTTAACTCTTTTTATTAATCAGTCAATCATTAAACTAATACTATTTGAAGTTTTAAAGGAGGCAATACTTTGCGACTTCTGTTGAAGGTAAGTTATTCTATAAAGATTTATTTGGATTATTTTTCTATCAAGTACCCAAGAACACAAGAATTTGGGCTTCTTGAAGACAAATGCTTGGCCTGACCATTTTCAGACCACCTACATAGGATGAATTTGGGAGGGGAAACTGCATGAGATATATTTCTTTTTCTTTCTACTGAGGAGCAAAACTCAAGGTTTTTCTTGAGCTTTTTCTTTTTTTTAACAATTTTTATTTTATTTTTTTTAACAGGCAGTAAGTCTTTTTTTTTTTTAATTTATTTATTTATGACTGTGTTGGGTCTTCGTTTCTGTGCGAGGGCTTTCTCTAGTTGTGGCAAGCGAGGGCCACTCTTCATCGCGGTGCGCGGGCCTCTCACTATCGCGGCCTCTCTTGTTGCAGAGCACAGGCTCCAGATGCGCAGGCTCAGTAATTGTGGCTCACGGGCTCAGCTGCTCCGCAGCATGTGGGATCTTCCCAGACCAGTGCTCGAACCCGTGTCCCCTGCATTGGCAGGCAGATTCTTAACCACTGCGCCACCAGGGAAGCCCTTGAGCTTTTTCTTGTTTTCCTTTTTTTTCTTCTAAGGATATATCGTATATGGGTGTGGAGGTCGATGGGATTTTTGCTTCACCCATAAACTGAGAGATTAGGCCATTGTGATCCCAGTTCCAAGAAGATCGTTTTTTAATAGACTCCTTTATATCTTATGTCCCATGGGCTGCAAAGCTATGAAAATCAAAGTTAAAGTATCTTGGAACTGAAAAATGCCCACAGAGCAAATGCAGCTTCACTGCTCTACTTATATCTCTGGATTCTAAACTTTCATTTAGTATTTGACCTCTGAGGATTGCTTCTTTTCTTGCTAGTTAAAGGATGTATTTTAAAATAGAGTTTAGAATACATCCAACATTTTTTGTTGTTTTAATCAGGAGAGACATTCAATATATCCAGTCTCCTAATCTACCAGTGATGGAAGTCTATTCCTCTACTGTTGGAATACTACTTTACTTTTTATTATAAATACTACTAAATCATTGTGCACATCTTTAAATAGATTTATAAGAATAATTCAGTAAGTGAAATGATTGGCTAAATAGCATGCATATAATTAAGACCCTTGATTTTGTACTGATAAATTGACCATAAATAAGTTTTACTAATTATACAGAGCCAGCAAAACAAGATAGGAAACTTGATATAATTATTATTTCACCATTTTACTTTTGAAACATGGAAAACTAATATGATGTTAATATCAGAAATCTAATTTTGGGGAGTTCCCAGGTGACCTATAGGTTAGGATTCCAGGCTTGCACTGCCGTGGCCAGGGTTCAATCCCTGGTCGGGGAGCTGAGATCCTACAAGCAGCCTCACAGCTTGGACAAAAAAAATCTAAAAAAGAAAGAAAAATCTAATTTTAACTAATCTAGTAAGTAAAAAAAATATTTTTAAGGGGTGAGAAAGAGAAAGTTCTGGTTGCATAACCAAGCTATAGAAAGATAGTGTATGGGCTGGATACACTGGTGGTCCCTAAGTAGATATGTCCATGGTTTAATCCTCAGAACCTCTGAAAGTTATTTTATCTGGAAAAAAATGGGTGTTTACAGATGTGATTAAGTTTAGGATCTTGAGAGGAGTTTATCCTGGATTTTCTAGGTGGGCCCTAAACCCTAAATGCAATCACATGTAACTTTGTAAAAGATAGAGAGATTAGACCAAGAAACACCGAGGGACACAGTCATACAGAAGAGAAGGAGTTAATGTGACCACAGAGGCAGAGACTGAAATGATGTGGTCACTGGTCAAGGAATGCCAACAGCCATCAGAAGCTAGAAGAAGCAAGGAATGGATTTTCCTGTAGAGCCTCCAGAGAGTGTGGTTCTGATGACACCTTGCTTTTGAACTTCTGGGTTCCAGACTGTGAGAGAATAAGTTTCTCTCATTTTATGCCACCCAGTTTGTGGCAGCTCTAGGAAACTAATACTGGTAGGTTTTAAGAAAAATCCATGTTTCCCTCTATCTTTTGTCTTTTTTCTATAGTCAATGGATAGGTTCTGCTCAATGTCTGACCTCTGTTGTAGATGATAAGGATGACAAAGATGGCTCATTTTATGTGCTGCCACAGTTTTACTTCATTGAGGGCAATAACAAATCTAATGGCCGAGACTCTCAGTGTGCTTCATTGAGCGTCCCCAGAACTCTCCTAAACAAATAGTCAAACTTGAATTATTTTCTGTAGCTGTTTTCCATGTCATGTTAAATTTTTAGTCTTAGTGAAGAGAGTTATGTCAAATTTTGGAGATCCAGTTGTTTCAAAAAATGTTCCTGTGATTATCAATTGATATTGTCTAAATAGTTTATTCTCATAGGGATATTATGATGTGGATCTTCCAGCCTCTACCAAACATACATGGAGTTATTGTGCACTGCTGAATATGAAAAAAATAACTGTGAAGAACTGTAAGAAAGATAGACTACATGTAAATCATTTCTGGAATTTCAATTAAATAAAATCCCAAGAGATCTAGGTATAGTACACAAACATGTAGGTGAGGATGAGACCTCGATCAACCATTACTATTAATTATATTAAGTGTCATGCCTGGCATTCCCTAATCATGATGTGGACAGAATGTACATTAGAGAGGTATAATGATTTCAATATATGTAACCTATTATACTTAGAAGCAGAAACAAAGAAAAATATGTAAAGCATAAGGATGGGAAGGATCGCATTGTAAACTGTCAGATAAAATTTTGTCTCAGACTTTGCTGTCTAGTAGCAAATTTTACATTCCAGAGGTGAGCTAGTCAAAAATGGATAAACTTCATGTTTCACATAAACTACAGTGATGATTTCACAGATCTAGAAAAAAGTCATATAACATTCTGAGATACACTTAGCAGATGAGAGAAATGATATACTAACGGCATCAGTTGAATGGCAAGTTGTGTGTGAAGCAGCATAAAACATTAGCTTGGAATTTGATGTGCCAAAAGTATGAAATTAAATATAATAATGAATAAATCTGAGAGCCATTCCATCTCCAAAGCAATCCCTACATTTTTCAACAAGAGAAATGATAGATCATCATGTGACTTCTTTAGGACGGTATAACAAAATTCTTGAATTCTCAGATCTGATAGATCAGCCAATTATGTAGAGAAAAAAGAATCCATGCAAAGCTAGTATGTTATAAAAGGAAATGATTTTTCATGATAAAAAATTAACTCAGCTACATTTAACAAATGTATATTTCCAGAAATATGACCACAAGAGAAAAGCAAGTTAATTATCTGGGGGAGAGGCTAGAAGGATGAAAATTGTGTTCTTAACTTGATTTTAGATATGTTTAAAAATAAGTATATAATGGTGGGGCATATAGAATCCTACAAAAAGTGGGTACTTATATTTTTTGACCCCCGTGTCTAGAACAGTATCTAGATCTTACATTTTTGTTCAGTGGAATTTACTGCTAAATTTCATAGGGACTCATAGAAGGTCAAAAGATTTGGTTTGCCTGCATCTTTCTGCCACAGCCTGTGATGGATTGGGTGGCTCTGCTTATACGATGTCAGACAGTCAGATTTAAGCTAAGGATATTCACTCCATCTGTTGAGTATTTTCAAGCATCAAAATTTGGGGGTTTCAGTAAACCAAACATTCACTTAGTGAAATGACTCACTTTTCACCTGGCTCTGTTCTTTGGAATTGTATAAATGAAGGGTTGGCAAACAATGACTTATAGGTGAACTATAGCCCACAGGTCGAATCTGGCTTGACTCTTATTTTTTTAAATAAAGCTTTATTGGAACACAGCCATGCCCATTCATTTAGGCATTATCCATGGCTGCTTTCTTGCTGTAACAGCAGAACTAGGTCCATTCACCAGAAACCAAATGACCCACAAAGCTGAAAATAATTACTGTATGGCTCTTTACAGAAAACTTTTACCATCCCTTGTTCTATCTAGAGTAAATTACAAAACTTTTGTTCAGGTCTCTTAAGAAATAAAGCAAAGTAATGCTGAACGTTACGTCCTATGTTAAAATTTGAAATTCCTCTGGCCACTGAAACACAGGTAAATAATGGCATTCAAACCAGTCATAAAAGACAATTCAGGGATTGGTGTGTTGGTAATGAAGAAAAGTAAACTCTTATTCAGGAAAATACTTCAAATTAAATGCTATTCAACACTCAGAGAATCAGAAGTTATTGCAGATCAGGTGTAGTTTCATCTGACCTCTTAGCTTAGAGATAAAAAATGACAAAACTTAGTTTCTTCTGCTCATTCTTGGGCCTGATCCTGATTAAGCAGTGGTTGTGAATGCTTTGTTTTCTTGAGTCACAGGTAAGAAGGAGGCTGTTGGTTCTACTCTTTCAGGTGGAAAACTACCCTCACTCCGTGTATCTCTCAGAGTAGATGATTGGTATGGGAGTTATGGGAATCCTCGGTGATCCATGTTATTTTAGTCAATCCAATAACCAAATCAAAGTGATTGTGTAGCAATCTAATCAATCATTTATTGATCTGCAATTATAGTAAAAAAAAAAAAAGAAACATATTGACTAGAATATTACTGATTTGTTTTGATTATGTCCATAGGGGAGTTATAATCTCTTTAGCAATTGTTTAAACATAATTCACAGAGTTACCTGCCTGCAGTCATAATGCAAACATGATAAAAGTGTTCTACAATCTCAACTTTCAAAATATACCAAGGAGGAAAATACAGGCAACCGTTTTTTCAAAAGATATATTGAAAAATATCATTTTAGGTGAAAATAGTAGAATAAAAATTGCAGTTAAATAATGATTATAGCTGTATATATCTACCCTCAGACAACATTTTGACATTTTTAAATACTATATGGAATGACAGACAAAACTTTGTCATAGTAGAAAGCAAAGGGTTTAGAGTTAAGACCAAATTTACAAAAACAGACAAAAAACTTGGCTTAAAATCTCTGACCCATCCTGGTGAAGTAACATTTGAAAGTGTCAGAGATGTGGTGCTGGCTCAGATCTTTCAAAGGGCTCATCCTCCCTTTCAAACCCCAAGGAAGGAAGGTTGATAGGTGTCAACTGTCAGTCCTCTCAAGGAATTGTCCTTAGCTAAAGAGAGTCATCTCCCCCAAAGTCGCACCTTCTTCCCAGGACAGCCCCCATCCAGTGACTGGTCAATAAGTTGTATAAAGGACTGGACCCTTTGTCACAACTTGTGACAACTCTGAAGGGCTATTCTGGCTTCAGAGTTCCATGTAGGGTTGGCTGAAGCCTTACTGTGACTGCTCAACAACCTAAATTATCCCTCTATCCAATCTTCTTCCTTCTCTTCCCCATAACATTGATCCCAAGAGCACTCTTGAATTACCATCCACCATGCTAATCTCCATCTCAGTCCTGTTTCCTGTAAGAGTCAGTGATTGGAGTAGTCTAAGAAAGTGCATATTCAGATAAAATTTTGGAGACAGAGCACCCAAATCCTGCTGGCAATGAAAAACCCATCACAGTGATAGGTGGAGAATAGATAGCCTCTGGCTCAAATTAGCTGGCTAACATGACCTGGTAGAGACACAGTGACTGTTACCAAGTTATCATGTGACTATTATGTGCTTGGTTCTGTTGCACCTACCAAATCATGAAGTCAAAGAAGATCATTAGAAATCCATTGTAAGATGGAAGTTGTGCATTTGGGACTAAGCATGAGCAGTGCCAGAAACCATAAGTTTGTCACACAAGCAAGGTTACCCAGACTCCATGTAATACACAGCTGTTGAATCAGCTCTCTTCCTCAGCTCTCTTCTATGCCCATGTGGTGGCTTCCTTATGGCCAAATGATGGAGGCAGAAAACAAGGCCATGTCATTTCTCTGATCTGGGTGCTTATTAAAAGTGACTGCAAGCTGAATATGTATTGCAGCTGATAATCCACTTTAGTTAACTAGAAATAACCTGAGTCAGTACGGTTGTCCTTCAGCATCCATGGGTATTGCTTCCAGGACCCACTGCCGATACTAAAATCCATGAATACTCAATTCCCATAGTAGGCCCTCTATATCTGTGGTTCTCCATTCACAGATACTAAAGGCCAGGGGGCCAACAGTATATAGATTCATGAGCAGTGGCAAATAGCTTGGAGAGTGCTCAGAGGCTGAACAGAGAAAAAGAAATGGGTTGGCACGTTCATCAGAAGCTGAAAAGAGAAAAATCAGAAAATTGGTGAGGACATCTGGAATAGCACCATGGGATGTGCCTATAGGAATGGACACAAAGTGTAAAAATCTTTGTATTTCATGTTAATGCCCACTGGTGCATATCCACCATGGAAGGGGTACTATATAGCCAAGTAGAGTATGCCTTGGCTAGTTGACATCAGCCAGTCTTTGTTAGTCCCCTCTCCCCCAATTCTGGCACAATGAATAAATGAATAGAAGAGTTACGGTGGTATGGGTGGGCCCAACAGCATGGATTTCCACTTTCCAGTCTGGTATAGCTACTACAGCTTATGGATTTCAGCCCATCAGCAACAAAGTTTAAATCTAAATCCCTGATAGAGTCACATCACTCAAAGAAACCAATCATTTCCTTTGTAGCAGGTTTATTACACTAGACTCCTTCAACCTGGAAGAGATAGTGATTTATTTTGATGGAAATTGATACGTGTTTTAGGTATAGGTTTTTCCTTCCTGCTTGAAGGGCCCTATCCAGGACCATTGTCTAGGGACTTGTAAGTATTTGATACATTTACATGGCATCCCAAAGAATATTATGTTCAAGGGACTCACTCTATAGCAAAGGAGGTGCAGCAATGTGCACATCACCATGGAATCCTGTGGTCCTGTCACATACCATACAACCCATGACTGCCCAATCCAAAACAGCAATGGGATGACCTATCAATGGTGCAGCTGAAGCCCCAATTCAAGAAAATATCCTCTGAAGACAAGGCAAAATACTCATAGCAGCACTTGCACAATGGTCATTATATTATTCTGCACCCACAATACGTAGAGCAGATGGTTTGGTGAACCCTGAAAGCTCATTCCACATGAATCTTTTGGAGGATTGCTTCCTTTCACCCCTGTGACTCTGGGTTCTCTAGGCTTAAAAGTCATGGTTTCCCTGATGGTTAATGATGTTGAACACCTTTTTTCATATATCTGTTGGCCATCTATATGTCCCCTTTGGAAAAATGTCTATTCAAGTCCTCTGCCCATTTTTTAATCAGATTTTTTATTTTTTTGATGTTGAGTTATATGCATTCTTTGTATATTTTGGATATTAACCCCTTATAAGATATGTCATTTGCAAATATCTTCTCCCATTCAGTAGACTGCTTTTTCATTTTGTTGATGGTTTCTTTCACTGTGCAAAAAGCTTTTTAGTTTAATGTGGTCTCAGTTGTTTATTTCTGCTTTTGTTTCCCTTGCCTGAGGATAGGGATCCAAAAAGAAATTTTTTGCTAACACTGTTGTCAAAGATCATACTCCCTATGTTTTCTTCTAAGAGTTTTATGATTTCAGATCTTACATGTGAGTCTTTCATCCATTTTGAGTTAATTTCTGTGTATGGTGTGAGAAAGTAGTCCAGTTTGATTCTTTTGCATGTAGCTGTCCAGTTTTCTTGGCACTAATTCTTAAAAAGGCTGTCTTTTTCATATTGTATATTCTTACCTCCTTTGTTGTAGATTAATTACCCGTAAAAGTGTGGGTTTATTTCTGGGCTCTCTATTCTGTTCCATTGATCTATGTGATTTACTGTTTTTGTGCCAATACAATACTGTTTTAATTACTGTAGTGAGGTTTGAAATCAGGACTGTGTTACTTCCAACTTCGTTCTTCTTTCTCAAGATTTTTTTTTTTTTTTTTTGGCAATTCAGGATCTTTTGTGTTTTTGTACAAATTTTAGAACTGTTTTTTCTAGTTCTGTGAAAAATGCCATTGATATTTTAATTGGGATTACACTGAATCTGTAGATTGCTTTGGGTAGTATGGTCATCTTAATAATAATAAAGCTTCCACTCCATGAATGCAGTATATCTTTCTATTTGTTTGTATCATGTTCCATTTCCTTCATCAGTGTCTTATAGTTTTCTTGGTACAGGTCTTTTACCTCCTTAGTTTGATTTATTCCTAGGTATTTTATTCTTTTTGATGCAATTGTAAATGAGATTGTTTTCTTTATTTCTCTTTCTGATAGTTATTAGTGTATAGAAATGCAACAGATTTCTGTATATTAATTTTGTATCATGCAACTTTACTGAATTCATTTATTCTAATAATTTTTTGGTGGCATCTTTAGAATTTTCTGTGTATAATATCATGTTATCTGCAAACAGTGACAGTTTGAATTTTCCTTTTCCAATTTGGATTTCTTTTATTTATTTTTCTTTTCTGACTGCCGTGCCTAGGAATTTGAATACTATGTTGACTAACAGTGGTGAGAGTGGGCATCCTTGTCCTGCTCCTGATCATAGAGAAAATACTTTCAGCTTTTCATGTTAAGTATGATGGTGGTTCTAGGTTTCTCATATATGGCCTTTATTATGTTGAGGTTCATTCTATCTACCCACTTTCTTGAGAGTCTTTATCATAAATGAATGTTGAATTTTGTCAAAAGCTTTTTCTGCATCTATTGAAATAGTATGATTTTTATTCTTCAGTTTGTTAATATGGTATATCACATTGATTGATTTGCAAATATTGATCTACCTTTGCATCCCTGGGGTAAATCCCACTTGGTAAAGTCTGATGTGGGCTCAGACCCCTTACTCCTTGGGGAGAGCCTCTGCAATTGTGATTATCCTCTCATGTGTGGGTTGCCAACAGCGGGATATGGGTGTTGACTATAACACGCCTTCGCCCCATCACCCATCTCATTGTGGTTGCTTCTTTATATCCTTAGTGATGGAAAATCTTTTCTGCTGGTCTGAAGGTCATTTGCATAGATAGATACTCTGTAAGTAGTTGTAATCTTGAGAGGAGGTGAGCTCAGGGTCTTCCTACTCTACCATCTTGGTCACAACCCCTATGAGAATTTTAATTGGCGTGGACCTCATGTGGTTCAACAGTGACCCTGACATGGCTGCTAAAAACAAATAAAACCTGTTGTGCAAATAGACACATAATATTTTCTATTTATTTCCCATCAAGATTGCTGTGTTCAGATTAGGCTATCACATTGAAAAAGGGCCTTTTAAAATCAGGATAGAGAAACAAGGATCCTGAACTATCTGGAAACAACTCCGCTGAGACAGCATGTGGATAATTTCTGTGGCAAAGCCCCTGAAAAAAAAAGCAATTCACTATAGTAAAGAACTGAAATTGTATTTTTGGTCCTTAGCATTATTTTCTAATCAGCCATATTAGCTCTCTGGTGCTATGTAATTTCACAGCCTGTCTGACATAGTCTGTCTTACAAATATCAAATTTTGTAAGAAGTGAGGTCAGAACAATCAACTAAACTACAAATAAATATATGGGCCAGATTATTGGTCAGCCTCCGTTTAAAATGCATAGAAACACTGAACAATCGGATTATTTTGCCTATGTTGTTCTGTGTTTATTTCTTATGGTCTGACCTCTTGCCCAACTATGACCATTACATTGGCTTCCAACTCTATTCATCTTAAATAGAGTTGTGATTGCTGAGTGTTGTGATTGCTGAGTGTTGTGATTGCTGTTCTTGAACTTTTAATAATTATACTTTGATTTGGGGACATGCAGGCTAAGGGAACTGGATAAGAAACATGTATAGCTGGGAATGCAATGGGATAAGAAAATAAATAGACAAAGTGTGTCTCTGATCTGCAACTAAAGTGTTTGAATCTTGTGGAAGAGACAGTTATTGATATCAGTATTCATTCTCCAATTACTCAACTTATAATTAAGACCCTGGCTCCCTCTCTGATGCACCTAGAGAGTGTTAGCAATTAGAGACTATATTCCCCAGGCCCCCTTGCTATCAGTTTTCAGTATATGTGCAAAAGTTCATTTCTGGGTCCCATCCTTAGAGGAAGCTCCTTGCCCTCCACTTCCTCTTTCCTTTTTCTGATCTCCAGGAAATAAATAAACCCAGAGAGCAATACTATGTCTCAAGGATGAGAGTCATTCCTTAGACTTCCATCTTCCCTCAGTCACTGTATTTTTGGAAATCTCTTTGTTATAGCTGCTTAGTTTAAATCATATAAATGAATGAATCATATTAATAAATATATGAAGAGAAAACTAGGAAGTACTGTTAATAGAAGTGTGGGTTGCTGCTATCTGACCTGGGAATCAAGAGTAAATAAGAGTATTTTTCAGGAGCATGGTGAGAGGTGCAAAATATAAATAGAGGCGAGAATCCAAAGGAAAATCTAACGAAGCAGGAAAGCTTAGAACAAGGAATGGTAACAGTAGAAATATGCAAAATTGACTCCATTATTTAAATACACAGGCAGTGCTCCTGGCAATTTTATATGAACTTCTAATTGAAACAACATGGACACCTGCACTTTAATATAAATGTTTACTCTTAGATTTCCAGTCCAGATTCCTTTATTTTTTCCCAGTGCTCAACTCTGAGCTGTGACATAGAGTCATGAAAAGGAGGGACTCACAGTACGTTATTTGAAAGTATGTGCTCTAGAACTACTTAGACGTGATTATGTTCCTTCACATACTGTTGCTTCACATATGGTTACTAGACTGAATTTCAGTTTATCCTTATGTAAATGAGGATAATAACACCCACAACAGAGAGTTCACATAAGGTTTAAATGAATAAAAAGGCCTAAAAGGCTTAGGACATTCCCTGGCACATAAGAAACATGAATTTAAACAGTATGTTTTTACTAAAGTACTATTATTGATAATAATACTGTAACTGATGCCCATTTTCTTCAATAGCCAAGTCTATCGATATTAAAACATCTGATTGCGGAAACATTGTTATCTCTATCTTCTACTGTAGGACTCCACCACAGGAGAGGGAAATACACAGCAAGAAATAGAAACAGTAAGAAGCTTGTATCTACTTTCCTATCTCATAGTGATTACTGACCCAAAGACATTTTTTAGTGTGGAAACTTGAAAGTCGATTCTCCGGAGTCCTTCATCCATGCAGAGTACTGTGAGCTTTCTCTATTTTCAAGTTACAGTTTAATATGGGTCCAGGTACTGGTGTTTAATGATAAATGGTAGTGAGAATGGCCTCTCCAAATGACAATAAATTAATGACAAAGACCACAGGTCTGCCTGAGTTGCTTACTAAGCTTTGAATCTAGCAAATAGCTTCCTGCATGTATATTAGAATTATTATAGATAGATTTTCCAGTACAAAGAGACCTCATGTTTATAAGTATTCAGATGGACTGGACTGTTTTAAATTTTAGGAACTTTAAATGAGATAGGTAGAGCTCCCGAAGAAAATAATGAATCACTGGAGCTGTACTTTAACACCTGTTCAACATCTAATTAGTTGAATTAGGGTCACTTTGTAAGAGAGTTAATCAATTCTCTAGCTTTAGCTGCCCCAATGCTTATGAAATTTGCTGATGTTATCATTACATTGAAGGAGACACTCTGCATTTTAATAGGAGTATTTATTATAAGACCTTAGTGGTACAACAGAAACAAGCATTAAGATATTTTTTTTTTCTGCAAAATGAGGACTTTACCAGGACAAGATTATGCCTTATCTGCACAATAGAATGAAATAACATATCAATCAAATGTAACTTTCTGGAGGGCTGCTTGGTAGACACTGTGCTTAGTGTCATATCTGGCATAGATTAGGACTTAACACTTTCTAACATTCTTCATGTAAGTGGTAATACAATTATCTATTGAACAAAATAGCTAAATGCAGTGGGTTGCTAACTACATAATATAAAGGCCCTCAGAAAAATGTTTCCTTCACATCCCAAAATATTTTTTTCGTTAAAATTTTCACATTAACTTATCACTAAAGTATCCGGTGACAAAAAGGCAAGAGAGTGCAGTTTTTAATTTAAGTATATATATGGCAACTACATATCCGGCCTGAGACTGACTTTAAATATATTAGCTCATTTAATCCTTGCAACATGACAAAGTACTGTTATTTATCATCAGTCATTAATAATTAATTTTGAATGCATTTGAAAGGTTAGTGAATTAGTCAATCTAGTAGGGTTGTGAAGATGCTGGGAATTCAATGCTAGGATACTATTTTGGAAAACTGGATATATCTAGATGTTAAGAATTTAATTAATTCATGATTTCTATTGTACCTATTATGACTTAGAAATTTCAAAATATACAGTGCTCTCCTAAATTTGACACTATTGCATTCAAGACTTATGGGGACAATATATACAAGACATAAAATACAATTCACTATAGTATGTAATATATTCAAGAGGCAATGAGATAAAAATGCTTTCAGGTAAAATGTGTTAAATTTATATAAATGTCTCCAGCTTTATTGACTCTCTACATTAAAATATTATTTCCCTTAATCAGTTCATATTCTATACTCTACATGAGCATCATTAAAGAACTGTGAGGGAATTTTGGATTAGGCCATAATTCTTGAAACCCCATGCTAGAATTTCTGCCATTGTGTATTTGAAAATTATAATACCATTGTGTGTTTGAAAATTATAATACCATTGTGTATTTGTGTGACTTAATAATATCTGTTCTCTATGCTTTATTGTCTATCATCCCCCAAATGTTATGTACCAGAGACCTGCCAATGTCTAACATGGTCTTTATTGATTTTTAATTGGACTTTTGCACATTATTTTGAGATTACTAAAATTTTCAAATATGCAATAAGAATATTAGTTCTTTAGCAACAACACTGTAGTGCCAATAATTCTTCATATGCCAAATAGTAGTGAACTAAGAAACTTGTGCTGTATTGATATCTAGTATTTAAGTCATTAAGTAGGACAAACCTGAGGCCTATACTTGGATATAGGGACACTTCTTGTCATACACCTTCCCTGCTGCCTACCTTCCCAATAGACTCAACTGAAAAGCAAACATTATCCCCCTTATTCTACAGGTACAGCTTTTTGAGACTTGTATATTATTATCACTCATTCCTCCCTCTACCTCAAACCCCGCAGTTCATTAATACTCTCTACCCTATATCCATTCTGAAAGTGCAAAGTCAGTAAATGAAAGAGCAGGCAATTAAGGAAGAATTGAGGGGGTTGGTTTATGTTATTATGTGTGTTAAAGAATAAAGGCAGCAGTAGAGATTGAAAAGTTTTCATAAGCAATGTCCATTGGAGATGTAGTTTTTAATACCAATTAGTGCTTCCAGCCAAATGTAGCCCACTTTAACCTAGGACAGCCACAGGAGACAAATGTTTGCTAGGCACAAGAACTTGGGCTGGAACCAGTGTACATCCACTAGACCCGCTGGTGTTAATCCAGTTAGAGAAAGCAAGAAAATCCAAATCATCAGTTAAGTACAGCCAAGAGAAAACTATACATTGTGACTGAAAATGTGTCAAGGATAATTTAGTATAATAAAATTATTGTGGGACCTATGGAAAGAAAATATTGCAGGACAAGGGAAATATCCTTCTGACAGCTTGGAAGAATAGCAGAAGCTGAACTTTATTTATTTTAGGTATGAGCAAAACAATGTATAGAAATCTTCTGCCATCTTCAAAAGAATATTTTTATGAAACGAAAGAAGAACATCAATAAAGGCGAAAAGAAATATGGGTGAGAAAAAGAGATTCCCATGAAATACAAAAAAATGCAGGAATACAATTAAAATCCACCTTGGAGAGGTAAAGAAGTAGAATTAACCTTGTGGAACATGTAAATAGTGATTTATCTGATACACTAGAGAAGCTATCCTACAACTGAAAAATATAAAGAGAAAAATGGTGTTTCAACAAATATTAGATATGAAGTAGACATGCATCCTTAATGATAGCTAATGTTTAGTGAGGGATTCTTCTTTGTACTTCACATGTATTAAGTATGTTATTCCTATAAGCTATAAAATCTTTTAAAAGGTTTAGCCCATTTCACAGATAAGGTAGCATCAGAGAGTAAGAAAGTATTAAAAACAAGAAAAGGATGGGAGCATGTCAAAGTCAACCTGGAAGAGCTCCCAGTGACCAAAGCTGGACAATTTGAGCAACAAGATAATATTGAATTATAACCTAAAGTATAAAATAAATATACATGAGTCCTTATGATATGACTAAATGATTGAATAGATATATTAATGTAGGAGAAGAGACAAGTATTGCTTATAAAAATATTCCAAATTAATTTCTGTAGATTCTTATCCCCAACCCCAAGTGAAGATTAATTCCCCTTTTTCCCTTCTCTCCCCAAGTGGGGACTGCACTTAGTGACTTACTTCCAAAGACTAGCATATAGAAAGGGAAAACTTTAACTTTACAGTGAAGAAACCTTGGCCATATAATCATGGATAACATCATCAGTGATAAGTCATGTCAATGGTATGTACCCCTAAAACAATATGATGAAAAGAACACTTCTGTGTTATTCTTCCTCCAAACCCATAACCACAATTTGCCATGAGGAAAACATCACACAAAATCCAGATTGAGGGACATTCTATAAAACACTTGACCAGTACTCTTCAAAATTATCAAGAGAATGAAGAAACAAGGAAAAACTTAGAAACAGTCAAAGATTGGAGGGAACTAAGTAAATATAATGACTAAATGTAATATGAGATCCTGGCTTGAATCCTAGAGCAGAGGAAAATGTCTTAGATGAACACATGAAATATGAATAAATTCTGGACTTTAGTTAATAATGTACTAATGTTGGTTTCTTTGTTGCGACACATGCATCATTTTAATATAAGAAGTTAACAACTCTCTGGGATGGGGTATATGGGAACTTTCTGTAGTTTCTTTGCAACTAAATTAAAAGTTTATTTTAAAATATGTATTGATCATACTGTTTCCAGTATGATTGATGCAAATAACTATTAACTTGTACAAAATTAATAAGAAGTAAAGACCACCTGAAGGCACTGGAGGATGAACAAATAAAGCAAATTTTAGAGACACATTGACACTAGGAAAAGGGGATGACTCACTGGTTTATAGTTTTCAGCCTGATGCCAGGCCACAGACACAATGCAGTGTGACTGACACTCCAATAGAAAACCCTTAGTCACTTCCTTCTGGCCTTGGAGAAACAAAGGACAAGTTTCAGGAAACCATAGTTGCTAGAATGTAGTAGGAGAGGGAGGATCCTGCAAAGGACAGAGCTGGAAGGAAAGCTTCCAATTTTTTAATATAAACTCTGCCCAAATCTCTGGATGAACCCTGAACCATACACATGTTGGCAGACTCTCAACAGCCCAGCTAAGAATAAGATAACTGAACTGCGATTTGAACTGACCCCAAAGCACAGAGTTTGCAGTTTGAGTCCAAATAAGTTAATCACCTCCTAAAATGACAAAGCCTATATTTTTCTCAAGAATAATAGAGAATTAACATTCTGGAGGGGGACATACCTACATATATTATTTGAGATTATTCTGTAAGATATATGTGTCAATTTAATTATGTGTCCTTTCATTTATTTATGTCTAAGTTGGCTCATGTACCTTTATTTTATACTTTGAGTATAATTCAGTACTATGCTATTTATTTTGTTGCTCAAGTTTTTCCAGCCTTACCTTTGGGACCTCTTTCAGGTTGACTCCTAAGTCCCTTTGACATGTCTGCATCCTTTTGTTTCCTGCTTTCCAGCATGGCAAGATGTTCCTTGCTCATCTTGTGTTTTCCCTGCCCCAGTCCCTTCAGGGTGGACTGTACTTAATAAGAATCCTAGAAAGATTTTTCATGTAACCTAAAAATATATATGAGAAAATAGGTGTGCAATTATAGCTAAAAAAGCTTTTGGAGAAATGATGGGGAGAGCAATTTCATGGGTTCATTGAAAGCAGGGAGACTTATTATACCTAGTAATTAAATATATTGTAAATCTATAGTAAGTAAAGTTGTACTGTTAGTATTTATACTCATAGATAAACAACTATAGCAATTTAAAATAATATATAATTTAGAGCTTATAAATTCATAAATATAAGGCAATTTAATATAAACATCACATATAGTGTTAGTATGGAAAAGATGAATTAGTCAATAAATCAAGTTAGGAAAATTGTCTCTCCATTAGAAAATGTTAAGTTAGTTTATTACCGTAAACTTTCATAAAAGATTCCAGATATATAAACAACTTTAAAAACTAATAATAAAAACAGACAAAATATTAATATGAAAACCCTAAATAAAACATATTTATAAAAATACACAAATGAATATATAGGATAACATGCTCATGGCCTTTATGGAAGGAAAGAAGTTCCAAAGAAAAAAAAAGTTATATACATGAAGGATGAGATTAGATAAATTTATCTGTATGCAATATGTAAAGAAAATACATGAAACATATATCAGACAAATTATTAGTGTTCAAAATTTTACTAACGCAAATAATTCAATTTAAAGGGTGCAAATGAACTTATTTACAAAACAGAAGTAGAGTCACAGATGTAGAAAGCAAACTTATGTTTACCAGGGGATAAGGCAGGGGAGGTAAATTGGGAGATTGGGATTGACATATACACATTACTATATACAAAATAGGTAACTAATAAGGACCTACTGTATAGCACAGGGAACTCTACTGAATACTCTATAATGGCCTATATGGGAAAAGAATCTAAAAAAGAGTGTATATATGTATATGTATAACTGATTCACTTTGCTGTACACCTGAAACTAACACAACATTGTAAATCAACTATATTCCAATAAAAATTTTTAAAAAACACCTGCATACAATTCTCAAAAAAAAAAGTAGAAATACATGAATAATATAGAAAGTATGCCACTGTCATTCTCTGAATGAAAGAATTATGACCTTATTTATCCATAAATTAAAAAATTAAAGTAATAGAAATGCTAAAAAAATAAAATAAAAATAAAATAGACAAAGTATAGGAATAAGCAATTCAGACAAGAAGATGCAAATGACAATGAAAATATGATTGAAACTTAGTAGTAATCATTATATTGCTAATCATTATATCAGTGAGATATCATTTTTCAATCCACCAGACTAGCAAAGGTTTTAGAGTCTTATTATACCAGTTTTGGCAAGGATATACAATACTGGTGCTCTCATTCACAGCTTGTGGTTCAGTATATTTGGAGGTGATTTGGAAGATTTTAATAACCTTAAAGTTGGATATATCCTATGATCTAATTAAAGCCGTTTCCTAATATCTATTCTAGTTTCCCAGGATAGAGTGCATGGAAAACATGAACAAGGAAGTTGATTTGTAGTATCATTTAATATGGTATAATTACATGAAACAGCCTAAAAAGGGGAGTGGCTCAATAAACTCTATTGTGATTAATACTACAGAATACTTTGCAACAATTAAAAAGAATAAAGAAGATTTACATGTTATCAAAGATTTCCAAAATACATATTTTTGTGAAAAAAGAAAGTTTTAGAAAAACATATATGATATAAAATCATTTATGTAAAATATAAAATCACAGTGATAAAATATGTTCTATGGCTATATGTATAAATATATAGAAAGCACATAGAAAGAAAATATGTATAACCTTATGTAACTAATTAAGGATTTGAGGGAGAAATTTGGAAGAAAGTGAGGACTTGAGCTTATCTGACATAGCTTAGATTTTTATAAGGAAAACATATTAACATACTTCTATACAATTTAAACTAATTTGAAACTACTACAGAAGAATAAATACTGTTTAATCCATAAAATCAGTATATTAAATGGCATAATGTGGTTAACATGTAGCATTGACAATGCCTGGCTGACATGAGTATGTGATAATTGCATATGGCATGTATTAATATATGATAGTATATATATATATATATATATATAATGGCATACGATAGTAGGCATATGATGGTTGAAAGATATGTTACAAAAATACTAATAATATTTTAGCCTTTGTATCAGAAAAAACAAAAAACAAAGTCTTTCGATATCTAAGAATGGAAAGATACACCTCTAATGATAAAAATAAATGGTTTCCTAAAACAAAATTGTCACATCTTCCTTAAAAATCATCTCTACTAAAATCAAGACAAGATAAAATTTCCCTATAATCACTATACTTATATAACATTGTTCAAAAATTCTGGCCAATGCAGAGAGAAATAAATTGAATTGAAGCAATGAAAAAAAAGATTATAATAATATAACCACAGAAGAAGAGGCCTACATTTTATCTTTATCATTTAGTGTGATTTTTTTTTTTCTTTTTTGGAGTGGAAAATAAATGGGTAGAATTACAGGCACTGTTCTAAAAACTGAGTCTAACCCTGACCACTACCATCCCAATTTGTTATGTATGTGAATACCATCAATGATGACTTCTCTATAGGAAAACAAAGTTTAAAAGATTTAAGAGCCATTAATTAAATAATTCCATAAAACTTCCATGTAAGTACAAAGAATCTGTAAACATCATACAGATGTTTGTTTAGACATACAGATGTCTAAAAGGTCCTGTATGTTCTTTCCCTCAGATACCACATGGATCACACTGACTGTTGACATATTCCTTGAAATCCTTGTGCATTTTGTTTCAACCTTTTTAAGTATAATACACAACCAGAAAAGAGCATACACATCTTGACATCTTTTGATATTTCGCAGTGTCTAACCTTATATCTGTCCCAACCCTGACTCTTGCAGACTGTATTTCTATAAATAAGAGTGAGTCCAAGGTCTCTGACCTCAGCCCTATAATTTCTCTTTCTGTAATAGGAATGGATTCAGATTTTATGGGGTATTTATACTTTTTGGAGGGTCCTCTTTAAGAAAAATAATTTAACATTACAGATACCAAATTTAGTATGTAAATAAGTATGTATTTAGAAGGAGAAAAGAAACTGAACAAATTATAAATGTTGAAAAGCTGACAAACACTATAAACATCACAAAGTGAAACAAAGTTATTACTAATTAACTGCCTGGTACACATCTATATTTTTTTCTATATTTTTGGATGCATTCGAATGATCATGTTCTCCTAAGGCAAATATTTTGTAAACTTTTCTCTGGAGAAAATCAACAGTTAATTCAGTCCTCCCTTTAGGTTGGCGAATAGAAATTTACTTTTTATTACTACAAGTTTAGAAAGGTATTTTTCAGCTTCACATCTGGTTATTGCTAAGGCCACACACATGACTTTCTCAGCAGTTTTTTTGCTTAGATAGTACGTCTTAGGGGTGGAGGAGCTTTCTGGGAACTACAACACTTTACCAGTTTTACAGACTCCAAAGCCCCTCATGCAGCAGCTGGTCCAGCTTAGCCAAGAAGCTTGGGTTGGAGTTGAACCCCCTCCCAGCAGGCGGCAGAGCAGAGCCTTCTCCAGGTCTCTTACATCATTGCCAAGTTGTAGCTGGTCCTTTTCTCATGTAATTTGATTTATTATTTGGAGTGTGGGAGTATAGTAAAGGAGAATCTCAAATTTACCTTAGACCTTGGTCTTATAAGCATTGATTGAATTAAAAAAGTCTTGATATAAATAAATGCATGCTCATTACACAAAAAATTTAAAGTATAGAAAATATAATGAACAGGATACTATTGCCTAGAGGCAATCACAGTTAATACTTTTATTTCCTTCCAATTTTCTTTCTATTCAGTTTATATAGTCATGAAGATGCTGAACAAATATTTATCATTTGGTTTTATCACTTACCATGTTGTTATAAACTTGTTCCCAAGTTGTTAGAATTTCCTAGGTAATATTTTATTTTATTATTTATCATACTATTTTATTAACTGGATGCATCATAATTTACTGTTTCTCTATTGTTGGATATTTCAATTATTTTGTCACTGATATGTTAGCCTATCATCTTTGTGCTTAAACATTTGTCTATATCTCTGATTATTTATTGCATAGACTTTTAAAAATAGAACTATAGGTTTTAGAAATGGCAATTTTTCTAAGGTTCTAGGTGTATATTGTCGAGTCTTTCCAATACATTTTCACTTCCACCTTCAGTATATAAGATTACCCATTTCATAACACCCTTTCCAGCATGACTTATTAATTAAAACACAGATTAATTTGAGAAATATAAAGTGATACTTCCTTAAATTTAGAGTATTTGATGATTTTTCATGTTCTCCTATGTTTTGTTTTCAACTGCATATAACTGCTTTAATACTTTGTTTTATGACTGGCTGATCATGGTGTACAGTAGATGTCATCAAACTCTATCTTTTGCTGTCAGTCATTCATTGCAGAGATAAATATTACATCTGTCCAGACTTCCTTACTTCTATTTTCCATTTCAAAAAATATGCCCACTCCTGCTAGTCTAATCTTAATTAAAATATCAGTACCATAATTTTAAAACACTTTTTATATTGATGTTGTTTTGAATCTTAGGCTTACAAATAACTAAGAGATGCATTGCCAGCCTTTAAAGCAGAGGGAAATTAAATGTAGAGATAGGGTCTATCTATCAATCTATCTATCTGTCTATCTATCATCTATCATATCTATCATCTATTATCTCTCTATCATTTTTACATGTATCAACGCAAAGTAGCACATGTTTCAAATGAATCGCATGCAGCAAATACAGGTTTGAGAGGAGGAAGTTATCATTAAGGCTTCTATGGCCTCAGTCAGTTTCATAGAGGAGGAAAGTTGTGAGTCTTGGAGAAAAGGTAGGTCAGAGAGTAAGAGAAAGGATTAAAAAAAAAAAAAAAGAATGAGAGAAATGAGCAAAAGTTTTCAGGTGGGTTAAGTACCAGGCATGTATAGGTAAGAAGAGGTGAAATGGATTTGACTAGACATGTAATTTTAGTTGTTTTCAAATTCTGCTCCTTAGGGACCACATAGCATATTCTCTCTCCTACCCCCCTGGTGAACTATAGTGGAAAGGAGGGCTATAAGTGAGAGGCTGGTTACCAACGCTCCCCATACCTCATCCCCCACCTTATTCCCAGCAACGATTTTCATCTGTTAGCCTATAGCAACCCCGTATAGGATTTCCTGTGAACATAGGCGTGCTTTGGTAAAAGAATTTTAAAAGCTCTGTTGAAGAGGAAGAAGCATGGAAAGAAGCATGTAGAATAAGTGTAGAGCAATATACTGGTAGGAGAAATCCAACAGAACATCACAGGATAGATTTAACTGGAGGGAGCTTGTCTTAAAAGAGATGAACTTGAAGATTATTGCAAGTGTTCAACATTTACAATCACTGATTGTTGACAAGACATCATTAGTCTAACAGTAAAATGAAAAACTCACTCTAGAGTAACAGCAGTTTGAATTAAAAGAAAAGGAAATATATGAGACATTAACATAAAAGTCCTAGATTTGATGACAGAAAAGGAAAATTTAAAAAGGACCTCAAACTTTTCAGACCAGGAGATTGAGTAAAAATGTAAGTAAAAAGAAAGAGGAAAAAAAGAGGAATATTGATAGGACTTTCTTGCATAATTAAAATGTTATGTTTGTATTTCCACAGTCTGAATTTATTAGTTTGACAGTTATTAGTTTGAAGGAATGTCAGGGTATTTAAATGGCTTTGTTCAGCCGCAGCTAGAGATACAGGGCTGCTGCATACCTACCAGCCAGGAGAGTGGTTTTTGCAAATCTTCGTAAAGATAATAATAGAAGACTTTGGTGGATATGTCTCCTAATCAGAGAGTTTAAAATGAAAAAGGGAGGTTATAATATATTGAGCCTTGAGATATTCCTTGCTGAACACTGAGACATAAATAGATCCATTCAGGTAAAGGAGAGTAGGATGGATTCAACAACAATCACCCCTCTGCCCCTACCCGCTACACAAGTCTAGGCTTTCTTCTTCAAAAGCTTGGGTTTTTTGTTTGTTTCAGAGTAGAGGACAGGAGGCTAATTGCATCAAAGCCTAACTCCTTTGCCTGACCTTCAAGTTATTGCATAACATGCTCATTACTCTATTCGAACACTTCCTAATTTCTTGGAGGTCTGACTCCTTCCTGTCCCTTCAGCACTGTGGAAATGTTCTAATGTTCTCCTCTAAGTGAGGGCAATGTCTGTTAATTCTCTCCTGTGATTTGTGCCACAGTAGAGTCTGCTTAAGTGGCTGCTGGGCCGTGGTGAGCTTCCTACCTCACCACTTCCCACGTGTCTCTCTTTTTGAAGAAGATGGCCCGCCAAATAGAGGAAGACCCTTCCTTACTCAGGTTCACACCTATGAAACATCAGAGAAGCTCACCAAGATCCACTTATAGCATAATATGGGACAGTAAAATCTACATGTTCCAGTTTTACTAGGATGCTGTTTTTAGATACAGTCATTGGACTTGCCTTCACTTTATTGCCTACCTAATCCTTGCTGAGCCCCAGTTCCAAGAACATGCAAAAACACTATTATATCTAAGCAAATCAAATCTCTTTATTAGTTCTTACTGCATTTCATAATTAGTATCACATAGTTGAGCTCTCATTCTCCAAAGTCCGTGGGTCTCTAATGGCAAGAACTTTGTCTTAATCCCTTTTTATATTCTTCACAATACCTGTTGTGAGTTTATGCATGTAGGATGTTCTTCATAAACACTTGTTCATTTAGGCATTTATTTAATGTGGGTTGAAATATCAGATAACTTAGAAAAAAAATTGAATCCAGAGATTTTTAATAAAATAGAAACTGCTGCTTTCTGAAACCTTTGGAAATGTAAATATGAAAAATTAATGATACTAATATGTTATTATTTCTGCTTTTAATTTTATTTATTTATTTGCTTATTTATTTATGGCTGTGTTGGGTCTTCGTTTCTGTGCGAGGGCTTTCTCTAGTTGTGGCAAGCGGGGGCCACTCTTCATTGCAGTGCGCGGGCCTCTCACTGTCGCGGCCTCTCTTGTTGCGGAGCACAGGCTCCAGACGCTCAGGCTCAGTAATTGTGGCTCACGGGTCCAGTCGCTCCGCGGCATGTGGGATCTTCCCAGACCAGGGCTCGAACCCGTGTCCCCTGCATTGGCAGGCAGATTCTCAACCACTGCGCCACCAGGGAAGCCCTCTGCTTTTAATTTTAAAAACCTCTTACCTAGGTCTGTGTTTCTTACCACTTAGAGATTAGCCAGCAGTCTAGGGGATGTAAGTCAGCTGCAAGAGTTCTAAGCCACCAGATAATCCCTCTCCGTGTTCTCATCTCTTCCTTCTGCCCCTCTGGGCTCCTTATAATCTCCAGAATTCAGTGTCCCTGACTCTTCTGTTCCCCTTCTGCTATCCTGGGCTCCCAGGCTGCTTGATTCAGGCTCTTGTTCATGCCCAGATCCTGGATTATGGTTGCTCCATTTGTTCCACCATTTTACACCAGTTTTTCTGATTCTGGGCTATGTCCTGACTAGAATTAATCTTGCCATGCTGTCTTTGAAAGAGGAACCCAAGCTTCTTTCATGGACTTATGTATATGTAACATTTGGACTGATTGTGACATTGCGAAATGATAGGATTGAGTTGTTACAAAATTAATCTATTTTTGTCTTCAAGGCAGGTGAAAAAAATGGCCACATGCAGCTATTTTAACCCTACTATTTTCTAAGTTTGATTGGCAGAGCATTGATAGCAGCGAGAAAGGCATCAACTGGAAAACTAATGGTTTGATGCCATATATAGATATAGCATAAGATACTACAGCTAAATTGATTCAGGATGAAAAAAAAAATCCTAGTGAACTACCTAATATTTCTCTTTATATTTTAAACTCAGCAAGATGAGACAGACCTTAGTTCTCTGAACACAAACTTAGGATATTCAGTATAATGTGGTAGAAAGGAGAGGAGATTTGGTCCAAAAGACCCAAATTGAACGTGCATTCTGTCACTTACCAGCTGAGTGACCTTAGGTAAGTCATTCATTTCTCTGAGTTTCAGGGTATTCTATAAAATTCACATGATAAGTAATAGAACCTTCCTTCCTCCCTCCCTCCCTCCCTCTCTCCTTCCCTCCCTCTCTTTCTGTCTCTCTCTCTTCCTTTTTCTTTTTTATTGTGATCCAATATTTTTAGCTTTTGAAGAGTTACCAGAATTACCATCCCATTAGCACGAAGAAATTCTCAATCCTAGAACCTTTTAGTTCTTTCCTCAAACCATAGATTTGCCTCAAATTTATCCTTTTTTAGGATCCTATATCCACACTGTGCCTGGATCTCCGTTATGCCATGTACTCTGCTTTGTAATTCAGCTGAGTACTGTCATGTACTAGGCTATCTCAGAGAAAAAACAAAAAACAGCTTGGTGAATAAATTTTTTTTTTCTGAGTCACAGAACAGAGTTAAAAGTTCACAGGCTGCTGTCCTCCATAATGTGCCCATCTGTGCTTGCTGATTTATGAACTATCTTAAGATAGGGTACCAATACCCTTCAGTTTATGTTAACATGGAATTAAATAATACAGCTGTTCAGAAATCTCTATGGTTTCAATTTCTTAGTAAATTATTGTTAAATCTATAATAGCAAAAGCACAGGGGACTACCCACTGTTCTTATACTAAGTTATATATGCACACATACACACACATATACGTGCACATACACACGCACTTACATTTGCATCTATACTGTATTAAAAATGAAAGAAAACTTAATATTGCTAATAATTATTTGTAGAATCTCAAAGTATAAGATTTAATGTTTTAGACTTGTCAGCAGGTGCTCTGTTAATGCTGAACTGAACAATATTCTGCAAAATCTTGCTGTGCCCTTTGGAAGAAAACCAAAAATAATGGAAAGGAAAATTAACTATTAAGAAACCTTGTGCATATGTTCTTAAGAATCTGAATCTTAGCATTTTCTATTTTCTTTCCCTTGCTAAAGATTACACTTTGTACCAAGTAAAGAACTGACTGAAAAAGCAGTAAGTGACACATATTTTCTAAAGCTCCCTTGTGATTTTACTCAGCTCTCAAAATGAAGAATTGAAGCCAGAATTCTGTGCTTAATAATATATTACCTATTTTTTAAAAGTAGCTATCCTCAAATAACTGACCTTTTTCTTTTATTTTTCTGCACTTTCTGAAAGTTCTTTTCCTTAAGAAGTATGTGGTTGGTTTTTTCTTTGTTTTTTTCACTTTAGGTAGGATGCAGACAAAAGCAGTTTTCAGGGAAAATTCCCTCTAGAAGTATTAACTATTGTTGAAGCATATTTATTTTTCTGTTTTGGCAGTACTTTAAGATTAGTAGCAAGGACAATACTATCCATTGAAAAAGAGAGCTGATTCATTCTAGGGGAGAATTTCTAAGCAGTTTCTAATTTATTGTCTTTGAAATTGAGAATTCTTCCCCTGGAAATGTCATCCAATTAAATACAAACAAAGTGAGATAAATGGAATATTATCATGGCATTATTATCTTGAGTCTGAGAACATAGAGGGACCAGAATAAAAAATTAAAAATAAGTTACCACCTCATTTTTGGCTGCTTGATACATTCCCCTTCCCCAACACCCAAAAATATGTATTGTGAAGTAGTCATTTTAAAAAATAGATTTTAACGCTTGACTGGGTACATAAGTCAACTTATAAAACACTCATGAAAGAGATGACTCTTATCCTTTGTGACAGAGGCACCTTCATCTTTTCCAGTGAGTGTTGACTCATTTCTTCGTTATTGTGCCTCACAGGCAGAGGGTTTAGCTGTGAACCAAAGAGCTTGCATGTACTAAACACTCTCTATAACTCACAAGTCCATTTCATGTTTTCCCCTGAATTCCATTGTATGTGAGGGTCAGAAGGGTGGGTCACCAGGTAGGAGGAGTGCATTTAGAAATGACTGTTGTGTGTTTCAAGTTTTCCTGTCAATGGGAGATGACATCTGGGAAATGGGGAACAGCTTGATGGTGTTCCTTTTCAAAGAGAGTGTGGAGAGGAAAACATTGTATTATTTTATTTGATACCTTCCACTGAGAACAGAATTCAGAAGAAGGATTTGGTCTTTGGACTCATTCTCTCCAGTTCAGTTCTCACCTTAGACAAGCAGTCTTGTAGCAGTTCTTTGAGCATGGAATAAGGGACAGTAAAAGAGGCAGTTCTATTTTCTGTTTTCTTGGATGCTTGTGGAGTGGGAAAGAGGAGGAAATAAGAACACCTACATAGTGTGATTATGAAAGATACAGAAAAGCTGTTGGAGTATCATAAAGAGTCTGGGATAAGAATGGAAGAATATTAAGACCTCCCAGCATTATGCCAGCAATTCCAGTAGCAACCACCAGTTGCATAGTAAAAGAGGGCACAGAAAAACAGTAAAGCACATTTCATGACTGGATAATGGGAAAAGCTGTCAATGATGCAATCTTACCTAATGATTGTTTAATAAGTGAAAATCATATTGCTGGAATTTAAACTATTTTATTGACGGATCCCTACATGTTAAGGCCCATAATAAATACTTCAAAATAAGAGTTAAGTTGTCTTTGAAACCCAAATAGTAATTTAAGAATCTTTGTCATCCATAAAAGACAAAAATATATTTATTACTTGCTTGACTTTATGCTTAATCTTAACTGTCTCAAGTATTTTTTAGAATCACCTTATCAATTTGTTGTGTTTGTTTAATCTTGAAAGCATAAATAAAATTTTCACTCCTTTGTTTTCCATTTTACTTTCTTAGTCAAATCTCCTGAATTAGGGATGGATATGTCCTTAGAGATACTTTGTACTCTGCTGGAGAAGTCAAAGAAAAGAAGAATACACATTGTAACAAAAGTTTTCCTTCTTCCTTCCTCCCTCCCTCCTTCCTTCTTTCCTTTCTTCCTTCCTTCCTTCCTTCCTTCCTTCCTTCCTTCCTTCCTTCCTTCCTTCCTTTCTTCCTTCCTTCCTTCCCTTCCTCCCTCCCTCCTTCCTTCTTTCCTTTCTTCCTTCCTTCCTTCTTTTCTCTCCTTACCTATAGATTTGGGATAAAACCAAACAAAATAAAACGTCTTCAATTTTATATTTTAATTCACCAACCATTCAACACTGAATCTCATATTTCATGACTGGATAATGAAAAGAGCATTTGGATAATACTCTAGGCAATGGGAACACAATTACGAACAAGACATATATTCTTATCCTCAGGAAGTTTAGATTTGAGTTTCGGGATCCAGATAACAAACACATAACTTCATCAACAAAACATTTCTAATAGTTATAAGTGCTAGGGAGAAAAAATAAACAAATAACATGTAATAACAAGTACTGGGTGTTTGGGTTACTTTTCCTTTAAATAAATCAGGCAGAGAAAATTTTCTGAGGAAATAGTATTTGAAGTGAAAATGAAGCATGGTAAAGAGCAATAAAGAAGCTAAGATAGAGTTTTGGAGGGAGAAAAAAACAAGTACAAGAAGATGGAGAGACTGTGGTGCTAATCAAAAAACGAAATGGAGGCAAGTATGGAGGGTGAAGTCTGCAAGAGGTGACAGCATGCATGAGGTGAAATTGAAGTGTTTGGTATAAAATAAATCATGTGAGAAAGTAAATCATGTAAATCGTTAGGTAGGTCTTTTGGTTTTTACTCCAAGCAGAATTGGAAGCCATCCAAAGGATTTAAAAGGGGAGTCACACAATCTATATTCAAATATTCTTGCTCATTGGGAGAGTACATAGTAGGTAGAAGGAGTGAGAGCAGAGGGCTGGTTGTAGACAACTACAACAATCCAAACAAGAGATAACTGTGGACTAGGGCAGCAGCAATGAAGAAAGTGAATATGTTTGATTAGATTATACATGAGATTATATATTATAATGGCTAAAAACATGGAATCTGAAGTCAGACTACCTAGGTTTAAATCGTAGCTTTAATCACACTAAAATTTCACCTTGGCCACATCGCTTAATCTATTTTGTTTGTTTGTTTTTATCTTTGTAATAGGGAGAATAATAGCTTCTAGCTATTTTTTGAAGATTAATAATGTATTCCATATCAAGCACTTGGAACAGAATCTGAAACAGAAATTAGTCAATATATTATCCATTAATGCCACTATGCTAGAATAGATAGTGAAGGGGAACAGAATTTGTCACCCCCAAATATACCTTTTCAGTATAAGGATTATTTTAAGCTGATTATTTTTAAGAAACAACGGGAGAAACTCTGAAAACCAAGTAGAAGTTCCCCTTTCCTAAGATTCATTTACATTTATAAGGAAATCACCATTTGTAAGAGTGTCTTCCTCTCTGTACCAGAGAAAGGAGGATGATCATATCTTTAGAAACTCTTTTTTTTAAAATTTATTTTATTTTTTTGCCCACTTTATTGAGATATAATTGACATAGAGCACTGTATAAGCTTAAGATGTAAGCATAATTATTTGATTTACATGCATCATGAAGTGATTATCATAATTAGTTTAGTAAATATCCATCATCTCATGAAAGTAGAAAATTAAAGAAACAGAAAAAAAAAGTTTCCTTGCAATGAAAACTCAGGATTTATTCTCATAACAGCTTTCATATATAACATATGGCAGTGTTAATTATATTTATGATGTTGTACAGTACATCCCTAGTACTTATATTATAACTGGAAGTTTGTACCTTTTGATTGCCCTCATCCAATTCCCCTGCCACCCACTCCATCAGCCAACCCCTACCCTCACCTTTGGTAACCACGCATCTGATCTCTTTTACTATGAGTTTGTTTGTTTTTGCAATACAATTGCCAAATGTAATTGATCATTACTGATGGAGAAGGCACAGAGTTAAATCTGCATAACAACCATACCTGCCTTTGTTTACTGTGCTTTGCCTAATAACTTCCCATAACTGGCTCCCTCACTCCCAAGTCTTCTTTTGTCTTTAGCTGGAGATGGTATTTAAGGTGGTGGCCTGAGCCATTTCAGGGAATTACCCAGTTTTCCTGGGTATATCTCCCATGTGTGTAGGAGGTATGCATGTAGTTATACATATGTTTGGTTTTCTCTTGTTCTTCTGTCTTTTTTTTACAGGAGTGGTCTCAGCCAAGAACCTAGAAAGGTAGAGGGAAAATTATTTTTTTCTCCCCTATAAAAGCATTACTGATTAGATGTGGAGGAAAAGGAGAATTAATCAAAGCACTTTGGTTTGAATATTGGATGAATATTCAATATACATATAGTTTGATGGTGTAAGGAAAGAGTATCAGGATGGTGGTGAGGGATAGAGTAGACATTGAAAGTTCTTTCCTGGAAATATTTCATTTGATATACCTGTTAGATATCCAAGTGCAGTTGGCCAAAAGCAAGTTAGATATGTGAGTGTGTAACTTATGGTAGCGATTGTAATTGCAGATATTATTATGGAGATAATCTTCAGATAAATAAATAACATATAATGGATTCAATTAGAGAGCTTGTTTTAAGAAAGTCTTAGGAAGAGATAGAAATCAAGGATAGAGCCCTGGTAGACTACCATATTTTGAGTTCAATAGGGGAAGATGATTGACAAGGACATTTATCGGTATTATGGACTGGAATGCTATATTAATTTTACAGTGATTTCATAAATCACCAAGATCAACCATCACATTCTGAAGATATTCCAGAGAACTTGGTCTTCCTGAGTCCTGTTAGCTTCTTTAACTTCCAAAGGTTTTCATGCCAACAAAGGAACATTCATGATGATTTATGCACTGCTTAGTGCTCAACATACTAATCTCACAAAACTAGTAAAAATTTAAGACTTCTTTAAACATTAAATAAATGATTCTCTTCTAAATATTGAAATGCTTTTTTACTTGTAGTATAAGACAAATGCAAAAACTTCATGTTTTCCCAAATATTAAAAAAAATTTATAATTTTATTTAATTTCTTCTGAAAACTGAACTGAAATTACAAGTCTAATGTACTGATTGCCTGAATAGTTCAAATATCTTAAAAATCTGTTAAAACACATGCGCTTTTTGCAATGATTACAAACCATATTACTGTATTCTTCCTGAAAGCTATAATAATAGAACAGGTTATTATAATTTCAAACTGGCTACTTTTTATTATCATCATCATATCATAAAATAGTCATCATCATTTTTTACTCTTTTTGATATCTGTATGTCTTACAGTTTTGGTAAGCTTTATAGGCGACAAGAATAAAGAATAAGAGAGTTGTAATCATTCCTTTCCCAAAGGAAAACTGGACTATATTTGTCCTTAAAGAAAATGTTGAGGCAGATACCAATAAAATGATTTTCTCCTTCTAAATTCAGGATTCAATCTCAGTAATATAATGGGCTAAACGTTTGTATTGTCCCATTGACATAGACTAACATCTAGAATACAAATTTTAAAAATCTTTTCATGAATTAATAAGCTAGTGGGAATGAAAGTAATTCTCAGATTAAAAGATTAAGCAAAGGTGGAAACATAGTCAGATAAGCAGAGCCTTGTGTCAGGTTTCTCAGTCTAAAGATGTTTGCTAAACAATGTGACCTTGAGTTTGGTTTGCACAGTCTCAGAGTACATAGGAAGCAAGAGGGCCGACACAAGTTGGATGATGTATAAAGAGTCTTGATCCATGAAGCTGGGAATAGAAAGTCTACAAAATTAGTACAAAAGGGAAAACAAAAATAAAACCATTCTACCACAAACAGAAATACAAGAATAATCTGTTATTTCCAGTCTATTAAGAAGAACAGGAGGAAGAGGATGGGGGGAAGTCTCTGAGAAGTTGGAACTAGTGAGTCTCAGCCAGTTTTTTGGGCCAAATATATACCATATGGTGCTCTAAAAACACTCATGGGAAGAAATTAGTTTAAATGATCCAGCATTGGTATTCTCTGTCTCCTAGAAGAAGAAATGCCGTTCTCTGCAGGAAACCAACTTTGTCCCATACCTCAAAGATTTTTCATAAGTAGAGTTTTATGGAAAAATGATCATCTCATACTAAAAAAATAAATAAATAAATAAACAAAAAAGTAAGCAAACAGAAAAAGGGGAACACAGAAAAAGGGGAATGAACAGTGTATGGTGTTCTTTTCCTTATTTAGAGGTTCTGATTCTTCTTACCTTCCTAGGTAAGGAGGTTGATATGAGTCATAGCCACAGACTACAATTAATTATAGCCTTTTCCCAACCTTTCTACAAATGTAGGGGAGGAAGTTTCAGGATAAGAAATTCCAGACAAACCCTTGATTTCAAGAAGTGGCCAAAACTCCATTCTCCCCTGTCTGTGAGGTCCTTTAAATCCCCAATCTCCCTTCTAGAGATCAGATCACATCCCCTTCTGCCTAATTCTGGTCTAAAGCTCAGCAAGATCAAACAGTAGCCATTTTTCCTCTTTGCTTTTCTATCCTTTTATCATTGAAAAATGTGTTCATCTTTTTACTTTTTTTCTTTTACTCATTGTTATGGATTGAAGATTTGCCTCTCCTCAAAATTCATATGTTGAAGGCCTAATACCCAATGCAATGATATTTAGAAACAAGGCCTTTGGGAAGTAATTAGGGTTAGATTAGGTCATAAGGATGGGCCCTCATGATGGGATTAGTGGCCTTATACAAAGAGGAAGAGAGAGAGAACTCTCCCTTTCCAAGTGAGAACGCCGAAGAAAGGCCGTGGTGAGGAGGTGAGGACATAGAGAGACATTGGCCATCTACAAGCCAGGAAGAGATTTCTCACCAGGAACTGAATCAGCTAACAGCTTGATCTTAGACTTCCCAGCATCCAGAACTGTGAGAAATAAATTTCTGTTGCTTAAGTCATCCAGTTTATGGTATTTTGTTGTGGCAGCCTGAGATGACTAAGACATATATTATTACACATTTGCTGAGTGTTTATAGTAAAGGAAGTATCCTCATCACCTATTGCCTTAATGAATAACTTTTCCTTGTTAATTTAGTGATAATTGAGCAAAAACAAGAACAATAAAACCAAGTCCTGGCCAAGGTACAGAAAGAACGTGAGTGCTCTCCTACTAGGACTATAAATTGAAATTTCTTCTGTGAAAGTCATATTGGCAGTGTGCTCAAAACAATTTCACTTGCTAATCCCATCTCTCAGACTGTATCCTAAGGCTAGAGTCAGAGATGTAAATGCTTCACTTCCTGCTCATGATCCAGGCAGATTCCCTTCTATGTTGTTAAAACAAACTCTTGGCCAGCATCTAAAAACATAAAACCAGCAAAATAAAATCCCCTCTAGCCAGCAGTAGCATGGCACATAGCTATGTTATTATTTACTATCCAATATTGGATAAGTTACTACAGAATTAACTTATCCCTATATGGATATTTACTCACTGATTCAATAAACATATGTGAAATCTGGCTGTGTGCCAAGTTTATATCTCTAGTCCAGACCACTTCTCTCATAGCCAGACTTGTGTAACTTTGGCCTATTAGACATTTCAATTTGAAAGTCTAATAAACATCTCAACTTAATATGCCCTGAACTGATCCCTTCTCTTCCCACAACTTCAAGTTGCTCAGGCTAAAATGCTGGATCATCCTTCATCCCCAGCATTATTTCACACTTGACATTCAATACTTTGACAAGTGCTGTCAGCTCCGCCCTCACTATTTAACCACCTCTGCTGCCACCAGACTTTTAGATGCTCCCAGTATATCTCACCTGGATTAGTGCAAAAGCCTAACTGACTTCCTTATACATGCTTGGCACCTGTAGTTTATTTTCAGCACAGTCCACAGAGTGATAATTTTAAAACAAATCAGGAGAGGTTACTTCTTATGTCAAAACCCTCCAAATAGCTCCCCATCCTCCTCAGCATAAAGGCCACTGTACTTTCAGAGGCATATGAGTCCTACATGATTGGGCTCAACACCACTTCTGCCCTTATCTCCCAAAACTTTCCCCTATGCTTATTATGTTCAAAGCTTGCTTCCTTGATATTCTTTGACTATATTAAACACAGACCTGCCTTACGGCCTTTTATTCTTACTTCCCCTCTAGCCAGAATCCTCTTCTTGATATCCACAAGACTTATTCCTTCACATCTTCTAGTCTGTGCTCAAATATCATCTTTTCTGTAAGATCTTTCTTTTCCACCCTATATATAATTGCACACACTCCCAGCTCTCCTTTTCTCCTTGCAGTTCTTTATATTTTTTCATAATTTATATACCTTTATATATACTGTATATTTTCTTATGTAATTGCTTAATGATTGGGTTTTTCTGCTTCTACTGACTGAACAGAAAATCCATTTGTGCAAGGATTTTTTTTTTTCCTGCCTGCAACAAAACAGGTGTGTGCTAATTATTGGTTAGTGAATAAATGTGCCATGCACCAAGTAAAATAGTGGCTTATTTGCAGCATCTACTTTTTTTATAATGTCCTACTAAAAAACATAATTCAGGAGGAAAACACACTGAAAATCTAAAGAAATATTTTCAAAAATTTTTATTACAAGCTTCCTTGTTTATACTTGATATGGAAGTTGATAGCCTCTGGCTTCAAAGGGATGATACAGACTTTGACAAGGAAAAATCGCCTGGAGGCTGGTGGCTCAATTTCTTCAAAAACCTGGGACATCATTCTTGGTCCAAGACTTAAAAAGCCTTTACTTTCCCAGGGGATGGTGATGGAGGAAATAGTGACTGAGATTCCCTTTCCACCAGTCTATAAAGAATGGAACTCAGGTTTAAATTTTGACTGATCATAGAAAATTAGTGTGACTTATCTTGTACCATGTTTTGTTGTCACATATTTATACAGCTTATTATATTATTACATATTTATATTAGGATCCAAATTAAGAATTTTATTAAGCACAGAAAGAATCCACGTAGCTAGCCATTTGCATTTCTTGAACTTCCAGAACTCCAGAAGAGCTATGGCTCTGGAAGCAACCTCTCAATCATTAGATCCATTTCAACTCTCTGAAAACATTCTTGATCTTGATGTGTATTTTCCAAAAACAAAATGTCTTGTCATAATCACTAACAAATTTCTAAATTTAACCAACTTCCTATATAAATTTAGAAGAAAAATAATGCTCTATTTGGTTGTAGGCATGTAAAAAATTGAACCATCTCTAAGGTGAAATTATTCTGAGGTTAAAAAAAATAGTGTTGTTTCCATAACTGAGCCCTTAGAAAGAAGACATAAAGACAAATCTTCACATTACCCACATTCATATTTTTGTCAGCATCAGCTGTTTCAAGAATAGAGACCCTTTCTGGGGCCATGGGGAGGGTTCGCTGATACATTTTCAGCACCAAGTCTAATGTTTGGCCCAGAAATATATGTTTATTAAATGAGTGAATGACACCCATATGCTCCTTTACTCTGATGGTTTATCATCATAACACATTCAAGGAGGAGCTGAGCGGCAGGTTGCATCCTAATTAGATGTTGCCAAGAAATTGAATTCTCATGATCCTTATATGCAGTGCTGAAAAACTTCGTTTGTCTTCTTTGCCATATGTTATAATTATTCCCATTTATTGATTAAGCTCCAACCTGTGATAGAAGGGTTTACCTTTTTTTAAATTGGAATATGTCATGTATAGCATTTCTTTTTTTTAATATAATTATTATTGAAGTATAGCTGCTTTACAATGTTGTGTTAGTTTCTGCTATACAGCAAAGTGAATCGGTTATATGAAGGGTTGACTTTTAAAGGCTATAACGCTGTTTGCCATGTCCAAACTCCCACATTCTTTATTTTTTCTGCCATGTTTGTTTTCCAGTAAGGTTTTGAAATTCAGATTGTCATTGAAAACCATTTATTTGTAAACTACTCTTTCCTTCCATTTATGGCTTTAAGTGATCTATTTGCATAGGGTTATGAAAGTCTTCAGTGTATAATGACTATACAATCATATCTTGAGGTTGAGTTTTACTGGTTGTATTGTTCAAGATATCAACCAAGGGAGTAAATATGGCGGGGGAGTATGTTCAGGGAAAACAATATCTAGCATGCCAGTCGTGAAACTCATAAGAGCATCAGTTCACTGAGATGAGGTCTTATCCAGGACTGGGGGCTGATTTGCTCCAGCAACCTCCCCTCCCGGGAAAAAAAAGAAAAGAAAAAGAAAAAAAAAACAAAGCAAAAATACACTAACAAACTCATCCCTTTGTTTTGTTACATTTAGATAACATTTAAAATATTTCCCATAAAAATCTGGACATGCTATAGCATATCTTCAGATGTCATATCTGAGAAAACCATATTCCTGACTGATAATACTTGAAATAAGTTGAAGAGCAGTTATCACCATTTAAATGAGGCAAAAATAAAAATTCCCCAAATCATCTAAAAAGAGAGAGCAATTTAATCATGGATATTACCTGCCTGGACCTGGCATTTGAGTTTGCAGCCTACATTATTGAAATCTACAATCTCAGCTAAATCTCTAGTTTAATAGAGTCATTTGTGAACTGGAATGTAAATAGAATAATTCAGAAAAGTTTTATTGAACACCTGCTAAAGTAAAATGGATAGAACAAAATGTCTCAGTTCTCCAGAAGGTGCATTCCTTGAGAATCTTGGATAGGGAAAGCATTATATTCTATTGGATTTTAGCTTAAGGAAAGCCTATAGCCTCTAAGTTGAAACTGGCAGAGACAGAATTTGGAATACCACACAGATTTATATATTGATCTAGAGGAAACTGCAGTTTTCTCAAGAGATACTGGTTATAGAATTCTAACAACAATAAAGTACTGAAAATTCTTTTACAGCTACTTTTATGGTAGCCTAAATTGATTTAATAGAGCACTGTCAAATCAATTCATTCTCATAACTCTTAGACTGCATTATCTTAATTTGAACTGTTGGTGAACCAGGCCATCCAGCAATGGCAGGGATGTGTGGTGTATAATATATTGTCCATAAGGCCAGCCACCTGAAGAATGAAATCAGAGTTTTAAAAGAAACTGTGAATTGAGTTCTCTATAAATTGAACACCACTGAATGATGATTCTATATTTGCAGGCACACTACGTGCATATCTTTATATCAAGGAAAGAATTATCACGCACATTTATATGCATAAAAGATTGGAAATGTAACAATTATAGCTCAGTAGTTAAACTGAATATACTGTTTCAAGCAATAATTTAATATTTATGAGTCAATCTTTAACATTACACATATACCTTTTATTCTCTTCAAGTTGAAATATTCTTTTGGAAATGAACAAGAATGTGTGATGAGAAAGGGCATGTGTTGAACAGATACACAAAATATCTTGTTAATGGTTAATTATAGCAGCTAATATATACTAAGCGTTTTCTATGTCCTAGATATTTTGCAAAAACTTTACCTGTATTGTCTCATATAGCATTATGAGTATAAGTTTTTACTATAGCTGAGAAAAATGAGGCTTGGAGAGGTGATATGACTTGGCAAAGGCCACAAAAGTAATAGCCACTGGAACTGAGATTGATTCTAGCAGACTGCATGGCTGTATTGTGGACCAATATAGGTAATACTTCTTCAGTATGTCATTACTGTAGAGTCAAAGACCATGACCCCGAAACCCAAATATTCTTTAGTTCTTTGTATGTTACCAGGTGGGTGCTAAGTACTCACAAAAGTCAGCTGGATGATGAACTGAAAACTTCAACTGTAACTTTTTGTTTCCCATCAGAAGTTCAAATGTTTGTATAATATTTAATTTTGTCAAAATAATTTTTAAAACTTTTTTTATTCTTCAGGGAATGAGCTTCCTACTAAACTGTGCTCCAAAATTTGTTTTAATAATTTTATTTCCTGCATTCTTTAAGTATTTTAAAGCATTTAGTATCCAGTCACAGTCTGGATACTGAAAATAAAAAGTAAATATACTACACATGGATTTAAACTTTTTTTTTAACATCTTTATTGGAGTATAATTGCTTTACAATTGTGTGTTAGTTTCTGCTGTATAACAAAGTGAATCAGCTATATGTATACATATATCCCCATATCCCCTCCCTCTTGTGCCTCTCTCCCACCCTCCCTATCCCACCCCTCTAGGTGGTAACAAAGCACCGAACTGATCTCCCTATGCTATGCAGCTGCTTCCCACTAGCTATCTATTTTACATTTGGTAGTGTATATATGTCCATGCCACTCTCTCATTTCGCCCCAGCTTACCCTTCCCCCTCCCTGTGTCCTCAAGTCCATTCTCTATGTCTGCGTCTTTATACCTGTCCTGCCCCTAGGTTCTTCAGAACCTTTTTTTTTTTTTTAGATTCCATATATATGTGTTAGCATATGGTATTTTTTTTTCTCTTTCTGACTTACTTCACTCTGTATGACAGACTCTAGGTCCATCCACCTCACTACAAATAACTCAATTTTGTTTCTTTTTATGGCTGAGTAATATTCCATTGTATATATGTGCCATATCTTCTTTGTGCATTCATCTGTCAATGAACATTTAGGTTGCTTCCATGTCCTGGCCGTTGTAAACAGTGCTGCAATGAACATTGGGGTACATGTCTCTTCTTGAATTATGGTTTTCTCAGAGTGTATGTCGAGTAGTGGTATTGCTGGGTCATATGGTCGTTCTATTTTTAGTTTTCTAAGGAACCTCCATACTGTTCTCCATAGTGGCTGTATTAATTTACATTCCCACCAACAGTGCAAGAGGGTTCCCTTTTCTCTATACCCTCTCCAGCATTTATTGTTTGTAGATTTTTTGATGTTGGCCATTCTGACCGGTGTGAGGTGATACCTCATTGTGGTTTTGATTTTCATTTCTCTAAAGATTAGTGATGTTGAGCATCCTTTCATGTGTTTGTTGGCAATCTCTATATCTTCTTCGGAGAAATGTCTTTTTAGGTCTTCAGCGCATATTTGGATTGTGTTTTTTTTTTTGATATTGAGCTGCATGAGCTGCTTGTATATTTTGGAGATTAATCCTTTGTCAGTTGCTCTGTTTGCAAATATTTTCTCTCATTCTGAGGGTTGTCTTTTTGTCTGGTTATGGTTTCCCTTGTTGTGCAAAAGCTTTTAAGTTTCATTGGGTCCCATTTGTTTATTTTTGTTTTTATTTCCATTTCTCTAGGAGGTGGGTCAAAAGGGATCTTGCTGTGATTTATGTCACAGAGTGTTCTGCCTATGTTTTCCTCTAAGAGTTTCATAGAGTCTGGTCTTCCATTTAGGTCTTTAATCCATTGTGAGTTTATTTTTTGTGTGTGGTGTTAGGAAGTGTTCTAATTTCATTCTTTTACATGTAGCTGTCCAGTTTTCCCAGCACCACTTATTGAAGAGGCTGTCTTTTCTCCACTGTATATTCTTGCCTTCTTTATTGAAGATAAGGTGACCATATGGGTGTGGTTTTCTCTCTGGGATTTCTATCCTGTTCCATTGATCTATGTTTCTGTTTTTGTGCCAGTACCATACTGTCTTGATTACTGTAGCTTTGTAGTATAGTCTGAAGTCTGGGAGCCTGACTCCTCCAGCTCTATTTTTCTTTCTCAAGATTGCTTTGGCTATTTGGGGTCTTTTGTGTTTCCATACAAATTGTGAAGTTTTTTTATCTAGTTCTGTGAAAAATGCCATTGGTAATTTGATAGGGATTGCACTGAATCTGTAGATTGCTTTGGGGAATATAGTCATTTCCACAATATTGATTCTTCCAATCCAAGAACATGGTATATCTCTCCATCTGTTTATATGATCTTTAGTTTCTTCCATCAGTGTCTTATAGTTTTCTGAGTACAGGTTTTTTACCTCCTTAGGTAGGTTTATTCCTAGGCATTTTATTCCTTTTTTTGCAGTGGTAAATGGGAGTGTTTCCTTAATTTCTCTTTCAGATTTTTCATCGTTAGGGTATAGGAATGCCACAGATTTCTGTGCATTAATTTTTTATCCTTCTACTTTACCAAATTCATTGATTAGCTGTAATACTTTTCTGGTAGCATCTTTAGGATTCTCTCGGTATAGTATCATGTCATCTGCAAACAATGACGGTTTTACTTTTTCTTTTGTGATTTGGATTTCTTTTATTTCTTTGTCTTCTCTGATTGCGATGGCTAAAACTTCCAAAATTATGTTGAATAATAGTGGTGAGAGTGAGCAACTTTTTCTTGTTCCTGATCTTAGTGGAAATGGTTTCAGGGTTTCACCATAGAGACCAGTGTTGGCTGTGGGCTTGTCATATGTGGCCTTTATTATTTTGAGGTAAGTTCCCTCTATGCCTACATTCAGGAGAGTTTTTATCATAAATCAGTGTTGAATTTTGTTGAAAGCTTTTTCTGCATCAGTTGAGATGATCATATGGTTGTTATTCTTCAATTTGTTTTTATGGTGTATCCTGTTGATTGATTTGCGTATATTGAAGAATCCTTGCATTCCTGGGATAAACCCCACTTGATCACGGTGTATGATCCTTTTAATGTGCTGCTGGATTCTGTTTGCTAGTATTTTGTTGAGGATTTTTGCATCTATGTTCATCAGTGATACTGGCCTGTAGTTTTCTTTCTTTGTGACATCTTTGTCTGGTTTTGGTATCAGAGTGATGGTGGCCTCATAGAATGAGTTTGGGAGTGTTCCTCCCTCTGCTATATTTTGGAAGAGTTTGAGAAGGATAGGTGTTAGCTCTTCTCTAAATGTTTGATAGGATTCGCCTGTGAAGCCATCTGGTCCAGGGCTTTTGTTTGTTGGAAGATTTTTAATCACTTTTTCAATTTCAGTTCTTGTGATTGGTCTGTTCATATTTTCTGTTTCTTCCTGGTTCAGTCTCGGAAGGTTGTGCATTTCTAAGAATTTGTCCATTTTTCCAGGTTGTCCATTTTATTGGCATATAGTTGCTTGTAGTAATCGCTCATGATCCTTTGTATTTCTGCAGTGTCAGTTGTTACTTCTCCTTCTTCATTTCTAATTCTATTGATTTGAGTCTTCTCCCTTTTTTTTCTTGATGAGTCTGGCTAATGGTTTATTAATTTTATTTATCTTCTCAAAGAACCAGCTTTTAGTTTTATTGATCTTTGCTATCATTTCCTTCATTTCTTTTTCATTTATTTCTGATCTGATATTTGTGATTTGTTTCCTTCAGCTAACTTCGGGTTCTTTTTGTTCTTCTGCCTCTAATTGCTTCAGGTGTAAGTTTAGGTTGTTTATTTGAGATTTTTCTTGTTTCCTGAGGTAGGATTTGACTGCTATAAACTTCCCTGTTAGAACTGCTTTTGCTGCATCCCATAGGTTTTGGGTCATCGTGTTTTCATTGCCATTTGATTCTAGGTATTTTTTGATTTCCTCTTTGATTTCTTCAGTGAGCTCTTGGTTATTTAGTAGCATACTGTTTAGCCTCCATGTATTTGTATTTTTTACAGTTTTTCCTGTAATTGATATCTAATCTCATAGCGTTATGGTGAGAAAAGATGCTTGATACAATTTCAATTTTCTTAAGTTTACCAAGGCTTGATTTGTGACGCAAGATATGATCTATCCTGCAAAATGTTCCATGAGCAGTTGAGAAGAAAGTGTATGCTGCTGTGTTTGGATGGACTATCCTATAAATATCAATTAAGTCCATCTTTTCTAACATGTCATTTAAAGCTTGTGTTTCCTTATTTATTTTCATTTTGGATGATCTGTCCATTGGTGAAAGTGTGGTTTTAAAGTCCCCTACTGTTATTGTGTTACTGTCGATTTCCCTTCTTAAGGCTGTTAGCATTTGCCTTATGTATTGAGTTGCTCCTATATTTGGTGCATAAATATTTTCAATTGTTATATCTTCTTTTCGGATTAATCCCTTGACCTTTATGCAGTGTCCTTCTTTTACTCTTGTAATAGTCTTTATTTTAAAGTGTATTTTATCTGATATGAGTATTGCCACTCCAGCTTTCTTTTGATTTCCATTGGCATGGAATACCTTTTCCCATGCCCTCACTTTCAGTCTGTATGTGTCCCTCAGTCTGAAGTGGGTCTCTTGTAGACAGCATATATATGGGTCTTGTTTTTGTATCCATTCAGCCAGTCTATGTCTCTTGGTGGGAGCATTTAATCCATTTACATTTAAGATGGTTATCAATATGTATGTTCCTATTACCATCTTCTTAATTGTTTTGGGTTTGTTATTGTAGGTCTTTTCCTTCTCTTGTGTTTCCTGCCTAGAGAAGTTCCTTTAGCATTTGTTGTAGAGCTAATTTGGTGGTGCTGAATTCTCTTAGCATTTGCTTGTGTGTAAAGATTTTAATTTCTCTGTTGAATCTGAATGAGATCCTTTCTGGGTAGAGTAATTTTGTTGTAGTTTTTTCCCTTTCTCCACTTTAAATATGTCCTGCCACTCCCTTCTGGCTTGCAGAATTTCTGCTGAAATTTCAGTTGTTAACCTTTTGGGGATTCCCTTGTATGTTATTTGTGGCTTTAGCCTTGTTGCTTTTAACATTTTGTCTTTGTATTTAATTTTTGAAAGTTTGATTAATATGTGTCTTGGTGTGTTTTTCCTGTATGGGCTCTCTGCACTTCCTGGACTTGATTGACTATTTCCTTTCTCATGTTAGGGAAGTTTTCAACTATAATCTCTTCAAATGTTTTCTCAGACCCTTTCTTTTTCTCCTCTTCTTCTGGGAGCCCTATAATTCAAATGTTGGTGTGTTTAATGTTGTCCCAGAAGTCTCTGAGACCACCTCAATTCTTTTTTTCTTTTTTCTTTATTCTGCTCTGCAGCAGTTATTTCCACTATTTTATCTTCCAGGTCACTTATCTGTTCTCCTGCCTCAGTTATTCTGCTCTTGATTCCTTCTGGTGAATTTTTAATTTCATTTATTGTGTTATTCATCATTGTTTGTTTGCTCTTTAGTTCTTGTAGGCCCTTGTTAAACGTTTCTTGTATTTTCTACATTCTATTTCCAAGATTTTGGATCATCTTTACTATCATTATTCTGAATTCCTTTTTAGGTAGACTGCATACTTCCTCTTCATTTGTATGGTTTGGTGGGTTTTTACCTTGCTTTTTATCTGCTGTATATTTCTCTGTCTTCTCATTTTGTTTAACTCTCTGTGTTTGGGGTCTACTTTTAGCAGGCTGCAGGTTTGTAGTTCCCATTGTTTTTGGTGTCTACCCCCAGTGGCTAAGGTTGGTTCAGTGGCTAGTGTAAGCTTCCTGTTGGAGGGGACTGGTGCCTGTATTCTGGTGGGTGGGACTGGATCTTGTGTTTTGGGTGGTCAGTCCTGCATCTGGTGGTGTGTTTTGGGGTATCTGTGAACTTATTATGATTTTTGGCAGTCTCTCTGCTAATTAGTGGGGTTGTGTTCCTGTCTTGTTAGTTGTTTGGCATGGGGCATCCAGCACTGGAGCTTGCTGGCCGTTGGGTGGAGCTGGGTCTTTGTGTTGAGACAGAGATCTCTGGGAGAGCTCTCACCGATTGATATTACATGGGGCCAGGAGGTCTCTGGTGGTCCAGTGTCCTGGACTCTGCTCTCCCACCTCAGAGGCTCAGGCCTGACACCCAGCAGGAGCACCAAGACCCTGTCAGTCACACGGCCCAGAAGAATAGGAAGAAAAAAAAAGGAAGGAAAATAAAATTAAATTAAAAAATTAAATAATAAATTTTAAAAATAATAAAATAAAATAAATACATAAAATTAAAAAGTAAAACAAAAGAAGAGAGCATCCAAACCAATAAACATATCCACCAATGATAACAAGCACTAAAAACTAAGCTAAGATAAATATAAAAATCAGAATCAGATCAGTAGCAGACAGCAAACCTCAAGTCTACAGCTGCTCTCAAAGTCCACCGCCTCAATTTTGGGATATTTCATTGTCTATTTAGGTATTCCACAGATGCAGTGTTCATCAAGTAAATATTGCTGTAGTCTAGAAAGAGCAGAACTTATGCTTCCTATAACTGACTAAGAGACAAAATAGAGTGGTAACAATTATGTGCTTGAGAGCAGGTGTTCTGGTGTCAGATTTTTTATTTCAAAACCCAGGTCAACCACTTGCTAGTTATATGACTAGGGCAAATGTATCCCATTGTCCTATAACACAGTTTTCTTAATTGGAAAATAAAAATATTAACTGTACTTATTTCATTGAGTTGTTTTGAGATTTAAATGTGTTGCTACAATCTAATCACTCACCAAAATATCTGGCACATAATGGTTAATAAGTGAGAGCTGCTATCATTAGGATAATCATCATTACCATCACTGTTGCAGATAGGAGGCTTGAATTCTGCAATTCATTTCTGGAAGCCTCAGTCTGTAAAAACTAATATATTTGACAAATTATTACTTCAATTGTGTACACTTTCTTCCTCTGGATGTTATGAAAAACAATAATCTAAGATATCTTTTTGTTCTTTTCATTTCATAGAGTCTTTCAGATACATTATTATTTATAAAAATATATAAGATCATTATTATTTTATAAATAAGGAAACTAAGACTCTGAGAGGTAGAAAACCAGTATTTGTTGGACATTTACTATGTATCAGAAAAGGAACTGGGTACCTTATACATACTTGCTACCCAGTGATTTTTAACAGAATTTCTGGAATCTAAGCCCAGTCTCTTTCAATAACACTATTTATCATTCTGACCAATAAAACATGTTCACTTGCTTATAAATAGCACATAATTTCAAGTTCCAAAAGTGAAAAAACAGAAATGTGGAATTTTTCATTATGTATACATTTTTTCAATCATGCAAAAACAGAGTTTGTAAAAAATTAGGTATGTTTTTATGATAATGAACAGTACAATAAACTATAGTTTATATGTAAACTGGGAATATGGGAGAGCTCAAAGAGAAATTCTTAGAGTATAATTATGAATAAAGCTAAAGAGCAGGAAAAATAAGTATGTATATGATGAAATCAGAATGGATATTAAAAGAACTCTGATAGTCAACTTCCAAACAAGATTACAAATGATTGGAAGATGGAAACATTTTCAACAAATACAAAGGTCTATAAGAGAAGGTTAATAAGGCTAAAGAAAATAATATAATGTAGGCTGTGAAAATTTTTGCACTCAGTATTTTAAATTTATGTCCAAAGTAAAAAGAAAGCAAGAAATCTCATTACTGGGAGAGGATGGCATATTTTTAATGAATGCCAAAGAGTACCAAATCCTACTTGGCTTTCATCTACTTCAACAAGAAGAATGATCTTCAGATTTTTAAAGATAAATAATTTAAAGGAGGAATTGCAGAGCAATATCAACATGTTGAAATAAGAGTTTTCTACTGTCTTCCCTTCAAAGAACACTGATTTAGACAATCACCCATGGACAAGAGGTACTTTGTGAAAGTCAAGGAGTCCAGCAGAGAAATTTCAGATCATTATTGGAGCAAAATAAATCCAAGATTGGATGATTAAAAGGAATACTGAGGTGTGCTGTGAGACTTGGATATTCATGTGCAAAAGAATGAAATTGGACCCCTATCTCATCCCACTCACAAAAAATAACTCCAGATGAATTAAAGACATAAGCATAAGACATGAAACTAGAAGAAAGAGGGAAAAAGCTTCTTGACATTGGTTTTGGCAATGATAGTTTGGATATGACATCAAAAACATAAGCAGCAAAAGCAAAAATAAATTAGCAGGACTACGGTAAACTAAACAGATTCTGCACAACAAAAGAAACAATAAAATAGAAAGGCAACCTACAGAATGGGAAAATATATTTGCAAGGCATATATCTGATAATGGGTTAATTCCCAAAATATACATGGGACGCACACACCTCAATAGCAAAAAAACAAAAACAAAAACAAAGAACCCAAACAATCTGATTTTAAAATGGGCAGAGAATCTAAATAGACACTTTTCCAAAGAAGACATACAAATGGCCAATAGATACATGAAAAGATACTCAGCATCATGAATCCTCAGGGGAATGCAAATCAAAACCACAAAGAGATATCTCATCTCTGTTAGAATGGCTATTATCAAACAAATAGATAACAAGTGTTGGTAAAGATGTGGAGAAAAGTGAACCCTTGTGCCTATTGGTCGGAATGTAAATTTGTTCAGTCACTGTAGAAAACAGTATGGAGGTTCCTCAAAAATTTTTTTAAAACTATCATATGGTCCAGGAATCCCACTTCTGAGTATATATCCAAAGGAAATGAAATCACTATCTTTAATAGAGTATCTGCATCTCCATGTCATTGCAGCATTATTCACAAAAGCCAATATATGGCAGATAAGTGCATAAAGAAAATGTGTCATATATGCACAATGGAATATTATCCATCCATAAAACAGAAGTAAATACTCTCATTTGTGGCGATGTGGATGGACCTTGAAGGCATTCCTCTAAGTGAAATAAGTCATATAGAGAAATAAATATACTGTATGATTTTACTTATATGTGGAATCTAAACAGTGGTTGTCAGGGGCTGGGGGTTGGGGAAGTGGGAAGAGGTTAGTCATAGCATACAAAATTCCAGTTACAGGTGAATAAATTCTGGGGACCTGATGTATATCATAGTGACTAGAGTTAACACTACTATAGTATATACTTGAAAGTTCCTAAAAGGCTTGATCCTAAATGTACTCATCACCAAAAAAAAAAAAAAAAAAAAAAAAAAACAGAAAAAATGGTAATTTTGTGAGGTTATGGATGTGTTAACTAACCTTATTGTGGTAGCCATTTCATAATATATATATGCATATCAAATTATCACATTTTACACCTTAAGCTTACACAATGTTATATATCAATTTTATCGCAATAAAGCTGACAAAGAAAAAGAAGAAATTATAGACCCACATAATGGGATATCCAGTGAGAGGAAAATATTTAGTTAATTTAGTCACTTTTAATCTCAGTAAGATGAATCTCAGCGTTTCTAAAGAAAATTACCATTCCGCTATTTGTGAAATCATAGAGAAAAGGAAAAGAACCAGGATAATACAGGCATATACTTATTTTCTTTCCTTAAAAGAGAAAATTGTGGTTTGTAAAAACTGTACAAAAGTGTTCTAACAAATATTTTGTTTTCATTTAGCATTAAATAATGTGAACATTGAGACCAAAAGGAGTTCAATAAGGACAAAGTATTTCTTATTTATTTGTTTGTTTATTTATTATTTATTTATTTATTTATTTATTTACTTTTGTCTGCATTGGGTCTTCATTGCTGCGTGCGGGGGCTTTCTCTACTTGCAGTGAGTGGGGGCTACTCTTTGTTGCATTGCGTGGGCTTCTCATTGCGGTGGCTTCTCTTGTGGCAGAGCATGGGTTCAAGGTGCGTGGGCTTCAGTAGTTGCAGCATGTGGGCTCAGTAGTTGTGGCTCGCGGGCTCTAGAGCACAGGCTCAGTAGTTGTGGCGCATGGACTTAGTTGCTCCGTGGCATGTGGGATCTTCCTGGACCAGGGATCAAACCCATGTCCCCTGCTTTGGCAGGTGGATTCTTAACCACTGTGCCACCAGGGAAGTCCCAAAGCATTTCAAAGTAACCTCGTTTTTTCTTTTAAAATAGGTTTATTGAACTTCTAAGTGAAGGGAATAAATTAGAAATATTGTATCTTAACTTCAGTTTAGATACATATAAACTTCAAGTAAAAATGTTTTACATGACATATTTACAGAAAAGATGACCAAAAAATGTTGATGATGATACTGTGTGAGGGATTTGTTGCTGGTTCACAGCCACATCTGAAGATTATCAATTTATTTATTTGTTATCACTGAGAAAGTTGTTGATTAACATGCCTTAGAGCAACTTCTCTGCAGTCATGTCTCAATTCTTTTTGCCAATGGCATAAATATAGATTTCATATTTGTCAGCCAGAAATCTGAGAGGCAATAAGTATATATAAGTGAAAAAAAACCTTTCTGAGTGTACAGAATGAAACTACAGGCTAAAATCAACAAGATGAGATTTTATAGAAGCAGGTTAACAGGTGTTAAAATAATCAGTGAGCAACACTTAAGATGGAAAGAACCTTCACCACATAGTTATTCACATAGAAATTTACAAAAATAACTAAGAGACTTAGAATGAGACTATGTATAGAGTTAACAGAGTGTCAAAAATAATACAAAAAGAACTTTCTAATATTGTAACCTATTTGCAAGCAACAAGTTAACTTGCCATAGTTTCATGAACTCTGACAGAAGACAAGAGATTCCTAGGTCAGAGAGAAAGAGTAGTTTATTACTCATTAATAAGCAATGACTGGAATATCATTTTTTTGTAAGTTCCCTGAGGTCCAGTTCCCACAGGGTGAGGTAAAGAGGGGTAGGTGACAGGTGCATATGAAATGGGTTCCATTTTGGGAGAGAAACCAGGTTTGTAATGCACAGTAAGCAAACTTGCTCTTTGCCACAGAGGGAAACATTATTTTTATTACACTGAACAGTAAACAAACCTGTCCTGCCTGTGAAGCAGGTATAATATCTCCCACAGCTATTTGCTATACAAACATCTTTGAAAAAGTAATCTGGACAAAAAGGGCAGTTAGTGCCTTTGCTTGCAAGCTGTGCAGAAATGTGAGAGCCATGGAGAATTGTATCCCAGCATCAGGGCTTTGAAAATACAAATACAAGACAGGCATCCAGATTTCAAATAATCATAATTTAACAGTACATTGTACTGGTCTCATCAATTGGATTATTTTGTTCAATTTTGAACGCCACATTTTTGAAGCACACAAGCAAATTAGAGGACATTCAAACCATCAAAGAAATGAAGTTAGTAGAAAGAGGAAATGGCTTAGGCAGAAGATCCTGGACCACTCTGTGTCATCAGGGGATGGCATGGATTTTAGTTATCTAGTGGAAGAGGCTCAGGTTTCACTGGGAAGGAGTTAAGGGGCTAATAGTCACAAGGACAAGTAAGTGGGGGGGACTATGGAAGACAAGCGGTTAATATGTCAGTTCAACCTGGGCCTGCCATAGCTAGGGTTAGACGTATTTTTTTTTAAGTGTCTTGCCTAGATTGCCATGATGTCTGTGTTCACACTATAGGCGCCACATGCAATATATTGTTAGTAAGCATATAGATGATGTGTTAGCAATTTGAGTTTCTAACCTCCCAGTAGTGTGACTTTATGTGTTTTTATTATAATATCTCAATGAAAATTGATTGTAGTCATTGTAATTTTAAAAATTTGTTAAATTTAAAAAAGAGGTAAATAATGCAAAGGTGATTTATTGAATTTTTACACAATATTTACCTATATATAAGCTCCAAATTCATTCATATATTCTCTGATTTATTTTAATATTAAGCTCTAGTCCATTTCAATGAACTGTGCACAGGGATAGTGGCCCAACTAAAAGAAATGTATAATGTTTATTTAAGTCATTAGCTTAGTAAGAGAAAACCTTAAGGGTAATTTTTGGATACATATATAATCATTTATATGTGATATATATTTATATAACACATATAAAATTAACCTTGCTTTTTGTTTTAAAATTTCTTATCTGCATATTATTCATGCTTTTTTTCAAATTAAACTTTTTACTATGAGATCATTGTAAGTTTATATATAGTTGTAACAAGTAATGCAGAGAGATCCCATGCATCCTTCACTCAGTTTCCCCCAGTGGTAACAGCTCACAAATCTTTAGCACAGAAGAGCTCTTCATGAGGAAACTATTATGATAGGTTGAAATCAAGAGTACACCCAAGCACGTGGCTATTTTACCCCATGGGAAGTTTTCTAAGAGCTTGAGCAATACAAGAGCCTGGAAGGCAGAGTCTAAAAGGCAAGAGATTTCCCTCAGTCTCATGGCACTTGAGAGAGATAATCTGGCTGAAGGGAGGACTATACAACAAACACATGATAGATTTTGTACTCGAGGTCACTGGAAAATATGTGGACAGAGGGTAATTTCATTTTCAACTCAGCCTCAAACCAATGCTATAGTAATGTTTTACTTATGTATTTCAAATATAAAACAGTATGTTTACAAGTTAGTTCATATAATTATTTGTATGTTAAAAAATTTACAAAAATTGGATGATATGATGAATTAAATCGGCCCTCTTTGCTGTTGGTTGTTTATTTTTCTGCATTGTATAATTTTTAAACAAATTTTCTGATTCTCTTAATTTGAATTAATGTGTTATGAATTTTCAGGCAGATACTTTTTTACCGCAGGTTTATCCTAAGAATGTTTCAATCTCCCAGTGTCTGCCCTGAAGGTGCACTCTCTATAACACCCATATGGTGTTATTTCTTATTATCCAATAAATCTTAGCTCCTCCATTTAAATAATAGTTTTTCCAGTGAGTGAAAAAATAGTCTTTTGCTTCTGTCTTCCAAACTTCTTCTTTAACTAAACTATTAAAGTTATTGAAGCTAGGTGGCTGGGAAGGCGGGAGAAAAATTGATCTATAGTATTAGCTTCTTCACCTTATGCTTTGGTTTCAAAAACTTGTGGACTGAAACTGACCTTCAGTAAAGTTTGAAACTTGGTGATTTTGTTGCAGGAGAAAGGGGCAAGAGAGAATTGTCATGTCCCAGGTCTCTGGCGAGTTCCTAGGACGGGCTGCCAAGTGAGGGTCCTTGGCTTTGCACAGTAAAGAATTCAAGAGGGATCCATAGTAAAGTGAAAGAGAGTGCAAAATGTGTATTTTGAGAGATACACATTCCATAGGCAGAATGCGGTCCAGCTCAGAAGGCAAAAGTGGCTCCAGGGTGTGGAGGTGGTTAGTTTTTATGGGCTAAGTAATTTCATAGGCTAACAAGTGGGAAGATTATTCCAACTATTTTGGGGAAGGGGCAGGGATGTCTAGAAAATCCTTTTGGATTTTGGCCTTTTGGCCTTTTATGGTCAGCCTTGGAACTGTCATGGCACCTGTAGGTGTGTCATTTAGATGCTAACGTATTACAATGAGCATATAATGAGGCTCAAGGTCTACTGGAAGTTGAATCTTCCACCATCTTGGGCCTAGTTGGTTCTAACTAGTTTTTGCCATATCCTCAGTGGCTGTGTCATTCTTTTAACAGTTGTGCCCTGCCCTCTTCCTTCCTTTCTCAATTTATCCTAAATAATATTGACATAAATCAACTTTGCTGAATTGTCTTCTAGATATAATTGATTATTAATATCTTAATATTATTAGCAACAAAAATAACAACGGTATTTGGGAGTTTTGAAGTTACTCATGACCTGTGAAAGAGAAACCATAGAAGAATGAAGTTCATTTCCTATCACAAGCAGCTTATTCTGAGTCATTTTTTAATTTCAAGAAATTGACCAAAATTTCTTTGATTTCTTTTATTTTAGAGTCGCTTGAAATGTATACTATGTAAAAATTAATAAATAGAAATTTCAATTAAAATAGAGTTGAGAGGCCAGAAAGGGGAGCTCTCATGCCCTACAACAAGAGTAGAGCCCAACAGGAAGATGAAAGATTTCTTCTTCTTACCTGGCAAGACCTCAGCCAATGAAAAGCCACTATATTTCCAACTCTCAATTCCTCTAATGGACTCTTTGTTTACTATAGCCTTCCCAACCTCCTTTACCCCTCTTTAAAAGAGTTATCTCCTTGTTGCATGGGACTTGCACATGGCTTGCCATGGTTTCAGACCCCAAACTGCAATTCTTTGCCAATCCCAAATAAACCCATTTTTGCTGGAGAAATAACTGGCAGTCTATTTGTTTAAGGTCAACAACTGTGACATCTGATTAACTAGATCTAACTTTCATCAATAATAGCAATCGCAGAGTAAATAACATATAAATGTCACCTCCTCAGAGAAAATTTCTTGACCAGCCAATCTAAATTAGATTTTTTAATTTTACTCCTCACAGCAACCTAAAGTTTCCATCATAGTAATCATGCTTTCTAAGTGTGTGTGTTTGTCTGTATTTGAGTGTGTGTGTTGATGTTATTTATCTTTAGATTAGAGTTCCATGACAATGGGTAAGATAAATACTAATATTATTCACATTTTACAAATACATTAAATTTATTGAGAACACACATTACATTAAACTTACTCAATACATTAAATTTATTGAGAACACACAGTTCATAAGTGGTAGGGGCAGAATTCAAACCCTGATCTCTCTGCAGAAGCAATACAGCTTTCAACCACCTCACTGCTTCATATTCCATGCAAGCATTCTTTGCATTTATCCAGCAAATGTACATAAAGTTGCATCATGAAGTAGCACATTTATTTTGCTGTTTTTCTGTGCTTCCATATATCTGGTGATGGCTATATAGATTAAAGGTAATTATGTTAAATTAGGAAAAATTGATTAACAAATAAATGTGACATGAATAAGAAATGTTTAAAAATATAAAAGTAAGGCAGTTATAAGTTTTAGCAAGATACAACTTGAATATACTCAAATCTACTTCTTTCCAGTAAAGCAGGTAAAATAGTCCAACAGTTTGGCAATCCTTCCTAACAAATCTCATAAAAAAATAATTACAGAGATTTAGCAATGATTTGACTATTTTAGACACAGAAAGGTGTTGCCAATACTTGCTCTCTTAATTGTTTTAAATGTAAAGGAATACAATGGATGTAACAGTAATTTTAAAGATAGCAAAGTCAATTATTTCAAAAATTGTGGGTAATTATCTGTTATAGCAGACATGCTAATTTCTATTGGGTTCTTTTTTTCAATTAATTTATTTTTGGCTGTGTTGGGTCTTCGTTTCTGTGCGAGGGCTTTCTCTAGTTGCGGCAAGCGAGGGCCACTCTTCATCGCGGTGCGCGGGCCTCTCACTATCGCGTCCTCTCTCGTTGAGGAGCACAGGCTCCAGACGCGCAGGTTCAGTAGTCGTGGCGCACGGGCCTAGTAGCTCCGTGGCATGTGGGATCTTCCCAGACCAGGGCTCGAACCCGTGTCCCCTGCATTGGCAGGCAGATTCTCAACCACTGCGCCACCAGGGAAGCCCTCAATCCACTTTTTATATTTTTAAATTCTCTTCTGTTCCTTCAAACTCTAAATAAGTTTTTTCTCCTCCAGATATAGTGGTGGAATTTAATATTTTTCTTAATTTTTAGAAAATGTTTCCAGCCAATCTAACTATTTTACAATTCCTGTTAGATAATTTGTAAACCATATCTCAAGTCCCTCTCTTTTGCGGTTGGGTAGTCTGTGATTTGTTATTTAGAATTATGCAATTCTTCTTTCACAATTTTCTCTTGACTCCCCATCATTGAAGCTAAAAACAAAGCATTTTATTAGCCACCAATAGCCTTCTTTCTGCAATATTTTTAAAAGGAAAGTAAAGGTGAGGTAAAGTCAGAATAGGATGGAAGGCTCTTGAGGAAAACAAATTATCCAGTGCCTTTGAGATAAATGTATTAAAGCAAACAGAAGATACAGCAATCATACCTCAAACCATATATATTCAGGGCAAGGAAATGCATTTCTGGATGCCATTTTAGTAAATGAATGAATTTTTTTTCCATTTTGTAGGACTTCCTAATAGAGATATTTCATAAATGAGAAGACTAAAAGTAGAAAATAGGCAGTAAAATAAAGGATTTGCCAAAGAAGAAGTAAAGTTTTTCCACAGTGTGTTGGAAAAGATTAAAGATGATCAGAAAAAGTAGCCATTAGCCCTAGAGCCACTCTTCAATTGGTGACATATTTAAAATGGGTGGAAACTGGGACCAATAATAGTGATTAAAGGCATGTACTTTGGAATAAAGACATTAGACTAAATACATCTGTCAAAAATAGGGTGTGTGAGGTGAAAGCAATGAAGAGAAGGGTAGATGATGGTTTCAGTTTCGGCGTAGCTATGTTTGAAATAACTATGAAGAGATCCATTAGGCCATGCAGTAAACAGTCTGGACCTCAGAAGAAAGTGTCTAGTAAAAGGTCTTGTTATGGAAATTTTCAGAATGTGGTAGTAGTTGAAACTATAGGTGAGGAGGATAACACTCATAGTACGTGGAGTAAAAAGAGGAGCACATCAAATAAAATAATTTATGACACAACTTTCTAACATTATAATATATTCCAATCTATTAGCAGGTGTATCTTTTTTTTTTTTTAGGTTATCTTTATTTTCTCTCAGTAAAGTTGCTTAGTTTTTGTGTAGAGATTTTGCAAGTCTCTTGTTAAGTGTATTCCTAAGTAATTTATGTTTCTTAATAATTGTATTTTAATTTGTTTTTATAATAACTGTATTATAAAATAAATTGTTTTTGAATGTCATTTTCCAATTGCTTGCGACTAAAATATAAAAACACTATTGATTTTTGTATTGACCTTGGATGTGGTGACTTTGCAGAGTTCATTTATGAGTTTCAATTGTATTGATTAGGACCTACAATACTATGTTTAATAAATTAGGCAATCTTGCCTTCTTAAAATCTTAGAGAGAAAGCATACATTTTTATCAATAAGTAAAATGCAATCTGTAGGGTTCTCTTGAATGTCAATTTGTTATTTTCTAGCCATTTTTTTGGGTTATAAATAGGTATTGAATTTTGTCAAATCCTTTTTCAACATTTATTTAGATAATTCTATATTTTCTTATTTTCTTTACTCTGCTAATATGATACATTTCATTGATTGATTTTCTAATGTTGAACCAGCTTTGCATCCCTGGTACAAACTCATGTGTTCATGATGTATTATGCCTTCTATATAATGCTGGTTGTTTACTTTGGGATGTTTCCTTCTATGTTCATGGAGGATATTGGTCTTTAATTTTCTTTTCTTGCAATTACTTTGTCAGGTTTGATACCGGGGTAATGCTGGTTTCATAAAACTAGTTGAGCAGTGCTCCTTCATGCCTTTTTTTTTTTTTTCGGAAAAGTTAGTATATGATTAATATTATTTCTTCCTTATATGTTTTATAGAATTTAACAGTAAAACCACCTGGGCCTGCACCTTACTTGGTAGGAAGGGCTTAGATTATGAATTACATTTCATTAATAGAGATTTTTCTATTTATTATTGAGTCAGTTTTGATCAGCTGTGTTCTCTAAGGAATTTATCTATTTGATCTCTGTCAGGGTTTCTTTTTTTTTAATAAATTTATTTATTTATTTATTTTTGGCTGAGTTGGGTCTTTGTTGCTGAGAGCAGGCTTTCTCTAGTTGCAGGGAGTGGGGGCTACTCTGCTGTGATGCGCAGCCTTCTCATTGCGATGGCTTCTCTTGTTGCGGAGCACAGGCTCTAGGCACGCGGGCTTCAGTAGTTGTGGCTCGCGGGCTCTAGAGCACAGGCTCAGTAGTTGTGGTGCATGGGCTTAGTTGCTCCGCGGCATGTGTGATCTTCCCGGACCAGGGCTCGAACCCGTGTCCCCTGCATTGGCAGGGGGATTCTTAACCACTGTGCCACCACAGAAGCCCTGTCAGGGTTTCTTAACCTCAGCATTCTGTATTAATATTTTGGGCTGGATAACTATTTGTTGTCAAGACCTGTCTTGAACTTCTAGGATGTTTAGTGGTATCCCTGGTCTCATCCAGATGCCCTTAACACCAATAACGCCTCCTCAGTGTGACAACTAAAACTGTCTCCAGACATTATTAAATGCCCTCGGAACATCAAAATTACCTTTCTTTGATATCAGTTTTCTCTGTAGTAAAATTTACAGCATAAAGTTCATGACCTTTTGTATTCATCACTTTGTTTTATTAAGAATTTGTAGTGAAATTCCCTCTTTCAATTCTAAAATTGGTAACTTGAAATCTGTCTCACTACCTTTATTTTAATTATTTGATAATCTTGTTTTTATTATATCAATTTTATTAACCTTTCCAAAGAAAAAGACTTTGACTTGTTTTAATTTTTCTGTCATTTGTTTTCTATTTCACTGGTCTCTGCTTTTATTGTTTCTCTTGCTGTATCTCTCCTCTTTCTTCCCTGAATTCTTTTGTATTAATTCTTTTTTTAAATTGTATTTTGAATCTCTCTGACATTTTAGGTATACTTTTTTTTTGTATTTTATAAGAGTTCACATAAGATTAATAATATACATCCTTAACTTCTCATGGTCTCCTAGAATTAAAATTTTGCTGTTTCGTGCACAAAGTAAGAACTTTACAACAATACAAATTTATCTGACTTTCTTTTTGCTACTGTTGTCATATTATAAACCCTACAATGCAATGTTATAATTTTTGTATTAAGCATCTGCTTCCTAAAGAAATTTAAAAATAAAAATATATTTTATATTTATTCATATATTTATAATTTCTGTTTCTCTTCCTATATATCTGAATTTCCTCTTATATCATTTTCTTTCAGTCTGAATATCTTCCTTTAGCACTTTTTTAAAACCAGTCTCTTGTCTATATCTTAGATTTTATTTATCTGAACATGGCTGTGTTTCAAATTCCATTTAATTTTTTCTTCTTTGGTACATAGAGAACTATGGTTTGAGTATTTTTTCTTTCATCACTTTATGTTATTTCATTGTCATATAGAGTTTGATGATAAACTAGACATCATTCATGCTTTTATTCCCTTATATATATTGGAATTATTTTTCCAGTTGTGTTTACAATTTTCCTTTCATCTTTGGTTTTCAGCAGTTTTAATATAACGTGCCTATTTGTGGTTTTCATTGTATTTATCCTGCTTGCATTTGCTGAGTTTCTGTATCTGTATATTGTTTTTCACCAAATTTATGAAGGTTTCAACTATTATTTCTTCAATTATTTTTTCTGCTTCATTCTCTTTCTTTATTCTTCTGGACCTCAAATCACATGTATGTTAGAGTGCAGGTAACTGAAGTTTTTCTTCCAAACTTATTTCTCTCTGCCTTTCAGATCATATACTGACTATTGTCCAGCCTTCAACAATCCTGCTAAGCATCAGTTCTGCTGTTTCCAATCTCTTGTTTATGCTCACCTTTGGAATTTAAAATTTTTATGTGGCATATTTAACACTAGAATTTCCATTGAGCTTCTTTTTATTGTTTCCATTTCTCTGCTGATATTCTCCATCTATTAACTCATTATCATTTTTTCTTTGTCTTTGAGTATATTTATAATAGCTGCTTTAAAGTCCTTATCTGTTCATTTCAAAATCTAGGTCATCTCAGTGTCTACTTTTATAGACATTTTTGTCCATGTCACATTTTCCTGTTTTATGTTTCATATGTCTTGTATATTTTATTTCATATTGGACATGATGAATGATATGTTACAGAGATCCTTTAATCTATTTTCTTCCTTTAAACAATGCTGATATTTATTCATTGACGAGTTAATATACTCTTATCACACTGAACTTGTGGAGGCTTGATTCTATACTTCATTAGGGATAGTCTATTTAATTATGTGATGTTGTCTTTATTCCTATAGCATTGTCATTCTGAGATTTCAATGCAAAGCCTGAGATATTTACCCAGGCACTCTAACTTGGCAGCGTTAAAACTAAACTATCTGAAAGACCAAAGTTTTCTCTTTGAGTTCTTGAGGTGCTGCATAACGTGAACAGAAGAGTTTCCTTGGGGAAAACTGTGGTAGTAAATATCTCACCCACTGAAGTTCCTTCTTTCAAAGGACAAAATCCCTCCAGGCTGTATTTGCTTTTGTTCATTCTCAAGTACTTCAAATAGTTGCGTGTGTATTTGTCTTTGTATATTTCTTCCGGAGCTTATAATATTCTTCATGGGAAAATAACTATTACACAAGCTACTCTGCAATTATCAGAACTGAAACTTCTTATTTTTAAATAAAATGAATGAAAATTTTTTTACCATATATTAGCCAGACTCTCCATTTCTCTTCCTTAATATAGATTCTTAGAATTAGAATTTTAGACTTGGATGCTTACTTCAAAACAAATATACTGGTGTGCTATATTATGTTGATAGATATTCTAATATTAATGTGTTACATTTCTGTTAGAAAACCTACATAACTCTGCTTATATTTTTATTTTGATATTATTGATTTTTATATTTTGTATCTACATTTAAATAAAGAGTTCTTATTTTGGCATCATAATATAAATCCATAATCTTTTATATTTTCCATAATCAGGAGAACCTATAGAAATAAATAATCTTCAAACATTTGAAACAAAATTGCCAATAAAATCATATGACTCAGAATACCATTTTAAATTTTTGATAATTTTGTTAGTTTTATTTATCAGGTTATCCATTTCTTTTAAGAGTGAATTACATTTTCCTATTAAATTATCCATTTTGATTATTTAAAAGTTAACATATACTTATTTATTACTCATAATTATGGCAGATAACTAATATTTACTTTATGCATTCACATGATTGTTTAAAATTTCATTTACTTGTGTTTTATATCACTTTAAAGCAATTTTGCAAGAATTTTGTCTATTTTGTTAATTTTACTTTAATTCCAAAATGCACTCACATTAAGGATTTTCAAATCACTTCAATTAGAACAATATGCTCTATATTTTTTAATAGGCTTCAGTTTTCATTTTTTAAAATAGATCCATTGACTTTGAGGTCAGTGGAAATTCTAGCCATATCCTGTCTTTAGGAAAAAGATCAGAAATATTCTGGTATAATTTGCAGATATAAAGTGGATGGTTCAGCAATTTCAGACAAATGTATACATCCTGTTATATCCCTGAGAGTACCACCATAATCAAATTGTAGAATATTTTCACCTCCCCAGAATGTTCCCTTGTGCCTTTTTGTAGTTAATTCTTCCACCCAACTCTCACCCAAGACAACAATGTGATTTCCACCAATAGTGATTAGGATTTATCAGGAGTAATCAACTTTATCTGATTTTTTTTTTTTTGATACTTTTTTAGGGAACTTTTCCTGTACAGGTGGCATTTAAAATTTAGGCCAATATTCATTCATTGAATCAAAGTTTTAGTATGAAAATAGTTATCTCAAATAATGCTCTCAAGCTGATTATTGTTTTGTTTTTGTTTTTAATTTGAGGTCAGTGATTTTTATTCTCCAATCAGTGATACAATTTAAATTTTATCTAAGTCTTATGGGAAGCAGTCTAGGGAGAGTATGAGTGATAAAGCTAGAAAGAAATCAACAGATCATTGTGAACGTGGCTTGTACATTCGATAGGTATGTGACTGAGTTAATTATTTAACCATTTCAAGACTGTGTTTGCTATCACCAACAAGTGTGATAATAATGCTAAATTCTAAGGCTAATTGTGAAAATTAAATGAGGTGTTATATTGAAGTCCCTGGCATAATGTTTGGCATATATTAGGCACTACATAAGTACTACTTATTTCTTACTGCCTCAGAGGAAACTGCACATTCTCAAATAAGTTAGGCATACTATGACTAACATTTGTGAGTGTCTTTTCAGTGGGACACAGTTGGTGTTCAAATGAGTACAGGATAGTGGTAAAGGCATACTACCTGAATATTCTTAACTTCCTTTGAAGAAAGAAGAAAACAAGAAAACAGAAAGAAAACCAGTAAACTAAGAAAAATAATGTCTAAACATTTAAATAAAACATAGATAGCAAAGTACCCTTACAAACCCGACAGGTGGAGACATATTTTTGGCAGTAATTCACATGTAAGATCATGAGTTCAGTAGTAAATTTCTCAGGGAAGGGTTTAGGACGGAGGAACAGGTTTGAATACAAACGAGGGAATTCTTTGGGGTTTTGGAATCATTCTGTATCCTCTCTGCAGTGGTGGTTAAAAGAATCTATGCATGTGTACAGATTAATGTAATTGCACCCAAAATGGTGAATTTTGCTGCATGTAAATTTTAAAAAGGAAAAATAAATGAATAGAAACAAATTAATTATTATCTATCTACAATAGGTATAGCAGATCAATAACTAACAATGTTATTGCAAACATTGCAACCAATGTTTTCAGCATAAGAGAAAATAGATACAAATGTAAAATCATCCAAGTTAAATAAAATCCCAGAAATATTAATTTTGAATAGGAAATATCATTATGAACTCCTAATTTTTCTAAAAATATGCAAATATTCTATCTTATTGCCTAGAAGCTATGAAAACTAATCAACAATAAAAACATATAGCAATTCGATTGTAATCTCCAGGTAGAATTTCCAACAAAAGCAAACCAGGGTCCTTGGAGAAATAGCTGATTTCAGGTCTATGACAGAAAAGAGATAAAAGGAACCCATAAAATTTGAACCAGAATAGCAAGTAATCTATCAAAAACTTATGGAATTATGTTAAATGGATACCAGAGACAATTTGAATGGTCTCACTGGCCAAAGATGAGAAACGTGAGCATCGAAACCATGGTCTCAATGATTGTTTTATATATACACATATGTATACATATATATACACATATGTATACATATATATACTCATACATATGTGTATATATATACACAGTTTCGTGAGTTCATAATGCTACTCAAAAAATAAAAAGACATTAAAAGGGAATTATTGATAATTCCGGTTGTGTACAACATGTCATTCTGAAAACTAGTGTATATGTGGAAAGATAAACATCAATCCTTCTTTTTCTGTATGAACTTCCTCCCAGGGTAAACAAATATGTGATATAGTGTGATGAAGTGAAGTTCTTCCTTGGAGAAAAGCTCCAGCTAATAAATGTCAAGAACTGTAAAGGGTCAGAGATTTTACCCTACTTCCAGGCTTAGAAGTTGGCTTGCCACAGTTTTGTGGATGCTGGCAGAAGACATGAAACTCCTGTGTAACAGCAAAAGGACAGTTTGTTTATTACTCAAATCAATAGTAGTAGCCATTTTCTTGCACTGATTCCCCAAACTTCAATTCCCCCAGAGTAATGTGATGAGGTCAGATGATGTCAGCTACTTAGTGAATTGTGTTGAAAGAAAGGAACCCTAAGCTTTAGAAATGATGATCTTTTATAATGGATTTCAAACAAACTTGTTCAACTTTTGCTCCAGAGGAACTCATTATCTTTGTTATCTTGGACGACAACAAATCTGCCTTCTGATCCAAGGGAGTTGCCATCTCTATCTTCTGAATCTTTTCATTATATATATATATATATCCTTCAAGAAATATTCTGGAGCAAAAGCCATCAGTGTCACTACTCTCAAGATGTGGAGCAATGCAAGAGACCCATGGAGCATTGTCTTTCAATAACCAATGCAGAAGAAAAATGAAATTAGAAAAGGCACCATTTTGCAACTTCTAGTAAAATAATGTATCTTAGCAGCGATTACCAGTGGATGTTAAAACCATTAAGGCAATGGTTGATGAGGAACTTATAATGAATGGATTAGGCTGACAAACCTAAGTTCACTGATCAAAGTTAAAATCATTAAATGTGGAATAACCAGACATCATTTACTTCCTGGTATGATGCAACTGGAAGTACAAAGCAACACCTATATTGGATTCTTGCAAAAATAATTGAACCCAAATATTAGCAAGCTTCTATATCTAACTACCTGGTAGGAGGAAATAAGGAGAAAACAGTGTATATGTTTAAAAAAATATGATGATATAATTACCAGAAAGTGGAAAATTCTATGGGCCAAATGTCCCAGTTTCATTAATGTGTAGAGGTCATAGAAAAAAACTCTTGTGGTAGGAAAGTTTTTTAAAAATTTAAGAGATGTGGTAACCAATGTAATATATATATATATATATGTAAAACAGGATGTTCTGATTTTTTTGAACAAACTAACAGAAATATAAGACATTTTTGAGAATTATGGTAATTTGGTCATAATCTAAGTATTCGATACAAAGGAATTACAATTAATTATATTAGCTGTGCCATGGTTTTTAAGATCCTTATCTTTTAAAAGATATCCTGAAGTAATTTGTGGATAATAAGATTGCTGGGATTTATTTTAAAATATTTCAACAGAGAAATAAGGCAAGGTAGGAAGGAAGAAAGGAAGGAAGGAAAGGAGGAAGGAAGGAAAGGTAAAAGGAAGGGAGGGAGGAAAGGAAAGAAGGAAAACATTTTCTGTAAAAGCTTTCAAACATTTCTGAAACAAGAGCTTACCTGCCATTACTGGCCTTGAAAGTGTTTTTGGAAGGAAAATTTGCCCTGTTATGGCTTGAAATACACCTTAATTAAAAAAAAATTAAATTGTATAGAGTGTCACAGTCTGGAGAAAAAAAGCTCTAAAGTTATAGTGTAAGTACTATAGCCAAACTTCATACTGTTTACAGTTTTTTCAACAATCAGACTGCTAAAGACAAATGGGAAAGATACAGAAGCGGAAAGCAGCCCAGACTTGCTGATATTAAACAAAAAGGCAACACAGTTGTATAGGGATTAAATCAGGAGAAAGAAAAATGCACCAGAACCATTTTGTAAGAAGTGAAAACATGTTAAGGAGCCATTAATTCCAAGGAAAGTGGTACAGGTTTCAAGGACAGAGTTCTGCTTTAATAACACATGCTTGTTAAATTTCCAGGATCTGTACAAATTTTGTAAACCCTTCTACTTTACAAATTAAAATTTGATTGATTTTTTTCACAACAATAGTCTATGTCAAACTAATAGGGAAATTAAGGTGAAAGGGACATGCAAGTCTGAATTGATTCACATATTAGCAGCGAGGTCCGCCAGTCTTTTAGAGCTCTGTGGGGGGTTCACAGAGAAGGCATTATGTGAGGTTCTGGGGAGACAGAGCGGAGCCCACAGAAGCCTAGAGAATTGTGTTGTTCTTTGTTTCCTTGTCATTTCCCACCACAACCCCTCTGAAGCAGCACTGTTCCCTTTCTGAGCTCATGACGCCTCCTGTCTTTATGAGGCAAACACACTCCATCCGATTTATGATCATTTGCTTCTTCCTTCCCAGAAGAGAGAACTGGACCAAATGCTATTTTGATTCTGGCCAAAAGATTTTTCAAGCCTGAAGAGATCACTGCAAATCCTTGCTTCTATTTACTAGCAGGATTACTCTTCAGTTATTTCATATATACAGTTATGCTTCCATTCAGCAGAGCAGCTTTGCTGTATTTAGGTGGTCCATCTCTATGAATCATAACGTTTATAAGTAGCTTAATAAGGTGTGTTTCTCTTGTGTACTGAATTTTAGCTTCAGAGCACTTCAGTTGGTTGAAGTGCCCCATCCATCACTGAAGATTTTGCTTTTCTCTATAAGTTCTTATTTGCTGCTTCTTCAGCAAATGCTTTGTAGGATTTTAGAGTACTCCACATATATATATCACACATATAGACTCCACATATATATCACTTTGGTATTTAAATCAATGACTTTAAATTACAGCATAATGATTACTTTCAATTTACCTTCACTTAAGGAAGATGATATAATTAAATATGTTTGTTTGATCAGGGCTTGCAAATGAACCTATACATTTACATTAGGTCTCTGTGAGATGAGTTAATTCCCTCGAGCTTTTTCTACCATTTGGAAAATGTTGTCAGATCTAAGGCTATGTCAGCAGTCTTTTCTCCCTCCCCTTTTCCTTTCCTCAACCTTCCCTCTCTTTCCTCTTTTCTTACCCCTTCCTCCCTATCCCCATACCTACCCTTTTGTTTTCTTCCCCTCTTCTATTTCATGCTTATAGTGTACCTAACATTACTCTAAATACTAGAAATCAATTATTGAATAACTTAGAAGCTGATCTGACTTGTATTTCCAGCCAGATACCAATTAAACTTACTCTCATTTCCTGTGCCCAGGGAATTTACAGTATAAGTCAGGAAGTTTTACGGAAGTTGAAGGAGGAAATGATTTTAAAGAAATGTCAGTATGTCCTAAGCTATCAAGAAGTTGAGATGAATGAGAATTATAGACAACTAACCAGAATATTTCATATATGCTATTTTATCACCAGAAGTTCAATTTGGGACTTTTTACACATCTTCCATGCTTTAACATTCTCAGTTTTCACTGTACTTTCTTGAATATATGGCGTGTAGTTATAAAAACTGTTTTACATCTACTATTTTATCATCTGTGTAATATCTCTGTTGGTTTCTAATTTGTTGATTTTTCTCCTCATTATGGGTTGTATTTTCCTACTTCTTTTACTGCCTAGTAATTTTTTATTGGTTGCTAGACATTATGATTTTACCCCTTTGAGAGCTGGTTAATTATGTATTCCTTTAATTATGAGCTTTGAGCTGGGATACATTTAACTTAGTTGGAAACAGTTTAATCCTTTTAAGCCTTGCTTTTAAGGTTTGTTATGTAGGACCAGAGCACTTTTAAGTCTAGGGTTAATTTTGCTCCATTACTGAGACAAAAACACCTTCTGAATACTCTACCTAATGGCCTTATATTATAAGGTTTTCCACTCTATGTGGTGGTAACCTTAACTATTCTCAGCTTTTTGTGAGCTCCGAGGACTGTGTCACCTTGTCCTTTCTGCTGGTTCTTTCCCAGCCTGCACTGACCAGTACGCAACTGAGAACTCAAGGGGAACCCTCTGAAAATCTCCAGAGCTTTCTCTCCAGTCAGCGCTCTCTCTTTGCAGCACTTTCCTTTTTATGTGGCTCTTCCCTCTCTATCCAGAAATCTCCTCTTTGGATTATATTCTGCAAGTTCTGGCCAAGTTGGCCTCCTGAATTCTCAACTGTATCTCAACTGAGGAAGTCTGCTGGGCTGTGCTTAGTTTCCCCCTTGTTGTGCTGTGTGGCCTGGAAACTGTCTTCAGGCAGTAAGCTGGGGCAATAATTGCATCATCTGGTTTGCTTCCCTTATCTGAAGGATCAATGCCTTATGCTGAAATTGTTGTCATTTATATTTTGTCCAAATGTTTTAGTTGTTTAGGGCAAGAAGGTATATCCAGTCCTGTTACTCCATATTGACCAGAAGCCTATATATGTTATTTCAATCCTCATAGCAAGGAGTTATAGCTGAAGCTCATCTAAAATCAATAACTTACTCAAAAATCACATATTCAGTACAGGCAGAGTCAATAGGCAAACCCTGATCTCTCATACAGAAGTTCATATCAATTTTCTTCTTGCATTTGACCACACATTCTAGATCTTACAAAATAGCTTTAGTATCATGGGATGTATAGAAGCTTATTTCCGACAATTCGGAAGCAGGTGGTGGGAACTGTAGATGGTAAATGTGGACATTTTTTTCAAGAAGGTTGGTAGTGAGGGAAGAAAAAGAAAACAACCTGAAAGAGAAAAATGGAAGCCTCAAGAGAGTGTGTTAAAACTGAGGGAAACTTGTATTTCATATGTAGGTGCTCTCAATCTGATGGCTCACTAGTAGTAAAGAGAGACCAGCAGTGGTCCATCTACCCAGGGCTTAAAAGGCTCAAGGGATAGAAAGAGTCTTATGAAAAGAGTGTTAAGAAACGCTTGCTGGAGGAGGTGAGGCTTAAGCAAGTCCCTGAAATACTCACCAAGGATACAGAAAAGCAAAAGGCACCAGGGACTTCATTTTAGTGGGAGAGGGATGAAGGCAGGAGACATGGAAATGCACCAGCTGTGTTTGCAGGATGGTGAGAGGATGAATTCAGGTAGAGCAGAGAGTTTTGTCCACTCTCTCATTTCCTAGATTTCACTCCTAGAAATACACCCATAAGACGAACAGTCTGTGGCCAAGGATGACAGACTAGGACAGCCAATTGGCTTGTCTAAACCCCTCTCCTCATACACACACTCTCAGCTATCATCCAATATGATTGACTACCCTCTCTGTGTAAGGGAACTTGGAAGGTTTGTGTGGGAACCATTAGGGATATAACTATAAGGTGATCAGTGTATAACGGATAATTTTGTCTATGAATAAATGATCTCAGTTTTTCCATGCCACAGGAATCTGAAGAATACTTTCCTTTTGTCTCTGTTCTATATTATTCTCAAGAGAAATACTTCATCTTGCCATACTTTTGCAGTTTTATATCAGCCATCCCTTCCCCAGACACACATCTTCATCCTTCTGTGGAAAATAAAGGAGCTCTGAGCTATAAGTAGAGATGAAGATTTAATCAATTTTGCTCTTTTGGACTTTTATCTAATGTCTGGCTACAACAACTTTTCATTAACACATACACACACACACCACTGGATAATCACAGTATAACTGATGTGTGACAGTATATGTGGATCCAAGAACAGGCTTGCCTATAAAGGCAATATTACCTAAAAGGAAGAAGAAAATGAAAGAAAGTTCAATTGGAAAGATCAACTATCTTTTTTTTCTTTTTTTAGCATAGGGCTAACTGACTATTTTGGAGGGAGAGTATTTCAAGGGGCCTAGAGTCCTGAGAAATTAGTTTAGTCTTAGGAAGTAATTTCTATTGGTTTAAGAAAATCAATAAATATTTCTGGGCTACAGATTGCTCATCTATAAAATAGCAATAAATTACCTGCCTTATGTATATAGCCTTATAGACTACCCAACCCATTCCTTTTGTGAGGAGGCCATGCTTGTTGCAAATGAGTCAGCATGGTCATAACTAGGGGTAAAGAAGGAAGGGAGAGGAAGGGCAGACCACCTGGGTAGGGGAGAAGGTATTAATGGTGTGATCACAGAACTTGCAGAGTATTGTGCAAAAACAGGACAAAACCAGAAACAGGACAATCTCTACTGAGGGAATTGACTGCTGGCTTTGGCTGGGGGTATAGTGAATGTCTTTTTTCTATAAAGGTATGTAGGTGGATCTAATCAGCTGCAGAGCTCTTGGGGTTTTTTCATTTGTTTGTTTCTGTTTTTACCCCTTGAGTTTGGTAAACGTGTTAGAGCCAAAGATAAATTAGTTGGTACAAAGTTCACAAACCTGAATACAGTTACCCCTTACTCATATGATCCCCAGGCTATTTTCTAATGTTGAATATAAATATATAGCTTTGAAGGGGCTCCAAATAAATAGCATGCCTATCGTACCTCATACCAATGTCCAGCCCTGACTTTTTTTTTTTTTTTTTCTGGTCATGCCGCGTGGCTTGCGGGATCTTAATTCCTTGATCAGAGATTGAACCTGGGCCCACGGCAGTGAAAGCCCTGAGTCTAAACCACTGGACGCCAGGGAATTCCCCTTGCCTCTCTCTTATATAATTGTAGAGATGAAAAGAGGTCTGTGTGGGGATAGGTACAACTGAGCTTCGACTAACAGCACCTGACTCTTAAGGCAATAGGTATTCCAATGTGACAGGAGAAATGATACCCAGTTCCATCCACCCAGAGTATTTAACCCTCAGTTCCTTGCCCCCCCAAAAATCCTGTTGAATATGATATACCGGGAGTCCCATTAGGAGACATAGTCTAACTGAGGATTGAACATGAGTGGGAGAAAGAATTGTGCACTTGAAGAAAGAGGTGAGCATTAGCCAGATATTCCAGATATTTTTCATTTATGGGCAGGAAATATGACCTGATATATAAAGGGATCCCAGAGATATATATCAGATGCTGCCTAAAAAATGAACTGAGTGCAATGCATTTTGCTTTTGTGAGAGCATAATTATAACTTTGATTTCTATAGAAATTATCTGAAAGAAAAAGTACAATAAAACAAAGGCCAGTTCCATTCAAGAAAGGCAGCTCCAGTCAGCCATGTATTTTGACATATGCCTCCTTTCCTTTAGGCTTCATTCTCATTCCTGTTTTGCCTTCTAGTATTTAGCACGTGTTGTAGTTTAACTTGTACCTAAAGTACATATTTCAGAGGTAGTTTAGATGGAGGCGGGTTAAACCATATGAAATAGAACCATGTAAAGACTTAGTATTCATTTTTAGAAAATTCTACTTAGTATAAATTCTTTGACTATGTTGATTCAAAAGCCTAAACAGTACAACGATGTGGAAGCTAAAATGAGAATATATTCTATTCTTTGACTTTTAATAAATTTTGGAAACAAAAAAAACACCTGAGTGTTTTGTAGGGAAATTGGTGAAAACTGCTATATATTTTTCTTTTAATGTACAAGAAAAGACACGGTTGAGTAGGCTTATAAGAAAAATATAATTTTTAAATTAACACTGAAAAAAAGATGCTTTTAATAATGTTGAGGTTATGGATGGGTTTCTCTAAAGTTTAAAATGTGGGAAAAGTGGGTCAAGGGATGTACTCCTTAGCAGGATTGTAAGGAATACATAATTAAAAATAAATGTATAAGAAAATGGTCAGAATAATCAAACTCTTGAGCAGGCAACTTGCTTCTTTGGTAGTCTGAGCAATCCCTTGTCTGCCAATTTTCCATGGAGTTTTAACAAAAAATGAAATAACCCATGTAAACAGAGAAAGCCTTAGGAACAAAATAGAGCTAATTCCTGATTCAGGAACTACTTTAACATAAACTGGGCTCAGTCTACTTTGTTTGCAAATAAGCTGAAACCTGGAGAAATCCTTAGTGAGGAGATAATTACAGGTGGATATATAAGTTTAAAAACAGAAAATGAAGATTCAGGTATCAGCTATCAGAGGAGCTGACATTTAACAATGTGGCAGGGTCTAGGAAAACATGTCCACATGTAACTGTGGGATTATGGCGCTGCCAGTGAGCCAAGGCCAAATGTGTGTCTTGAAATTTGGGTTTAAAAGCTCAAAGTTCCCAAGGGATAGACTTGATCTTAATAAATAAGCTGATATATATGCTCTAGGCAAAGCAAATAGAACAGGGTGAAATAAGTTAGAGATTAACATAGATTCTCAGGGCTCATGCTTCATTTATCTGTTGCTGCATAAAAAACCAGCCCAATATCTAGTGGCTTACACCAGCAACAGTGAATTACTTGCCCCCATATTTGCAGTGTAGGTAGAGTATGACAGGAAAGGCTCATCTCTGCTCCAGTTTCATCTGGGAAGTTTGAATGGGAATGGAAAATGCACTTTCCAGATGGCCTCTCTCACATGACTGACATGTTGGTGCTGAGTGGAGCAAGGACTGCAGACCAAGGACTTCAGTTCCATTTCAGATAGACTTGTTCATTAGAGTGCCCCAGCTTCCTTAAAGCATGGCAGCTGGGTCTAAGAGTGAGTGTTCAGAAAGGCAGGAAGTGGAAACTGACAGTCTTAAATCCTCAGCCAAAATCTTGGCAGAGAGTCACTTCTATCATATTGTTCAAAGGAGTTAGAAGTTCTGCCGAGGCTTAATGGTAGGAGACCATTAACCCTATCTCTCAGTGAGAAGAGTGGACCTTCTCTGGTCTGTCACAATGCAGGAGCCATTGGAATCTCCAAGAGCATCAGAAGCAATACCTTAGTAAACACATGATGGTCTAAATACTAGAAAGTATTTCTTGGGGCCAAAAATGGGGAACATTCTTAATTATTTATGGGTTCAAATGAAGATGTGCAGGAATATGTGCAGGAACTAGACCATCTTCAGAATATTGGCATGCAATATTGTCCATGTCCAGAGTTTGGAAAAGCTTTGGGAACACAGTTAGTCAGAGTGCTAAGAAGTTCCTCAATGAATTTATAATCACTTCATAGTTAATTTGTGCTGCCACTCAAGATGTACCTCGGTCAAAAATCTGATTAATTTTGTGAGTCCATGTAGCCCTTTTCTGTACATATGCAATTTAGAAATATATAATCTCATAAACAATCAATCTTATTAAGTATAATATGTAATAATGGGAAGAGAACAATAATAATACTGCCCAAGGCATCCAAACCTTATATGATGGTAATAAGAGAAGAAATGGGAAAAAATGTAAATACCTTAATATCTAGATGCTTTGCAATTAAGCCACAGTTACTAAATATCTATTATTCACCAGCACTTTGGTTTGAGTTAGGCATACAAAAATAGAAAATCTTGGGTTCTGCATACAAGAATTTTTTTTCTACAATTCTTGGAAATGATGTAAGCATTTAATCTAATGACTACTATACAAGTGAAACGAAGGTAGTGTGTATAATGTATAAATTTGTGTCTGAAAAATCTGGGGGTTAGGGGTTAGGGTTCAAGACAAGCAAATATACAAAGTCATGAAAGTGGGTGGAGAAAGTTTTGATACAATAATATTAAAGTTGCAATAGACCACTCAATATTCTAGTGGAGGAGAAATACCCAAGAAATTAAAAACAAACAAACAAAAAAAGTAACAGGAGAGAAAGTAAACCTAGGCAGTATTTCAAAGTTACCAAATGAAGGTTTCTTAAAACAGATTAATAAAAAATTATGACCCAAATCATTGTTCTTGTGTGTTATAATATTCTCACTTAGAGATGAGAATGAAAGATGCTGTCAAATCCTTATTTTGAGAGAGAAGGGACAAAGAACTCCAAACTGGTAAGAAATGGATAGCAGCAAAGAATTCAATGAAATATATAATAGTCACTGTATAAACTCTGTCTTCTTCTGCCAAGAGGTAATCAAGAGCTAGCTGGTTATCAAGAACTACATTAGCCAAGGAAACAAGAGAGGTTTTACATCCCATTAAAACTTGCCCTGTTCCATCACATAACCAAGCTGTCTGGCGAGATTTCTCAGCGTTGTTTCATGATAGATAAAGCCTCGCCATGGAGCTGCCAGTCCTGTGGCCAGCCCCGCCCCTGCCTAGATCATTCGTGGTGCTCCCTGTGTTTGGTGGTGACCCGGAGTGGTCCTGTTAGAGATGAAAATCCCTCCTATAGTCCCTAGAGTGCACGCTCCTATGAAGTGGACATTATCAGTGTAGCTTAGTTGGAAAAGGACAGGGCCTGGCCATAATTCCGTAACCTATGATGGTTTCTGCAGAGGGAAACAAACCCTTCAGGAGCACAGACCTGAATGTCTGTCTCGTGGTTGTTAAGAGCTTTTAGTCCTTGAAGGACATAGCTATTATTAGTACCTGTGCAACTAGGGGACAACAAACCATTATGTTGGTAATTTAGATCCTATGATGTTATAAAGGTCTTAATAAAATGCTCGAGTATGATCTGGTTAGTTTTGTCAGAGGGTCGAGGGTGGAAGGCCAGCTCACTCTTTGCTTGGTATCCCATAGGTGGGTTGAATTGGATTGACCCGGTGGATGGGACATTTCCTTCCCACCATACACATTCCGTGTTGTTTAGGGGGACAGGGCCATAGTTTGAAACAGGGCACCAGTAGGTAAGGTTGTAAGTACAGATTACCACTATATAAGAGGCAGGATAGCTGGTGTAATTATACCTTCGGAGGCTCTCAGGGCATGTGAAACAAATGTTGTTTGTGCAGTTTAACATAGCGTACCCCACCCCTTGGGTCCAGTTGTATGGGGGAGTCAGGTTAAAGGATATTGCCTCTTCCAGGGGTATTTTTCCTCAGGCTTTAATCTTATTTCTATGGGGAGGGGGGAAAATTTTGCCCTTCCTGGCACCAAGGTATCCCAAAATACAGGATCCGCCTGTTCTCTAATTTCTTGGGGGATGTCCTGGGAAATATTTTGATGACCAGCAGGTGGATCATCTGGGGCTACCAATAGATGCATTCTCTGTTTAATTCTCTACCTCCTTGGACTTTACCCTGTCCTAAGAATATACTAGCTTCTAACTTATTTAGCAAATCTCTTCTGAGGAGGGGGACAGGGCATTCTGGTGTATACAAAAAGGAGTGAGTAATAATAATGGACCTGACTCTGCAGGCATGGGGAGATGTAAGTCCCCCTACCTTTGGCTATCCATCAACTCCCCTCACAGTACAGTCACGGTTGGGGAGGGGGCCAGCCGGCCAAGTCAGAACAGGGCAGGTGGCTCCAGAGTCTACAAGAAATTCAGTTCTCCTACCTGCCACATGAAGAGTGGCCTGAGGTTCCTCAGGAGTGATGAAGATGGATCAAGTAGGGTCTGGAGCCGGGCAGGCACTCGGGCCTGTCAGTCAGTGTTCAGGAATCTCTCATCTGAGAGATTCCCCAGGAGCTGGGGCCAGTCAGGTGTGTCCCTTGGGCATCCCACAGGAGGGTGCTCAGGACAACCCCCCTTGCAGTGCCCTTCCTTCCCACAAAAGGCATGCTGGTTTGGGCCCAGGAGGCTTCTTGGCTCTGTCAGGTCTTTCTGGCCCTCCAGGGTCCCCTGAGGTGGCAGGCAAATGAGAGGAGCTAAAAGCTGCATTTTCTTTATTAGCCTCCTATCCTTATTGACCTCCTCTTGTTAAGTCCTGGTTATTATAGACCTTGAAGGACTCCTCTACCAAGGTTGACAACAGGGTTTGAGGCCCAGCCTCAAGATTTTGTAGATTTCTCCTGACATCAGGAGTGGACTGGATAATAAAATGCATGGCTGATAGCGACCTCCCTTCTGTGGACTCAGCATCTCTGTTCGTGTATTCTTGAATGACTCTGTCACCCGGCTCAGGAAGACTGCCGGGCTTTCACCTGTTTCCTGTGTAACCTCTTGGACCTTATAATTTACAGACTTCACCATACACCTTTTTATTCCTTCTGATAAAGTAATATGATGTCTCATCCTAGCCTGGCCTACATGATCTTTAGAGTCCAGCGTGGGTCATGATCTGAGGTTGCATTATCACTCGCTCGATAATTTGGTGGTGGGGATTGGTGGCCAGTAGGCCGTTTGCGTGTTCCCTTTCTCATTATACTCTCCTTTCCTTCGGGGGTGCCACAGTGGACCAGAATAACTATGATGAACTCCCAGGTCAGGGAGAACGTTAACCCCAACCTGTTAGATTCATCCCTGAACTTGTCAGGGTTCTTTGAGAATCTGCCAAACCTCTCCTTACAGATTTCTAGGTCCCCCTTCGAGAAGGGGGCGTGCACTCTGGTAATCCCTCCGTTTCCATCAGCTACTTCCCAGAGGAGGTAAAGGCCTTGTGGGGAAAAAGTGGAGGCTAACTTTGAACCTGATTGGAAACCCACTGGGGACACCAAGGGGGGCTCCAATTTCGGGATTTCTGATTTGACAGGGGAAGGTGGGGTTCTGGAGGCTGAAGGTAATGGTGAAGGGGAAGAAACAGGGGCCTGAGAATGAGGCTCAGTATGCTGATGGCTATTCGGTGGTTGAAAGAAGGGGTCCGTGAGAAGGTCTGGATCTGAATCTTTTGGGGGTGACACAGAAATAGAGGCTACACACACACAACCGGAATCCCTCAGACTAGAATGTTAATAAAGTTTCATAAAGGCCTGCACACATGGGACCTCTCCCCATTCTGGGGACTGCTTACAAAATAGGTTCAGTGGTAAAATGGTGTTAAAGTTAAGGAATCCATTCTGTGGCCACTTCTCCTGGTCACCCAAGGCATATTGGGGCCAGGCTGTGTTGCAAAAGAAAATCAACTTATTCCTTTTCAAACCATCTAATTTAACTGTCCCCAGTTGTTAAGAATGCAAACCCAGAGGAGAATCTTTGGGGATTCCCTGGGCTTTTAACACATTTACATATAAATCTGGGGGCTAACCACTAGAGATCCTCGGGGCAGGATGGAGTCCTCAAGGCCTATAATAATGGCAAAGGAGACCGCATAATTCCCTCCCCAGTGTTAGTGACACAAAGCAAGGAGTTTCCAGCATGAAAGGGACAGGAGTGCAGGTATGAGAACCAAGGGAGAGGTAAGGGGAGGAGGGACAGGAGAGACAGAAGAAGAGCAAGAGTCAGACAGAGAGAGATTGCCCCTTCAAGCTGCCCCCTGCAGGTGTCTACTCGACAGCAGTCCCTGGGCTTCCAGAAGGGGCCAGCGAAGGAGGGGTCACCCTGCCCACTGTCCAACGGGGTGATCGATCCTGAGAACCAGCCATTTGTATGTTATCTGAGGGACTCTGATCCACAGGTGGGCTTTGCACCACAGGTTTATATCTGCTTCTTCAGCCTGTTCCTAATGGGACTTCTCTTGGGGGCAGGAAAAAAAAAGGGTGAAAATATTGTGATGATTGGACTTCCAGACACTATATGATATGAGGGTTAAACATCTATCACTCTCAGAAATCTCCTTTCAGGGAGAGCACCCTGGACCAAGATCTGCAGGGTATGAGGCGAGCCTCTCCCACCTCTGTTTGCCACCAGCCAAGGTGAGCCGTTGTTGCCCAGAAGGAGCAGGTCTCATAAGCTGAGAGGATTGATGCTGTAGCTGCTGGACATTCACTCCCTCTGGGAAAGATATGACAGAGAAAGAGGAGAGGACAGATATAGGACAGGACAAAGAAAGGAGAAAGAGAGAGATATATCAAGAGAGGGAAAAGGACAAATGGGAGGGAGAAAGTGTTGCCCGAATGAGGGCACTGAGGCCTTCAGGGGCCCAGAAAGCAGACTTACCAAACGTGGTGACAATGAGACAAGAGGTTCAGGAAGACGCTTGTCACCCACAGGAAGCTGGAGGTGGTCCTGGATCCTTCTCCTCCTTCTGGAGGTGCTGGAAGTGCCTGGACCCTCTCCCAGAGAGGGGACAGAAGGCCCCACAGGCGTCTCACCAGAGTTGTCACAAAGTATGATAGGGACTGGGGTCCTTGGACTCTTTCATCACTAGATATTAATATCTAGTGATTAAAGTAAAGAGTAGGAACTTAGGCAAGGCTTTATTGACATTCATGCTGCAGCGTGACGGAGTAAAAGCAAGCAACATGCTCACTCCCTGGGGTGGGGGGTGGAATGGGGTGAGCTGGTTCCTTAAATGGAGTGAAGGTGTGGGCGGGTCTATGGATTGGTTAGGAAGGGACACTTAGATGGTCCTCCCATCCCCTCGGTGGTGCTGTATGCAGGGACAATGCGCAGTACCCTGCTTTTGCTCCTGGCACTCAGAAGTGGCAGTTGGGTTTTGGCCTTTTTCTGTCTTACTGTTCATAATTTGCTCTGACTGTGCACGCATGCAGTTTTTAGTCCCTTGTAGTTTCTTTGTATTCTGTTGCTCGAGGAGAAGTTTGCCCAGGTGCAAGGACTCCAGTAGAGGGTCCCAGATCCCAACCGGTCTCACTAAGTTCCATTGTCAACTAAGCTTTCAAGGCTTTTGCAGTGTTCTTATTATCTCCCACTCAGTAGTCAGTGTGGGAACTGGGTGGATGTCTATCCATTAGCTCAGTTCTCAGTGTTTGGAATGATAATCAGGATCAAATGCACACATAGGCAGCTAGGGAAGTAAACCAAGTTTCCTGAGCAACTTTATAGGATTGCTTCCTGAGAGTCTCCTGCTTTGATTCATAATCTCCCTGGTTCTTTCCAGTACCCTAGTACTCTCCTTTTTGGTCCTCCATCGAGAAGCTATCAGTTTATATTATTGCCCTTTTGTGTCTGAAGCTAAGCAGTAATGGGGAACATGGAGAATGAGAGAGAGAAGCGGGGAAGACAGGAAAAGAGACGAGAGAGGAAGAGAGAGATACAGGGAAAGAGAAAAATCAGAGGAGTTGGCCCTGCCCTGTTGAAAGAGCAATTCTACTCAAACCTGGAAGAACTTTCCTTCCCTCAGAGTTTGGCTTTTCTGGTTTTTTACTGACACGCTTATGTTGTCACCATGGGATTGCCTGAGGACTGGACCATGGGAGAATGAATATTTGGGTTATTTCCAATTTTAAAAATCACAAATAATATATTCATATATGTTTGATGGGAACAAATATTTTTATTTCTCTAGGTACAATATACAGAAATAAGAATGCTGAATCAAATGGTAAGAATATATTTAACTTTGTAAAGGTTGCCAAACAAGTTTTCCAGAGTGGCCATAACATTGCATATTCCCACAATCAACACATGAGAGTTCCAGTTGCTCTGCATTCCAATATTGGTATTGTCTATAATTTTATTTTAGCTATCCTAATATTTAGGTAGTTGTATGTCATTGTGGTTTAAATTTGTATTTTCTTAATAGCTAATGGTGTTGCATTTCTTTCCATGTGATTATTGCCATCCTTATATACTCTTTGGTGAAGGATCTGTTCTGTCCTTTGTTAATTTTATAAAATTGAGTTGCTTGTTGTAATACTGTTGGGTTTTAAGAGTTCTTTATGTAGTGTGGATACAATCCTTTACAGATGTGTGATTTGTGAATACTTTCTTCCAATTCATAGCTTCTCTTTTTATTCTTTTGATAGTGTCTTTGACAGAGCAAAAGCTTTCAGTTTTGATGAAGTCCTATTTTTCATTTTTGTCATCAAATTAGCTTTTGGTGTAACTTCTAAGAACTCTTGTTCTAAATCTAGGTCATGATGATTTTTTCCTGAGTTTCTTCTGAGAGTTTATAATTTGTAGTTCTACATTTAGATTTATAGTTTATTTGGAATTGATCGTTGTATGAGGTATGAGACTTAGGTCAAGCTTTATTGTTTTTGCCTATGGATGACCAATTGTTACAATACCATTTGTTACAAAGACTATCTTTTCTCCATTTAATTGTTTTTTCATCTTCGGTAAATATCAAATGGCTATATTTTTCTGAGTCTCTGGCTGCATTACCTATTCTGTTCCAGTGATCTATGTCTTTCTTTCTTTGTCAATACCACCTTCCTGATTAAGTAGCTTTATAGTGAGTCTTAAAATCAAGTAGTATGAGTTCTTCACCTTGTCCTTTTTTAAGTTGTTATAGCTATTCCAACTCCTTTGTTCTTGCATATAAATTTTAGAATCAGCTAATACAAGCCATTTCAAAGAAATAATAACTTTTACTCTTAGGCAACATCGGGGTAAAATCAGTTTCAATTTCTCTTACAAAGAAAAATGAATATTTTATTTTATTTTTGGAATAGTTTACATTTGATGTCTACAGGAACCAGGTTACAGAACATTAGATACAAAAAATTTAAGGTTAAAATATATACATATCTTACATTATATATATATTAGACCTACCTACCAATTGCCTGTTAATTGATTTATTTGAAATTGACATTTTCCACAGACTACTGGGTTCATACATAAAGTTCATAAATACCACACTAAAAGTAAATTTAATTGTTAAAATTTAAAAGTCTGCAATTGAGGGAGGAGCGGGAGAGGAGCTGAGGGGGATTGCCCCGCCCACTCGGGCCGGGGAGCCTGCTGAGCTCCCAGGCCGGTACCCCCACTTCAAAGCCTCCTCCAGGCCACATGGGTTATCGATAATAACCTTGAATGTAAATGGATTAAATGTCCCAACCAAAAGACACAGATCAGCTGAATCAATACAAAGACAAGACCCATATATATGCTGTCTGCAAGACACCCACTTCAGACCTAGGGACACATACAGACTGAAAGTGAAGGGATGGAAAAAGATATTTCATGCAAATGGAAATCAAAAGAAAGCTGGAGCAGCAATACTCGTATCAGATAAAATAGACTTTAAAATAAAGACTGTTACAAGAGATAAGGAGGAACACTACATAATGATCAAGGGATAATTCCAAGAGGAAGATATAACAATCATAAATGTTTATGCACCCAACATAGGAGCACCTCAATACATAAGGCAAATGCTAACAACCATGAAAGGATAAATTGACAGTAACACAATAATAGTAGAGGACTTTAACACCCCACTTACACCAATGGACAGATCATCCAAACAGAAAGTAAATAAGGAAACACAAACTTTAAATGACACAACAGACCAGGTAGATTTAATTGGTATTTATAGAACATTCCACCCGAAACTGGCAGAATACACTTTCTTCTCAAGTGCACATGGAACATTCTCCAGGATAGATCACATCTTGGGTCACAAATTGAGCCTCAGAAAATTTAAGAAAATTGATATCATATCAAGCATCTTTTCTGACCATAATGCTATGAGATTGGAAATCAATTACAGAAAAAAAAAACCTGTAAAAAACACAAATACATGGAGGCTAAACAGTGCACTACTAAATAACCAAGAGATCGCTGAAGAAATCAAAGAAGAAATTAAAAAATACATAGAAACAAATGACAATGAAAACACGATGACTCAAAACCTATGGGATGCAGCAAAAGTGGTTCTAAGAGGGAAGTTTATAGCAATTCAATCTCACCTCAAGAAACAAGAAAAATCTCAAATAAACAATCTAACGCCACACTTAAAACAAGTAGAGAAAGAAGAACAAAGAAAACCCAAAGTCATTAGAAGGAAATAAATCATAAATATCAGAGCAGAAATAAATGAAAGAGAAGCAAAAAAAAAAAAAAAAAAAAAAAACCAATAGCAAAGATCAATAAAACTAAAAGCTAGTTCTCTGAGAAGATAAACAAAATTGATAAACACTTAGCCAGACTCATGAAGAAAAAAAGGGAGAGGATGCAAATCAATAAAATTAGAAATATGAAAGGAGAAATCACAACTGACACTGCAGAATTACAAAGGATTATAAGAGAATACTACAAACAATGATATGCCAATAAAATGGACAGCCATGAAGAAATGGATAAATTCTTGGAAAGGTACAATTTTCCAAGACTGAACCAGGAAGAATTCGAAAAAATAAGCAGACCTATCACAAGTAATGAAATTGAAACCGTAATTAAAAATCTTCTAACAAACAAAAGTCCAGGACCAGAAGGCTTCACAGGCAAATTCTATCAAACATTGAGAGAAAAACTAACACCAATCCTTCTCAAACTCTTCTAAAAAATTGCAGAGGGAGAAACACCCCCAAATTCATTCTGCAAAGCCACCATCACCCTGATACCAAAACCAGGAAAAGTTATCACAAAAAATGAAAATTATAGACCAATATCACTGATGAACATACATGCAAAAATCCTGAACAAAATACTAGCAAACAGAATCCAACAGCACATTAAAAGAATCATGCGCCATGATCAAGTGGGATTTATCCTAGGGATGCAAGGATTCTTCAATATATGCAAATCAATCAATGTGATACAACACATTAACAAATTAAGGAATAAAAACTATATGATCATCTCAGTAGATGCAGAAAAAGCTTTTGACAAAATTCAACATCCATTTATGATAAAAACTCACCAGAAATGGGCATAGAGGGAACCTACCTCAACACAATAAAGGCCATATATGACAAACCCACAGCGAACATCATACTCAATGGTGAAAACCTGAAAGTATTTCTACTAAGATCAGGAAGAAGATGAGGATGTTCACTCTCACCATTATTCAACATAGTTTTGGAAGCCCTAGCCACAGCAATCAGAGAAGAAAAAGAAATAAAAGTAATACAAATTGTAAAAGAAGAAGTAAAACTCTCACTGTTTGCCGATGACATACTATACATAGAAAATCCTAAAGAGGCCACCAGAAAACTACTTGAACTAATCAATGAATTTGGTAAGGTTGCAGGATAGAAAATTAATGCACAGAAATCTCTGGCATTCCTATACACCAACAAGGAAAGATCAGAAAGAGAAATTAAGGAAACAATCCCATTCACCATTGCAACAAAAAGAATAAAATACCTAGGAATAAATCTACCTAAGGAGGTAAAAGACCTGTACTCAGAAAACTATAAGACACGGATGAAAGAAATCAAAGATGACACAAACAGATGGAGAGATATACCATGTTCCTGGGTTGGAAGAATCAATATTGTGAAAATGACTGTACTACCCGAAGCAATCTACAGATTCAATGCAATCCCTATCAAATTACCCATGGCATTTTTTAAAGAACTAGAAAAAAATCTTAAAATTTGTATGGAGACACAAAAGACCCCAAATAGCTAAAGCAATCTTGAGAAAGAAAAATGGAGCTGGAGGAATCAGGCTCCCTGACTTCAAACTATATCACAAAGCTACAGTAATCAAGACAGTATGGTACTGGCACAAAAACAGAAATATAGATCAATGGTATAGGATAGAACGCCCAGAGATAAATCCACGCACATATGGTCACCTAATTTACAACAAAGGAGTCAAGAACATACAATGGAGAAAAGACAGCTTCTTCAATAAGTGGTGCTGGGAAAACTGGACAGCTACATGAAAAAGAATGAAATTAGAACACTCCCTAACACCATACAGAAAAAAAACTCCAAATGGATTAAAGACTTAAATGTAAGGAAGGCCAGACACTATAAAGCTCTTAGAGGAAAACATAGGAAAAACACTCTTTGAGGTAAACCACAGCAAGATCTTTTTTGACCCACTTCCTAGAGTAATGGAAATAAAAACAAAAATAAACAAATGGGACCTAATGAAACTTTAAAGCTTTTTCACAGCAAAGGAAACCATAAACAAGGTGAAAAGACAACCCTCAGAATGGGAGAAAATATTTGCAAGTGAAACAGTGGACAAAGGATTAACCTCCAAAATGTACAAACAGCTCATGGAGCTCAATATCAAGAACACAAACAATCCAATTAAAAATGGGCAGAAGACCTAAATAGACATTTCACCACGGAAGACATACAGATGGCCAAGAAGCACATGAAAAGATGCTCAACATCACTGATTATTAAAGAAATGCAAATCAAATCTACAATGAGGTATCACCTCACACTGGTCAGAATGGCCATTATCAAAAAATATAGAAACAATAAATGCTGGAAGGGGTGTGATGAAAAGGGAATCCTCCTGCCCTGTTGGTGGGAATGTAAATTGATACAACCACTATGGAAAATAGTATGGAGGTTCCTTAAAAAACTAAAAATAGAACTACCATATGACCCAGCAATCCCACTACTGAGCATATACCCTGAAAAACCATAATTCAAAAAGAGGCATGTACCACAATGTTCATTGCAGCACTATTTACAATAGCCAGGACATGGAACCAACCTAAATGTCCATTGACAGATGAATGGATAAAGAAGATGTGGCACATATATACAATGGAATATTTCTCAGCCATAAAAAGAAATGAAATTGAGTTATTTGTAGTGAGGTGGATGGACCTAGAGTCTGTCATACAGAGTGAAGTAAATCAGAAAGAGAAAAACAAATACCGTATGCTAACTCATATATATGGAATCTAAAAGAAAAAATGGTACTGATGAACCTAGTTGCAGGGCAGGAATAAAGACATAGACATAGAGAATGGACTTGAGGACACGGGGTGGGAGAGGGAAGCTGGGGTAAAGTGAGAGTAGCATCGACATATGTACACTACCGAATGTAAAATAGTTGGCTAGTGGGAAGCAGCAGCATAGCACAGGGAGATCAGCTCAGTGCTTTGCGATGACCTAGAGGGGTGGGATAGGGAGGACGGGAGGGAGCTCAAGACGGAGCATATATGGGGACATATGTATGTATATGGCTGATTCACTTTGGTGTACAACAGAAACTAACAGTATTGTGAAGCAATTATATTCCAATAAAGATCTATTTTAAAAAAAAAGAAAAGATTATTTTTTTAAAAAAGAGAAAAAAAAAGTCTACAATTGAGTTGGTTAAAATTTAACACATCTCCTGAACACCATTACTGATGACAATATTTGGGTTTTGGTAGCCCTCAAGATGAAGAATTGTATGTGCTCTGAAATACGTGGCCTTCCATTAGGTCAGGCCCACTACCATATCTTCTCCTAGATCCTATTTACCTCTGTAGAGCCCCAAATTCAGGATTGTTGATTTTGTTTGTTTGTTTGTTTGTTTTCATAGCCTATTTTATACTGATCTAATTCTGTAAAGTGGGATCATAAGGAAAGTTCACTTGTGATTTTTCTGGAAAAAAAGTTTTTCTCCTAAAAGAAACAGAAAAATGCCTGTTTTCATCTTCCCTAGATGTTGCCATGTTTTTTATGTCTCATGGAGCAACCATCCTGTGACAATTAGAGAGGAGTCATGGCCGTGATTAGGGTTACTGATGTAACAATAGAAACGTGACTCATGGATTACACTTTTGAGCTGATGGAAACCAACTCTGGGATTGACATTTGCTTCTAGGAATATTATTTGAAATAATAAATTACCTAATTTTCTAAGCCACTTTTGGCTGGGCATCTTGTTATTTGCAGTCAAAGGCTTCCTAATAGCTGTAGCTCTATAAATGTGCAATCAAAATGAAAATTATTTCATTAGAGTCTCTTCATTTCTCTTCTTTCGAAACTCTGATTCCTTGCAGAATATGAGCCTTGCAATGTATTGTTGGATTCTGTTTGCCAATATTTTGTTGAGGATTTTTGCATTTATGTTCATCAGTGATATTGGCCTGTAATTTTCTTTTTTTGTGATATATTTGTCTGGTTTTGGTATCAGGGTGATGCTGGCCTCATAGAATGAGTTCAGAAGAGTTCCTTCCTCTGCAATTTTTTGGAATCGTTTGAGAATGATAGGTGTTAACTCTTCTTGAAATGTTTGGTAGGTCATATCTGGGATAACTGCATTTTGAAGAATTAACTCATGCTTTACTTAGTAAGTGTGAATTTTTGTGTCCAAGGCACTCTAATAGTACGAGGGTTACAGAGATAATAAAGTCATAATCTTTGTCTTCAATGGGCTTAAAATCTAAATAAGAATGCCAATAATCAAATAAGTGCAATGAAATTTTCTATTGCTATAGAAGCAAGTATCAATACCCGGTATAAAGCCTGGCACGTAATAGCTACTTAATAAATATTTATTTAAAAACAAATAGTAGAACTGATGCAAGTATATGCCTGGCAAATTGAATGACAGTTATGTGATCCGAGGAAGGTTTAGGAAGTATTTATTACAGGAAGTTTGTATAGAAAAAATGCAGGAGTTGATCACTGGTGAGCACAGAGAAGGGTAACATTACAGGCACAAGGTGTTTGACCAAAGACCCAGAAGGGTACATTGCAGAATTTACATTTGGTAGGAAGCCTACCCCAGAGGTTGCCTAGACATTTTGAAAATGTGCAGAGGGAGTATTCTGGTGACTTCCCACCTTTATCAGGATAAGAAGTACTTGTAGTCTGTTGCCCATGGAAATTTTCTTAGTTACTCACATGTTGGGAATTTGCCTAGTTAGCTCTGAGAAAGCTATTTGTTCATTCATGAAGTTGTACATTCTTGCATCCAAATACATATATTGAGTGAATATTTATGTGAATATCTGTGTTACTAAGTCTGTAAGGCTTTGCAACTCAACATGTTTTCCAGGAATAAGAAATACCTGCATCACCTAGGAGTTTGTTAGAAATGCAGATTATCAGGGCCAACCTCAGATTTACTGAATCAGAATCTGCATTTTAACAAGCTCTCCAGGTAATTCACATGGCTAGATCTGAGGCAGACAAAGAAAACTTACTTAAAGCTTTCTAGAACTTAGTCCAATAGGGGAGATAAAATACATGTAGAAACAATTATACCACAATACAAGTGCCCACGTGGCACATGTAAATATGTGTGACACAACCTGACATTCTTTGAAATCAGACAAACATTGATTTAAAGAATAATCTTAGATGCTTGTTTTCTGTGTGAATTTGGACATGTTATTTTTCCT